>NC_140589.1:935260821-935997803 GCF_964204655.1 Triturus cristatus | reverse complement strand
CGCTCGCGGAATTTGCGGAATTTGGGTAATTTTGCGTTCTGCGGAGAACGCGAAATTGCCCAAAATTCTGCTTTCCGCAACTTCGCGAAATTTTTTGCTTGTTCGCGTTCTCAAAATGCGTGTTCGCGAGATATTTCTCCCCGAGCACGCAAACAGCGATTGTGAACAGGAAAAAAGCATCGCGAACAAGCAATTACGCGTGTTCGCGGAATTTCTGCGTGTTCGCGGAGAGTTTTTACCGTTTCGCGAAGATTTGCGTAACGCGATTATGCAAATTCCGCCCACCCCTAGTGGTAACTACGAACCAAAAACAATTAAATAAAATAAATATACAAAAAACAATACAAAAATACATATAATTTAGAAATTAATTAAAAAATTTAAATTGAAAAAATGAAACATAAGTGAAGTTATCCTCAATGATATAAAAATAAGTTATAATACTGCTATTGATTGCTTAACCATCCATGCAGCCTATGGCAAAGGGCCAATTTTCGTAGGACGCACAAAATGGAAGCCTGCCAGTACCACATTGTCATCAACAACAACACTGAGCAGGAAGGCATTGGTATCAAAAAGAAGACATGCAGGACTATAAGGGAAGCACACTGGCTGCCTAGCCTACACATAAAATGGACTAGCACCCACCACATGATCACAACAAGAGAACACATACATCCTATGGGAAAAGCACACTGGCTGACTAGTGGTAACACAAAATGGCCACCAGCCACATGGTCACAACCAGAAGCAGGAGGCCTAAAACAAAGAACTCATGCAGGCCTATGGCAGAAGCACACTGGCTGATGACATAAAATGCCTGCCAGCCACATGGTCACAGGAAGAAGTAGGAGGCTTAGAGCACAGAACTCATGAAGGCCGTGCAAAAGCACACTGGTTGCCTACACGAAATGGCTGTCAGCCACATGGTTACAAGAGGAAGTAGGAGGCCTAGAACAAAGATCAAATGTGGGCCTATTGCAAATCCACACTGGCTACCTACACAAAATGAACATCACCACATGTTCACAACAAGAAGCAGGAGGACTGGAACAAAAAACGCATGCAGGCCTACGGCCAAAAGCATACTGGCTGCCTACACGAAATGGCCACCAGCCACATGGTCACAAGAACGAGCAAGAAGGCACCGTCAAAACAAAGAAGACATGCAAGCCTATGGCAAAAGCACACTGGCTGGATACACAAAATGGCTGCCAGCCACAAGGTCACTCACACAAGAGGCAAGAAGCCTGTAAACAAAGATCACATGCAAGCCTATAGACAGTCCACTGATTAGACAAAATGGCCCTTGGACAGTGGCCACAAGGCATCTTTAACAAAGGCAAAAGGTGACATATGGCAAACACACACACACAAAGCAAACACAAGGAGATGATGGACGGAGAGCTGAAACTTTTCAGACACTCACCCCCAGTCACAGATCTGGGTTGAATCGATTATCATTCTTCAGCTCACTTCGCCACCTCAGTTCAGACCCAGCTATATGCAAATCAGTCAAACTACCAAGCCTGGTCTTTCTTGAAACAGAAACAAGCATCCTGGGACCGGTTTCTGGGTAACACCCTTCATCAGCCAGGCTAGTTTGAATGCAGTAGCAAAGTGAGCAAGGGAACAACATCTGGGCATACCCTGCCAAGTTAGGTAGAACAAAGGAAACACAAGGAGATGATGGACGAAGTGCTGCAACTTTTCAGACATTCACCCCCAGTCACAGATCTGGACTGAATCCATCATCAATCTTTAGATTACTTCATCACCTCAGTTCAGACCCAGCTATATCCAAGTCAGTCTTGACCCTGTGTCTCATGGAAACAGTACAGCCCGAACTGCCAAGCCAGGTCTTCCCTGAATGAGAAACAAGCATCCTGGAACCAGTTTCTTGGTAACACCCTTCATCAGCCAGGATAGCTTAAATCCAGTGGCAAAGTGAGCAAGGGACCCACATCTGGGCATACACTGCCAAGTTAGGTAGAACAAAGCAAACATAAGGAGATGATGGACAAAGCCTTGAAAAATTTTCAGACACTCACCCCCAGTCACAGATCTGGTTTGAATCAATCATCATTCTTTAGCTCACTTCGCCACCCCACTTCAGACCCAGCTATATCCAAAGCAGTCTTGACCCTGTGCCTCATGGGAACAGTCCAGCCCGAACTGCAAAGCCAGGTCTTCCCTGAACTGGAAACAAGCATCCTGGGACCGGTTTGTGGGTAACACCCTTCATTAGCCAGAGTAGCTTGAATTCAGTGGCAAAGTGAGCAAGAGACCCACGTCTGAGCATACCCTGCCAACTTAGGGCGAACAAAGCAAACACAAGATGATGGACGGAGCATTGAAACTTTTCAGACACCTACTCCCAGTCACAGATCTGGGTTGACTCTATCATCATTCTTTAGCTGACTTCGCCACCTCAGTTAAGACTCTGCTATATGCAAACAGTATTGACCCTGTGGCTCATGGGAACAGTCCAGCCTGAACTGCCAAGCCAGGTCTTCCCAGAACCAGAAACAAGCATCCTGGGGCCGGCTTCTGGGTAACAACCTTCATCAACCAGGCTAGCTTGAATCCACTAGCATAGTGAGCAAGGGACCCAAGTCTGGGCATACCCAGCCAACTTAGGGCAAACAACGCAAACTCAAGGAGATGATGGACAGAGCATTGAAACTTTTCAGACATTCACCCCCAGTCAGAGATCTGGACTGAATTCATCATCAATCTTTAGCTTACTTCATCACTTCAGTTCAGATCCAGCTATATCCAAGTCAGTCTTGACCCTGTGCCTCATGGGAACAGTCCAGCCCGATCTGCCAAGCCAGGTTTTCCCTGAATTGGAAACAAGCATCCTGGAACCAGTTTCTGGGTAACACCCTTCATCAACCAGGCTAGCTTGAATCCAGTGGCAAAAGTGAGCAAGGGACCTACGTCCGGACATACCCTGCCAACTTAGGGAAAACTAAGCAAACACAAGGAGATGATGGACAGAGTGCTGAAACTTTTCAGACACTCACACCCAGTCATAGATCTGGATTGAATCCATCATCATTCTTTAGATCACTTCTCAACCTCAGTTCAGACACAGCTACATGCAAATCAGTCCTGACGCTGTGCCTCATGGGAACAGTCCAGCCCGATCTGCCAAGCCAGGTCTTTCTTGAACCGGAAACAAGCATCCTGGGACGGGTTCTTGGGTAACACCCTTCATCAGCCAGGCTAGCTTGAATCCAGTGGCAAAGTGAGCAAGAGACCCATGTCTGAGCATATCCTACCAACTTAGGGCGAACAAAGCAAACACAAGGAGATGATGGAAGGAGCGCTGAAACTTTTCAGACATTCACCCCCAGTTACATATCTGGGTTGAATCCATGATCATTCTTTACCTCACTTCACCACGTCAGTTCAGACCCAGCTATATGCACATCAGTCTTGACCCTGTGCCTCATGGAAACAGTCCAGCCCAAACTGCCAAGACTGGTCTTTCTTGAACCGGAAACAAGCATCCTGGGACCGGTTTCTGGGTAACACCCTTCATCAGCCAGGCTAGCTTGAATCCAGTGGCAAAGTGTGCAAGGGACCCACGTCTGGGCATACCCTGCCAACTTAGGGCGAGCAACACAAGCACATGGAAATGATGGACAGAGCGCTGAAACTTTTCAGACATTCACCCCCAGTCACAGATCTGGGCTGATTCCATCATCAATCTTTAGCTTACTTCACCACGTCAGTTCAGACCCAGCTATATGCACATCAGTCTTGACCCTGTGCATCATGGGAACAGTCCAGCCCGAACTGCCAAGCCAGGTCTTCCCTGAACCAGAAACAAGCATGCTGGAACCAGTTTCTGGGTAACACCCTTCATCAGCCAGGCTAGCTTAAATGCAGTGGCAAAGTGAGCAAGGGACGCACGTCTGGGCATACCCTGCCAAGTTAGGTAGAACAAAGCTAAAACAAGGAGATGATGGACAGAGCCTTGAAATTTTTCAGACACTCACCCCCAGTCACAGATCTGGTTTGAATTAATCATCATTCTTTACGTCACTTCGCCACCTCACTTCAGACCCAGCTATGCAAATCAGTCTTGACCCTGTGGCTCATGGGAACAGTCCAGCCCGAACTGCCAAGCCAGGTCTTCCCTGAACCATAAACAAGCATCCTGGGACTGGTTTCTGAATAACACCCTTAATCAGCCAGGCTAGCTTGAATCCAGTGGCAAAGTGAGCAAGGAGATAATGGACAGAGCGCTGAAACTTTCCAGACATTCACCCCCAGTCACAGATCTGGGCTGAATCCATCATCAATCTTTAGCTTACTTCGTCGACTCAGTTCAGACCCAGCTATATGCAAATCATTCTTGATCCTGTGCCTCATGGAACAGTCCAGCCCAAACTGCCTAGCCAGGTCTTCCCTGAATGAGAAACAAGCATCATGGAACCAGTTTCTGGGTAACATCCTTCATCAGCCAGGCTAGCTCAAATCCAGTGGCAAAGTGAGCAAGGGACCCACATCTGGGCATACCCTGCCAAGTCAGGTAGAACAAAGCAAACACAAGGAGATGATGGACAGAGTGTTGAAACTTTTCAGACACTCACACCAAGTCCCAAATCTGGTTTGAATCAATCAACTTTCATTAGCTCACTTCGCCACCCCACTTCAGACCCAGCTATATCCAAATCAGTCTTGACCCTGTGCCTCATGGGAACAGTCAAGCCCGAACTGTCAAGCCAGGTCTTCCCTGAACCGGAAACAAGTATCCTGCGACTGGTTTCTGGGTAACACCCTTCATCAGCCAGGCTAGCTTGAATTCAGTGGCAAAGTGAGCAATAGACCCACGTCTGAGCATACCCTGCCAACTTAGGGCAAACAAAGAAAACACAAGGAGATGATGGACGGAGTGCTGAAACTTTTCAGACACTCACCCCCAGTCACAGATCTGAGTTGAATCCATCATCATTCTTTAGCTCACTTCTCAACCTCAGTTCAGACACAGCTACATGCAAATCAGTCCTGACGCTGTGCCTCATGGGAACAGTCCAGCGCGAACTGCCAAACCAGGTCTTCCCTGAACCAGAAACAAGCATCCTGGGACTGTTTTCTGGATAACACCCTTCATCAGCCAGGCTAGGTTGAATCCAGTGGCACTGTGAGCAAGGGACCAGCGTCTGGGCATACCCTGCCAACTTAGGGTAAACAAAGAAACACAAGGAGATGATGGACGGAGCACAGAAACTTTTCAGATACCCACTCCCAGTCACAGATTTGGGTTGAATCCATCATCATTCTTTAGCTGACTTCGGCACCTCAGTTAAGACTCAGCTATATGCAAACACTCTTGACCCTGTGCCTCGTGGGAACAGTCCAGCCGAACTCCCAAGCCAGGTCTTCCCTGAAATGGAAAGAAGTATCCTGGGATTGGTTTCTGGGTAACACCCTTCATCAGACTGGCTAGCTTGAATCCAGTGGCAAAGTGAGCATGAGACCCACGTCTGAGCATACCCTGCCAACTTAGGGCAAACAAAGTAAACACAAGGAGATGATGGACAGAGTGCTGAAACTTTTCAGACACTCACCCCTAGTCACAGATCTGGGACGAATCCATCGTCCTTCTTTAGCTCACTTCACCATCTCAGTTCAGACCCAGCTACATGCAAATCAGTCTTCACCCTGTGCCTCATGGGAACAGTCCAGCCCAAATTGCCAAGCCAGGTCTTCCCTGAACCGGAACCAAGCATCCTGGGACCGGTTTCTTGGTAACACCCTTCATCAGCCAGGCTAGCTTGAATCCAGTGGCAAAGTGAGCAAGGGACCCATGTCTGGGCATACCCTGCCAACTTAGGGCGACCATTTTAGGCATGACTACAGCCTGAACAGCTGAACGGAATTATGCCAAATTTGGCAGAAAGGTTGCCGTTGGTCCAGAAAGTGACCTTTTTGTAAATTGGTGTAAATCCGTTTAGTAGTTTTGGAAATATCAAGGGAAATCTGAATTTTTGAATATAGAGATGCGGATCCTCTGAAGATCCTGTGCTCAAATCTGATTGGCTGCTGACACTTTCCCCAAGAAATGTTGGCAACCATCTTGGGACTCTACTTCAGCCAAGTCCCACACAAAACTTTTAAAAAAATAAAAGAGGGCAGGGAAGGAATACACTGCCCCCAACTCTAGTCCTGGGGTCCCCCTGTGAACCCGAGAGGTCCAAAGATCACATTTAAAAAACAACTGCTGCAGGAACATCACAGAGCCGCAGATCTGCAGCACAATAAAAAAAAAAGAGTGGTCTCCCGCCCTTGTTTAGATTATAGCCCCTGGATGGGCTAGCTCCCGGGGGCATGCAGGCTTTTTTTTTAAAAAGGAGGGGGCGCATGGGGCCCCCATCCTTTGGCTTAATTATGCCCTGGGGACCACCACCTCCCTGGGGCTTAATTTTAATAATGTGTGGGACCACTCAGACCCCCATAGCTCTTGGAACCACCACCTCCCTAGGGCTGTAAATAAATTGACTGGGGGGGCTGCGCTGACCTCACTGAGCCCCGAGGATCACCACCTCCTCAGGGCTAATTTAAATGTGAAGTGGGGTCTCCTCAGGGCTTTCTTATTTACAAAATAAGGCGGAGGGCTGTGCTGCCCGCCTCCTGAGCCGTTCTCGGCTTTGGGGACCACCACCTCCCCAGGCAAACATTCCGGTTCCAGTGGGCGGGAGCTGTCAAAGGGCTCCTACCCGCTGGAAGCAGAGGTTTCATTCTATTCCCTGCCCACAGACATGTGGGCAGGGAAAGAGATAAAGTGATTGTCCTTCATGGAGAAAGCTCCCTTTTCAGCAGCTCCCTCCGTGCAGCAGTAATGTCGGCTCCGGCAGGAGGTGGAGAGCCGGCTGGGACCGTGGGGGTCTTTAGGCTCCCCCAGCGTTTCAGGTGAAAAAAGCAGAAAAAGGGAAAGAAAACGTCAGAAAATAGCAGGAAGAGGCAAAATAAAGGTAAGGAACAAACAGAAAGGGCAGAGTTAAGGTGATAAACGAGCAGAAAGAGGCAGAATCAAGGACAAAAACATGCAGAAAGATAAAAAATAAAGGTGAAAAACTATCAGAAAGAGGCAAAATAAATGTCAGAAAGGAGCAGCAAGAGGCAAAATAAAGGTGAGAAACGATCAGAAGAGGCAAAATAAAGGTGAGAAACAAGCGGAAAGAGAGGTCAGAAACCAGCACCAAGAGGCCAAATAAAAGTGAGAAATGAGCAGAAAGAGGCAAAACAAAGGTCAGCAACCAGCAGAAAGAGGCAAAATAACGGTCAGCATCGAGCAGAAAAAGCTAAGATAAAAGTCAGAAACAAGAAGAAAGAGGCAGAATACAATTAGAAAAGAGCAGAAGGAAGTAAATATAGATCAGCAATGAGCAGAAAGAGGCTATATTAAGGTGAGAAACGAGCAGCAAGAAGCTGAATAAAGATCAGAAACAAGCAGAAAGAGGCAAAATAAAGGTCTGGGGTGTGTAGAGAGAGGCAAAATAATGGGCAGAATGAGCAGAAAGAGGCAAAATAGTGGTTAGAAACAAGCAGCAGAGGGCAAAATAGAGGTCCGAAATGAGCAGAAAGAGACAGAAGAAAGGTCAGAAGAAAGGAAAAAGAGGCAGAATAGAGGTGAGAAAACAGCATCAAGAGATAGAATAAGGGTCAGAAATAAGCAGAACGAGGGAAAATAAAGGTCTGGAGTGTGCAGAGATATGCAAAATAATGAGCAGAAAGAGGAAAAATAGTGGTCAGAGACAAGCAGCAGGAGGCAAAATAGAGGTCAGAAGCGAGCAGGAAGAGGCAGCATAATTGTTAGGAACATGCAGAAAGAAGCAAAATAACTGGCAGAATTAGGAGACAAGGCAAAAACGAGGGCAGGAGCGAGGAGACAAGAGGCAGAAAAATTAGCAGAAAATGAGCACAAATCTGAAGACACCAGAGGGTAGCAGACTACAGGCAAGCTGGACAGGAGGACCATCACAGTGGAAGCTGGCACGTCGACCTGCTGCTGTGTCCCCCTACTTTTTTTCCCATGTATCCCTTGACAGACCTACTCATACACTCATGCATCCACTGACAGACACACTCACACCCTCATGCACCCACTCACAGATCCACTCAAGCACTCAATTACCAACTCATATACCCACTGAGAGACTCACACACCCATTCACAGATCCACTCAGACACTTATGCACCTACTCAGAGACTCTTTCACGCTCTCACAGACACACTTAGACACTCATCCACCCACTCACAGACCCCCTCAGACACTCATGTTCCCATTCACAGACCCACTAAGAGAGGCATGCACCCATTCACTGAGCCAGAGAGTCACGCACCCACTGACTGACCCACTCAGACACTAACTGACCACTCACACACCCACTCAGAGACTCACACAACCACTCGAAGACCCACTCAGACACTCATGCACCTACTCATTCACCCGCTCAGAGACTCATCCATCCACTCACAGACATTCAAAGATACTCATGCACCCACTCACAGACCCAGTCAGAGACTCACACACCAACTCACAGACCCAATCAGACACTCATGTACCCACTCACAGACCCACCCAGAAACTCATGCATCCAGTCACAGACTCACTCAGAGACTCATGTATTCACTCACAGACCCACTCACGCACCCACTCACAGACCCACATAAACACTCATGAACTAACTCACAGACCTTCTCAGACATTCACGCACCCATTGAGAGACCCGCTCACACACTCTAACACCCACTCACAGACTTACTGAGACACTCATGCACTTACTCACATACTGTCAACGGTTAGGGGTTACATTTAGGAAATAAAATTTTAAAAAACTTGAAAATTCACTTAAAAAAACAAAGGTTACAGGGACTTTTATAGCTAGGCTCAGATTTCACTAGTACAAAACCAGTGAAATTCAGTAGTTATAGTTAGCTGAACCGACTGATAGAGAATGATTGTGCTCATTAATTTGTAGAGGTGCATTATAATTGTGAGTAGTTTGCACCTGCATATATTCTATTATCATGTTAACATTTGGTTATTAGAATGTGTCATGTAGTAACATGTAAAGTGAAATGATAGAGATACTTTACCAAACGTGAAGAAATTTACATTGTAATTGTGCTCTAAATGGTGAAACTTCTAATGTTCACTCATAAATGACTAATGAGAATGTATTCACTGACATGAGATGAGCTGATTTAAATGTGCAAAGTAATAATGTTCATGTATATGTGTGATTAATGGAGTTCATATTAATTCTTATCTTGGCCGATTTTGTAGGCCTTATGTGTATTTTCCCTGACTCTCCTAATTGAAGCGTTCGTAATGTTCATGTGCATGAAGAGTCTTTTTTTTTCTCACATTTCTGTTGCATGTGAAGACATTTATCATTATTAGTTAGAATAATGCTTTTGTTTTAGGAGTTAGGTTTAGGAGTAGAGGATACATTTGAACAAGTGGTGCTGAGAATGTGAGACGGTATTCTTTCTCACTGGAGAAGGCCTGGGAATCAAGGTCATTGAGCCACAGGCTGGGAGGATTAAAGCCTCCTGGAAAGTTACCAACGGGGAGGTGTCTAGCAGGATGGGACAAACTTGTGATGTGAAGATGGGTTTTTCCTAAGATTTTGCTGTTGGAATTAGGGACAGTGCCCCGGGGATTGAGTTAAGAGAGGAAATCTGATGGCAACCCATTCAACGTGTACTTCTTAGGAGGTCTTCACGCACTGACACCTTTTTCTGAACTTGCCTGGGGAATGCTAAGTAGGGATGTCACGTTAGTGGCAGTGTAGGGATAGATTAATGCTTTTTACTTACAAACCTCGAATGAAGAATAATCTCGATGTAGGTGCAGTCATTGCCTGCATCCTAATTTTAGAGCTGGTCATTCTTTGTATGCTTCACCGTCTCAATTTTGGCCGTAGGTTTGGCTTTGTATTAGTTCCAATGTATTTCTAGACCCTTATGTTGAGGTGTTTGTATATCCAGTTATTCTTGGCTTTCTAATAAACTAAATAAATGTAGAACCAGGAGTCTGTGATTCTTCTGAGTCATGATTTATTGGAACTGAGAAATTTAATGAGACAAGTTATTTCTCCCCTCCACACTTCCAAGCAGGAACCAATGGTTTGTCGACCAGAGGTTCCAGAGTATATCCAGAAAAGGAACCTGGCCCCATCAGTTGGTAGAAATGTCAGATGGTTTCCTATTGGAGTTAGGGGATAGTCTAGAAAAGATTAGGAAAAGTTTACCCCATAGAGCCCTAAAGAGCCCAAAGAATAAGAGCCAAAAATATCGAGAGCGGAAACGACGAAATTTGGCGGAGATTGACGGTGCAGCGAGAACAGCGGGGAACGGTGGAGTGAACATGAATAGGGATGGTGTCTGTTAGATTGCGATGATGATTTGATTGTGTGATGTCTTTCGGAGTTGGGATGAGAGTCAAGTGAATGTGGTTTTGGGCTGAATGCGTGCAGTCCATGAGATATGATTTGATTTTTGATGTCAGGCTCAAGGAGTAGCCTGAGATCCCAGGATAGATTTGTGTTGTAGAAGACACCGATTTGTTGTAATTGGCTGACCATTGATTTGTTGGGAAGTCATGAAGCCCTATTGACGACCTCCCTGAGACAGGGAGCTTTGTGTGAGTGGATTTGTTCGAATCGTGTGGGAGGCATTGTGTACAGGGGTGGAGCACAGCGATTCAAGTGGCCAGCACAGATCGTGGGTCACGGTACGTGAATGGTGGTTTTTTTTCTCCCCTCATTTGCCTCTAAAAACACCATTCCACTTGCACCTTTAAAGGGAGTATCATGCCCTTATATGCTGGAAGCAAGGAAGAAGAAATTTGGGGGTTTCACACTTTGCCGCCCTCGTTTTTTAGAAACTCCCTCTTCTTCAAAATTCACATTCTATCTCTCCACTCTCTCTACTTATTTAGAGAGGAGGGAAAGAGGATAGAAGTGCCAGACGAGGCAGAGAAGGCTTAATCATTGGACTTCGTTAGTTTGTTGCTCACACCAATTCAGCATGGGAAACCAAAAGCCGTGCTTTCTAAACCCCATCATATCCGACCTGGCGACATACTTGACAGAGCGTACCCAAATCATCAAAGCTGGGGGGACCACGGCCACCCATTGTTTACATATTTCCCTACGTGCCATCAGTATAGAGTAAAAAATCAACCTTGCCTGTTTTTTTGTAGGTTTTACCAGAGAATCCACACATCCAAAGATAACAATCAAGACGCTTACCTTGATATCGATTTTCAGCATGCTAGACAAGGCCCTACTCACACTTTGGGCAGGCTACTTCACCTCTTCTCCCAAACTTGGATATTCTCTGAGGAGTCCAGTAAGCTCTGTCAATGGAAAAAAGATGATTTCTTCTAAGGTATGCAAGTTTAACTATTTTAAACAACATGGACATAGATACTTGTCGTTGATGTCCCAGCGATATCTCCGGCAAGCATCTTCCCCACAATTCTGTTGGCAAGATGAAGGCTTCATCCTCCAGTTTAGCCATCAACCAGTAGATTACTGCAAGCTCCTTTTTGAGTACTGTCTCATGCATTAATCGGTCTTCAGGTTCATTTAATTCTCTTATTATTGTATCAGGAGCTTGGAACCAATTCTGCATTTGTAGATATTTGAACCTGAATACCTTGTGGTCTGATCGTTGTTTACATAGTTCCCAAGTTATCAAGTGTCCGTCTTGAATTATATGCTATCACCTTGTTAAAGCTGCCTCATTCAGTGGTACTGCTAATAAATCATTTGTCCATTCTGGTGAACCAGGAGACTTCCAAATAGGGGTCAGTAGGCTATAATATGGTATTTTTAGAGCTTTTTTAATCTTATACCAAGTCTCGGGCAGCCCCTTCAAGATCTTTAGCCTGACTTTTTAAAGTACTTGGGGTCTGCATATTTAAACATAAAGCCATATTTGCCCCCTGACTCCTGCCTCGACATTACTCCCAATAGTCTCCCAATCTTGGATAGTCTAGGTGTATTTAACAACATTTTCCCATTCTTCAATAAAAAGGCCCATGAGTAAAACAACAAATCTGACAGTGCTAAACCTCCTTTTTCCACCCTCCTTCTCAATTTCTTCCATGATATTCCAGGGCCTTTACTTTACCAAATAAAACTACTAATCTGACTTTGCATCTTTTTAAGCCATTCCTTCTCAAAAGGGAGGGTAATTGCGTGAAACAGAAAAGTGAGTTTCGGAAGGATTATTATTATTACTAAATTTACACGACCCAACAGAGTGAGCTAAAGATGAGTACAGTCCACTGACTTCTTTCTTGACTTTTTCGAAGTTTACTTTAGTTATTTTAGTAATGTCCTGTGATATCATGACTCCCAGATATCTCATTTCACCTCTACTAGCGGCATCTCCTTCCTCCTGAGTCCAAGACATAATCTCCGTCTTGCTCCTATTAATATCGTAACCCGAAATCTTCCCAAAGTCTGCCATCAAGATAATGATACGACTCAAGGTGTTTTGTAGGTTGGTTGTGTAAATGAGAATGTCATCAGCGTATAGACCCTGGGGCTTATTTATGAGTCCTTGCGTCACTTTTGCGCCCCCTATGCGTCACTTTTTGTGATGCACCAGCGGCGTAAAAAGTGAGCCTTGGTGCACCATATTTACAAAGTGACGCATCTTCATAGATGCGTCACTTTGTAAACCCCTGCGTCACATTATACCTGCGCCAGGTAAAATGTATGCAGGGGGGCGTTCTGACGCAAGAAAGGGTCGTAGAAGTGACGCAGCGAAATCTATCAGATTTCACTGCGCCACTTCTAGGACGCAAATGCGTCAATATCTTACTCCTGCCTCATGGCAGGCGTAAGACTGACGCAGGCACATTTCACATGGGGCTTGCCCATGTGTAATGACCCATTGCTGGAGTTGCGTCACTTTTGTGAATCCAGTGGCAAAGTGAGCAAGGGACCCACGCCTGGGCATACCCTGCCTACTTAGGGCGAACAAAGCAAACACAAGGAGATGATGGACGGATCACTGAAACCTTTGAAACACTCACCCCCAGTCACAGATCTGGGTTGAATCCATCATCATTCTTTAGCTCACTTAGCCACCTCAGTTCAGACCCAGCTATGTGCAAATCAGTCTTGACCCTGTGTCTCTTAGGAACAGTCCAGCCCAAACTGCCAAGCCAGGCTTCCCTGAACTGGAAACAAGCATCCTGGGACTGGTTTCTGGGTAGCACCCTTCATAAGCCAGGCTAGCTTGAATTCAGTGGCAAAGTGAGCAACAGACCCACTTCTGGGCATACCCTGCCAACTTAGGGCGACCATTTTAGGCATGACTACAGCCTGAACAGCTGAACGGAATTACGCCAAATTTGGCAGAAAGGTTGCCGTTGGTCCAGCAAGTGACCTTTTTGTAAATTGGTGTAAATCCGTTTAGTAGTTTTGGAAATATCAAGGGAAATCTGAATTTTTGTATATAGAGATGCGGATCCTCCGAAGATCCGACAGTCCCTGTGCTCAAATCTGATTGGCTGCTGACACTTTCCCCAAGAAATGTTGGCAACCATCTTGGGACTCTACTTCAGCCAAGTCCCACACAAAACTTTAAAAAAAAAAAAAGAGGGTAGGGAAGGAATACACTGACCCCCAACTCTAGTCCTGGGGTCCCCCTGTGAACCCGAGAGGTCCAAAGATCACATTTAAAAAACAACTGCTGCAGGAACATCACAGAGCCGCAGATCTGCAGCACAATAAAAAAAAAGAGTGGTCTCCCGCCCTTGTTTAGATTATAGCCCCTGGATGGGCTAGCTCCCGGGGGCATGCAGGCTTTTTTTTAAAAAGGAGGGGGCGCATGGGGCCCCCATCCTTTGGCTTAATTATGCCCTGGGGACCACCACCTCCCTGGGGCTTAATTTTAATAATGTGTGGGACCACTCAGACCCCCATAGCTCTTGGAACCACCACCTCCCTAGGGCTGTAAATAAATTGACTGGGGGGGCTGCGCTGACCTCACTGAGCCCCGAGGATCACCACCTCCTCAGGGCTAATTTAAATGTGAAGTGGGGTCTCCTCAGGGCTTTCTTATTTACAAAATAAGGCGGAGGGCTGTGCTGCCCGCCTCCTGAGCCGTTCTCGGCTTTGGGGACCACCACCTCCCCAGGCAAACATTCCGGTTCCAGCGGGCGGGAGCTGTCAAAGGGCTCCTACCCGCTGGAAGCAGAGGTTTCATTCTATTCCCTGCCCACAGACATGTGGGCAGGGAAAGAGATAAAGTGATTGTCCTTCATGGAGAAAGCTCCCTTTTCAGCAGCTCCCTCCGTGCAGCAGTAATGTTGGCTCCGGCAGGAGGTGGAGAGCTGGCTGGGACCGTGGGGGTCTTTAGGCTCCCCCAGCGTTTCAGGTGAAAAAAGCAGAAAAAGGGAAAGAAAACGTCAGAAAATAGCAGGAAGAGGCAAAATAAAGGTAAGGAACAAACAGAAAGGGCAGAGTTAAGGTGATAAACGAGCAGAAAGAGGCAGAATCAAGGACAAAAACATGCAGAAAGATAAAAAATAAAGGTGAAAAACTATCAGAAAGAGGCAAAATAAAGGTCAGAAAGGAGCAGCAAGAGGCAAAATAAAGGTGAGAAACGATCAGAAGAGGCAAAATAAAGGTGAGAAACAAGCGGAAAGAGAGGTCAGAAACCAGCACCAAGAGGCCAAATAAAAGTGAGAAATGAGCAGAAAGAGGCAAAACAAAGGTCAGCAACCAGCAGAAAGAGGCAAAATAACGGTCAGCATCGAGCAGAAAAAGCTAAGATAAAAGTCAGAAACAAGAAGAAATAGGCAGAATACAATTAGAAAAGAGCAGAAGGAAGTAAATATAGATCAGCAATGAGCAGAAAGAGGCTATATTAAGGTGAGAAACGAGCAGCAAGAAGCTGAATAAAGATCAGAAACAAGCAGAAGGAGGCAAAATAAAGGTCTGGGGTGTGTAGAGAGAGGCAAAATAATGGGCAGAATGAGCAGAAAGAGGCAAAATAGTGGTTAGAAACAAGCAGCAGAGGGAAAAATAGAGGTCCGAAATGAGCAGAAAGAGACAGAAGAAAGGTCAGAAGAAAGGAAAAAGAGGCAGAATAGAGGTGAGAAAACAGCATCAAGAGATAGAATAAGGGTCAGAAATAAGCAGAACGAGGGAAAATAAAGGTCTGGAGTGTGCAGAGATATGCAAAATAATGAGCAGAAAGAGGAAAAATAGTGGTCAGAGACAAGCAGCAGGAGGCAAAATAGAGGTCAGAAGCGAGCAGGAAGAGGCAGCATAATTGTTAGGAACAAGCAGAAAGAAGCAAAATAACTGGCAGAATTAGGAGACAAGGCAAAAACGAGGGCAGGAGCGAGGAGACAAGAGGCAGAAAAATGAGCAGAAAATGAGCACAAAACTGAAGACACCAGAGGGTAGCAGACTACAGGCAAGCTGGACAGGAGGACCATCACAGTGGAAGCTGGCACGTCGACCTGCTTCTGTGTCCCCCTACTTTTTTTCCCATGTATCCCTTGACAGACCTACTCATACACTCATGCATCCACTGACAGACACACTCACACCCTCATGCACCCACTCACAGATCCACTCAAGCACTCAATTACCAACTCATATACCCACTGAGAGACTCACACACCCATTCACAGATCCACTCAGACACTTATGCACCTACTCAGAGACTCTTTCACGCTCTCACAGACACACTTAGACACTCATCTACCCACTCACAGACCCCCTCAGACACTCCTGTTCCCATTCACAGACCCACTAAGAGAGGCATGCACCCATTCACTGAGCCAGAGAGTCACGCACCCACTGACTGACCCACTCAGACACTAACTGACCACTCACACACCCACTCAGAGACTCACACAACCACTCAAAGACCCACTCAGACACTCATGCACCTACTCATTCACCCGCTCAGAGACTCATCCATCCACTCACAGACATTCAAAGATACTCATGCACCCACTCACAGACCCAGTCAGAGACTCACACACCAACTCACAGACCCAATCAGACACTCATGTACCCACTCACAGACCCACCCAGAAACTCATGCATCCAGTCACAGACTCACTCAGAGATTCATGCACTTATTCACAGACCCCCTCAGAGACTCATGTATCCACTCACAGACCCACTCACGCACCCACTCACAGACCCACATAAACACTCATGAACTAACTCACAGACCTTCTCAGACATTCACGCACCCACTGAGAGACCCGCTCACACACTCTAACACCCACTCACAGACTTACTGAGACACTCATGCACTTACTCACATACTGTCAACGGTTAGGGGTTACATTTAGGAAATAAAATTTTAAAAAACTTGAAAATTCACTTAAAAAAACAAAGGTTACAGGGACTTTTATAGCTAGGCTCAGATTTCACTAGTACAAAACCAGTGAAATTCAGTAGTTATAGTTAGCTGAACCGACTGATAGAGAATGATTGTGCTCATTAATTTGTAGAGGTGCATTATAATTGTGAGTAGTTTGCACCTGCATATATTCTATTATCATGTTAACATTTGGTTATTAGAATGTGTCATGTAGTAACATGTAAAGTGAAATGATAGAGATACTTTACCAAACATGAAGAAATTTACATTGTAATTGTGCTCTAAATGGTGAAACTTCTAATGTTCACTCATAAATGACTAATGAGAATGTATTCACTGACATGAGATGAGCTGATTTAAATGTGCAAAGTAATAATGTTCATGTATATGTGTGATTAATGGAGTTCATATTAATTCTTATCTTGGCCGATTTTGTAGGCCTTAAGTGTATTTTCCCTGACTCTCCTAATTGAAGCGTTCGTAATGTTCATGTGCATGAAGAGTCTTTTTCTTTCTCACATTTCTGTTGCATGTGAAGACATTTATCATTATTAGTTAGAATAATGCTTTTGTTTTAGGAGTTAGGTTTAGGAGTAGAGGATACATTTGAACAAGTGGTGCTGAGAATGTGAGACGGTATTCTTTCTCACTGGAGAAGGCCTGGGAATCAAGGTCATTGAGCCACAGGCTGGGAGGATTAAAGCCTCCTGGAAAGTTACCAACGGGGAGGTGTCTAGCAGGATGGGACAAACTTGTGATGTGAAGATGGGGTTTTCCTAAGATTTTGCTGTTGGAATTAGGGACAGTGCCCCGGGGATTGAGTTAAGAGAGGAAATCTGATGGCAACCCATTCAACGTGTACTTCTTAGGAGGTCTTCACGCACTGACACCTTTTTCTGAACTTGCCTGGGGAATGCTAAGTAGGGATGTCACGTTAGTGGCAGTGTAGGGATAGATTAATGCTTTTTACTTACAAACCTCGAATGAAGAATAATCTCGATGTAGGTGCAGTCATTGCCTGCATCCTAATTTTAGAGCTGGTCATTCTTTGTATGCTTCACCGTCTCAATTTTGGCCGTAGGTTTGGCTTTGTATTAGTTCCAATGTATTTCTAGACCCTTATGTTGAGGTGTTTGTATATCCAGTTATTCTTGGCTTTCTAATAAACTAAATAAATGTAGAACCAGGAGTCTGTGATTCTTCTGAGTCATGATTTATTGGAACTGAGAAATTTAATGAGACAAGTTATTTCTCCCCTCCACACTTCCAAGCAGGAACCAATGGTTTGTCGACCAGAGGTTCCAGAGTATATCCAGAAAAGGAACCTGGCCCCATCAGTTGGTAGAAATGTCAGATGGTTTCCTATTGGAGTTAGGGGATAGTCTAGAAAAGATTAGGAAAAGTTTACTCCATAGAGCCCTAAAGAGCCCAAAGAATAAGAGCCAAAAATATCGAGAGCGGAAACGACGAAATTTGGCGGAGATTGACGGTGCAGCGAGAACAGCGGGGAACGGTGGAGTGAACATGAATAGGGATGGTGTCTGTTAGATTGCGATGATGATTTGATTGTGTGATGTCTTTCGGAGTTGGGATGAGAGTCAAGTGAATGTGGTTTTGGGCTGAATGCGTGCAGTCCATGAGATATGATTTGATTTTTGATGTCAGGCTCAAGGAGTAGCCTGAGATCCCAGGATAGATTTGTGTTGTAGAAGACACCGATTTGTTGTAATTGGCTGACCATTGATTTGTTGGGAAGTCATGAAGCCCTATTGACGACCTCCCTGAGACAGGGAGCTTTGTGTGAGTGGATTTGTTCGAATCGTGTGGGAGGCATTGTGTACAGGGGTGGAGCACAGCGATTCAAGTGGCCAGCACAGATCGTGGGTCACGGTACGTGAATGGTGGGTTTTTTTCTCCCCTCATTTGCCTCTAAAAACACCATTCCACTTGCACCTTTAAAGGGAGTATCATGCCCTTATATGCTGGAAGCAAGGAAGAAGAAATTTGGGGGTTTCACACTTTGCCGCCCTCGTTTTTTAGAAACTCCCTCTTCTTCAAAATTCACATTCTATCTCTCCACTCTCTCTACTTATTTAGAGAGGAGGGAAAGAGGATAGAAGTGCCAGACGAGGCAGAGAAGGCTTAATGATTGGACTTCGTTAGTTTGTTGCTCACACCAATTCAGCATGGGAAACCAAAAGCCGTGCTTTCTAAACCCCATCATATCCGACCTGGCGACATACTTGACAGAGCGTACCCAAATCATCAAAGTTGGGGGGACCACGGCCACCCATTGTTTACATATTTCCCTACGTGCCATCAGTATAGAGTAAAAAATCAACCTTGCCTGTTTTTTTGTAGGTTTTACCAGAGAATCCACACATCCAAAGATAACAATCAAGACGCTTACCTTGATATCGATTTTCAGCATGCTAGACAAGGCCCTACTCACACTTTGGGCAGGCTACTTCACCTCTTCTCCCAAACTTGGATATTCTCTGAGGAGTCCAGTAAGCTCTGTCAATGGAAAAAAGATGATTTCTTCTAAGGTATGCAAGTTTAACTATTTTAAACAACATGGACATAGATACTTGTCGTTGATGTCCCAGCGATATCTCCGGCAAGCATCTTCCCCACAATTCTGTTGGCAAGATGAAGGCTTCATCCTCCAGTTTAGCCATCAACCAGTAGATTACTGCAAGCTCCTTTTTGAGTACTGTCTCATGCATTAATCGGTCTTCAGGTTCATTTAATTCTCTTATTATTGTATCAGGATGTGGAAATATGGATTTTTCTGGTCAGTTATGTCCCCTATCTTGGACCCCAACAGTTCTATGTGCATGTCACAAGTACCTGTGTGTTCCCTCCAGTTCCAGTTATAAAGACGCAAACACATGTGCGTCCACCGTCAACATGTCCTCTGTCAGATCCGCCATGAATAGGCCGGATATTCCATTCCTAAGTATGAAAAGCCACCGGCTTTATATGGTTCACTTATGCCATTTTACAGTCCAGGCAAGTAGGCCCTGATTCTGTCATCAAACTCTTCTTGCCTTCTGCCTCTGAAAGCTCCAGTCTGAGCCTGCATCTGTGACCATGAACTTTGTCTCATTCTCTGCGCGGCTCACGAAGCCTGACATCAGCCTATTCTCTGCCAAGAACTGTATTTCACCTTCGAATTATCTGCTTCCCCCTCAGCCGATGCATTCCTGCCTAGTAGCTTAAGTAAACATTCTTCCAGTTACCGAGCAAAAGGCCGGCTTCTCTGTCCTCATGCAAGTAATTCATAGCCTTGTTACCATGGAATATTCCTACCCCCTCGCATTTAGTGTAGACACTTAGACGCTTGTACATGCACGCACAGTCAGTATAGAATAGATTCTGTCCGAGAGTCCTTCTTTTATGGATAACATAGTTCTTTAAACATAGGATGTTAGATATGATTTGGGATTAGGTTGACTTGACCCCCCAGACTTCTTGTCTCCACATGTAGAGCTAAATGTCAAGTCCCCTTCACCCCCTAGTTACACGTCAATTACACGTCAGACCGCTGCGCGCGCATCCATGCCAAGTATTATCTTATAGATCCACCTATACATGACATCACAACCAATTATGTTCCTTTTTTCGCCTTATTACACCCATTTCTGGTTACGCAGAACAACTCGTCATTTTCCTTATCAATTGTTACGCCTACTGCATTTACTTCATTGTCATGTATGTACTATAAAAGTCATTTCTTGTCAATAAAGTGTGTGCTTCACTTCCTGAACCTTCGTGGTGACGGAACATTGGGAGCAACCGATTATAATCGAATTAATGGAATAAAGCCCATTCCGAACCTCTAATACCACGGATTCTGCCTCTCATTTTATTGAGCTATTTTACTATGTTCCTGTATCAAATTCAGTCCCGGTAAAGGAGAAATATTTACCACATGATGGCGCCCGAACAGGGACACTTTCTCATCTCACGCGCCGGCGGTGCGTTGCAGGCCCGGTCTCCTGCCACAGCTGGACGGACAATAACGCGTACCAGCAGGATTTCCTGTATCTCCCTCCGGTCAAGCGGGGGCGACTGAGACTGCGATCAACACCCAGACGAGGCGGTGAGAAGTGCGAAGTATCCCGACCAGAGCCTAGCTGAGAGAGCAAGATCCGAGGTATACAGAGACCCACCAGTCCGAAGTCAAGCCCAGTGTCCGACGAGTCGAGTCGAGTCGAGTCCAGTCCGGTTCAAGTTCAAGTTACTGAGGCCTTCCGTTTCCGAAGCTACCCGGTGAGTACCATTGCTGGGGAGGCATTTCTGACGTGCACATAGGTTGTGCCGGTCAAGACGGGTTTGGGTACACAAATCCGGTCTGCACTGTTTTAGCAGTGTATCTGTACTGTTTAGCAGTATATCAAGTATTCCGAAGTATTCCGAAGTGTCTAGTTATTGTCTAGTTATTGTCGAGAATTAAGCTTGGTGATTAGTTATGCAGACGATCATCATTGTTGTTTCAGTTAAAGGTTTAATGTTTAATGTTTAAAGTGTTTAAGTATGTTCTGTATATCGTGGTATGAATGACTGTTCATTATCGTGTTTATTGTATTAAGTCTGTTCAAATTCAAGTATCAGGTCAAAATCAAGTATAAGGTCAGTTCTCAATATGCCGCTCTTTTCGAAATTAAGACAGATCACTACCAGAAAAGGGGTTCTCGAAGAAGCCGTCCCTATTCCTCCTAGGGACACTCCAGGGCACTTTATGTATCACAAACATGGCTTAGACGCTATATTATTTCTTGATTTATGGGTAGACTATACCAAGGGATTACCAGAAAGTCAGAGGTGGCCCACAGCGGGGACCTGGGATGCAGAGTGCATCATGAAAGTCGAGGAAGAGTTATGGAAAAGGAAAGTCAGACAGTCACAGAAAGACGCCGTTGAATTATGGCGTAAAGAATCACATAGACGAACAGAAAAAGCACGTAGACAGGAAGAGAAGAGTAAAGAGAATTCCAATAAAGTTCGAGAGAATCTATTAATTGAGGAAGGTATCCGAGTGAAATCAGAACAAGTAGACAGACAAAGAAATGCCCTTATGAATGGTATGTATCCCCTTCTGGCCGAAGGATTACCTAAGGCTACTCCAGAAACACCAAAAGACTTGCCAACCCCATTGTTCCCAATAAAGGTACATCCTAAGGGGCATCCTAGAACCGCAGAAGATGTTTTTCTTTCCTCATATTTAGATGACGCAGCTCCCGAGTATGCTAATTCCGCCCCACATAGACCGCATACCAGGGAGGTTCAACGCCAAGATCCAGTGCCCGTATCCCTACAGCAACAAATCGAGTCACAAGTTCCGGCAAGCACATCTGTTTCTGTATCCGCTCCTACAGCTACTTCTATGGCTGTGTCCACACCTGTAGTTGCTGTGTCACGTTCGACGAATCCTTTTACACCCGACGCCCCAGATGGGGCCGCGGGAGGAGCTACCAATATCTTTTCTACGCCACCCAGAATAAATAAACTTACTTTTCAAGAGTCAGCGCATTCACGTACACCCAAACTCCTTAGTGCCCGTGCGCTTAAGGAACTTCTTATAGATTGTAGATATGACCCGGTGCCTGGAAAGGAGGACGAAATGACCCTAGCATCATTGCGTATCAGACGAGCCGCAGTGTATTTAGCGAAGTTACCAGGAATGACTGCGCATCTAGATAATATATATCATTTTTTCCAAACAGGGCGAGACCCAGAATGTATTTACAGAGCTATGGAATACCAGAAAGTAGAGATACAGGGGGAACTGTTACGTTTCCTCATAAACTGTGTGATCAGAAATCAAGACCGACCGGGGGTAGACCCGGAAGCAATGAAAATTCTTACAAGATGGAGCCAGAATATATCAGAAGGGAGACATGATAAACAAAATTGTATAATAGCCATGTGCCGAAAGATCCGTAAAGAAATAGAACGCCTACACGAAGAGCGATTAGAGGTAGACGAGTTCGAACAAAACGAGGAAGAAGGGTCAGGACTGCCCACAGGACAGTCGGACACCATAGCCTATGTAGGTAGAGGAAGATCTTGTAATAGGAATCAGACTAGATATCATACTGACTCAATACATCCGATATGTCCAGATAATAACAGGAATTTTCAAATACCTATAACTAATATAAGGTCTAACGAGCATTCGTTCCAAACCGCCGACAAACTACTCCGAGAACGAAGGGGTTATCATTTCCTCGATTCTATGGATGAACAAGATTTAGCCAGGGCAGCTGTCCATTGGGTGGACAGTCCCGGAAAATATAGTGATGATACAGTAGTACGCACATTTTTGAATCTTACCCCAGATGAACAAAGGTTAGCTGGGATTTATATGATTCAACAACTCATTATACTATATCGGAGTCAGCATTCGGACCCTGGTCCCTTGCCTGACATACTGACTGAATTACTTATGAATAAATGGAGAGGTCCAGGTACTGAATTAATTAAAGAAATTCTAGAATCAAGAAAGCAGTATATTCTTTTTGTATGTTCAGAACATGTTCCATTGTCCGTCAAGGAAAGAACTACGTATCACATAGATAGACAGAATTCCTTACGAGAAGTGCACCCAATAAAGGGTGAGGACAATCAGTTTAAACGCGTATTTGTATATACGCCCATATCGAAAATAGAATTGTTACAAATGAAGAAAGTGGTACCCAGTCATGACAAAGACCCAGCGGGTTTTCACCGAGAAATTAAAGACATGTTACTCATGGGAGAGTATACCTACCCCGATATTATGACAATATTAAAGGTATTGATGCCTGCTGGCATTTATGAAAAACTCAAGGAAAAAGAGTGGGAGGTAGGAGACCAAAAGATAGAATGGTCAGTGTTAGAAGCTGAAGAAAAGGCCCGAACTGCAGGAGCAGGGCTTGGGGACAAAACTAAGGCATTACCAGGATTACTAGTACAGGTACTGCCGCGTTTATTAACTACGAAAAAGGAAGATTGGGGTACAATTTCAGCCTGTAAGCAGAAGCAAGATGAAGACACTAGTGATTACTATGCCCGATTTGAAAAATGTTTTGGTATAAATAGTGGCATAAAAGCAAGTAGCGAATCATACCCACATCTGTTTGTAACAAAATTAGTAGAAAATGCTCTGCCCCCAGTAAAGAATAGAGTATTAAAATTCGAGAGTACCTGGCAAGGTAACACTCCATCACAAATGTTACAAATGTTACAGTACCATCACAATAGAATTAGAGAGGAACAAGAACATGAACACAGACGCATGAAAGACACGAAAATGAAAATGTTAGTTTCCCAGACAGTTCCAGCTGAAGGGCATAAAAGGGGTATGACACATTCCGATTCAGCAGGACCTGTAAAAGGGACATGCAATTATTGTAAAAAGCCAGGCCATTACGTACACGATTGTCCAGTTTTAAAACATAATATCGCCATAGGTAAAACACAAGAAAGATCACGGCCACTCAGACAAGATCAGAATGAACAAGGAGCTATGCAGCATGCCCAGGCCATGCCAGCCGCACAACAGCCAATACAGTTTGTGCCAGCTGCACCCCCATTGCCTGTTGCTGCCACACAAACAACAACACGACAAATGTATCAGACCGCACAGTATGAATATCCAGAGTATCAGCGTTACGCATGAACAAGCCTAGAGAGGGAAGTTGACTTACCCCTTATTGAAATCCCAGTAGACCAAGAAGGACCTTATGTACATAGTGAATTATTAGGCCAAGATAGAAAATTTCTACTCGATACAGGGGCAAGTCGAACGACCATAAAACGTAGTGAAGTTCCAGGGGCACCCCTCTCAGGCTCACAGAATATTTCCCTTGGTTTTTCAGGAAAACCTATTGTTAATGAAGTGTCACAACCTCTGCCACTTACGATAGGACCTTTGACCCGAACTACAGATTTATTGCTTACTAAATCATGTCCAGAAAATCTATTAGGAATAAAAACGTTAAAAGCTCTAGGAGCTATAATATGTTGTTCTCCGGAAGGAGTAAGATTGTTTTTACGTGATTTTAAAGGTCACTATGTGTCTAGAGACATGGATCCCCGATTACAGATTTTACCTACACGTCTATGGGCACAAGGCCCTACTGATGTTGGATGCATGAATATTACACCATATCGAGTCACATTAAAGGCAGGAGTGGTGCTACCACGAATGCGACAATACAAGTTACCACCAGATGCTGTAGTGGCTTTACTACAAATCATTGACGAGCTCATTGCCCAAGGAGTAGTTGTGGAAACAGACTCCAATATATGTAATTCACCGATAATACCGATTCTTAAACGAACAGATCCGAAGGCCCCGCCAGTATATCGATTGGTTATTGATCTGCGCGAGTTAAACAAATGCATTGTGCCACAATTCCCTGTGGTCCCAGATATCTCGTCATTACTGACAGCTATTGATTCCGAAGCGACATTCTTCACTGTAATCGATCTCAAGAATGCCTTTTTCAGCGTCCCAATAGATCCGGAAAGCCAATATTTGTTCGGATTTAGTTTAAATGGTCGTAGCTTTAAATTCTCACGCGCACCTCAAGGATTTACAGAAAGCCCCAGCATCTATAGCCAAGCACTGAAACGAGAACTTGACAGTATCCACATGCCAGTTAACACTGCTCTGCTTCAATACGTCGATGATCTGCTGATCACCGCCCGAAGCGAACCTGAATGTGAAAAAGCATCACTGACAGTTTTACAATTTCTAGCCGAAAAAGGGCACAAGGTGTCCCCTTCTAAGCTGCAATTCTGTGTCCAGCGAGCTATTTATCTTGGACACTCGCTGTCCAAGGAGGGAAGGCAGCTTACACCAGACCGCATTCAGTTAATAGCTAACATGCCAATACCCAAGACACAAAAGGAGGTGCGGGCTTTCATAGGCCTCACTTCATACTGTAGACAGTGGATCCCGCAATATGCATTTCTAGCAAAACCACTCATTCAGTTGACAACCCAGGAGGCAGCCACATCGACTGTTCTCTCTTGGACTCAAGAACATACACAAGCTTTTGAAAGCCTAAAGAAAACTTTATGTCAAGCACCTGTTTTAGCAACACCATGTTACAGAAAACAGTTTACACTCTTTGTTACAGAACGCGAAGGTACTGCTTTGTCAGTACTCACACAGGATCAAGCAGGAGCACACAAACCATGTGCTTATTTTTCTAGTACATTAGATCCCGTAGCTCAGGCTTTGCCTGCATGTCTGAAATCAGTGGCAGCGACAGCTTTAGCAATCAGACAAAGCGATGCCATAGTGTTAGGACATCCATTGACAGTTCAAGTACCACACGCAGTAGAGGTTCTTATAAATAGAACACAAACACAACACTTGACCATAGCACGACTTACAGGGTATGAACTTACATTGTTTCAGCCACATATAGAAATAAGACGCTGTAACACATTGAATCCTGCCACACTTTTGCCAGTAACCGGAACAGACCCACTAGCCCATGACTGTATTGAAGTTATTACTGTAACGACAAAACCCAGACAAGACTTGACCGATGTTCCATTGTCAGATCCAGACTTGACATTTTATGTAGATGGTTCATGTATGAGAACAAGTACAGGAGAATTAGTGGCCGCTTATGCAGTCACAACAGATACTGAAGTCATTGAAACTAATCGTATAAATACTTTGTCAGCTCAAGCCGCAGAGCTCATCGCTCTGACACAAGCCTGTATTCAAGCCACGAATAAAAAAGTCAACATATACACTGATTCACGTTATGCATTCGGAGTTGTACATGACTTCGGCGTGCTGTGGCGAGAGAGAGGTTATTTAACTTCCCACGGTGCCCACATTCAGCACGGACCCCTCATTCATGCCTTATTAGATGCAATACATCTACCTACTGCAATATCAATTATGAAATGTAAAGCTCATACGAAAGTTACTGATATCATTTCCCAAGGCAATGATCTAGCCGACAGAACGGCTAAACAGACTGCTCAAACTCAAACTCCCGACATGACAAAGACAATAGTCCCGATGCCGACACATTGTATGACAGTTAAAGATCCTACTCTTGACGTAATTGACATACAGACACATGCTACACCAGACGAAATAAAGAAATGGACTGAATTAGGAGGGATCCAAACGGACCAAGGATGGATGATGAAGGAAAAGTCTGTATGGTTCCTTCCTGATTCAATGGTCCAAGTTATAATTAACACTATACATAGTCCGGCACATCTAGGAGAAAAAGCTATGCTAGACAGCATTCAACACATTTGGTTTAATAAACATTTACGAGCAGCAGCCAAACAAAAGGTCCGTACCTGTATGATCTGTTGCCAGTTCAACCCAGGAAAAAGTGTTCCCGTAGAACAGGGTGGATTTCATCCTCCTGATCACCCTTTTGAAGTCCTACAGATGGATTATATCCAGATGGAACGATGTCGAGGATTCAAATATGTTCTCGTAGTTGTCTGCGCTCTGTCCCGTTGGACAGAGGCGTACCCGGTTTCAGATTACACTGCCCCGACTACTGCCAAACAGTTGGTTCGAGAATTCTTCCCACGATACGGTTTACCACGTGTTGTTCACTCAGATAACGGCCAGCCGTTCTCATCCGAATTAATGAAACACGTTTCACTTCTGTTAGGTTATCAGTGGAAATTCCACTGTGTCCGACACCCCGAAGCAGCAGGTCTCGTAGAAAGACATAACCAGATACTGAAAATCAGAATGTCCAAAATATGCAGAGAAAAAGGTATCGACTGGGTAGTAGCGTTACCCGTTGCACTCTTTTACATGAGAATGGTAGCACATTCACGAACAGGGCTATCCCCGTATGAGGTGATCTTCGGTAGACCACCAAATATGTGGGGGACGCCTATACCACGCAAAATAACTGATATTGACTGTAATATGCTGACAGATTACTTGGCTTCCTTGATGTCTGCACTACAATCTTGTCGTTCACAGGTAGCTGCAGCCTTTCCTGACAACACTGAGGTGAAACCCCATGACGTAGTTCCGGGGGATCTCGTCTTTGTGAGGAATTTCGACCGAAAGACTCAGCTGGAGCCCAGGTGGAAGACACCCAAGTTGGTTCTGCTGACCACAAGAACAGCCGTGAAGATCGAGGGCCGCAAGGGCTGGATTCATTCAAGCCATATCAAAAAATTTCATGGACAATCCTCGGATATAGACATTGTGCCCTGCACTCCCTCACAGACTGATTCAAAACTTCCTTTGGTGGAAAAAACTGAAAGCGAACTTTACAAAGTTAAGTTAAGGCCTAGGACGTCAGACGGTTTGATTGTTTAAGTCCTCTCCTAGGTGAAGCGGTTGAATCTGTCTCTGACATGTATCCTCTAGACCTGAATCATGAACAGTCGCGAAAAATGATGAAACGACAGGCGTATTGTAAATCACTGCGTAGCCATTGTATAGGGACATTATTAATTTTGTTTTCCTTAAGTCTTTTAATAATTATTACCAGTATGTTGTTGCACATATATTACCCAATTGCCAGAAATGTTCACAATGTTATTGCAGAACATTCTTTTAGTGACTTACCCCCGCATGAATTGTCCTATAGACTTGCGCTGCGCAATAACACTTTCATTAGTATGTTACATCATTCCCATCAGACTAGTAATGCTACTAATTGTTGGGTGTGTGGCCGACTCCCTCCCTATCAGAATTATGAAGGAGTCCTGCCATTCTTTCCACACCCATTTACACACAATGGCTCCTGTGGAGCATGGTTCAGTTTAATCAATTCCATAGACTCAGACACAGCAGTTTACCAAGATCATTGGATATGGGGAAACCTGAACCTAGTTTTACTCAAAGTCTGCTACCCTGACAAGGAGGGTCGCCCCAAAAGAACAGGAACTGATCTAGAAAATGAAGTGTATGGATTAGGTAATTTTACACCTAATCTCATGATTCTAAATGTCGTATCCGAAGTTGAGCTAGTCTTACCCACCATGTCAGTATTCCCAGCAAAAGGTGAATTGTGTGTAAGAAAGGTTGGTTCCATACATATGGGCCATAGTCAATGCACTACTACAGTAGAATTCAGTGATCAAGGCAAATCTTCATTCAGAGCTTATCGCCACTCCTACTTTATATGTGGTCAGACTGCATATATGCGTCTACCTCTAGATTGGGATGGTACCTGCTACATAGCATTCCTTTTGCCACCTGTTTTCCTAGCTCCTCCTGATTATTATAGAAATATTCATTTAGTACACAATAGAGAGCGGAGAGATCTCCCAATTGTCGATTATACTGAGACGGCATGGGACAAGTATGTAGATTTCAATAAAGGCATCTTTCCCTATATAGGTACAGTTACCAATAGTAAGCTGATACGTAGATTAACTAGAACCCTTGAAGCAGTAGTGAATGAAACTATTTCCGCCTTAGGCAATTTAACAGAAGAGCAGTCTGCTATGCGGATTGTTGTGCTTCAAAATCGTCTTGTCCTTGACGTCATCCTGGCTGATAGAGGCGGAGCTTGTAGGGTCATCGGATCAAGCTGCTGCGTATTCATACCAGAAAATTCGCCATCTGTATATAAAGCTATAACTCGCCTTCACAAGATTGTAAGCCAGATGCACCAGAACCCAGGCACTTGGACTTGGTCCAGTTGGTTTTGGAATGTGATATCAGCCTGGGGATGGAGAGTTCTATCCTTCCTAGGTATTGGCCTTCTCCTACTATTCAGTTGCTGTCTATGTCTACAATGTGGACCAGCGATCTGTGGTCTGTGTGCCACATCGTGTATTCCACCACCAAGATTTCATTCGTCACGGAAGAAGAAAGAAGAACAAATGATGCTATATGAACAGATCAATGGATTAATGAAGATTGATATCTCTTAACGGGCAAGTAGGGGACAAGGAGGGAATGTGGAAATATGGATTTTTCTGGTCAGTTATGTCCCCTATCTTGGACCCCAACAGTTCTATGTGCATGTCACAAGTACCTGTGTGTTCCCTCCAGTTCCAGTTATAAAGACGCAAACACATGTGCGTCCACCGTCAACATGTCCTCTGTCAGATCCGCCATGAATAGGCCGGATATTCCATTCCTAAGTATGAAAAGCCACCGGCTTTATATGGTTCACTTATGCCATTTTACAGTCCAGGCAAGTAGGCCCTGATTCTGTCATCAAACTCTTCTTGCCTTCTGCCTCTGAAAGCTCCAGTCTGAGCCTGCATCTGTGACCATGAACTTTGTCTCATTCTCTGCGCGGCTCACGAAGCCTGACATCAGCCTATTCTCTGCCAAGAACTGTATTTCACCTTCGAATTATCTGCTTCCCCCTCAGCCGATGCATTCCTGCCTAGTAGCTTAAGTAAACATTCTTCCAGTTACCGAGCAAAAGGCCGGCTTCTCTGTCCTCATGCAAGTAATTCATAGCCTTGTTACCATGGAATATTCCTACCCCCTCGCATTTAGTGTAGACACTTAGACGCTTGTACATGCACGCACAGTCAGTATAGAATAGATTCTGTCCGAGAGTCCTTCTTTTATGGATAACATAGTTCTTTAAACATAGGATGTTAGATATGATTTGGGATTAGGTTGACTTGACCCCCCAGACTTCTTGTCTCCACATGTAGAGCTAAATGTCAAGTCCCCTTCACCCCCTAGTTACACGTCAATTACACGTCAGACCGCTGCGCGCGCATCCATGCCAAGTATTATCTTATAGATCCACCTATACATGACATCACAACCAATTATGTTCCTTTTTTCGCCTTATTACACCCATTTCTGGTTACGCAGAACAACTCGTCATTTTCCTTATCAATTGTTACGCCTACTGCATTTACTTCATTGTCATGTATGTACTATAAAAGTCATTTCTTGTCAATAAAGTGTGTGCTTCACTTCCTGAACCTTCGTGGTGACGGAACATTGGGAGCAACCGATTATAATCGAATTAATGGAATAAAGCCCATTCCGAACCTCTAATACCACGGATTCTGCCTCTCATTTTATTGAGCTATTTTACTATGTTCCTGTATCAAATTCAGTCCCGGTAAAGGAGAAATATTTACCACAAGGAGCTTGGAACCAATTCTGCATTTGTAGATATTTGAACCTGAATACCTTGTGGTCTGATCGTTGTTTACATAGTTCCCAAGTTATCAAGTGTCTGTCTTGAATTATATGCTATCACCTTGTTAAAGCTGCCTCATTCAGTGGTACTGCTAATAAATCATTTGTCCATTCTGGTGAACCAGGAGACTTCCAAATAGGGGTCAGTAGGCTATAATATGGTATTTTTAGAGCTTTTTTAATCTTATACCAAGTCTCGGGCAGCCCCTTCAAGATCTTTAGCCTGACTTTTTAAAGTACTTGGGGTCTGCATATTTAAACATAAAGCCATATTTGCCCCCTGACTCCTGCCTCGACATTACTCCCAATAGTCTCCCAATCTTGGATAGTCTAGGTGTATTTAACAACATTTTCCCATTCTTCAATAAAAAGGCCCATGAGTAAAACAACAAATCTGACAGTGCTAAACCTCCTTTTTCCACCCTCCTTCTCAATTTCTTCCATGATATTCCAGGGCCTTTACTTTACCAAATAAAACTACTAATCTGACTTTGCATCTTTTTAAGCCATTCCTTCTCAAAAGGGAGGGTAATTGCGTGAAACAGAAAAGTGAGTTTCGGAAGGATTATTATTATTACTAAATTTACACGACCCAACAGAGTGAGCTAAAGATGAGGACAGTCCACTGACTTCTTTCTTGACTTTTTCGAAGTTTACTTTAGTTATTTTAGTAATGTCCTGTGATATCATGACTCCCAGATATCTCATTTCACCTCTACTAGCGGCATCTCCTTCCTCCTGATTCCAAGACATAATCTCCGTCTTGCTCCTGTTAATATCGTAACCCGAAATCTTCCCAAAGTCTGCCATCAAGATAATGATACGACTCAAGGTGTTTTGGAGGTTGGTTGTGTAAATGAGGATGTCATCAGCGTATAGACCCTGGGGCTTATTTATGAGTCCTTGCGTCACTTTTGCGCCCCCTGTGCGTCACTTTTTGTGATGCACCAGCGGCGTAAAAAGTGAGCCTTGGTGCACCATATTTACAAAGTGACGCATCTTCATAGATGCGTCACTTTGTAAACCCCTGCGTCACATTATACCTGCGCCAGGTAAAATGTATGCAGGGGGGCGTTCTGACGCAAGAAAGGGTCGTAGAAGTGACGCAGCGAAATCTATCAGATTTCACTGCGACACTTCTAGGACACAAATGCGTCAATATCTTGCTCTGCCTCATGGCAGGCGTAAGACTGACGCAGGCACATTTCACATGGGGCTTGCCCATGTGTAATGACCCATTGCTGGAGTTGCGTCACTTTTGTGACACACTCCAGCAATGCGTCATTTTTGCGCCTATAGATACGTCAGAAATACTGACGTATCTGTAACTTCTTGCGACATGATGCGTCATACAGTAAATATGACGCATCATTGGTGTTGCAAGGAGAGCGCAATGAAAAGTGACGCATCGCTGTTGTCTCACAGCGATGCGTCACTTCTCATAAATGAGGCCCCCAGTTTCTTACTCCAGCCATCATATTGAAAAGGTTCAATGTCCGGATCCTCCCTGATTTTTCTAGCTAGGGGCTCAATGTAAAGATTGAAGAAGAGCGGCGATAAGGGACAGCCCTGTCTCGTTACCCTAATGATAAGAACAGGATCCGTCAAAAAGCCATTGACCAGGAATCTAGCTTCTGGTGCCGCATAAAAACCCGCCAGATCCCTACAGAAATGTAGCCCAAGATTTAGAGACTTTGCCACACCTTGTAGGTAGACCCAGTTAACCTGGTCAAATGCCTTAGTGGCATCCAGTACCACCACGGCAAGCAGGAGCTCATAAGCAGGCACCAGGTCTATGGAGCCTATCAATGCATAGGTCAAATCTTTCTGGAATCTACCACGTATAAACCCTTTTTGGTCTTCATGCACCAGCTCCGCCATTGACCCATTTAACCTGCTGGCCAAGATTTTTGCGCAAATATTTAAAAGCGATATTGGCCGATAGGAATTTTCTTGGCTTCAAAATTAGCAAGATAGTAGAATCCTTCCAAGAGACCTGCATTTTGGGCCCTTCAACATACAGGTCGTTTAAGATTTTTACTATAATACTATAATAGGTATTAGTACAATTGCCAAAGCTTTGTAAACTTCATGGGGCAAGCCATCGTGTCCGGGAGCCTTCCCCCTCTTGCCCTGTCTTATTGCAAGATCTGCTTCCTTCACATTAATCTCCCCGTTCAACTGCCTACTCTTATCTGGTGAGAGGGGGTTAATGCAGCCTTGCCCTAGCCATACTTCCACCTCTTCTTCAGTAGGTTTTAGCTCTTCTTGTTAGACTTTACTGTAATAACTGTGAAAAGTTTGCTCAATCCTTTTATTATCTCTAAAGAAGGCTCCTGTATGTTCGCATTTGACCTGAACTATCCTATTTCTCACCTGCTCTCTTTTGGCCTTCCAAGCCAACAACTTGCTGCATCCCTCGCTATATTCAAAGTGAGCCAGGCAACTGACTTCCCACCTTTTCCTAGCCCTATCTTGTAGTATTGTTATCAAATTAGATTTTGCTTCCATCATTTTCCGCAGCAGCCCTACCCGGGCCCCTTCATCTGCCCTAGGGTCAATCAGATCTCTTTCTAAAGAACGAACCAACTCCTCTACTGCTGACACCTCTTTATGATTTCTCCGCCTTTTTTCTGCAGCCAGTGCCCCTAGTATTCCCCTTGAAAAGGCATTGTATGCATCCCAGATCACTCCAGACGCAGCCGAACCCCAATTAAACTCAAAAAACTCTTCTGTCTCTCTACTCAATACTTCTATGACTCCCTCTTCTTGCAGGATCGTACGATCTAAGGTCCATCTGGATTGAGTGCCGCCTTCACAAATCTTCAATCGTAGTATCACTGCTGAATGATCCGACAGATGAACTCCCATGTGTTCGATTTGCTAAACCCATTCTTTTATTTTGCTGTCAATAAGGAAAAATGAATCCTTGACTGGTGTCTATATTTTTTGTTATAAAATGTAAAGCCTTTTTGTGACCCTGCCTTCTGACGCCATATCTCACACAGCCCCAGCGGCTCCATCATTTGCTTAATGAGCCCTGAAATTTTAGGATTTACAAGTGCTCTGCTATGTGAAGATCTATCTAGGGTATGATCTAGGACAGCATTAGAATCTCCTGCCATAATGATGGGATCAGATGAGTTTACTAATTCAACCAGCAGTTTGCCTAATGGAGAGACATCATCTTGATTTGGGCCGTAATATCCCGCTAGAGTGAAACCATGACCTAATATCTTCACTTTAACCACTAGCCATCTTCCAACTTTATCTGAGACATGGTCTTCTATACTAATTTGTGCCTCTCTTTTCACTAAAATCGCCACCCCCTTTGTTACAGCTGATTGGGTTGTGCATACTACTTGGGCAATCCACTTCTTGGCCTTAAATAGCTGCAAACCCTCCTTTTCTGTCAAGTGCGTTTCCTGCACAATGATAATTTGGGGCAGACAGTCCTTTAAATATTGTAATATTCTTACCCGTCTTCCCCGTACCCTAAGGCCATTAACATTCCACAAGAGAATTAGGTATGTGAATGGTCTTGAGTGATTGAATCCTATCGATCTTGAAGAGAGGCAGACAATTACTTGAGACTGTCCGGTCGTTTTGTGGACAGACAGTCTGCTTTATGTGACTGTCCAGTCGTTTCGTGGACACTGTTACTTGATTCTATGACTGAGAGGTCGGTTGGTGTAAAGCTGTGCTGGAATTGGTGGGTTGTCATCAGGAAGTTGAAACGAGAACATCTTGGGGGTAAAATAATCTGGTTCAATCATGCAATGCTTTAAAGTGTTATGAGATCTTTGCAGAGGAGAGAGAGGAGTGGTAACTCAAGTGGGTGAGGAAGCACCACCTGAGGATATGCCCGCAAATTACATGGCCACAATGTAGGACTCCATACCATAGTTTGGCTTCAAAATTGGCATAAGATTACTGAAAAGGAGGGAGATTTGGCTTTTCCACGTTATAGTTCATTTCGGCTGCAGGTGCTATATCAGTTGAGGAAAGTGTTTGCTTCAATGCGACCTCTGCCTAGACCAATATAGTTTGAGGCATTAGATGCTTGGATGCGAGTAACACAGGCCATGAAAAAAAGCAATGAAGGCATGCCAGGATGCGCGAGGGGATGGTCAGTTGAAGAAGTGGAGAGTAAGCACCATTGAGGAAGAGTGGTTATACCCACTATTGGTGAAAGAAGGAGACGTTTGGACCAAGAAGGAAGATGATGATAGTGACACCGATGACAGTTTGCTAGATCAGTTGTTAGCAGAGTGTCCTCCACCATACAATCCAGATTTGGATGAGTGAAGACGAGAATTGACAAAGGCAGCAGGCATGGAGAAAATAGATGCACCACATGCTAACCCTAGTACGAGTGTAGTGTGGAAGATTTCAACAGGAATGGAAGGTACACAGATGAGCATCGTTAATGCTGCTACGTGGTTACCGGAAGGCCTCACGGTGCAGGTCACCATTCGACCTATAGTGTCAGCGTATGATCCAAGTCAAGGGAAAAGCAGTAGTCAGCCACAGACAGGAGTGGGAGAAAGTGTCACCTTAGAAAGGAGCACTACTGCAAATGGTCCATATTTGGTGCCTGTAGAAGCTAGTACTCCTTTGCCGACAATCCTTCTAAGGTGCACGTTGGGTCTAGCGCAGTACGATCAGTGTCATTGGCAGATTCACGTTCTCATTTGAGGATGTGGGAAGCTCCAGTTAGAGGACCCATGGGTAGGGTATCAGGAGGAGGAGTCGATCAGGAAGCTCCTGGGGGTCAGTATGTCCCACAGAATACAGCGACAGGAAGTCGCCACCAGAATCAGAGCAGCGAGGGAGAAGAACAGAGTAGAGCATCAATCAAGCATGCAGGAAAGGCTAAGGTGATAAACGTAGTAAGGTTGAAAGCAGAAGTGGATGAAATAATAAGCGGAAACTTGCCTTTGGAAAGGATGGAACTTTATGATCAGGATTGTCAGAACTAGTAAAATTCCGTTGGGTTCCTCAGGAGCAGTACCCTCAAGAAGCCCACCTTCCAGCAGCCTTGAATCTGGATGACAGCCTTGATTCGCGAAGAATGGTGACATGTTCGTGGAAGCATGCTTTCAATTATTGTAGGCGAATTCAGCTTCCCAGAGGAAATTCACCCATGAGCCTTGTTGTTTAAATAAAAAGCATCGTAGATATTGTTTTAATACCTGGTTAACTCGCTCTGATGGCCATCCAATTCCGGATGGAAATTTGTGGACAAGTTTCTTTTTATCTGTAAAGTGTCGCAACACGGTTTCCATACTTTTGACGTAAATTGTGCCACTCGATCGGAAGTAATAGTGCGAGGCAAGCCATGCAATCTTACTATGTTTTGAACCAGTAAGGTCACTAACTGAGTTGCTGTTGGCATTTTTTTCACAAGCAATAAAGTGAGCCATCTTTGACAGTCTATCAACCACCACTAAAATGGCAGTTTTCCCTTGATCCCTGGGTAAGCCCGCAATAAAGTCCATGGCTATATCTTCCCAGAGCCGCGCTGGAGTAGGACGGGGCTGCAATAATCTCTTTTTGGCGCTATGATCTCCTTTAGCTTGAGCACAAATGTCACATTGAGTTATATATTGGATACCATCTTGGCTCCAGGTAGGCCACCAGAAATGTCTTTGGACAAGCTCTTGGGTTTTTGCTATTCCTGGATGTCCAACTAATGGTTTTGTGTGACACCATTGTAAGACTTGTTTTCGTAATGATTTTGATGGAATGTATAGGAGTGTTTTTTAAAACCATAATCCTTGAATAATAGTTCTATCTTTGTCTTGTTGTTGCCAAATTAAGATATGTTTTAAATGCATACTTTTTCTTATGTCTTGAAAAAATTGTTCAGACATAGTAACTCCGATAATTTGTTCTTTTGGAATTATGGATGGAGGTGTAATTGCCTTTTTTGGTTTTTCTTCTGCTGTTTCGCATCGAGATAAATCATCTGCTTTGTTATTTATTTTGGCAGGTCTGAACGTAATTACAAAATACAATTCTGCAAAGAATAAGGTCCATCGTAACTGTCGAGGTGTCAAAGCTCGAGCACATCATAAAAATTGGAGGTTACGATGGTCCGTACAGACAGTCACTGTATGTTTTGCACCTAGAAGATAATGGCGCCATTCTTTAAAGGTGAGACGAATAGCCAACAGTTCTTTTTCTGCCACTGTATAGTTCATCTCAGCTGGTAAAAACCTTTGGGATAGGAATGCAATGGGATGTAATTGGTTAGTTCAGTCATATTTTTGAAATAGAATTTCCCCAATTGCAGTATCGGAAGCATCCGCTTCAATAATGAAAGGCTGATCGATGTCTGGATGATTTAAAACAGGGGCTGTTGTAAATGCAGTTTTAAGGGTTTGAATGGCAGATTTGGTTTCTGGCATCCATTGGAATGGAACATGTTTCCTTAGTAATTTAGTTAAAAGTCTTGCTTTGTTGGAAAACTGCTTGATGAAGCGACGATAAAAATTTCCGAATCCTAGAACTCGCTGGATATCTTTCACTGAGGTTAGTTCTGGCCAGTCTAATATTGCCTGAACTTTTCTGGGTGCCATTGTGATTCCTTGAGGTGAGAGTATGAAACTTAAGAATTCCAACTTGTAGGTGTTTAATTCGCACTTAGATAGTTTACAGAACAGGTCATGTTGGTGCAGGGTGTTTAATATCAGTTTTACATGTTTCTCATGTTCTGAGACAGACTGTGAATAGATCAACAAATCATCGATGTAAGCGATGACGAACCTGTCAAGAAGTAAGACATCATTTATGAAAAATTGAAATGCCGCAGGGGTGTTGCATAAGCCAAAGGACATTACACAGTATTCGAACAAGCCAAAACGAGTTTGAAAAGCGGTCTTCCGCTCGTCTTTGGCTCCGATACGTACAAGATGGTATGCCCCTCTCAGATCCAACTTGGTGTAAATAGTTGCTGATCTTACCTGGTCCAAGACAACGGGTGTAAGTGGCAAAGGATAGCGTTTTTTAATCGTGATGTTGTTTAAAGCGCGATAGTCTATACACATGCGTAATTCCCCATTACTTTTGGGCACAAAAAAACAGAGGGGACACGGCCGGAGACTTGGAAGGGTGAATGAAACCATTCTTCAAAGATTTGTCTAGGTAGTCTCTAAGATGTTGGTTCTCTTGTTCAGTAAGTGCATAGATCCTGCTACAGGGAATCTTGGCACCAGGTACAAGGTCTATTTCACAGTCGTATGTTCTGTGAGGGGGAAGGATCTCAGCACTTTTCTCACAGAATACATCTCAGAACTCTTCATACACTGCAGGTAATTCTATGTCCTGCTCCGCAGCTGTAGCGATATAATGAGCAGTAGGCTTGGTATGATCTTGAACTAAGAGTTTGGACATATTTTCTTATGGGTGTAAACATTCCTGTTGACACCACACTGACACTTCTCCTAGGCCAGTCTATTGTGGGATTGTGGTCGGCCAACCAAGGCATCCCGAGGATGACACAAAATTGGGAAGCAGCAATGATAGCAAAGGATATTTCCTCCACGTGCGTTTGATCCTGAGTAAAACATGTCATTGTTACTTTAATAGTAGAACGAGTAATCAGTCCAGATGTTAATTGTTTGCCATCTACCGCATGAACCATTTCTGGTTTTGTTTTTACCAAGGCAGGTATTTCTAATTTGTTGCAAAAGCGGCATCGATAAAGTTGCCGGTGGCTCCAGAATCCACCATGACCACCGCAGTTTTAGGCTCTTGCTGAGAAATGGTGAATTGTACGTTTAATACTAGATGGGGAATGGAGATTTGCAATGTGTTGGCACCAGATTGATCAGGAGGCAAAGATTTAGTACCCGAGGATGTTTCCTGGCTGTTCCCCGAGTATTCTAGTTTTACACTTAGGTCGCAGTTGTATTTGGCTTTGCTAAGCAGTCTTTGAAAAAATGTCCTTTTTTGCCGCAATATAGACATCGACATTTTTTCCGACGAGACTCCTTTTCTTCAGAGGTTAAGGGTTTTCGTATACTTCCGATCTCTTTTGGTTCACTAGTATCCTGTGATACAAAGTGTGGTTTTTCTTTAGGTCGAATGGAAGGTCTGAACTCCAAACGTTTCTTGTCTCCTTTACGATCTGAAACTCTGTGGTCTAACCAAAGACTTAAAGCTATTAGGTCGTCACATGTTCTCGGTTGAGGGTCTATCGGAGCTATTAAATCTTTTAATTTGTCTGTTAGGCCTTGATGATATAAGGCCTCCCTTTTGTCCTCTGGCCAATTTGTTTCTGCTATTAAGCGATTCAATTGGGTTAGATAATGGACCAGGTCTTTATTTCCCTATTTGAGTTCTAATAACTCTCGATCAGCTGATCCTGTATTTGTTCTTCGGTCAAAGACCTTTTCAAATTCCGTTTTGAAGCGAGACCAACTATAAAGCAATGGGTCATCCGATTGCACCAGAGGGACTGCCCACATGGCAGCGTCTCCACTCAAATAAGAGATCAAGAAGGCGATTCGCGATTGAGCATCAGGGAAGGATGTGGGTTTAACCATAAAATGTAACTGCACCTGAGTTAAAAAGGTTTGAAATTTGTGGGATTCACCTGCAAACCTTTCTGGAGGTGCCAAAGGAACAGTCATTGGAACCGTTACCGATACTGTAGATGGATTTGAGCTACTGGCAGCAGCTACCTCAGGAGGACGAGACGGCGCTAGTTGTGTCTGTAATTGAGTGACCCTATTAGTTAACACAGCAGTTTCCTGCCTAGCAGCTGGCAGTTCTTTCCCCATATTTCCCAACATAGAGCACAAGTCTTCCAAGATGGCCATACCGAAGATACTGCTCAGGAGGAACAAATTTTGTGGGCTGGTTATTCTGTCAGAACTGGTAAAATTCCATTGGATTCCTCAGGAGCAGTACCCTCAACAAGCCCACCTTCCAGCAGCCTTGACTTAAGCTTAACTGCACTGAGTATCAAAGTGGCTAGATTAGGGAGGGTACTGTGGGGAGGAAGACCTGGAATGAGACGTTGTCCTTAATTAGCTTTCCTTTTGTGCTTAGTAAACTCGTTGACTATATTTAACATGGTTTAAACAATGACAACATACCTGTAAAAGAATAGCAGGTTATGCATAGAACAGTCGTTGGGCACGTCTTCTCAGGCTTCACTGGCAATTTCTGTTCCTATAATTCTCAAGGATACAATGTTATGGCTAAACAACCATATTTCAAAATGAAGCACACATTCATATAAAGAGCCACTTGGCTTTAGACACAATGATTCCATAATGATGTGCTTTAACCACTGTTAAGTATCACAGTGGTACTTCCAACAATCTTTTTGCAATACACAACACATTACATATGATAATGAGGCAGATCAATATTCAAGTGCTCAAGGGAGCGCTTCAGCGCTATGTATCAGAGTCCAAATATGCAAATGTTCAAAGAGCGCTTCAGCGGGATGTGAGACAATGCCAAAGTCATCCGTTATGCAAATCCCCCTAAGAGCACTTCCACGTGATGTGCCCAAAATGCTAGAGTCATCAATCTGTAAATGCCCAAAGAGCGCTTCAGCGCAATGTGCCAAGTTGCCAAAATCACCAAACATGCAAATGACCAAAGAGCGCTTCAGCCCGATGTACAACAGTGCCAAAATCACCAAACATGTAAATGACCAAAGAGCGCTTCAGCGCGATGTACAAAGTGCCAAAATCACCAAACATGTAAATGACCAAAGAGCGCTTCAGTGCGATGTACAAAGTGCTAAAATTACCAAACATGTAAATGCTCAAAGAGCGCTTCAGCGCGATATGCAACTTTCTTTCAAAATGCAAAATAACAAAAACAGCAAATAACAAAAACAGCACGTAGTGCCTTTCACGATGTTGTTGGTTAAGAAAGGAATGATCCTAGCTGATTATAGCTGAGAGAGGATCTTCAACCTGGGAAAAGAAAACAGAAGTCTCCTTGCTGCAACCGGAATCTTCTTTCAGCAACCGGAGAACAGGAACAGCTGCTGCTCAAGCTCAGGGTCAATATTCAGCAATGAGAACAGGGTGTGGCCCCTATTTAAAGAGCTCAGGGAGAAGCTTTCAGATTCCCGCTCACAGGTAAACTACTGGAGCTGTGAAGAGACAATAAGCCCTGAAAACATCATAGTCTGCAACAAGCATTGGCACAGACAAATGGCAAAGTCACAATAAGCATTGGTAAAAACAATAGCAAACAGTAAACAGGTGCCAGACAAGGTGCACCATGAAAACTGACGTGACAGAATCATGACAAAGATGAGTTGTTGTTCTTGTCAAAGGATGTCACATGCAAGGTAATGAGGGCACATGAGAAATTGACAGAATTGGCCCAAAAGTATAACGTGGATTTGTATAAAATAAAATTGTTGCAGGTAAGTCATAGATTAAATTACAGTGATCAGGAATTGGAAGAGAAAAGAGTCATAGGCTTGAAAACCCATATTCGAATATTGATTGTAGGGATACCAGTCACGGCCGGCATGACTTGCGGGTGGGGGGGGCAGGGGTCGCGTGGGGAGGGGGTGTTAATTTAATTAAAGAAAGACATTTTTAAAAAACGTACCTTTGCCTCTGGTCCCGGACTCCCGTGTCGCGTCTCCTGCTCAGCACTCACAGGAGGTAGAAATAGGCAGCCTCCCTCTCCTCCCCTAAGCCAATCACAACGCTGCAATGGCAGCGCTGTAATTGGCTAGGATGCCATCCATACAGGCGTCTATGGAGAGGCTGGTTACCCATGCAGGCTACACAGCAGCCTACATGGAGAAAACGGAGAGTGCTATGACTGGTTTGGTCGGCCCTGGGGCCAACCAAACAGTCAGTGCCCATAACATTAGGCTAGCTACTCCTTCCCAAACCGCCCACCCACCCGCCCCCAACCAGGCATACCCTTCTTCTGCTTTCTCGCAGTGCGAGAAGCAGAAATGTAAAATGGTATTTATACCATTTTACATTTCTGCTTCTCGCACTGCGAGAAAGCAGTGGGGCGACGGTCTGACGCCTATGTGGAGGAGCCGCCCCTGTGGGATACACCCACGGAGTATGCTTGATAAGTGGGAGGAAAGGTGGTCAAAGAAAAAGAAAGTCAAGAAAGGGATAGGAGATATGCTGCCTCCGGGAGGGGGAGAGCAGGAGTAGAGGCTCACCCATTGCGAGAGATACCGAGCGTAGGTTATGTGCATGTGCCTTGGAGCAAGGGTGATTTGGCAGCATTTACAAATTATTTTCTTCGGCTGAGGGAGAAACCTGTGAATGGTACAAACAAGTTTATTGCTTTGTTAAAATTTCAAAAGAATTGTGGATTGATTTGAATAATCTGTTTGACATTGTGGTACCTAGTGATTTGTGGTCTGCTTGTAAAATTGTAGTTGATTGGCCGTCTGCCGAACCAGACCAAGACCCCATAATACATGGTCCTTTACCTTTGGTTATGAAAAGATTGATCAGGTAATCACCTGGTTACAGTCCAAGAACTTGCTACAAGACATCGATTGAGTTAAGATAAATCGAACTACCCAAGAGCCCAAGGAAACCGTACATGTTTATTATGAAAGGTTCTTGCAAACCTTTAAGCGGTATAGTGGGCTGTACACTCTGGATTCTAAAGACATGGGACAGTTCATTTTCAAGTTCCTCCTGGGATTGAGACTAGAAATTAGCATAATGATCCAGCAGCATTTGATTTGCTGGCAGAACAAGTCCGTGAATGAGATTCTATGGTATGCCAGATACTGTATTGATGAAGTGGACTCACAGCCTAGAAAAAATAAAGGATAAATTGATGCTAGTTCAAAGGAGGAATGCAGATAGGGTAGACCAAGTGCAGGCAAATGGAGGAAAGTTGGGTCGGAGGCAGGGAAATAATCATGGAGGGACCCAGAATGCATCAACACACGTGGGTCGGGAAGAAGGAGAGCCATAGACAGGGATTGAGGTTGGTACCCTAAAGAAAACCACTGCATGTCATTTTTGTCATAAAATCGAGCATTGGAAGCGCAAGTGTCGATCAACTTCCAGCGGATCAGCTCCAAGATGAAGAAATAGTGCAAGTACCTGAGGTTGTAAATACTGTGACTAGGCCCATGTCCATTAAGGGAGGGGGTCTGAGTCCCCAAGTGCAAGTTCCCCAACCTCCAAGAATTTCCCAGGGAAATCAAGTATACCATAGGATGCCCTTTATTGAAGCTCTAGATGAGTTTGATCCAGACCTGTTGCAATGACGGTGCCTGAGGGGGGAAACAACTGTACCCTTGGAGCAGTCTTAGAGGTAGACCAGAGAGGACCGTATGTGGAGGCTGACGTGGACGATCATCCCATCACAGTCTTGATTGATACTGTTGCTACCTGTTCTACTGTGAGGTCCGCAGTAGTCCCAAACCTACGCCTCTCGGGACAATCGATCCAAGTTATAGGAGTTGCAAATAGGAGAATGACCAATACAATGACAGATACCTGTCAGGATAGGAACCTTTCAAGATCATCACCAATTTGTGGTGTGCGATTCGAGCCCAGTCTGTTTGTTGGGTCGTGACCTTTTGTGTAAATTGAATTGTGTTATCTATTGCACGCCCAGAGGAGAAGAGCTGCAGACTAATAATGATGACATTGCATTCAAATTGGTAAATCAGAATTTCTGCATAGATATGTTCCCCGTGCTGACGGTGGAAGACCTGCCATACAACTTGAGGGACTCAGTCTCTCCAGTGGGGTGGGATTTCTCACGGGAGAAGAGCTAGGACTGATTCGAGGGGTTTAGCCAGATAAGATACAGACCAAGCCGAATGCTGAGTTTCCAAGAACACCCGAGTACAACCTGACTCCGGAAACAGTGGCAGAAATTACGCCTGTGATTGAGTCAATGATTGAGCAGGACATTCTGAAAGAAATTATGGGGAGCCCATGCAATTCCCCTAAAATTGGGACTGCAGAAGCCAAGTGGGAAATACAGGATTGTAGGACCTGCAGAAGATCAACAGGATCTTAGTTCCATGTTGTCCTGTCATTAGGCCTGGGCGGTAAATTCCGTTCCGCTTGCGGAATTTGCAGAATTTGGGTAATTTCGCGTTCCGCGGAGAACGCGGAATTGCCCAAAATTCTGCGTTTCGCGGTTTCGCAGAATTTTTTGCCTGCTCGCGTTCTCAAAATGGTTGTTCGCAAGATATTTCCCCCCGAGCACGCAAACAGCGTTTGCGAACAGGAAAAAAGCATCTCGCACAAGCAATTCCATGTGTTCGCGGAATTTCTGCGTGATCGCAGGGATTTTTTACTGTTTCTCAGAGCTTTGCGTAGCGAGACTATGCAAATACCGCCCACCCCTACCTGTTGTACCGAATCCATCTGTGATCTTGTTCTAAATTCCTTGTGAGGCTGAATGATTTACAGAAATTGATCTGTCAGGCGCCCACACGCGAGTCACGCGAGTCATGCTGATCGCGACTGTTTCTTTGACAGTAATCTTAAAAACAAACCTTTACTGAGTTCTCTCTTGCACATGTACTGGTTTTTATTAGCTATGGCAGCAATTTAAGGCTAAATGCATTTTACGTTTCATGTGTAAACTTGCCCTTGGCAATAGTTCAATGGAAAAACCTCCCAAAGTGGATTTTAAAGCGTTTTTCAAATGTGTACTTTACGTAGCCTAAAGACCAAGGTTTCGATCTTTTAACTGCAATATTTTATCTTTATTTATATTGTTTGGGTTTTTGTACTTTGCATTATTGATAGTTTTAAATTAATCAAACAATACATTTGATTGATTGATGCATGAAGTCATCTATATGTCAATGGCTGTCTTAGCAGCCACTCAGTTGCATAATTTCCCCCAAAGTTAATGTACAGTTGGTTTGATTGACACAGACATTTCAGACCAGATGACAGTGCATTGTGATCTTCATCTCCAAATTGTGCAGCATCTCCCCAGCAGAGGAGGCATGGTTGTATAGGACGAAAGAAAATACTCTGTATTAAACAGTTGTAGCATCCGTTCCCATTCCAACACTTGATAATGGAAAGGATCCCATGGAATAAGACTAACAGAGTCACCATAAAGATAAATAAAAAAAATCTGTAAAATCTGTAAAATAGGTACTTAAATAAGGATAAGTTCTTTAAGGCCCATGAATGTATTGTAACCAACAAAACACCTACCATCCTGGTTGTCCTGAACCATAGGTTCAGGACAACCTACATATGTCCTGAATGTGTACAAGCCACCTGATTTCACCTCATCTGCCATGCACATTTGAGCACTTAGAAACCAACCTTCCAGTTTGTGGATGCAGATCTGATGCACTTAGGGAGACCTACATCAGTGGCTTCAGGCCTAAATGACCTCTCTATTCATGAATATGAGTTAGACCGAATTCCCGAATATCATTTACACCCTGTTACACTAATGATATATTCTCACTGATTGACAGTGTGCTTGTGCCATAAGCGTGAACAGGTCAAAGGCAGCTGGAGGGGATAGACACAGGAGGACGGAAGCCTGTCTATGCTGAGGTGACATATGCTTTCACACCCACAACTAGAAGGCAGCAACATTCTAATCAAATATTCCTACATGTGAGTCGTTGGTACCTTATTATCTCATATTACTTAAGGTTTGAATATCTAAATGAATGCTATCCTTGTTAATTAAGATAATTGTATTGTAATTGTATTATAATATAATTTATATACCACTTGCTACCCCCGATGAGGTGTCGAACACGCTACTCCGAAACCCATAAAGGATTAGTGGTGAATTAGTATAGTGAAATATGAAAGTAATTTGAGTGGTGGATATGTTACTTATTTGGATTGAGAAGGATAGTGGAGGGATAGAAAAGGGAAAAAAGGTTTGCATTTATGTAACGCTTGCTATCCTTGATGGGGTGCTGTAGCGCTTTTTTTGCGATTAGCACCCTACTCCGGAACCCATAAAGGATCAGTAGATTATGCGTGCCTTGGTCTCACATTTCAAATTTAAATTTAACAGAACACATCAGAGCGGATATTCTCACATCCACATGCCATAGCCATGACGCAGATTTGCCGAACACCTGCCAACAATTGTACTGTCAACTGCACTATTCAGTAAAGTTTGCTACATGCCAAAGCATCTGAAAACTGAACAGAACACCAAACATAAACTCAGAACAACAGAGATACACCATGTACTGCTATGATATTGCTCACAAAAGCACCAACCACCATGGCACACCATGAAGAAACACAGCAGAATACATTAGACAGAAAATTTCACATACATCCAGCACAGTATAGAGGCTATTGTTTTGCTGTCGATAGGACTAGCCACCAAGATACAGCAACAACAAGTGCAACAAACGCCTTCATACAGAATAGCTCACATACGCCCAGTTTAGCATTACTATACAAGAGCGCAGGCCATCACGGTTTCAATCAGTACTAGGACACACCACACAGAGTAATTAAAATAGTCTTTACTCACTCACTGCAACAAAGAACTGTAGACACAGCAGCTCACATACATCCAATAGAAAAAAGAAGTTCCAGATCGCCACTATACCATTTCTTTCAACCGCCTTCGTACGAAGGGGAAACCACTATCCAAACCTATTTTAGTCGGATTATCACAGACCGTCATACAAACAAACCTCAGAAACGCCACAAAGCAACATGATGCAAAACGAACTCTAACCACTGTGCAACGAGTTTTCTACCAACCCAAGAGAGGATGTGGTCCGTCGACTGCGCTGCCCCTCTGGTGCACGAAACCAGGGTTCGAGCCTGGAGGTCGCGTCCACATCCTGTGATCCAGGGCAAATCACTTCATCTCCCCCTGCCTGAATGTGTAATGTAAATACGGTGCTATGTAAAGCGCTCCAATACCTTCGGGTCGAGTTCGCGCTATATAAATATGCAAAAAATAAAAGCATGAGAAAATGCCTATGGGTATCTATGCTAAAGGCATAGTTAATTGCTTATTGACATCCAGTCAACTAATATGACCGTATGGTGTTCCTTTAACCAACTCTAGTGCTTAACTTTCACATCCTATATTGGGAACAAGAAAACAGTCCATGGAATGCACCAATAGATAGACATGTGGAAACATACGACGCCATACTAACGCTAGCTGTGATTTAACATAAAACTGAATTGGTCTATTCTCCATATGGCCTTTCTATTGGACAATCTTTACAGTTACACAGTTCCATCATATTTTTGCCATCATAATGATTTAGCCACAGAATACAATAACAAAAAATGTTAAGCTATGATTGATGGATTACTTCTAATTAAATAACAATGCCGCAGGCAGGATTTCTATCATTCTTATCCATCTGTGCAATTACGGAACGGGACCAACCTTATGCAAATCAGTCCTCCACCCCCTAAACTGAGCAGTCTGTACACATCTTCACCGCATGATTTCATGCTATGCTGCCTCGAGGCCTCTGTTATATAATATCATGTTATGTGATTGCTAAAGCATATTTATTTATTATTTTGAAAAGTTTAACAAAGTGCAAACATGACCAGTATGGGTATCAGAGCGCTGTACAAAGGAGCGGAAGCGAAAGGAGGTAAAAGCATGAATACAACACCATAAATGACCTTAACAAGCACAAATGCAAAAGAAAACAAGATTAACAACCCATCTTGTGGGACACGTGAGGTACCAGAAAAGCAGCAAGTCTTATGAAGCATGTGGAAAGACAAAATACAATGTTGAACAGAGGGCTTGTGAGACATGCAACGTACCAGAAAAGCAACAAATCTTGTAAGGCACGAGGGGGCATATTATCAAGAAAATGCGTTAAAATTATCGCCGCTTTAGCGGCAGAAAACTGCAGCTAAAGCGGCGATAATGGGTTTGATAATATGCCCTTGAGAATTCCCATAGAAGCCCATGTTCTGGTGTCAACATGGGCTTCTATGGGAATTCTCTACGGCATATTATCAAGCCCATTATCGCCGCTTTAGCGGCAGTTTTCTGCCGGTAAAGCGGCGATAAGTTTAACGCCGTGCTTGATAATATGCCCCGTGGAGAGACAAAATTACAACTTTTGAATAGAAGTCTCAAAGAATGTCAATAGGAAATAAAGTTAGTTAAGATGGCTCACCCACAGGATGCAGTGGCACTTAGACTGTGTAGTGGGAAAAGTGGAAACATGGTTACAGATAGAGAAGAATAGCTAGGTTTTCAAGCAACAAATAAAACTCAGTTTGGGGCATATCAACAACAACCGGCGATAATTATCGCTCAGCGCTCTTAGCGTGAGGATAATTATCGCCGGCTAGCGTGAATTTTTATCGCTGAGATAGCGTGCTATTAGCAACGCTTATCTCAATAGCGATAAAAATCCTCACGCTAACAGGCTAACGTGAGATTATCGCTTGAAACCCAGCGATAATCTCACGTTACCTTGTTGATAGGGACAGGCAAACTTAGCCATGATATCCTCCTTCCATAGGGTATCATGGCTAAGTCAGAAAAATACCAGACGTAAAAAAGCAGCGTTAACCGAGGTTAGCGCTGCTTTTTTTGTCTCTAACGGGGTTAGCGACATTCTTGGTAATAGGAGAAATGTCGCTTAGCGACATTTCTCCTATTATTTTACTCTGGAACGCCCCCTTTGCATCTCATTAGAGATGCAAGGGGAAGCGTAGAGTAAAAGGGTGCTAACATGCAAATTTGCGTGTTAGCACCCTGTTGTTGATAGGGCGCTAGTTTTATCTCTGCTTTTTTGGCTTTTAAAGCCAAAAAAGCAGAGATAAAGCCCTTGTTGATATGCCCCTTTGTATTTTCGGGGCTCTGAGTCCCAGCCCAAAGAGGGTTTACAGTCTAGCTGCCATGTAGAAGAGGGACTTGCTTTATTTATGGGATTGTTTGATGAAGTAGACACCAATCAGGTAGCGATTGCCAGGTTGTAGTGGTCGAGCTGGAATGTACAGTGTAAGCTTGGCTCTTTGAAAAGCAGGACCCTTATTCCTGCATTCTACTACTGAATATCGGAACCAACAAAGTCCTGGCGTACTTATATTGAGGAGAGGTTATCAAGAGACAAAATATTGAAAGGTGAGTGCATATGGGGATTTACTTTTCCTAACTCAACATCTACATACCTTGAAGCTATATGTGCCACGTAGGGACATATATGTGGAGTTAGGTGTAGAAAATCTAGACTTACTTGCCTTTCAATATTTTAGTCCTCGATATTCTGCCTCATCAATAATGTTGATAATGTTGTCTCAATATTACAGTAAGTTATGTGAGCCATGTTATACCGGTAGGACAGCCGCCACGAGAAAAACCGCTCCATTTGAGCAGTTGGCAGTTAACACCGGACAGTTGTGGCATCTCTTCCTCACCAATTGGGCTCAATTGGCGGACCAGAATGAGCAAACAACCATCTGGTTCAGTATGAACACATTGACGTTATTTTTGTTTTGACACTTTTTGCACTTCTTTGTTTGGCAGTAGCTGCACTACACAGATCCTGATGAAAGCCCAGATACTTGAATAGATCATTGCGGCTGAACCATGTTGATCTAGCTAATGAAGCCTTTTATAGTTTTGATAGGCTCATTCACAGCTTTTTAATTCTGTCACAGGCTAGCTCAATAAAGTATATTGCTTAACCTGTAGGCAGTTTTAACTTACACATTCAGCACTGCACCTCATTTGTTCATACTCCACGCTCACATAGGGTTTTTAACCCCTTCGCCGCGGCAGGAATTCCGCCGCGGCGCTGGGGGGGTTTGGGGGCAGCGCGGTGGCGCTGTGCTCGTGACGGAACCGCTCCGTCACGAGCCACGGTTGAGCTGTGCTCATGACGGAGTGGTTCCGTCATGTCTCCGCCCACTGCGCTAATCGCCCGCACAGGCGGGGAATTAGCGCCGCGTGGGCGGAGCAGCGGCCAACGGCCGCAGCATGACAGAACCACTCCGTCATGAGCACAGCGCAACCGTGGCTCATGACGGAGTGGTTCCGTCATGAGCAGGGAAGGGGTTAAGACAACCCATGTGCCAAAAAACAAAACATCCCTGTCCTCCCTCCTCATAGAGAGAGGGTTGTAGCCTGTGCCGTGACTAGGTCCCGACATGAGGAGGCACCCCTATGATGAAGCATGACACCTCTGGGTGTGTGAGGGGAGTTGTCCTTTAAAAGGGATATTCCCCATTTTGTCCCGTCTGCTGTTGGTTATTGTGGCTCACAATAGTTTTTTTGACTGCTAACCTGGACCCGTGGGTTCTTTGTGTATTCATCATTCAAAATTAACCTTATCCCAGACCGGAACCTTCCTTTTTAACACATATAAGTCAAACCTAGTGTAGACCCAAAATAGCCAACAGAGCAGGGTGAAACGTATTAAACAGTAGAACATGCAATTTTTGTTAGTTTTACATGTCGTGGTAGTGAAAATTGACTACATTTGTTTTTCACTATTGCAACGCCTACCTCTTCTATAGGATAACATTGGAGTTACCTTATTACATTTAATACGTTGTAACTTACAATTGGTATCAGGTAGACAGATCAAGTGTGCTGCATAAAGAATTGTAATTAATAGCCCACTTTAATTGTGAAGATGGATTATTAATCATAATTCTGAAAATGTCACTTTTATACAGATGGCATTTTGCATTTTCTTGTCCCAACCATTTGGTGTCTGCTGCCTGTATCCTGGGTAGGTGTAGTTGTAAGTTGGTCTTTATGTATGACAGTGAGACAAACGGAAACTAGGTGTAAACTTGATCAGCCACTCTGAGTAAATGAAGGGGAAGAGCTGTCACTCTTGTGTCTTACCACACTTGCACACACAAAGGCTCTGCCTAAGCACTCTCACTAAATGGTTGTCACTGGTCTTTTGTGACCCCAAACAAGTTGGGGCCAGAACAGAAGGTGGAAATCTCTGGAAATGTATTCTACTTCAAAGTGGCCACTAGGTGTAAATATTAGACCTCAGACCCAATACGTCAGTACACTTCTGGACCTGTGGATACTCTGCCAGGAGGAAGGACTGCTGTACTGCTGAAAAGGACTGCCAATCTGCTGGACTGTTGCTCTGATGGACCGATACCCTGCTGTGTTGACCTGATGCCATCTTGCCTGGATGTGAAGGACTGAACCTGCACCTGTTGAACCTAGAACCCCACAGTGACTCCAAGGGATAGTTGGCTGTCTTCCAGACTAGAACCTCAGGGACAGAAGGCTACAACAACCTTCAGATCAGCACTTGGACTCTGGCATTTGTGAGTTCTACCCCACCAAGTGGTGCCACCCCAGTCCTGGACCCCTCAAGATGGGCCTGAAGGTGCTCTGATAGACCATGCGTGGACCCAACAGAACTGCCACATATCCTCTGCTGCACGACACAATCCACAGCAGAACCAATGCATTGCCTCTGCTGCGAGGATTCTCTCCATGCAAGGCCTCCGCATCAACCTTGCAGCACCCATCGTAATTACCTCTGTGTCAAAGCTTCCCCAATGCAAGTCATTGTATTGCAATTTTCTCGTTAATTGTACCCTCCATGGTGGCACAGGTTCTCCCATTGCAGCACATTGGAACTGACGCATTGCTTTGGCTGTGTAATGCATCTTCAATGTCGGACTTTGCATTGTAAGCAACATATCCTCGTCATGGGACCTCGCAATGCTCTGCAACAGGATTCAAGCTTCTCCTGTTCAGCGGGCCTAAGTGGGTTCATGTACCTGCCCACACTCCATCGTGGTTGGACTAAACTTGTGACTTTGCCCTGGTCCGACACAACCCGATATCCACAGTTGGTGCTTTGTGCTTTTTGGCAATATTTTCAATGCCATCTTTAAAATTGCATATCTCCAGTTTTGCTGATTGGATTTTTGTTGTTTTGGTCTTGTTTTATTTATTAAAGATTAATCTATTTTTCTACATCTGGTGTGGGATCTTTTTGTGGTGTGTTTTCACTGTGTTACTTTGGAGTTTTGCACATGTACTTTACTCATTGCCTTTAAATTAAACCTGACTGCTCCATGCCACGCTACCAAGAGGTTGAGCACAGGCTATTTTGGGGTTTGCGTGTGACTTCACCCTGACAAGGATTGTGGTTTCTGCTTGATTAGGGTTTCACCCCCCTTCACCCCCCCCTCAACCAGCAACCCAGTTTCTTTTTGTTCAATTGTTAAGCTATTTTATTGCAGGACAACAAAGTACTTAAGGAGATGCTGCAACCACAAGCCCCTCTTGGACCAGCTAACATTATAAAAGCTCATCAAGACCTTGCTATTCACACACTAGATTTGGGTAATTCTTTATCCATATAGTAATCTGGCACTACTAAGTGTCAATGTTGCCAGCTAAGATATCTAAAAGGCCAAGAGGCTTTGTATTGTAAATACACAAACAGGCCAATGGATGAATACTTCACTCTGAATACCGGATTGGTAACTAAGTATGCTAATTTATGGGATGCCTTTAAGGCGTATACCCGGGGTATATGTATATCTAAACAGGCAGGTGTCCTCCGTTCGATACGGGGTAGTCTTGCCCGGGTTGAAGAGGAGCTGTCACTGTTGGACGCGTCGCCGAATACCCCCGATGCCTTAAGTAGACATAGCACGCTTATACTTGAATTCAACGAACATGCTGACAGGGAGGCTACCTTGTTGGGTAAATTTTACACAGCACAGCGGTATGGTGAGGAAGAGCATCCTGGTAAAACCTTAGCGCGCTTAGTGAGGCCCCCTCGAGGAACAGGGCATATAGGGGCAATAAAAAGAGCAGCTAACTCAGTGGCTACTGAGGATGCGGACATTATATCAGAACTTTTTGCGTACTATCTGCCCCTGTATATCACCAAACTTCCCAAGGACTTTACACAACATTTAACATACCTGCAAGAGATTGCAAAGGTGTAGCTCACCACTGGTCAGGCTGAATTCCTCAGTGACCCTTTCACTGTAGAGGAGGTCACCTCGGCAATAGATGCCTTATGTGGAGCAAAGGCACCTGGCCTGGATGGACTGTCAGGAATATTCTATAAAACATTCAAAGACACCCTAGCGCCACAGCTACTTGAGGTGTATGCAGACGCCCTGGAAGTTGGGGTACTCCCCCCTCTATGAGAGAGGTGGCCATCTCTCTCTTGCTGAAAGCAGACAAGGAGCCTACTAGCTGCACCTCCTACCGGCCCATATCCCTGATAAACTTTGACAATAAAATCTTGGCAAAAATGCTCTCTACTCAAATTTCTTTACTTCTGGACCGGATACTGTCGTCAGTGCAGACCGGTTTTGTTCCACACAGGTCTACTGCCCTAAATCTTTGAACGGTCTTCTCAGTAATTAATAGAATCGAACCGAGTGTCCACGCAGCGATAGCTCTTCTCAATGTGAAGAATGCTTTCGATTCCTTAGAATGGCCGTTTCGTGTCGCTCCACTCCGCAAATTGGGCATTACGGCCAACTTTATTGCACTGATTACGCTACTATATGCAGACCCCACGGCTCGGATTCGAGTGAATGGCCCCCTATCACAGTCAATTCCTATTTCATGAGGGACCTGGCAGGGCTGTCCCTTATTCCCTCTACTTTTTATAATAGCATGGACCCCTGTTAGACACCTACAGGAAAAGCACATGTTCTGTGGTCTCCAGTTTCAGTCAGGACCCCTATTAATGTCTATATTTGCAGACAACATATTGTTTTTTATTAGACATCCTTACACTAACTAGCAGCCTCTAATTGATTAAATAAGTCGTTTTGGGGCCATGTCCGGGCTGCGGATCAACTGGAATAAGTCAGAGCTGTTTCCAATCACTAATTCGGCCACCCCGAGGGAAATGGAGATGCCACTTCGATTGGCCGGGGATACCACCAAATACCTTGGCATTATTCTGCACAAACACAAGGAACAAGTCATACGCCTTAACTATGGACCACCTATCACACAACTTAGTTCACAAGTTCAGAGATGGATGCAGCTACCAATTTCTATGGCAGGGCGAATTGTCCTCATTAAAATGAATGTTCTACCCCGGTTCTTACACCTATTCGTTACTATACCCATCCCCCTCACCAATGCCTTTTTCACACAATTGTGGGGCCTGATTGTACGATCGATTTGGGTGGGGCGCAGACCGCGGCTCGCATTTGACACTCTAACGCTCCCATATAACAGAGGGGGTTTCCAGTCCTAGATTTTCACCTTTACTACCTGGTCGCACAGGCGCAATTTGCTCATCATTGGTTCCACCTAGACGCCTGCATACCATACACCAAGCCCGAGCAGGATTTGTCTTTCCCCCACTCCTCTGTGGGCAATATTTACACGGGGTATTCCACTAGATCCAAATGACATACAACCTCTTTCCACTAAATGCTGGGCCTGGTGTAGACTGAGCCGAAAGCTGGGTGACAGCTCTCTGTACTCCCCAGAGCTCCCACTGTACCAGAATCCGCACCTACCACTCACATTCGAGGCGGTAGTACAGCGTACACTTAACAGACTAAAACTATGCACCCTTGGTTCCCTTTTCCCAGATGGATGGGTACTAACCATGGCAGATCTATCTACACACACTGAATTGACATATATGTACACGTTTGTGGTGACAAGACTGCTCGTCGGTGAGAAAACGATAGGAGGAAGACTTGGGCCAGCCACTGACAGATAAGGAATGGACTTGCTGCCTTGAACAAATACAAAGGGTGTCCCCAAACCACAGGTATACACTTCTCCATTTTAAGTTGGTACTTGGGGTATATATCACACGTGTCATCTGACCAAGTATGACTCCACTTCATCTAACTGCCCTAAATACCAAGCTCCGGAGGCAGACTTTGCTCATATGACTTGGGCATGCCCCCAGATAGCCATCTTCTGGACCGCCGTATTTCAAACGATCTCTGACGTCATTTCCACCCCGCTCCCTCCCTCTCCCAAATTGGCCTTGCTGGAAATAGTCAATACCATAAAATTATGTTACCGGAGATTCGTCGCTATAGCACTGCTACTAGCGAAAAGAGAAATTGCCATTCACTGGGGAGCAAAAGTCAGTCCCACAAAGGACATGCGGCTGCGAAGCATGTTATATTGTAATACGCAAACAGAAATCTATGCAACACTTCAACCACCAACCTCACGACCTAAGGATTTCTGGCATATTTATTGCTGCTACCTACAACAGACACAACAACCATCCCCACGCTCATCTCCAGGACCTCAACAGATTGACGGGGGACGTATGCCGCCCGCCCCTATAGGCCCAAACACCACATTGACACTTTAGGGCACTGGCCAGTCTGCATTTTGGCTCGACAGGGCATGAATTGTTTGTGAGCTATGCGAACTCCCAAGGTACAATAAACAACAGATGAGACACACCATTACCCCATGTGATAGGTACGCTGTATTTAAAGTATACATATGAGAGAGATCCCTCTCCTTCCCCTTCCCCTCCTTTCCCCCAACCACCCCATAGGAACCTTTATATGTGTTGGTTGTTTGTTTTGAAATGCACATCAATGTTGACACAAAGGAGACGTTATGTAAAGAAAATCATGGACACTGACAATTCTGATGTGTTGTAAGTTTTATTATTGCAATCAATAAACCTCTATATAAAAAAAATCTTTAACTACTTTTCGGTGCTGGTCAATACTAGCACTGTCTTGCCCAGAATCTTTTCAGTTTGCTTCCTTCAGACATACCATTTGTAGACTGTCACATTTGTAAAGGGATTTGCAGCCTTTTTTTACACTCACACGCATTTGCCACTTCTAGTTTCTATTCTTTTGCATTCTGATACAAATTAAAATGAATGCCTTTACATTTTGAACATCAAAAAAGGCTCAAGACAGTACCTTGGAAATAATAGGGCCGGATTACAAAACAGTTTTGACTGGCACTATTTCATGTGTTTGGTGATAAATTAGGGCAGTAACTGCTTCACACACATCTTAACACTTTATTATCAAACCTGGATTCTGGAGGTGATAATGTGTGACAGGTACCTATGCATATTTATTGTGTGACATTTTATTGTAGTGGTGATGTGTTCTGTTGTTTTTTTTGTTGCTGCATATACGTGCGGCATCGTGAGCTAAGCGACATTTCTCCTATCATCAAGCCCCACGCTATGAAGCATAGCGGCAAGAAAAGTAGCGATAACCCCTGTTATTGTTACTTTCCTTACGCCTGCTTCAGGACTGACTTAGCCATGATATCCTATGGAAGGTGGATATCATGGCTAAGTTTGTAAGTCCCTATCAGCAAGCTAACGCCACACTACGTGAGATTATCGCTGGGTTTCCAGCGATAATCTCACGTTAGGCAGTTAGCGTGAGGATTTTTATCGCTGAGGAGATAAGCGTTGCTAATAGCACGCTATCTCAGCGATAAAAATCCACGTTACCCGGCGATAATTATTCTCACACTAACAGCGCTGAGCGATAATTATCGCCGGGTGTTGCTGATATGCCCCTAAGGGGCATATTATCAAGACAGGCGATAAAATTATCGCCGCTTTAGCGGCAGAAAACTGCAGCTAAAACGGCGATAATATGCTCTATGGAATTCCAATTGAAGCCCATGTTAGACGCCCTTCACATCTAACATGGGCTTCAATTGGAATTCCATAGAGCATATTATCAAGCGCATTATCGCAGCTTTAGCGGTAGTTTTCTGCCGCTAAAGCGGCGATAATTTTATCGCTTGTCTTGATAATATGCCCCTAAAGGCTCTATTACAAGTCGGTACTAGTCGGTACTAGAGGTAGCGATACCAAAACAGAGATACCAATTCCATCCAATATTTCTGCCCCAATTATGAGCCCTTTTGAGTTGTGTGCCCTGAATCGGGGAAAACATGCAATTGCCCTAACTGCATTACTGTTTCCTTGAGCATTTTCTTCCTGTTTTAGCGGGAATAACATGTCTGCAGAAACTCATCAGGTTTTAGTGGGTGTATTCCACCATCTGATAAAACCTTTAATAGAGAAGGGCCACATTTTCTCCTGGATACCACTCCCCGAACTAAAATAGGGCCTAAGAAGAGAATATAAAAGAAGCCAGGCTGTTAAAGCAGCGGTTTAATGCAAAAGCAAACCGATTCCGTTCCAAACCTGCACATCCACTTTTCTGGCAGATTTGCTTCACCATAACCCTATGGGGCATATTATCAAGGTCCGGCGTTAAAATTATCGCCGCTTTATCGGCAGAAAACTGCCGCTAAAGCGGCGATAATGGGCTTGATAATATGCTCTATGGAATTCCAGTTGAAGCCCATGTTAGATGTGAAGGACATCTAACATGGGCTTCATTTGGAATTCCACAGAGCATATTATCAAGCCCTTTATCGCCATTTTAGCGGCAGTTATCTGCCGCCAAAGCGGCGATAATTTTATCGCCTGTCTTGATAATATGCCCCTATGTTTGGTAGACAGCCTGCCTTCAATAACTTCGAACTGTGAATAATCTCTCATCTTCTCACTAATTAAATACAATGCATTAGAAAAAAATTCAAAACCAGTTATTCAGACAATGTCCCTCTGCCTCTGAAATCACTAACCAATGGGAGACCTTTCTCAGGCGCAAAGATGATATCTCTTAGACTCAAAAAGCTCAAATAGACTTTTTATTATCTGGGTTATCTACTAGCCAACATCATAAATCATAAGGGCCATATCAGTGAATCTACTTGGAGTGATATTTAAATACTTTGCTTTCCCAAAGAACTTTCCAAGACACATTAATAAGTGGCTAGATCCCTGCAAGCATTGGGAGGGTTCCCCCGGGTGGGGTGATGGTGGGGTGGTGGGGTGAGTGCGGGACCGGGCACAGGATGGGGAGCAGTGGGAAAAAAAAATGTCCTAGATAATACCATGCAGGTGTGTTTTTTAGGGATAGTGTGCATGAGGTGGGATTTAAACCAGGCTGATGATTAGGGGTGTAGATAAAAATATCATGGAAATGGTCTCAGGACCTGAGCTAGGCAAGAGGGTGGTGTTACGGTATTTAGAAGAAAGTTATGCCCATATCATCTATATGGAGAATCACTTGATTGCAATTGAGAGCAGAGATCTATTCTGCTCTGCGGGTGTAGATGGGTGGAGATTTTTGCGGTATCAGATCAAGGAGAGTGTTGTAAAGGGGTCACTATTCTGACAAGGAAGGGTTCCGGGGTGGAGGTTACACTGCCTAAAACAGACAGATCCGGAAGGTGGGTTTTAGCCAGAATGAGATATGCCGGTTTTGAGTTTATATTTGTAGAATTTTATGGACCAAACTCTGGTGATCCCAGTATATTTCGAATCTGGAACTAAATCTGGGGAGAGGAGTTGGCCTAACAGTTAGGGCGCTCGACCTCGGACCTAGGGAACTGGGTTCGAGTCTCGGTAATGACGCTGAACATCCTGTGTTTATGGGCAAATCACTTAATCTCCCCGTGCCTAACAAAAAAAAATAATGTGTGTCCTCATGTAACGTAACTGGTGCCATGTAAAGCGCTCTGATACCGATTGGATTTGGGTCAAGATCGCGCTATATAAATCTCTGCAAAAATATAAAATCTAATGGGGTTTTTGGCTCCATTGAAGCTGGGGAGCGATTTCAATACATTATTAGACCCAACTTTAAATAGCCACTCACACAGAAGGGGGCCCTAAATCTGATAGGTGGCAGAGGGAGTAGGGGAAGGAGACTACTAAGAATACAGAAAAACACCGCTCTGCCCAATATTTACTTAATCTGGTGCTAATACGTCACAGAAAACTCGATCCTAGAACCCAAATGCCCTCCCAAATAGAATGCATACAGGTAAATAGGAAATATATATATATATATTTTTATTTACATTTTTTAATTAGTACAATGCAAAAGGCATAAGTATAAATATCACAAAGATCAATAGGCATCATGAGTCACACACATTCATTCTCTCAAACCAGACAGACATACACATACTCAGACATACTCAAACATCTTATCGGGAAACAGTTCATTGAGTCACAGTGACAGTATTTGAATAATGTCAGGAGTCTTCCCCAGACATACTAACAGACAAGTAACTTCAACGTGACAGGAACAATTAAGCAGGTGGGATAAACAATCCTTAACTGATCATGCAGTTCAAAATTACACTTTCTTCTCCAGGAGGGAGATAGATGCAGGGGAGACACAGGGGCTCCAGCGCTGGAGCCTCACCATGCTATTGCAATGCCATGGAAATAGGCCAAACTTCAGGTGGATTTTTAAGCGCGCTATTCTCCTTGATGATGGAGTGGCGTCCAATCTGATAAAGGTTACTGCAGAGTTTTTCTCAGATAATATAGGCACGCCACCCCGCCCAGGAGTTGTATGGTATGTATTTAAAGCATTCATTCAAGGGGTTTTGGGAAGCCAGGTGCATTTTAAGAATAGAGTGGCGAGGGCGGAACTGGCCAAATTGGAGCAAGTGGTTGGGTCTCTGGAGGCCACCCTTAAGATGCAGGGTAGTGGAGAGTACAAGGAAGCGGAGCAGAGGCACAGCTAAATAATAAAATCAAGTTGGACATGAAGTACAGGGAGAGGTGGCATGCTGAATGTATGAGGAAGGTTTGAGTATGGGGAGCGAGCTGGGGCTTTATTGGCCTGGGAGCCGAGGGTGGAGAGATCCAGGAATACGATTAAGGAACTAGACGTAAATCCCCAGGGAGATGTTTCAAATAAACTTGAAGATATGCAGAGTCATCTGGTCTCCTTATTTTCCACATTGTATATGGATGAGGTCTTACCGGAGTCCCAAAGTCTCAGAGAGTGGTAGGGAGATGTGGACCTCCCTGGGCTCACTGAAGAAGGAAAGGAGTGTATGGAAACTCTGATCACTCAGGACGAAATCAGATGGCATTTGTCACGTATTAAGAATGGAAAGGTGGCTGGCCCTGATGCCATCCCCTTTGAGCTTTATAAGCTCCTAAAGGAGGAAGTTGTACTGGTTTGGAAGAATTTGTCTAATTTGGTTGATCAGGGAAAGGCACAGATTCCTGATTCATGGAAGGAAGCCACAATAGTCCTGGTCTTAAAACCAGAAAAAGATTCTAGGACAGCTAATTCATATCAGCCAATATCTATGTTAAATGCAGATTATAATGTATTTACAAGCATATTGGCTGGAAGACTGGCCAAAATTGCCCCTCAGCTAATACACCCAGATCAGAATGGTTTTGTCCCCAAGAGGCACATGCACGAACTTACTCAGCAGCTGATCGAATGTATAGCTCTTGCCATGGCCGGTCGATCCATTTGGCTGTAGTTACTTTAGATGCAGCCAAGTCGTTTGATTAAGTCTGTTGGGCCTGTAGGAGAGTAGGATCTGCTTCTTATGGTTACCCCCAATTTTTGCTGATGTTGCACTGTTTTTCGACTTTAGTCTGGCTGGGGCCCTGCTATTCAGGACCCCAGCCTAGCTGCTTCCCCTCTAAATTGATTCCCTGTACCTTAGGTACACCACAGATTGGATTCTGGGGTGCCCTTATAAGTCCCTAGTATATGGTATACTATGTATCCAGGGCATAGGTACCCCAGATGCCTACCAGTGGCTGCAGCATGTATGATGCCACCCATGGGAAGCCCTCCAAAATGTCACCACAGGTGTGTTACTGCAGCCTGAGTGAGGTGGTGCATGCACCCCTTACTGAGATATAGGTTCACTATATCTCACCCTATCGCTGCACATATAAACCTATCAGTCACCCCTATGGCAGGCCGTATGAATCCTGAAGACAGGGTGCTTGGTTTCATATGAGAGGGTGCCCATGCATTAGCAGAGCCCCTCTGCAGCGTTCAGAATCTATTCTCCGGGGTTGTCTGTGATGCAGCCTGACCATATACTCTTAAGTGCATTATAACCTCGCGGTAAATGCTAACTTTGAGATGGCTGCACGGAAACATGTCATATTTGGTGTCAAACACCTTGGAATCATACCCCCACACCAGTAACTGGTGTGGGGGTATGATCCCACCCTTCTAGAGGGAGAGACATGACAGCACCGGTATACCCGGTACCAGCTCACAGAGCCCTGGCATCATAAAATGGATGCTGCCAGCCACAGATACGAGTCCGGCCTCCTGCCGCTGACCGAAACTCCGGCAGGGGAGCCCTGGACAATAGGTTTACTGTCACAGGGAGGTGTTATCACCTCCCAGACAGGCCTTAGTGAATTAGGGCTGGGTGGGTGCACTCCAGGTGTGCTTTGAAGTCTGCACTGGGGGCACATTTGGTGTCCATGTGCATAGTCCAGCTCAAACCGGTTGCAGGGGCTACCAGCCCCTGCTCTGATGCAAAACTGGACAAAGGAAATGGGTGTAGACACCCCTCTTTCCTGACCCTCTCATAAGTGGGTCCCCAGAGTATGTCCAATCCCTTCCTTGGGTATAAGAAAGGAACCCCTGGCTACAGGACTTTAGATTACACCTGGATGAAACTCTGATACAGAAATCCCAGAACTCCCATGATCTACACGACTAGATGACTGAAGGATCTCCCTTGGAGTAAAGGAGTTACTCCCCTGCTTGGCAGGCACCAAAGACGCATCTGTCCGGTCTGCATCTCTGAAGCTCCCGCAGGACGCCGAAGAATTTGCAACACAGGAGGTGGGTTTCCAGACTTCCTAGATGCTGAGCTGAGTCCCCAGCAAAGCTGAGACCCATAGCCCTTGTGGGTACCTTGGAACCGGAACCCCTGGACACCGTGCACATTTTCAAGTGCATCAGCTTCTCAACGTCCTTTGAGGCTGTGCATTGGGTTACTTGTAGCCCAGACCCGAGCACCTTTGACACCGAAGATTGCTGGCCTATACTCCATGAGTGTTCCGTGAGCCCGCCCTATGTGTTTTCGCTTGAGGCTCCTTCGCGATCCCTGGTCCGTTGACTGGTGGGTCCCTGTGAAGGCAACTCTTACTTTAGTTGGGCTTCCCTGGTTGCTCCAGACGTGCCCTGACTCTCCATTGCTTGGGTAGTCCCCAGGACCTTGCTGGTCCGCACCGAAGCATCTTTTCTCTCCCTGCGTGGGATGCTGTTGCCAAGGCTTGTTGTGTCCAATCCGGGCGCTGACACTGCTACACTCGACATCCTTTGTGGGACAGCTCGAATCCAGCTCCTGGTTGTCCTCGACACCTCCTGGTCCTCGTGGCTGAAGAGTCAAGCTTCCCCTCCTCGCACCTGAAGCACCCGACATTGGTGGGCATTCGTGTATCATGCCCCTGGTCACTGGTGATTCAGACTCTGTCCCCTCTGCTTTCAGGTTCTTCACATCTTCGATACAGGCTTTGATGGTTTCAGACACTTTTCAGTCTCCTGCCATTGAAAACGATGACGCGACCCGACACCATTTAACACCTATGCACCCGGCTTCCCTGGATGAGGTAACACGAGTACTCCGGTGCTCCCGTGGGTGTTGGCCCTAGAACCATCTAAGTCTAAAAGGGTTTGCTTCTAGTCCACCCCTAAGTGTCCTAAAACTTTAAAATTCTAACTACGACTTTTCCCATTGAAGCTAACAGGAGCTCGCGCCTGTGTTCTCACACTGCACACATCCCCCGTGGGTCCCCTGTGTCACTACCTTGGGTAGTTCCTTGGGGTCCCAGCGATTCTACAGGTTCTAGGCCTTGTGTCTAGTCAAGTCGGGGTTCTTATACCACTTTCTTGTTATATGGTTTGGTCCACCCCTAGGGCCTATTGTACATTGTGCTAATTTACTGTGATATTTGAAGTGTAACATATGTGCTTTTACCTCTAGCCTCATAAAGAGGCTAGTAGGGTGTGTTTAGAAATAAATACATATATTTTATATATATACCTGGTGTGGTTCTCCTTTCATTTGGTCATTCAAGAGATTATAGACTGGTAAAACAAGCTGATTTACATTCCTTCAAGACTTAGCCTGAAGGCTGCTCTCCATAGCTACCACTAGGATAGCTTTCAAATAAGGTTGTCTTTAATCTATCACCTCTAAGGGGTTGTTTGGACTGGTGCAAGGTGCCCACTATAACTAGTGGACAGTAGATACCAGGCCAACTTCTCACATTGGTGGCAGAGGTGGGATTCAAGTTTGCCATTGTTTTACCAGATAATCTCAAGTGAGTGACTAACTGAAAACCACTAAAGGTACCTGAGGTACATATAAATCAAGCTTAAATTACAGTAAGTTCTACTGAACTTAGAGTTGTGTGTCCAGGGCTTAGCACACCCTTTCTACAACTCAAGAGAGTTTAGTAGGCCACACTAGAGTAGGTAGTGCATACACCACTCCTCACTAGTGATGTCTTCAAGGCCAGGAACCAGTGGGTACCTGCCAGAAGCCAGTGGGCTTCTAGCATCCAAGTATGACAAACTCCCATTCTTGGAATTGAGAGCATTGTGTAGTACTAGGAAATTGAAGACAGGGAAAAGTGCAAACACCCAACGCCTCATAGAGGTACTGCTGTTGGATGATCTCAGGGTCTGAAGGGGTAGGCAGAGTGGGTGGGGCAGCAGATGAGGAAGGGACCAGGGGTACAGACACCCCTGACCTCTGGAGCTGGCCAGGAATATGACAATGATCTTAACGTGGACAATGCAACTCCTCCTGAAGATGAGGAAGATGGCCATGATGGCCCTCTCTTTACTCCACCAGGAAAAGTTGGGAGTGTGCCTAGGTCAAGATCTCCTTCTCAGTAGTCTAACCATTCTGACACCTCCATAGGGACCTCTGTTTCCTCTCATAGGAGGGAATCCTCTCATGAGAGCAAAGAGAGACTGCTCAAGTATGAGGAAGCTCAGCTTAGAATCAGAAGAGAGCAGATACCCCTAGAAAGGGAGTCCCTAGAGCTTCAAAGACCTAGGAGAAAGTTGGGGCTAGAGCCCTATGGTGGCAACAACATCCCTATTGTTAGGGAGAGATCTCATGACCATAGAAACCTAAACAAGATTGTTCCTCCCTACCAGAGTGGGGATGACATCCACAAATGGATTACTGCACTGGAAAGGGCCTGTAAAGTACAGAGGGTCCCCCAGGAGCAGCGGGCAGTCATTTTGTGGCTCTCCTTTGCAGACAAAGGTAGAGATAAGCTCCTCACTGTGAGAGAGGAGGATGCTGATGATTACCAAAGTTTGAAGAGTGCACTGATTGAAGGGTTTGGCCTAACCACTGAACAATACAGGTTAAAGTTCAGGGATACCCCAAAGACACAGAATCAAGACTGGGTGGACGTTGTAGATTGTGCTACTAAGGCTCTGGAGGGCTGGTTACTTGGCAGTAAGGTGTGTGATTTCAAAGGATTGTACAACTTAATTATGAGGGAGCAATTCCTTAATAATTGTCAAAATCAGCTGTTGCATCAGTACCTGGTGGACTCTGATCTGACCTCTCCCCAAGAATTGGGAAAGAAGGCAGACAAATGGGTCTGAACCAGGTTGAAGCAGAAGGTTCAGAACCAAGGTGGTGACCCAAAGAAGCTAGATTTAAAGAACTCTGACAAGGGTAGGGAAAAGGGTAAAGACCAGAAGTCTTCTCAAGGTCCCCAAAAATCTGCATCTAGGGGGGAGTCCCAATCTAACAAAGGAAAAAGCCAAAACAAGCCATGGTGTAAAATCTCTAAACAGAAAACCCATTGGACTAGTGACTGTACAAAGTCCAAAGACTCAACTCCAGCCACCATTGCCGCTAAGGCAACTGTTCCCCCTAGTGCAGCTACACTTGGTGGTACTCAGAATAAGGGTGTAGTAGGCTTAACCCTGGGTTCTGAGATGGACTCTGGCCTAGTCAGAGTTCCAACTCAGGCTTTCCTGATCTGTGATGGAGGCATGGATATGTCCTCCTGTGTGAGTCCCAGTAACTTGGGCAAATACAGACAGCAGCCTTTGATAAATGGAAAAGAGGCTTTGGCATCCAGGGACACAGGAACAAGTGTCACAATGGTGACAAAAGATCTTGTGGCTCCTGAGCAGATTATACTTGGTGAACTCTACCAAGTGATCAATGCTAGCAATGTCATGACAGACCATTTCTTGGCAGTTGTTAATTTCTCCTGGGGAGGGATAACTGGCCTCAAGAAAGTTGTGGTAAGTGTAGACCTCCCTGTTGAATGCTTGCTTGGCAATGATCTAGAAACTTCAGCTTGGGCAGAAGTGGAGCTTAGGACACATGCAGAAATGCTAGGAAACCCTGCACATATATTTTCTGTGACCAGGTCACAGGCCAACATGTCTAACACTGAACAGGCCCTGGATTCTACAAGAATGGACCAGGTGCCTCCCAAGAGGAGGAGCAGTAGGGTTAAGGCAGTGCCTTCCCCCTGGCTCAGAGTACAGATCAGCCTCCTGAGGGAGATGATCTTAGCCCTGAAGAAGAAACTGTCCCAGAGGAGCTTGAGCCTGATCAGGTTGAGTTCTTGGGGACATGGGGCCCTTCCAGGGCAGATCTGAGCCAGGAGCAGTTAAACTGCCCCTCTCTTGAACCCCTCAGAAAGCAAGCTGCTGATGAGGCTGCTGGGAATGCTAGTGGGTCCCATAAAGTATATTGGGATGATGGACTACTGTATTCAGAGAGTATAGACCCCAAGCCTGGTGCTTCCAGGAGGTTGGTAATACCGTTGAAGTTTAGGGGCTTCCTATTGACACTAGCCCATGATATTCCTTTAGCAGGTCACCTGGGCCAAAACAAGACTTGGGACAGAATTTTCCCTCACTTTCATTGGCCCCACAATGCTGAAGACACCAAGGAGTGTTGTCGCTCCTGTGTCACCTGTCAAGCCAGTGGGAAGGCAGGTGGAACCACAAAGCCCCCCCTGATACCAGTAACTGTGGTGGGGGTTCCCTTTGAGAGGGTGGGGATTGATATAGTTGGTCCCATGGATCCTCAGACAGCATCTGGGCACATATTTATCCTGGTGGTGGTGGACCATGCCACTAGGTACCCAGAAGCAATTCCTCTTAGGACCACCACAGCACCTGTGGTGGCAAGGGCCCTCTTGGGTGTATTCTCAAGAGTGGGTTTTCCTAAGTATCAGACAGAGATGCAAACTTCATATCTGGTTACTTGACTGCAATGTGGAAGGAGTTATGTTATGTTATGTTAGTCATTTTTATAAGGCGCGCAGCTGCCCCAGCCAAGGGGCGTCCCGGCGCCTGATCAGGTACCACAACACAACAAATCGATGCTGGGAAGGAGAGGAAGGAATCAGTCAGCAGTTGGGAACAAAAAAGTTTTTATGGCGCGCCTAAAAGAAGTAAGGCTGTTCAGGGCTCGAATATGGACAGGGAGAGAATTCCATAATCCTGCCGCTAATACTCGAAAGGAGCGACCTCCCATCCTACTCAGTCTAAACCGTGTATTGGCCACCAGATGGAGAAATTCCGATCTAAGAGACCGCGTAGGAACATAGGAGGAGACAAGCTTAGCGAGGGCTGGAGGAGAGGAAAGCTTCAAGATTTTAAATGTCAGGCAGAGAGCCTTAAATTTAATTCTCTGTCTGACTGGCAGCCAGTGGAGAGAGGTCAAAACTGCAGAGACAGAGCACTGTCTAGGAAGGCCAACGATGGCTCGCGCCGCGGCATTCTGCACCCTTTGCAATCTAGTAGCCTCCGCCTGATTCACTCCGAGCAGCAGCGCACTCCCATAGTCCAGCCGAGAAAGGATGGAGGCTTGGACCACCAGTTGCCGAGTAGGGGGGTCGAAGAATTTGAGGACCGGTCTCAGCCCTCGCAGAATACCATAACAGGTAGCTGCAACCTTCTTCGTGTGGCTGGTGAAGGAGAGTGTAGGATCCAGCCAGATCCCCAAGTTCTTAACTTCGGCAGCTGGGATGGGAGTCACCCCCAATTCTGGAGGCCACCACTGGTCTCCCCAGAGCTCCACCTGCTTTCTTAAGATCAGGACCTCGTTTTTTTTGGCATTTAACTGCAGACAGTTAGTTCGCATCCAATTTGCCACGGCTATGAGTCCTGCACGGAATCTGGGAGCGTTCACCTCGGGATCACCGCTGAGTGTCACCGCCAGCTGCGTGTCGTCGGCATACGATGTCATGGTTAAGCCACATTGTCTGACGAGTGCAGCCAGCGGTTTCACATATAGGTTGAACAGAGTGGGGCTCAACGCAGAGCCCTGCGGAACCCCCAGCCCCAGTGGATGGAAAGAGGACTGACAAGGTGGAATAGCCACTTTAAAAAACCGGTCCGAGAGGATAGAGCGAAACCATTGGAGAGCAATCCCCTCAATTCCCACTCCCTCCAAGCGCCGGATCAGAATGTCATGAGACACCGTGTCAAACGCGGCGCTCAGATCTAACAGGAGGAGCGCCGCTGTCTGCCCAGCATCCAGCACCGTTCGCAAGTGCTCGGTCATAAAGAGCAGTGCAGTTTCGGTGCTGTGTTGTGCACGAAAACCATTCTGGCTCTGGTCTAGAATGTTATTTCGAGAAAGGTGGGCGGACAAGATGGAGTTCACATGTGCCTCAGTAACCTTGGCGGTCCAGGGCAGGAGGGAGATGGGACGGTAGTTTTCTGGTAATAGGGGGTCAAGGTTAGGCTTCTTTAAAATTGGGCTGACCACTGCCTGCTTCCAGGAAGAAGGGACCACGCCCGATGTGAGCGATAGATTGATCAGATCCAGTATAGGCTCACGACACAAGGGAGGAAGAAGTCTAAATACCTCTGGCTTCAGCGGATCTAATGGAGAACCGGATTTAATTTTGAGGCTCAGAGTATCGAAGACCTCGTCAGACATTACTGGCAGGGAGGACAGGGTTTCATGAACCGTAGCCATCACACCAGTTTGCTCAGCACCAGGCACAGATGACGTAAATCCTCAGTAAATCGCCTGCACTTTCTCCACGAAAAAGGATGCCAGACTTTCACAGTGAGAGTCCGTGCAGATTTCCACCGAGGTGGCCCGTTTCTTCATAAGGTCTTTAAGAACCTTAAAGATTAATTTAGACGGGTTGGGGCTATTCTGAAACTCGAAAGCATAGTGTGCGGCCCGGGTTTGACAGATTGCCCTGTGATAGATCTTAAGCTGGGCAAAATACAAAGATTTCAAGGTGGGATCAAAGGATTTCCTCCACGCCCTCTCAGCTTGCCGGCACGTTCTCTTAAGCTCGGCAAGAGTGTCATTATACCATGGGCTGGGAACTTTAGCATGACATTTCGACCAGCGCATCGGTATAAGAGAGTCAAGGGCGGCTAGGACCCAGTTACGAAACTGCTCGTATCCTTGTTCCACATTCAGCAGATTGCCCAGGGGCTGCGCCTCCAAGATCTTATAAAACTCCTCCAGTTTGAGCTTATGCCAATTTCTTTTAAGGATCAGTCTATCCACAGGTTTAAATTGTGGGTCATCTATAGGACATGAAACTTTAACCAGCAGATGGTCAGTCCAGCCTACCACCATCGGGTCAGAGACCCTAGCCCGCTCCAGTGTGGAGTGAATTACAAATTCACCATACCCTATCACCCACAATGCAATGGTTTAGTTGAAAGATTCAAAAAAACCTTAAAGGGCATGATCAAAGGTCTCCAGAAAAGCTTAGGTGCAGATGGGACATCCTTTTGCCCTGACTTTTCTTTGCCTACAGGGAGGTGCCTCAAAAGGGGGTTGGTTACATCCCTTTTGAACTTTTGTTTGGCCATCCTATTAGGGGTCCATTGTGTCTGGTGAAGGAGGGATGGGAGTTAGCTCTCAAACCCCCTAAACAGGACATAGTGGACTATGTACTTGGTCTCCGCTCCAGAATGGTTGAGTATATGAAAAAGGCAACTAAAAACCTTGAAGCTAGCCAGGAATTACAAAAGGCCTGGCATGACCAAAAAGCTTTGCTGACTGTTTACCAGCCAGGGCAGAAGGTGTGGGTGTTGGAGCCTGTAGCCCCAGCAGCCCCCCAAGATAAGTGGAGTGGCCCCCATGCAATTGTTGAACAGAAGGGAGAGGTAGCCTACTTGGTAGACCTTGGAACTCCCAGGAGCCCCCATAGGGTGCTCCATGTTAACAGACTGAAACCATATGTCGACAGGGCTGACATGGGCTTGCTCATGGCAACTGATGAGGGACAGGAGGAAGAGAGTGACCCACTCCCTGACCTGCTCTCTCATGACCCTGATGATGGGTCAGTAGATGGTGTAGCCTTGACAGGCAGCCTCACAGTCCAGCAACATACTGACTGCAGAAAAGTTCTCAGCCAGTTCAGGCATATGTTCTCACTGACTCCAAGTCAGACTACCTGGTGCACTTATGAAGTGGACACTGGGGACAGTCTGCCTATTAAAAATAAGATTTACAGGCAACCTGATCATGTTAGGGACTGTATCAGGACAGAAGTCCAAAGATGTTGGATTTGGGAGTCATGGAACCCCAAGATAGCCCTTGGGCTAGTCCAGTACTCCTGGTGCCTAAACCTCACACCAAATATGGTAAGAGAGGGATGAAGTTTTGTGTAGACTACAGGGGTCTCAATGTAGTCACTAGGACTGATGCCCATCCCATCCCAAGGGCAGATGAGTGGAGAAGTGTGGCTCAATGGTTAGAGTGGCAGACCTCGATGCAGAGCACTGGTCCGGGACCAGGGTTCGATTCCCGTCACGGCAGGGTCTCGGGCTATAAATTCCGCGGACCGGATATTCTCGCCTCAGTGCCTATTCTAATCATGGGTCCCACGCTGCAACTCTGGGCAATAGCTTGCTTAATCTCCACAATGGCCCCAACAGCGCTGGGATGCCTGGCCTCACCATGGGGGTGCCCAGGAGTGGACACCTCACATGGAAAGCCAGGAAGGGTTCCACAGTGGTATGAGTAAAAGCGCCAGGATGCCCCCGTTGGGGGTGGCAGTGCGCTATACAAGTACAAACACATTTACATTTATAGATACTTTGGCCTCAGCCAAGTTTCTGAGCACATTTGACTTGACAGCTGGCTACTGGCAGATCAAACTAGCTGATGATTTAAAGCCCAAGACAACATTTTCTACCCCTAGTGGGCACTACCAATTTGTGGTGATTCCCTTTAGTTTGAAGAATGCACCTGCCACTTTCCAAAGGTTGGTGAATAAAGTCCTTACAGGCCTGGAAGCCTATAGTGCAGCATATCTAGATGATATTTTTGTCTTTAGCTTCACCTGGGAGGATCACCTGGTCCACCTAAGGAATGTTTTGGAGGCCCTGCAGAAAGCATGCCTAACTATCAAGGCTACTAGGTGCCAGATAGGGCAGAGTCAGGTTGTGTACCTGGGCCACCTTGTAGGTGGAGGCCAGGTTCAACCATTGCAGAGCAAAATCCAGACCATCATGGACTGGGTTGCTCCAACCACCCAGACTCAGGTCAGAGCTTTCTTGGGCCTGACTGGGTATTACAGAAGATTTGTAAAATGTTATTGATCCATAGTGACTCCATTAAATGACCTTACTTCTAAGAAAATGCCCAAGAAAGTTCAGTGGACAGTTAGCTGTCAAAAGGCATTTGATGACCTAAAGCAGGCCATGTGCACTGCTCCCATTCTGCAAAGTCCTGATTACTCCAAAAAGTTAATTGTGCAAACAGTTGCATCTGAGTTGGGGGTAGGGGCTGTTCTTTCACAGTTGAATAATGAAGGTCGGGATCAACCAGTAGCTTTTATTAGCAGAAGGCTGACCCCCAGAGAGAAACGTTGGTCAGCTATTGAGAGGGAGGCCTTTGCTGTGGTTTGGGCTCTGAAGAAGTTGAGGCCATACTTGTTTGGCACTCACTTCATTGTTCAGACAGACCATAAGCCTCTCTTATGGCAAAAACAGATGAAGGGTGAAAACCGCAAACTTTTAAGGTGGTCCATTTCCCTACAGGGGATGGACTATACAGTTGAACATAGACCTGGGAGTAACCATGCCAATGCAGATGGACTCTCCAGATATTTCCACTTAGAACATTATGACTCAACTGGTGAAGGTTAGTTTAATGTCCCTGCATTTGGGGGAGGGTTGTGTAGGAGAGTAGGATCTGCTTCTTAGGGTTACCCCCACCTTTTGCTGATGTTTCACTGCTTTTTTTACTTTAGTCTGGCTGGGGTCATGCTATTCAGGACCCCAGCCTAGCTGCGTCCTCTCTAAATTGATTCCCTGCACCTTAGGTACACCACAGATTGGATTCTGGGGTGCCCTTATAAGACCCTAGTATATGGTATACTATGTACCCAGGGCATAGGTACCCCAGAGGCCTACCAGGGGCTGCAGCATGTATTATGCCACCCCTGGGAAGCCCTCCAAAATGACACCACAGGTCTGCTACTGCAGATTGAGTGAGGTGGTGCATTCCCCCCTTACTGAGATATAGGTTCACTATATCTCACCCTATCACTGCACATATAAACCTATCAGTCACCCCTATGGCAGGCCTTATCAATCCTGAAGGCAGGGTGCTTGGTTTTATGTGAGAGGGTGCTAATGCGTGAGTAGAGCCCCTCTGCAGCCTTCGGAATCTATTCTTCGGGGTTGTCTGTAATGCAGCCTGACCATATACTCTTAAGTGCATTATAACCTCGTGGTAAATGCTAACTTTGGGATGGCTGCACGGAAACATGTCGTGTTTGGTGTCATACACCTTGGAATCATACCCCCACACCAGTAACTGGTGTGGGAGTATGATCCCACCCTTCTAGAGGGAGAGACATGACAGCACCGGTATACCCGGTACCAGCTGACAGAGCCCTGGCATCACAAAATGGATGCTGCCTGCCACAGACACGAGTCCGGCCTCCTGCTGCTGGCCGAAACTCTGGCAGGGGAGGCCTGGACAATAGGTTTCTTGTCACAGGGAGTTTTTATCACCCCCCAGACAGGCCTTAGTGGATTGGGGCTCGGTGTTTTTTTTTAAGTCTGCACTGGGGGCACATTTGGTGTCCCAGTGCATAGTCCAGCACAAACCAGTTGCAGGAGCTACCAGCCCCTGCTCTGGTGCGAAACTGGACAAAGGAAATGTGTGTAGCCACCCGTCTTTCCTGTCCCTCCCATAGGTGGGTCCCAAGAGTATCTCCAACCCCTTCCTTCGGTATAAGAAGGGAACCCCTTGTCTACAGGACTTTAGATTACACCTGGACAAAACTCCGATACAGAAATCCCGGAACTTCGATGATCTACACGACTAGATGACTGAAGGATCTCCCTTGGAGTAAAGGAGTTACTCCTTTGCTTGGCAGGCACCAATGATGCATCCGTCCGGTCTGCATCTCCGAAGCTCCCGCCAGACGCCGAGGAATTTGCAACACAGGAGGTGGGTTTCCAGACTTCCCAGAGGGTGACTCGAGTCCCCAGCAAAGCTGAGACCCGTAGCCCTTGTGGGTACCGTGGAACCGGAACCCCAGGACACCATGCACATTTGCAAGTGCATCAGCTTCTCAATGTCCTTTGAGGCTGTGCATTCGGTTACTTGTAGCCCAGACCCCGAGCACCTTTTACACTGAAGACTGCTGGCCTACACTCTATGAGTGTTCCATGAGCCGACCCTTTGTGTTTTCACTCGAGGCTCCTTCGCGATCCCTGGTCCATTGATTGGTGGGTCCCAGTGAAGGCAACTCTTATTTTAATTGGGCTTCCCTGGTTGCTCCAGATGTGCCCTGACTCTCCATCACTTGGGGAGTCCCCAGGACCTAGCTGGTTCGCACCATAGTATCTTTTCTCTTCCTGCGTGGGTTGCTGTTGCCAATGCTTGTTGTGTCCAATCCGGACACCGACGCTGCAGCACTCGACATCCTTCGTGGACAGCTCGAATCCTGGTCATCCTCGACTCCTCCTGGTCCTCGTGGCTGAAGAGTCAAGCTTCCCCTCCTCGCACCTGAAGCACCGACATCGGTGGGCATTCGTCTGCCGTGCCCCTGGTCACTGGCAAGTGACCCAGACTCTGTCCCCTCTGCTTTCAGGTTCTTCACATCTTCAATCCAGGCTTGCATATCTTCGGACACTTCTCCTCTTCCTGGCATCAGCACTTTTCAGTCTCCTGCCATTGAAAACTACGACACAACCCGACACCATTTCACACCAATGCACCCGGCTTCCCTGGGTGAGGTAACACAAGTACTCCGGTGCTTCCATGTGTTTTGGCACTAGAACCATCTAAGTCTAAAAGGGTTTGTTCCTAGTCCACTCCTAAGTGTCCTTAAACTTTAAAATTCTAACCGCGACGTTCCCCAAAGAAGCTAACGGGAGCTCGCAGCTGTGTTCTCACACTGCACACATCCCCCGTGGGTCCCCTGTGTCACTACCTTGGGTGGTTCCTTGGGGTCCCAGCGATTCTACAGGCTCTAGGCCTTGTGTCTAGTCAAGTCGTGGTTCTTATACCACTTTCTTAGTATATGGTTTGGTTCACTCCTAGGGCCTATCGTATATTGTGCTAATTTACTGTGATATTTGAAGTGTAACATATGTGCTTTTACCTCTAGCCTTATAAAGAGACTAATAGGGTGTGTTTAGAAATAAATACATATATTTTATATATATATACCTGGTGTGGTTCTCCTTTCATTTGGTCATTCAAGAGATTATAGACTGGTAAAACAAGCTGCTTCACATTCCTTCAAGACTTAGCCTGAAGGCTGCTCTCCATAGCTACCACTAGGATAGCTTTCAAATAAGGTTGTCTTTAATCTATCACCTCTGTGGGGTTATTTGGACTGGTGCAAGGTGCCCACTATAACCAGTGGACAGCATATACCAGGCCAACTTCTCATAGGGCCTAATTGTGGGAGGTATTGGCTGGATTGGGATTTAGCTCCTGTTTTATTGCAACGATACAGGGACTATATGAACATTCAACTGCTAGGATCTTGCTAATGGTTCACTGACTAGGAGCTTTGCTACTCCTAGGGCCACCCGGCAGGGTTACCCACTCTCTCCTTTATTGTTTGAAATATATATTGAGCAGTTTGCCCCGCTTCTATGGAGAGATGGTCTGGTCATTCATTTTAGTCATAAAATTGTGCTATACTCAGATCATCTAATAATTTATAGCTCGGATCCTGCTCAGACTATCCCCTGGGTGGAAAGCTTGGTGAAGGAATTTGGGGCCCTATCAAGATACCTAGTAAATAACTTGAAGTCAGAGGTGATGTGTTGGAAAGTAACAGATTGGAAGGGGGAAGCACAAGCAGAGATTAAGCCTCTCGGTATCACTATTGTAAATTCACTGGAGGCAATACAGCAGTATAACCTAGTGAGGGTGTCATAGGAGGAAGATGCTTTGCGTGCATATGGAAGAACCTCCCCCTGACAATATATGGGTGAATAAATCTAATTAAGATGACAATACTTCCAAAACTGACGTATCTTTTCAATTGCATACCTCTGAAGTTCCAAGATCAGCCATATAAACGATTCAGGGAAAAATAGTAAGTTTCATATGGGCATCTAGGGGAGCTAGGTTTGCATGGAAAAAACTGAGGCATAGGCTTAAAAAGGGTGACTTAGCTCTTTCAGATTTGAATTTGTATTGCATAGCCTTTCAGTTTAAAAATTGTTGGCTGCTCCTGGGAAGGCCGTATGCCTCAACCTGGGGAGGTATTTTGGAAGAGATGGTAAGGGATTGGGGATCTAAAGGGTTCTTGTATAAGTTTGGGGCCAAGAACTATTTTTAAAAAGGAGAATTCTGGTCATGGGTTATTATACAGACTTCGCACCAATTTGGGGTCCTCCGAGTACCCCAGAGTGTCTGAGAGATGGGATGAGCATTCCACTACAGAGGGTTGGGATATAAACCTGGAGGGAATTGCTAACAGTGCAGGGCATATTACCCTGGGACGTTTTAAGGGCTAAAACTGGTAGCTCCCTCTCTAGATTTAAATATATACAGTTGTCTTCTTGGTTTGCAAACAACTTGCAGGAGATCGGGGGTGTATCGGAATTTGAATCTGAATTGCAGGATGGGTCTCCTAAGATAAAGAGGATGATCTGTGGTACTGGAGGTTTCAAGATGCAGAGGATAAGAAATTAAAGGCACCGTACTCTGTATGGAGAGGAGCCATCCAGGAGACTAAGCTTCAAACACTATGGCAAACCTCCCTAAAACTATTGTGCTCAGTGGTAAAGCCAGCTAATTTTAAACAAAACCACTTCTTTACCATCAGCAGATTATACTGGACCCCTCAAAAGATTTTGGAATTTTACAGGAGCTGACTCCCAGATGTCGTAGGTGTGGTCTCTTAAGAGCTGATGACCAGCATGTCTTTTTCACTTGTTCAGAGATAAAGGCTTACTGGCAGGATTTGGAGAATGTGGTCAATGACATCCTTGGAGTAAATATAACATGAAGCCTAATGCTGGTTTTAATGGTAGTGGAAAACTGCTCTAGTTAATCTTTGTATCTTATGCTTTTAGCCAGGAGGGAGATTTGTAAGTGTTGGATGGATTTATTACCTCCTAGTGTGGTGGACTGCCTCAAAGCTGTAAGACAAAATTGCTGTATGGATACTGAGAGTAAACCTGGTGGGGCCAATGGAAGTAAGATATAGGTCGGTTTTCAATGATGGAGTGGTACAAGGGTTACAACATCAACCCAAAGAGGGTTTCTATGATTACACCTGGGCCCAGCCAGTAATCAGGTAACTGGTTTGATTGGGGTGGCGGGGGCTAGCGGAGAATGCAGCAGGCCGAGGGCTGGAAAGTAATTGTATGGATGTGCTGACCTTTCAGATGCTAAGGTGAAATGAGGACTACAAAAAAATAATAATCCAAATCACACCTCTACTCAAAACATTGCTCAGGCAACCTTCCAATTATTGACCAGACTTTAACCTTCCTGGCGGAAGAAAGTGATGGAGAAATGTGTTGCTCTCCTAATAAACACTATCATGGCCAAGAAGCAGCTGCCTACATAATACCAATCTAGCTTCAACCAAGATGTTGAGACAGTCACCTTGAAAGTCTTAGATGACCTCCATCACATTTTGGATGAACAAATTGTGCTTACTCATTCGTCTCGATACATTGATGGCTTTTAATATAGTTGCCCATGCTAACCTAATCCACACCTTTGAACATCGCATAAGCTTTGATGGTACTGTGCTGATATAGTTCTCCTCCTTTCTGACTGACACCAAGTAGTAAATGTGGAGAGTTTCTTCTGAGAAAGAACTGCAATGTCATGTGGTGATTAAAACATATGTACCACTAAGCCTGATGTTCAAAGATACAGACGCATACATTAATCACTACATACATTTTTGTACTCTCAGGGATATTTTCATCTTCCACTTGTGTGTAGAGTTCAATCCACAAAAAAAAGAATTCCTTCTCATACCACTCGAACACTTTTATTGAACAATGGACATTCTGGCAGAGGAAAGTTTCAATTCACCTTCAGTTAAATCTTTAGGTTTCATTTAATGCTCTACCCAACTCGCATATATCACTGTAATCAAGCATCTAAGTCATCAAAATTCTTCCTCCACCCACTTAAAACGCTCAGTCACTGGCTCCTTACAGACTAAGAACTACTATTCAAACCTTTGTCAACTCTAGGCTAGACTTTCTTAATTGTATTTTTGCAGGTGCCCCTCGAGCCACTCAATGTAATCTAACACTTGTGGCTCGACTGGTCTCTGAAACAAAAATTCAACCACTTCGTGTTGATTCTGTGTGATGGGTATTGCCATCCTATTACTGCACACATCAATTTTAAATGGTGCTGCTTAAAAAACATTTTTTTAAGAGTAAAACCTCATTAGGAATTGCAACTGATATAAAGAAAATTCCATAACATATTTCACAAGATATTACAAAATAAAATGTTTATCATATGGAAAAATCCAGTAGCTGCAAGTGAATGGTAAATGCTAAATACTCTGTAAAATTAACAAAGTCACATTATTGGACTGCAGCAGGTCCAAAGACCAAGTGAGAGCAAACCATGAGTGTACAAGGTCAGAATGAAATTGGGTATTAGACTGATCAAAGATTTTAACTCTTCTTTGGGTTTTTTGTGTGTGTTGTTTTTGCCAATTGGATTAGAGTTTTAAAAAAAAGTATTTAATTAGTTTTTATTAAATTAAAAAGTAGACTTACAAGCAAACTACACCATGCCACAGTCCCACTGGGTAGTAATATCGCTTTTCATCTATACACAATAAGGACCCAGCCTGCCTCCCTGCTCCCCCTAAATTAAGTAGCTCTCCTATTGCATAAAATTCTCATCAGACCCGTCTTATGCGGTGGAAGGACTGTATCTCTTATTTGCTCCCACTTCAAAATGTATAGATTTACAATAGTGGCTCAGACTCATCAACTCTCCCTACATAGTAACGGAGAGGTCCCCAAGAATCTCTGGGCCAGAGGAGGGTGGGAGCACCACTGCATATAACTCAGCCATTTTACTACAGATAATGATGTCCTTCAACCCACACTTAAAGCTAGGAGACCCGGTGCCCCTTCAAGCCTGAGCCACCCTTTTCCAACCTAAGAGGGATGCCATCACCAGCAGTCTGCTACAGTGTTTCGGGACATCGATCACACCACCCCGTAAGAACAACAAAGGAGTAATCGGGTTTGTGCTATCCACCATGATGTTCCAGGGCCCCACCACTTGAGCCCAAAAGACCGCTTCTGGGGGACAAAACCATTTGAGATGAAAAAAGTCTGCTCTAAAAATATTTAGTTCAGGAAAACCCCCAACTTCCTAGCTCTGCTCCTCACCATTATGGGTGGCCAAAGGGATCTGAGAGGTCAAAAAACTCAAAAAGCTTCAGCTGAAAGTTCCCAGTTTCAAAACACACAACACATAGAATCACACAGAAACATTTGCCTTCTAGCCTGCTACTGCACCTTGGAACATGCTACATCTGTATATCAGAGCTAAACCACCATGCTGTTGTTAAGCAAATATCTAAAATGTTACCTCTTCAAATTTTACCTGACTTGTCCTTGTGTGAAGCAAGACGTCACAAGACAACGTAATGTAATGCAGCAGTTTGCACCTTGTTATGTTACATTTCAGGCCTAATTACGATGTAGGCTCCGAACGGCATTTGGATTTCCCGAATCCGAGTCGGAACCCATGTTTCCAACCAACATGGAAACATTTCCGACTGACCGATTACGATGGTAGGGAACCGTTCGGTCTGTCCGACTCTGTTCCGACAGCAATTCGCAGACTCAGATTCGTCGGTGCCAAATCGTACAGGTCTAAGAACAGCGTTTCTGACCAACGTATTACGATGTCGCTTCGGACAGCTTTTCTGACTCGGTTTGTCCAACACAGACTTCGTTGGGGGCCCGTAGTAAGCCCCCGGAGGCCTCCGGTTGGGGCCCGTGAGGGTACCCATGGGAGCCCTCTGTACAACCATGCCCAGTGTGGCAGGCCCCATGGGGTGCCCACCACAGGGTGCAAGGTTTTCCGCAACCATCCCTTTCTTCAATGGGAGCCTGTGTTGTTGGTCAGAACACAGGCTTTCATTGAAGTCAATGGGAGTACGACTGAACGGTGTTTGGAAACATCGCAATCGGTCGGTCGGATTTCCCAAACCATAGTTGGTCAGAAAGGATTCCGACAAGAAGTCGGTCTGAATGCTCTCTGACTGACATCATAATGAGGCCCTAAGTTATGGCAGAAGTTCCATGGGTAGGGCATGAGCGTTTCCTTGCATTCACTGAAGAATTTGATATAATCCCAGATTTACTAAAGGTAGTAAACCTAAGAAATTGCCTCTTAGGACTTTTTTTGTACAGGAGGGTGTCCTTTCCTGCACAATAACGATCCTGCCTGTAACACAGGTACCCTTGCAGCGTGGTGCAAGGAGGCCTGCATTAGTGCTCTGCAGCCACAAGTGAGCCAGCACAGGTAGAGAGCTGAAGAGAGCCCTATCGTAGTAGCGTCATATATTGGTGGATATGGAGATGTTCAGCTCTCTCCCATTCACAAAACGCAGTGCATCAACTTTGCTTGTAGCTCCAGATTGCATGAATTCTTTGTAAATATTCTTGCAAATGTAGCACCCATGGATGTTCCGGACACTTGGAGAAACAGCTGGCTCTTAAAGCGGAAATAGTTTGTTGTTAGAGCCAACTCTATACATTGTAGCACAAATGACTGGGGGTATCGTAGAACCAGTCTTGGGCCCCAAGAAAACGCGCTCCTGCCACCAGCGTGGCATCTTGGGGTACGCTAATATAGAGTGACTCAATATCTACGGTCACCAGGATATTGTTCACAGGGTCAAACTCTACTTTGTCAAGGATTTTTAGAATGTCCGCTTTATATTGGAGATACGAAGGCTGTTTCAACACTGACTCCCTCAAAAAGAAGTCTGCAAATTTGGGATAGTGGCTCGAGGATAGAGTGTGGGTAGCGTGAGCTAGCAGACACCTTTCTTTCCTAAAGAAATCCCTCCTGAAAATTCTTCCAGAGATATTAACACAAATGTTGAGTGTCTCAGTGTGGATAGCTTTCAAATATGGTCCCACCTTGAAGAGTGATGTGATTAGGTGACGTGGCTGGAGTGCGTGCCTCGTGTGTCTCAGTATGTACAGCTCTCAAATCTGACCCCGACGTGAAGAGCAATGTGATGAGGTAACAAGTGGCTGAAGTGCTTACCACGTGTGGGCTTTGGAGATAATATTGACATTTCTACTGAAATTGAAGTTCTGTTATAAAGACGTCACTGTGTATAATATGGGAGGTTCAATTTCATACTAGTCAAAGATGGCACCCGCGTTGGGGCTCCGATGCGAGGTGCCTACTGATTGAGCCACATGATGGTGTCGCTTCTGGTGAGTGCAATTGAAAATAGTACGTGATGAGAAGGACTGCACGCCGGAATGAGAAGAAGTCTACTGATCGGGTAGATATGGTAAGGGTGTGCCTCTGGCTATGACGAATGCACCGGGCACCGTTCCACTTAATGGATTCATAAAAATTCGGGTGTGACTTGGGCTAGCAGAATAGCATGAGTGATAGAGGTGAACGGCTGATAGATCAGTATGACGGTACTCTGCATGGCCGTCTTTTTGGACATTTGGAAAGTATGATGTGTTGGCAGGTTACGAGTTGATGTAGGACGTAGTGGATTTTTTAGTGAGGGGAGTATGATGTATCGGACTGGGTCAGAATGACCATTGGGAATTCTCCAGAAATCACTGAATGTGGTAAGTATTTTTCCAGGCACACTAACGGCAACCGCTGGTGCCGGTGGGGGACTTACGTTTGAAGGCAATACCCCTGACACTGTGTGGAGCTGGTGTGACTGCCCTTGGCTATCACGTGGTAATTATACATGAACAATGGTGCTATGTGAATAAAACTATACATTTGAATATTGAACAGATCATTGAGAACTACCTCTCCCATTGGTTGGTTTTTAACAAATTTTTCTTGGTTTATGTTTATCAGTCACTCTGCTTAATAAAGTAGGAGTCCAGTGAGGTGATTTGCGACCTCGTGCCCTGACGAAATTGCCGCAACAATGGATAGGCAACGAAACATGTTAGCCCATCTTTAATTGGTCTACAACGTGCTATTTGGTTTTAAACTTTGAGTGGGCTCACAATCTCAAATAAAATTGGAACGTGATGCACGTGAGTCCTAACTCAATTTTATTGTTTCAGAGTAAACCTTTTTCTCATGGACATAGGGGGTCTTCTTTAGACATACACATATCACCGTCTACACCTCTTCTTTTGTAACTGGACACACATCATTCCTTCATTCTTTTCTCACAGGTGAGAGAGTTACTGATGATGAGAAACGTGGGCAAACTGGTGATAACCTACCAGCAGCTCAACTGGTGAAGGGCACGTGAGGGACTCTCTCACCTTCAAACACTTTTTACACAATTTTTGTGTTTACATACACCATTTTAAGTATGGGTTTGTTGGAGAGAATGGACTGATAAACACAGATGTATAAATGTACAATTGTTTTGGGCATTTGAAGAGTGGAAAAAACTGGTAACTGAATATAAAGGGCAAGTGGGTTGAGGCTGTAAGCCCCCGCCTCCAGTTTTTCAAAAGAAAACTTGTCGTTGCCCTGTTTCTCTCAGGTCTTTTGTGTTTATTGAATGCAAAATATATGCCAAAATAATCGGTGCATGTGCCATCCATTTATGGAGTGTGTGCACTAATTGTTGACAGTATTGCAGGCTCGGTCATACTCGAAATATCCTTCAACCCCACTTTCCTGCTAATATTTACTGCACTCTAAACTCTGCCTGCTCTGTAAATGAGCACTAATGTCCAGCCATGTTTGTTGCAATCCAACTTTATGTTTAGCTCCAATTGGGTCCATGTTGCACAGGGCGCAGGTGCGCTACATAAAAGTATTAAATACAAATCAAATGACAAGGGCTCAGGTTGTTGAGAGGCATGGATTTAGTATTGTACCTGTCCTTCACTTTCCATCTTCTCTTTCATCTGTGAAGATGCCCAACTTAATTAAGGCAGCTTTTAAAAATGTATATAAATATCCAGGAAGGGGAACTATTTATTTTTGCAAAACAAAAACATTGCTGTTTTCTTAAATAGAATTTCAGAAGGGAACATCGTACTGCTTTTCATAGATTTTCGCTTGCGTAAGGGTTATGCAGTCTGACTGCACACTGCCTTACCTGTAGCGTGCAAGCTTTCTGTTAATGTGTGTGGTTGACACGCTGTCGACCTGCATAGATGTTTGGTAAGGAATTAAAATGAAAGCAACATTAAAGCAGGAGCTCCCATCTTATCAGTTCAAATAGGAAGCAGCCTGAGACGCAATTTGACAAAGGGTCACATGAGGTGAAGCAAACACATTTTGTAAGGCCGCTGTTCTTTGGCACCTATTTGGTTATGCTCCAGGCGTTGCCATTTTAGAACAAATTTAAAGAATGCAGGCATGCTTGCTGGCAGATCGAATAAGGCAACTTTTGAAATGCAATTTATGTTGCCTGTGAGCTAAATAAAAGCTGTGCCACCCGGCATGTGAAGGGCACTTTTTCCAGAAAGTCAATAAGTGAGACATGGGATAACCGTCTGGGGGATAGGGGACTGAATGCATGGGCACATGCAGAGAAAGAAATGGGCACACATTTGTTGGAGGGTTCATGAAGTACAACACTTCTGGACAAAAAGACACAGGGGCATATTCTCAAGGACTTATCGCCGAGTTCGCAGCACTTTATCTCAGCCAAAGTGGTGATACATTTATCGCCCTATTCACAAGCTGGTGCTAACAGCTGATATCACCAGTTTCCCAGCGATAGCAGGCACAAAAAACATTGCCACAGACGACACCAGCAACTAACGCTAATGAGATGCAGAGTAGGCATTCCCGTGCAAAAAACCGCGACAACACCACTTCAGAACATTCTCAACGACCAGCCAGATCGGCGATAAGATCACAAAACATGCGATAAAGCATGTTAGCAGCAGGGATTTAACACCTGCTCCTACCTGGTATTAAGTAACCCTGGGCGCGACACTACGCTTCGCCCACGTAGTGTACGTAGCGCTACCTGCTTCGCAGTTTTCGAAGTAGGCGAAGCAGGCAGCGCCTACGCACACGCGAGGGCGAAGCGTAGCTGCCTGCCGCCCACCACCCGCCTCCCGCCCGCCCTACTTTTAAAAGCTAAAATAAATTTGTAATAAAGCACATTAAAGGCACTTACCTGACGCGCGGCGTCTCCCCGGGCTCCCTCTTCCTGGTTTTCAATTTTCCTGACAAATGCGCATGCGCGGACGCCCGCGCATGCGCATTTCTCGCAAGAAATGCGCATGCGCGGGCGTCCGCGCATGCGCATTTGTCAGGAAAATTGAAAACCAGGAAGAGGGAGCCCCGGGAGACGCTGCGCGTCAGGTAAGTGCCTTTAATTTGCTTTATTACAAATTTATTTTAGCTTTTAAAAGTAGGGTGGGTGGGTGGTGGGTGGCGGGTGGCGCGTAGTGGGGCTACGCGAAGCGCGTAGTGTGCGTAGATTCGGGCACACTACGCGCTGCTTCACGTAGCCCCACTACGCCCACTACGCCCACCCATAGTATTAAGTTGGACGACAACCTGCACCATAAAAGGGGGCCCAGCCCAGAGCCACACCTGTAGAACAACAGATGCCATGGAGCTACTGATCATGAAGCTCGGACGGTGAACGACCAAAATATAGAATCCAAAACATAGACAGGACAGAATATCAACTCTAAAATATAGATAGCACAGAATATGGAATTACTAAAATATAGATAGGACAGAATATCGAAATTGGGGTATGAAATATCGATTTCCATAATATCGAATTTAAAAATATAGATTTCCATAATATCGATTTTTTTTTTGTGTTATGTATGGTAGTATATGTATTAAAAATTTGTATTATTTTTGTAATGTATGTTTAATTTTTTTAAAGTAATGAATGTTATGTAATTTGATTTTTGCGTAATTTAATTCCGTAGCGGGTTGTGGGTTTATAGGGAAATAGGGTGGGAAGTAATTTAATTATAGTAAATTAAATATAAATTTTTATTTATATGTATTGATAATTAATTGATCGATAATTAATTATTAATTGGTAATTCATTTTTATTCATTGGTAATTCATTGTTATAAATTGATTAATTGATAATTATGTTAATTGTATTTTTTATTAATAGGAGCGGGTTGTGGGTTTATAGGGGAATTGGGTGGGAAGTAATTTAATTTTAATAAATTAAATATAATTTTTTATGTATGTGTATTGATAATTAATTGTTAATTAATTATTAATTGGTAAATCATTTTTATTCATTGCTAATTAATTTTTATTAATTGCTAATACATTTTTATTAATTGATTAATTGATAATAATGTTAATAGTATTTTTTATAAGTGGGAGTGGTTTGTGGGTTTATAGGGGAATTGGGTGGGAAGTAAATTATTTGTAAATATTAATTTTTATTTATATGTATTGATAAGTAATTATTAATTGGTAATTAATTTGTATTCATTGGTAATTAATTTTGTTCCAATGGTAATTAATTTTTATTAATTGGTAATTATTTTTAATAAATTTTTTTATTGGTATTGATCATTAATTTAATCTTATTTTAATATTAAATCATTACTTTCCCTACTGTTGCACTCTCAGGTGTGGGAATAGTATTTTTTACCCTCCTGGTATCCAACGCTTTCCCTACTGTTGCACTCTTTGGAGTGGGAAAAGTAATGTTTACCCCTACGCTATCCAACATTTTCCCTACTGTTGCACTCACTGGAGTGGGAATAGTCATTTTTACGCTCCACTATCAAATAAAATCTCTACTTTTGTTTACATTACATTTTGGTGTCGATACCGATCCGTTAAAAATAATTTGTGTACGACTCGTATCCGTATTTTTTTACGGACGAGTCGTAGAAGCACCATACCAACGGCCAAGTACGATTCGTTCGTGAAAAATATCTACGATTAGCGTCGGGAAAAAGTCTACGAGAGTGCGTCGGAATGTTTTCACGTCCGAATATCGTCAGGAAAAGTGTACGAAAGTGAGCCGGACAGTCTCACGTACAAATCGTAAAACACAAGTCCGAGCGAGCAAGTACGATCCTGACCGTCCGTCCGAATACACTATCGCACGTAAAAAGGCCCGTACGGAGCCAACGCAGGAGCACACATGTACACGGGTAAACTCATGCCCGCGTACGAGCCGCACGGCCCCCCACCCCCAAATATGTCAGCACTGTACACCACCCTGTCCGCACTGTACCCCAGCCCCCGCATGTACGCACTGTACCCCCAGCCCCCCCACCGCATTAACGCGCCGCACACCAACACCGTACCCCAGCACCCTCACACAGCATCGCGTATGTACGGATCGTACCTACGCGAAAAAGACACATACAGAACCAGGACAGTGTAAAACAGCACAAGGAGGGTGTTAGAAAAGGTAGACGGACCGGGAGGGTCGGCCGGGGTCAGGAGGAGAGGTCTCCGGGGAGAGCCGTCTCCAGCGATCGTACAGACAAGTAACTTCCCCCCCACAGACAGATATCACACACGGATAAGGTTCAGTGATCTTTATCGACACTTATTTAAGGTACGGTAAAAGGGTACAAGGAGGTCTGGACTCAGGGGTCCCCTCGATTAGAGTCTCGTAAGGTAGGGAAGGGGGTAGCGGGACAGTCTATTTACCAATCAGGTAATTCGGATGAGATGGTGATGAGCTCACAATCCTCGAGCTTGGTGGTTAGGTGGTATGGGCCGCGGCAGCGCCAGCAGGTCCCGGTGCGGATGGTCGATACAACGGGCCGCGGCAGCGCCAGCAGGTCCCAGGAAGATGAAGGCTGCAGAGGGCCGCGGCAGCGCCAGCAGGTCCCGGGGAGGATGGTCGTTACAACGGGCCGCGGCAGCGCCAGCAGGTCCCAGGAAGATGAAGGTTGCAGAGGGCCGCGGCAGCGCCAGCAGGTCCCGGTGAGGATGGTCGGTACAACGGGCCGCGGCAGCGCCAGCAGGTCCCAGGAAGATGAGGGTTGCAGAAGGCCGCGGCAGCGCCAGCAGGCAGGACGATGGTTCACAAGAGCGGGCTACGGCAGCGCCAGTAGACCGTCAGGGTTGAGTTCACTCGGTGTCTCTCGACTCCAGGATACAACTGCCTTCCTGCTCCGGAGCTGTCTTAGTTATAGGGCTGGTGCCCTTTGATGTCCGGACCCTCGCACTTGGAGGTCGGAGGGTCCGGGATGAAGGTGTCCAGACACCCAGCAGGGGGTGGAGCCAGCGCCTGGGGGCTGCTGGAGGCGATCGGCACCTGGCGGGGGAAGAGCTCTTGACGCTTCGTTCTCCCATTGACCTGCCAAGTGGTCCGCTCACCTCCTGGGTGGATGGTGGTGCCGGGATGTCGGGGCCGGCCAGGCCCGGGGTTAGGGTCGAGGTGAGGCCACGCGGCCGCGTGGTGCAGGGCCCAAGATGGCGGCTTGACCTGGCCGGGGAAGCCGGTGGGGCTGGACCCCGTGATGAGTAGGGGTCCGAGGGCAGAGGGTCCGTCGGGAGACGGAGTACAGGGGCTTGTCACGGGGGTATACTGGGTGGGCCGGAGCTCGGGCCCTGTCGTGCGGGGGGGGGAGCCAGCCCTCTGTGTGGCCTGTCCAACATGCGTCCCCCCCAGCTGAAGGCGGGGAGAGTCACCCATCTCCTTGGGGACTCTCTTCGTCGAGGCGGAAAAAGCGGGACAGGCCGTCCGCGTTGGCGTGGTCTTGGCCTGGCCGGTGCTCCACAGTGAAGTCCATTCCCTGCAGGGAAATGGACCAGCGCAAGAGTTTTGGGTTCTCCCCCCGCATCTGCATCAGCCATTGCAGGGGTCGATGGTCGGTTTGTACCCGGAAGTGGGTACCGAAGAGATAGGGCCGGAGCTTTTTGAGGGCCCACACTACTGCAAATGCCTCCCTCTCGATTGTGCTCCAACGCTGTTCTCGGGCCAGGAGACGTCGACTGATGAAGGCCACCGGCTGGTCATGGCCTTCGGGGTTCAGCTGAGAGAGGACGGCCCCGATGCCGTGGTCGGAGGCGTCGGTCTGTACTACAAATTCCCGACTGTAATCGGGGGCCTGGAGCACCGGGGCGGTGCACAGGGCGGCCTTCAGTTCTTCGAAGGCCGCTTGACAATCAGGAGTCCAGTGGACCCGCTTCGGTTGATTCTTGGATGTGAGTCCCGGGAGGGGCCCCACGATGCTGCCGTAGTCCTTCACGAACCGCCGGTAGTAGCCGGTGAGCCCTAAGAAGGCTCGGACCTCGGTCTGGGTGACGGGGGGCTGCCAGGACTGGATGGCAGCAATCTTAAGTTGTAGTGGGGCCACCAGCCCGCTTCCCACTTGGTGCCCCAGGTAGGTCACAGACCCTTGGCCAACTTGGCACTTGCCGGCTTTAATGGTGAGGCCGGCCCGCTGGAGGGCTTGGAGGACCTCTTGGAGGTGACGGAGGTGGTCGGACCAGTGGCGGCTGTATACAGCGATATCGTCCAGGTAGGCAGCGCTGAATTCTTCGAGCCCTGCCAAGACCTGGTTCACAAGACGTTGGAATGTGGCGGGGGCATTCTTCATGCCAAAGGGCATGACCTTAAATTGATAGTGGCCATCGGGGGTGGAGAAGGCTGACCGTTCTTGAGCCCTGGGTGTGAGGCCGATCTGCCAGTAGCCCGCCGTCAGGTCGAAGATACTAAGGTAGCGGGCGGCCCCCAGTCGGTCGATCAGCTCGTCTGCTCGGGGGATGGGATGAGCGTCGGTCCGGGTGACAGCGTTCAAGCCCCGGTAGTCGACGCAGAATCTCAGTTCAGGGGCGGTGCCGGGGGCAGCGGCCTTGGGAACTAATACAACCGGACTGGCCCAGGGACTGTCCGAGGGCTCGATGACCCCGATCGTGAGCATCTTGGCCACTTCCTCCTGTATGCAGGTCCGTACCCGATCTGGTACGCGGTAGGCCCGGTGCCGGACAGGGGGACTGTCCCCGGTGTCTACGTCGTGCAAACACCAAGGGGTGACCCCGGGGGTGAGTGAGAACAGGGCAGCGAACTGCAGCAGGAGGTCCCGGCAGTCCTGGCGTTGCTCCGAAGTGAGGGCGTCGGAGAGTCGGACCCCATCCACGGAGCCGTCCTTCTCCTGAGTCTTTAAGAGATCCGGGAGGGGCTCGGAGTCTTCTTCTGTACCACTGTCGGTCGCCATCAGGAGGCTTAGTTCTGAGCGCACAAAGTGTGGTTTGAGCCGGTTGGTGTGGAGGACCCGCAGGGGGTTCCGGGTGGACCCCATGTCGATGAGGTAAGTGACGGGGCTTTTACGCTCGACCACTTTGAAGGGCCCCGTCCACTTGTCTTGCAGGGCACATGGTTCGGTGGGGGACATCACCCATACTTGCTGCCCAGGCTCGAACTCAACGGAGGAGGCATTGTGATCATACCACCTTTTCATGTCCTCCTGACTGGCCTCGAGGTTCGCCTTGGCCATCTCCCTGAAGCGCCGGGTCTGGTTTCGTAGGGCCAGGAGGTATTTGAAGACGTCTGGAGGGGTCGTTAGGGGGGCCAACTCCCAGCCCTCCTTCACGAGGCTGAGGGGCCCTCGCACAGGGTGTCCGTATAGGAGTTCAAAGGGGCTAAAGCCGAGGGACTTCTGGGGTACTTCTCGGTAGGCGAAGAGGAGGCACGGGAGCAGTACATCCCACTGGCGACGGAGAGGCTCTTCCCATCCCCCAATCATCCCTTTGAGAGTGCGGTTGAACCGCTCCACTAGTCCGTTTCCTTGGGGGTGATAGGGGGTCGTGAATCTGTATGTGACCCCGCATTGTTGCCAGAGGGACTTCATGTACTTCGATATGAAGTTCGTACCTCGGTCGCTGACGACTTCTCGGGGGAAGCCTACCCGGGAGAAGATCCCCATCAGGGCCCGGCCAACCACTGGAGCGGTCACGGTCCGTAGGGGCACCGCCTCGGGATAGCGGGTGGCATGGTCCACTAGTACCAAGATGAACCTGTGTCCTTGTGCCGTGCGAGGGTCCAGCGGCCCCACAATGTCTACCCCCACCCTCTCGAACGGGGTGGTGACCACCGGGAAGGGTTGTAGAGGAGCCTTAAGCTTCCGGCCACTCTTCCCGCTTGCTTGGCATGTGGGGCACGATCGGCAGTGGTTCAGGACGTCATTCCTCATTTTTGGCCAGAAAAAGTGGGTCACCAGTCGACTGTACGTTTTATCTTGGCCCAGGTGCCCAGCCAGGGGGACATCGTGGGCTAGGTTGAGTAGAAAGTCTCGGAAGCGGAGCGGTACCACCAGAACTCGACTGGCCCCCAGCTCGGCGATTCTTTGCTCGCTGTAGAGCAGGTCGTTATCCCAGTAGACCCAGTGGGTTCCGGTGGTGTCCCCGGCGGCTTGGGTGCTGGCTTGTTGGCGAAGCCCCTCGAGGGAGGGACAGGTCTTTTGCTCCTGGCGGAACTGTTCTTGGGTGGGCCCCCCTTCTTGCCGCCACTGAGCCAGATCCGGAAGGTCCTGGGGTTGCGCGTTTTCTTCGGGGGCCGGGTCTGGGAGGTCGGCCTCGCCGTTGTCCTCTACGGGGGCAACCGGGGGCGGAGGTGCCGGCCATTCGGTTTCTTCTGATCGGGGGGCGGCCCGGCCGGCCATGGATCGGGTGGTTATGCAGGCCCAGTCCGGGAGGCCCAGCATCCCCAAGTGCTCTCTTCTCTCGACGGTGGCCCACGGGGAACTCTCGAGGTCATTCCCCAGGAGGCAGTCCACGGGGGCATCGTCCCGGACCGTCACTTTCAGTAGGCCGGAGACCCCTCCCCATTCAAACGGGACGCAGGCCATCTTGCACATGCTTTCAGAGTTATCTGCCGAGCGGACGGGGCAGAGAATGTTCGGCAAGATCTGCTCGGGCTTCACCAGGTGACAGCGGACGGCCGTCACGCTGGCGCCGGTGTCGCGCAAGGCCTCAGCTCTCTGTCCATTAATGGTCACCCACTGACCGTATTTCCTGGTGTTGGCGGGTAGGGGAGCCCGCGGAACCATGTCTCTTCCCCCTAAGCATGCCAGGACCATGGCGGCCGGTTCCCACCCTTGCTGGTCCGGCTCACACTCCTCGGGGCCCTCCAACGACTGCTCCTCCCCCAGGGCAGCGGCAGCTACCTGGCGGGGTTTGGGCGTTTGGTTCAGCGGGCAGTTCGGATCGTTGGCGTAGTGGCCTAGTCGCTGGCATCTGTGGCACGTGACGTTGGCTCGGTACCCAGGCCGCAACGGGGGGTTGCCCCGGCCGGTCGGCGGCGGGGTGCTGGCCACGGTTGTTGCTGGCAAGGCGTCTCTCCCCCGCCCCTGGCCTCCTCCTCCTCCCCGAGGACGGTGCTGGCCTTGGTTGCTTCTGTTCTGGTCGTGTGGCCCTTTCCGGCCCACTCGGGTGCTCTCCCACCGGTCAGCTTCGGCGGCGAGCTGCCGGGGGTCAGTCAGCTTACTGTCGAGTAGATGCTGCCGGAGCTCGACGAAGCAGTTGTTTGACAGGTGTTCCCATACCATGAGGTTGAAGAGCTGTTCGTAGGTGGTGACCTGACTTCCCTTGATCCAACCCTCGAAGGCCCGGCTGAAATAGTTCACGTATTCCACCCAAGTGGTACCTGGGATCCGGGTGCAATCCCTGAACCTCTGGCGGTACATCTCGGGCGTGAGGCCGTAGCGGGTGAGGAGGGCAGCCTTCATGTGGTCGTAGGACGACATTTGGTGATCGGGGAGCTGCAGCAGGGCATCGCGACCCTCGTTGATAAATCTCCCCCAAAGTCCGGCTCCCCAATCACTCCGGTCGATCCGGTGGGAGGTCATTGCGAACTCATAGGCCTTAAACCATTGTTGTATGTCGTCTTCTCGGACATACTCGCGGACCACATCCTTGGGGATGTGAACTTTTTTCTCAGTTGGTCCCGGGGTGTGTGGTCTTTCAGGCACCCCCAAGTCCTTATGCTGTTTGCGCAGTTCTATCTCTGCCAATTGGCGCTCGTGCTCGAGCGTTATCTTTTTCTCTTCCAGCTCTCTCTGTCTCTGTTTTTCTTCTCGCTCTTCTCGAATCCGCATCTGCTCGAGGTTGAGTTTCTGTTCAGCTAACTTGAGCTCCCCATCCATCTTGAGTCGTGCCATCTCTAATTCGTGCAGTCTGACTCTGTCTCTTTCTCGTATCTCCTCCGGTGATCGGCCCGTTCCCCGTTCCTCGGGAGTCGTGGCGTTCCCCTCTGGTGTGACGCTGTTTTGGTCGGAGGGTCTTGCGACCCCCGTTTCTGTCCACGACTCAAGGGCGTGCTTTAGGTCATCCTTGGTACTCAGGCCAGTGGTAGCAATGCCAAGTTCTATGCAAAATTGTCTCAGTTCGCGGTGGTTGTACTCCTCTAGTTTCTCCATTTGGAACTTCTCGGTGGAGCTGCTATCTTTGGTCGACATCGTGCTTTGTCGTGGGGTGAGCTACTCTCTGTACGATTACGCGTTGATTCGGATCCCGCCGCTGGCCACCAATGTTAGAAAAGGTAGACGGACCGGGAGGGTCGGCCGGGGTCAGGAGGAGAGGTCTCCGGGGAGAGCCGTCTCCAGCGATCGTACAGACAAGTAACTTCCCCCCCACAGACAGATATCACACACGGATAAGGTTCAGTGATCTTTATCGACACTTATTTAAGGTACGGTAAAAGGGTACAAGGAGGTCTGGACTCAGGGGTCCCCTCGATTAGAGTCTCGTAAGGTAGGGAAGGGGGTAGCGGGACAGTCTATTTACCAATCAGGTAATTCGGATGAGATGGTGATGAGCTCACAATCCTCGAGCTTGGTGGTTAGGTGGTATGGGCCGCGGCAGCGCCAGCAGGTCCCGGTGCGGATGGTCGATACAACGGGCCGCGGCAGCGCCAGCAGGTCCCAGGAAGATGAAGGCTGCAGAGGGCCGCGGCAGCGCCAGCAGGTCCCGGGGAGGATGGTCGTTACAACGGGCCGCGGCAGCGCCAGCAGGTCCCAGGAAGATGAAGGTTGCAGAGGGCCGCGGCAGCGCCAGCAGGTCCCGGTGAGGATGGTCGGTACAACGGGCCGCGGCAGCGCCAGCAGGTCCCAGGAAGATGAGGGTTGCAGAAGGCCGCGGCAGCGCCAGCAGGCAGGACGATGGTTCACAAGAGCGGGCTACGGCAGCGCCAGTAGACCGTCAGGGTTGAGTTCACTCGGTGTCTCTCGACTCCAGGATACAACTGCCTTCCTGCTCCGGAGCTGTCTTAGTTATAGGGCTGGTGCCCTTTGATGTCCGGACCCTCGCACTTGGAGGTCGGAGGGTCCGGGATGAAGGTGTCCAGACACCCAGCAGGGGGTGGAGCCAGCGCCTGGGGGCTGCTGGAGGCGATCGGCACCTGGCGGGGGAAGAGCTCTTGACGCTTCGTTCTCCCATTGACCTGCCAAGTGGTCCGCTCACCTCCTGGGTGGATGGTGGTGCCGGGATGTCGGGGCCGGCCAGGCCCGGGGTTAGGGTCGAGGTGAGGCCACGCGGCCGCGTGGTGCAGGGCCCAAGATGGCGGCTTGACCTGGCCGGGGAAGCCGGTGGGGCTGGACCCCGTGATGAGTAGGGGTCCGAGGGCAGAGGGTCCGTCGGGAGACGGAGTACAGGGGCTTGTCACGGGGGTATACTGGGTGGGCCGGAGCTCGGGCCCTGTCGTGCGGGGGGGGGAGCCAGCCCTCTGTGTGGCCTGTCCAACAGAGGGTCAAAGCGACTCGCACAAAAACACAAAACACGTCTACACGACAAAATACATCTCAATGACTGACCTGCCACATCCAAACTGGCCAACAGAGGCCCCAAACACAACCACCTCTTATAACACACCCACCAAAATTCAAACACAGCCACACCCACAAATTGACCAATAAAAAGGGCCCACACACACAAACCATGAGCCTTTGCAACAGACCTACTGCGGACAGAGCCCACACACAAACCACCCCACATAACTCATACTTTAGCTACACCTCCACTCACACACCTTCACACAACCTCCCCCACAAACATCCCCCTCTCCACACCCACACCCCACACCATGCCCACAGACAAGAATCCAAAGTTCACTACGGCGGAGCTGGAGCTCCTTGTCAACGAAGTCATCAGAGTCGAGCCACAGCTGTTTGGAACAATGGTCAGACAGACCAGCATAGCTGAAAAATCTGCCATGTGGCAGAGGATCGTCGACAAGGTGAATGCTGTTGTGCCCGTTCGAAGGACCAGGCATGAATGCCAAGCCAGGTGGTACGATCTGCGCCGGGCGGTCAAGAGGAAGATGAATGAAGAACATGCCCAGACCAACATCACTGGAGGTGGCTGCCCCGCAGACCCGTACACTACCATCCCTGGGAGGAGAAGGTGATGGCCATGCTACCGCCGGTGGGACTACATGGAGTGGAAGGAGTCGCAGAGCCTGGTGAGTACACAAACAACTCACGTAACATGGGGGGAATGGCATCCACGCCCCAACAACAACAAATGCACGCACCTACCCCCAAGCACTCACCGCACACAACCACACTCAATAACCACGCCTATGCCACGAACGTCACCATTCACCCTTCACAAATCAAGGCAAGGCCATGTCCAAGGCTACAACAACCACAAAGACAAGACTGGATGTCCGGGAGGCTGGGAGGGTGGGCCCCACACAACACATTGTGAAAATGAGAAGCAGACACCAATGTCCTCAGCCCATATGGCATAGGGACATACCCATGCACAATGCACAGGGACTGGCAAACTACTAACAAAGTCGCTGACACTGGGCCCTGCTGTATGCAGCACAAGGCCCTCCTGGGACCACTGTACACTCAAACACCAACTCCACAAGCACAGGCATCTAGCACAGGAACTCACACACACTGTCATGCCAGCATACACCATGAGGGGACACACACATCACCCGGGAGACACAATTACAACTCACACTACACACAACAGCACGCCCAGTCACACCCCCCCTAACACAAGCACACACCCCCAGGGCAGGCAACGGATACACCCACCCCCACAATGGACATGTGACACAACAAGACCAAACCGGAGCCAAGTAAGCATCTGAGCCAGGCGGGCAACTGGAGCCAATTTCCAGGGGGGGCAAAAAAAGATTTCGGGGGGGGGGGGGGGGGCTAAATCTACCAGCCATAGGCAGAGTGGCTGTAAGAAGGGGTGAAAACACAACTAAAGCCTCATTAATGAGTAAATGGTCTTCCAAAGACCTGTGAAGTACTCGGGTCCGGACGCCAGCCCGCGAGGCTGTCTCAGCCGGGCTGACACACATGACGGGAGGGGCTGAAGCCCAGTGAGCCCAATCGGTGTTGCGCGCCTGATCAGAGCCAACTATCTACAGGTCACACACTCAGGAGAACATCCCAATCTGTCCCCCGCAACATACCCATCCCCAAGTGGACACTGAGAGGAATGCTAGGGACATCCAACTACCTGGGGGAACTGTGTCAACTTGAATATGTATGAAACATAGATGTGGCATGAAACAGCATTAACATTGTCTCTCTCTCACACTCAGGGCAACGTCGACGATCTCCCCCCAACACTGGGGGGAAGAATCACAGTCCCAGGCACCGCGTGAAGAGGATCCCACCGACAGCGACGACACTCACCACTCCGTGGATGACCCCGACCAACATGGCCCCTCTGGTGTACAAGCACCTGCAGCACCTGCGTCAGGTACATCTGTGCCAACCACCACCCCCATTCACGCCACATCCCAGGACACACCCAGGATCCCTGCTCGCACTGAACAACAGAGCCAGTCTGACCAGGAGGGACAAGGTTCTGCGGGCACCCAGGAGGAGGCAGACAACCCTGCCAATGCCATCCCTCAGGGGTCCCGTAGACCCGATGTGCCCACAACGGCAGGCCAGGCTCGTGTGGGCAGGGGTGGTGGGAGTGGAGGCAGGTGGAGAAGCGAATCTGACCAGCCAGCTCAGTACCCCGGTATGTCACACATACGCAACATCCTGGACTCATACCGGTGTGACACCAGAGGCATGGACCAGGTCGTGTCCAGACTTTCCAGGATGCAGGGGACCCTCGATGAGATAAAGAACCTGCAGGTCAAGCATCATGCCAGTCATCAACAACACCAAGGACGGATGGAGGCAAGACTGGCTGAGCTCCTGGCGGTGCACAGGGACATGAGCCAATCACTCCGTCAGATCGCCCAAAGTCTGGCAAACCCTCCCTGTGCCACCAGGCGTAGACCAGCACCAGACACAGGGAGGGAGGAGGAGGAGGGATCATCTGACGGAGCATCCCCAGCATCGTCAAGGCCTGCATCTGAGGGTCCCCGGAGGAAGGTGGGTCGTCCACGTAAAAGACCGTGAGAGTCAGCGGACCATCCCCATCTCCCAGGTCACCTGGCCTGGCACCTGGCCCTCTGGCACAACAGCAGCACCTCACCCAATGACATTCTCTGCCACATGGACTTGCTGGTCACAGTCTGACCAATGATGACCAACACTGTGGTCTGGACTCTGATGACTTCCAATGCCAAGGATGCCATCTCCCTCAGTGAACTTTGGATTCTATTCCCCCGGTAGAGCACCTTAGCACATGTACCAAAAGACTCACCCCACCAAAAATAAATTCATATTGCTCTGCACAGGAGATGTTGCTGTCATTTTGCATCATTCTACGACATATGTGTGTGGAAATGTCTAACTATGCCTGAGTGTTGAACCAACTCCAGCCATCCATCCCCTGGGAACAGAGTCTGGTACAGGACACACATGGGTCACAAGTATCATTCAATGTAGGAATTGAGAACAACACTCACCTGTGATGGCCTCTGGCTGCTGAGGGGGTGCTTGCTAAACTGTGCGGACAGACCTATTTGGGAGATCATCATCAAGGCGTAGAGGCCATGGCCCATGTGGAGGTACCCAGGGAGGGAGTCCCAGGTATTTGTGGCCAGGTGGGAGAACTATGTCCTGTATGCTGGAGTACGGTGGATGTGAAGAACGGAGGCCAGGGCAAGGTTGGATGCACGGAGATGGACCAATGGGATCTAGGATGACAGATGTACAAGGTTGGTGTGGGGTCGGGTTTGTGGACTGCCTCCTGAGTGTGGGTGGGGTGTGTGGAGGACATCCTGCAGCAGACAGTGATCCATTGCAGCTATCTATGGTGGACGGTGAGGTGGCTGGGGCGCAGGGTGTAGAAGCTGAGGTGTGCAGATGCCCCCTGGAAGCGGACCAGTGTCCTTGGAGTTTGGATGTACTTGCTCCGTAGAGGGCAGGGCAGTATATGAGATGGATGTTGTCATGGGCCTGGGGGATGGTCTGTCGTAACTTGGAGTGGATCTATCTGTGGATCATGTGCATGATGCAGAAGGCGTTGCAGCATGAGGTACAGATGCAGTGGACTAGCATGGCATATGTGAGCGAGCCAAACATGATGCACACTGTTGGACGTGGCCCATCTTTCAGGTCCGCCCCTGAAGTTTTTATGGTATATGTAACCTGGGGATGGTGATTCCCCCTCTGAGTGAGTGTGAGGAGAGAGCGACCTACCCTTCCATAGGAATACATGGGGGATGGATGAGTCCTCGGTAGTTCCCGGTGCGTAGGGTGTGCAGGGTCAAGTCTGGTATGTATGAACTCGTGAGGTTGAATGCTGCGCAACGGTATATGAGGTATGAGTGTGTCTAGTGTAGAAGTCCCCCTTTTGGAAGTTGGCATATTTGTGGAATATGTGCCTGGCGTATGATTGGCCGGGGCTGGCTGGTGAGCCTGGCTCCCAGGATCTGGGAGGGTCTGCCCAGTGGTGAATGGAGTGTTTAGCATACTGATGTGAGGGGAGGAGTGAGCCTGGGTCTGCTTGTGGATTGACCGTCTGGTTTGAGTGTCATGAATGAGGCTGGGTTTTCCCCAGACACTGCTGGCTCCACCCCCTGGGGTGCGGCTGATGTTCCTAGCCTGGCCAGTGTAAAGAATCCCCCATAACCAGTTCCAGCTGGTTCTCCCCCTGCCTGCCCCTTCAGACCAAGAATGTGTGTATAAAAAGGGTGCTGTGACACTCTGGACTTGTTCTTGTTCTGACTTGAATCTGCCAGGGGCGTGCTGCTGCTGGGGCCCAGGGGAAGGCTTGCCTCCCTGGGCCCTGCCCAGCCCCTGGATGCCATGGATACCTGGAAGACCTCTTTGCTGGGAGCTTTTTGCTCCATTTCTTTATGCCTCCAGGACTTTATTGACCTAGCGCCTGGATAGCGCTATCTTTTCCCCCAGGAAGGAGGAACATGTGGGCCTTGGCAGCGCTGGGCTGCGATCTCCGCCGAGGGAACCCCTACGTAGGGATTCCCCCCGTGATGCTGATCTCGCGGGTGCCCACCCCGCTGTCTTTGCGCTAATTGTATGCAGGTGCCCACCCTGCGTCTTCATTGCTGTGTTATCACTAATGCGGGTGCCCACCCCGCTTATGGTTGTTCTATTGCGGGTGCCCACCCCGCGATCAGTGAAGGAGAAATCACCGCCGCGGCCCGAGCTTCAGTTCAAAACCGCCGCCGAGTCCGCGGCCCGCCTGGTTGTGGGCGGGGCCGCGGGACGGAAGCGGAAGTGCCGCCATTGTGATGGGAGGCGGCCGCCGGGAGCTTGCGAGGCTCCACTTGGAAGTTCCGGCCCGGAGAGGAACGGAGTCCCCGGAGAACGGCCCGGTGAGTACAGACGGGCTGGGGGACTCCACACAGGTGCGGGGGCAGCGCTCACAAGCCCCGTGAGGCTCCGACGGTGGGGGCATTATTTCTCGAGCCGGTGAGGCTCTAGGGGACATTGTTCTGTGGTGCTGTGTAGAGCCCCGAGAAAGCTCCAACGACGGGGCGATCTTTGAAAGAGCCCAGCGAGGCTCCACCCACAAGGGGCACCAGTTGTTTCTTTACGGAGCGGCCCCAGATGGCAGCGGGTCGCTCCCCCTTTGCCCCACAGTAACGTTTAGGGCCACGAAGGCCCTAGGGGGGCATTTCAATTGTTTTATAGCCCAGAGAGGGCTACAGAGGCACGCCGGTGCCTGAGTTCGTTCCACAGCTGCCCAGCACTTAGTGGGCAGCTGCCACGTTTAGGTTGTGCCCCTCTGAGTTTTGGACTGGGCCTCCTGCGCAGTCTTGCCCCTGACTTTGCTGGACACAGGGCGTCTTAGCCTGGACAAGGCCAGTTGGCCTGGGGACTGCCACAGGTGGTGGCATATGAGTTCTGGCGCAATGGTTCCTTGCTCTACACCTCTGAATGTGTTCATGCATCATGTGTAACGTTCTATTACCCCTACAGGTATGGTGATACTTAGGTGGTTGGTTGCTCTCTCCTAGTACAGGTGGTGCTAGTGAGGTCCTGATTCCCTGCGCAATATTTCTCCTAAGGTGGTTAGGGTTGCGTAGGTGGTACTTTCTGATACCAGTAGTTACCGGTTGTGGGCTACATGTCATTCTCTGCTACTGTGATATTATTCCTATGTTCTAAGTGCTAATTTCTCTAAAGGGCCGATTCCGGACAGTGGTCCACGTGGCCCTGTCCCCTGTATATATAATCCCTTGTAAATTCTGCCCGTGCCTGTTGGCACCTTGTAAAGTGTGTGTCTTTATTTAATGTGTTGTGTATAATACAAAGGCTATTTTTATACAATACCTTATGTGGAGTTTCCTTTGTGGTGGGCCTTGGGTGTTGTTGCTGGGTGCGTGCGCAAATGCTTCACATGTCCTCCGAGATAGGCCTGGCTGCCCGCGCCGCGTTACCTAGAGGGCGAGCAGGGGTCGACCTTTCATAGGAGTGGTGGTCTCTGACTGGCTGTGGCGCCAGCCCTGGCCGGCCGGGGGCCCCATTTCCTACACTGGTGGCAAGCGGTGGGATCCGGACTTGTGTTTGCGCAGTACCCCAACGATAACTGGCCTCCCTGCAAAACGCTGTATTGTACCTGGTCGCAAAGAAAGGAGATTATTGTTTTAAGAGTTACGTAAATGTCCGTTCTGTGAAAGATGTGTTCGAGTTAGGTGTCCCTAGCTGGGGAGGGTAAATCATCTCCCTGGTGTAATATGGTTCTCTGGATTCACCAGAAGGGTGGGATCCAGTGGTGGTTGCAAAATTGTGGTCAAATATGTATGGTCCGTGTCCCTGCCCTAGAGTAATGGTACCCGTGCCCCGAGGGTCAGGTTGAGGAATCGGGGGCGGTGGAAAAACTGTCCTACCAGACTAGGGGACGGTATGTGCATGAATGTTGAGGTATGCTGAGTAATGGAGTATAAGTTCTCCGGGATGGGGAGCTTGCTGAGTCAACGTTAATCCTGTCCTTCCTTACCCCGCTGAATGTGTTGGAGGCATCATGTGTTCCGTGCACCGCTGAATGTGTCTGATGCGTCAGGTGTCCCTGAATGTGGTTTAGGCGTCAGGTGTCGCCCTGGCTGAATTTCTGTTAAGTTGTATCCCGGACAAGGAAGACCTGCTGGCGCTGCCGCGGCTTGCCTTGGGGAGAGCTGAACCTTGAGACCTGCTGGCGCTGCCGCGGCTCGTTTTGTTAAAGTTATGGTAGTTGTATCCCGGACAAGGAAGACCTGCTGGCGCTGCCGCGGCTTGCCTTGGGGAGAGCTGAACCTTGAGACCTGCTGGCGCTGCCGCGGCTCGTTTTGTTAAAGTTATGGTAGTTGTATCCCGGACAAGGAAGACCTGCTGGCGCTGCCGCGGCTTGCCTTGGGGAGAGCTGAACCTTGAGTCCTGCTGGCGCTGCCGCGGCTCGTTTTGTTAAAGTTATGGTAGTTGTATCCCGGACAAGGAAGACCTGCTGGCGCTGCCGCGGCTTGCCTTGGGGAGAGCTGAACCTTGAGTCCTGCTGGCGCTGCCGCGGCTCGTTTTATTGAATTTATGTTAAGTTGTATCCCGGACAAGGAAGACCAGCTGGCGCTGCCGCGGCTTGCCTTGGGGAGAGCTGAACGCTTAGTTCCCAGGTGGAAGACCAGTGGAGGGAGGAAGTCCCGAAACTGATAGGAAGGTGTGTTCTGAGGGTGTTCCTCCTGGGAGAACGCGGAACCTCAGAAGTAGAGGTAGGGTGGGGCATTCTTGCCCGTGACCTCTGGCAAGCCTGAGGGTGCGGACCCTAGGTGGAAGGAACAATGGTAGGTGTGGCTACCATGAGAAAGGGAGTGGAGAAGGGCTATTGTGGGCCCGGGGTTACCACCCCCCACTCCGGATTAGCAGGGACCAGTGGTATCTGGGTAGCCCAGGGCCTGGTCCTAGTCACGGACAACTAAGGCGTGCCAGTGGGGTAGCCTGGTTGGGCCTATGCCTTTATTAATTTTTCATTTTGTATTTTTCTTCATCGTTAGCCTGTGTGTGTCTATCGGTCCAGGTGGGCGTTGAACTGGAGGGTGGCTCGGTAGCGCGGGCCACGTCCATGTTTTATCGCCCGGCAAGCAGGGAAGCCCATCACGGTAGTGATTGGTCTACCCTGCCTTTGGGCTGGGAGGGGCATGTGTTGGACGTGGCCCATCTGGCAGGTCCGCCCCTGAAGTTTTTATGGTATATGTAACCTGGGGATGGTGATTCCCCCTCTGAGTGAGTGTGAGGAGAGAGCGACCTACCCTTCCATAGGAATACATGGGGGATGGATGAGTCCTCGGTAGTTCCCGGTGCGTAGGGTGTGCAGGGTCAAGTCTGGTATGTATGAACTCGTGAGGTTGAATGCTGCGCAACGGTATATGAGGTATGAGTGTGTCTAGTGTAGAAGTCCCCCTTTTGGAAGTTGGCATATTTGTGGAATATGTGCCTGGCGTATGATTGGCCGGGGCTGGCTGGTGAGCCTGGCTCCCAGGATCTGGGAGGGTCTGCCCAGTGGTGAATGGAGTGTTTAGCATACTGATGTGATGGGAGGAGTGAGCCTGGGTCTGCTTGTGGATTGACCGTCTGGTTTGAGTGTCATGAATGAGGCTGGGTTTTCCCCAGACACTGCTGGCTCCACCCCCTGGGGTGCGGCTGATGTTCCTAGCCTGGCCAGTGTAAAGAATCCCCCATAACCAGTTCCAGCTGGTTCTCCCCCTGCCTGCCCCTTCAGACCAAGAATGTGTGTATAAAAAGGGTGCTGTGACACTCTGGACTTGTTCTTGTTCTGACTTGAATCTGCCAGGGGCGTGCTGCTGCTGGGGCCCAGGGGAAGGCTTGCCTCCCTGGGCCCTGCCCAGCCCCTGGATGCCATGGATACCTGGAAGACCTCTTTGCTGGGAGCTTTTTGCTCCATTTCTTTATGCCTCCAGGACTTTATTGACCTAGCGCCTGGATAGCGCTATCTTTTCCCCCAGGAAGGAGGAACATGTGGGCCTTGGCAGCGCTGGGCTGCGATCTCCGCCGAGGGAACCCCGACGTAGGGATTCCCCCCGTGATGCTGGTCTCGCGGGTGCCCACCCCGCTGTCTTTGCGCTAATTGTATGCAGGTGCCCACCCTGCGTCTTCATTGCTGTGTTATCACTAATGCGGGTGCCCACCCCGCTTATGGTTGTTCTATTGCGGGTGCCCACCCCGCGATCAGTGAAGGAGAAATCACCGCCGCGGCCCGAGCTTCAGTTCAAAACCGCCGCCGAGTCCGCGGCCCGCCTGGTTGTGGGCGGGGCCGCGGGACGGAAGCGGAAGTGCCGCCATTGTGATGGGAGGCGGCCGCCGGGAGCTTGCGAGGCTCCACTTGGAAGTTCCGGCCCGGAGAGGAACGGAGTCCCCGGAGAACGGCCCGGTGAGTACAGACGGGCTGGGGGACTCCACACAGGTGCGGGGGCAGCGCTCACAAGCCCCGTGAGGCTCCGACGGTGGGGGCATTATTTCTCGAGCCGGTGAGGCTCTAGGGGACATTGTTCTGTGGTGCTGTGTAGAGCCCCGAGAAAGCTCCAACGACGGGGCGATCTTTGAAAGAGCCCAGCGAGGCTCCACCCACAAGGGGCACCAGTTGTTTCTTTACGGAGCGGCCCCAGATGGCAGCGGGTCGCTCCCCCTTTGCCCCACAGTAACGTTTAGGGCCACGAAGGCCCTAGGGGGGCATTTCAATTGTTTTATAGCCCAGAGAGGGCTACAGAGGCACGCCGGTGCCTGAGTTCGTTCCACAGCTGCCCAGCACTTAGTGGGCAGCTGCCACGTTTAGGTTGTGCCCCTCTGAGTTTTGGACTGGGCCTCCTGCGCAGTCTTGCCCCTGACTTTGCTGGACACAGGGCGTCTTAGCCTGGACAAGGCCAGTTGGCCTGGGGACTGCCACAGGTGGTGGCATATGAGTTCTGGCGCAATGGTTCCTTGCTCTACACCTCTGAATGTGTTCATGCATCATGTGTAACGTTCTATTACCCCTACAGGTATGGTGATACTTAGGTGGTTGGTTGCTCTCTCCTAGTACAGGTGGTGCTAGTGAGGTCCTGATTCCCTGCGCAATATTTCTCCTAAGGTGGTTAGGGTTGCGTAGGTGGTACTTTCTGATACCAGTAGTTACCGGTTGTGGGCTGTTAGAAAGGATAGACGGACCGGGAGGGTCGGCCGGGGTCAGGAGGAGAGGTCTCCGGGGAGAGCCGTCTCCAGCGATCGTACAGACAAGTAACTTCCCCCCCCCCACAGACAGATACCACACACGGATAAGGTTCAGTGTTCTTTATAAGCACTTCTTAAGGTACGGTTGAATGTTACAAGGAGGTCTGGACTCAGGGGTCCCCTCGATTCAAGTCTCTCAAAGCAGGGTAAGGGGTAGCGGGACAGTCTGTCTACCAGTCAGGTAGTTTGGATGAGATGATGATTAGCTCACAATCCTCGAGCTTAGTTGGTGCGGGCCGCGGCAGCGCCAGCAGGTCCCGGAAAGATGGTCGATGTACGGTCCGCGGCAGCGCCAGCAGGTCCCGGTGAGGATGGTCGTTACACCGGGCCGCGGCAGCGCCAGCAGGTCCCGGTGAGGATGGTCGTTACAACGGACCACGGCAGCGCCAGCAGGTCCCGGAAAGATGGTCGATATACGGTCCGCGGCAGCGCCAGCAGGTCCCGGTGAGGATGGTCGTTACAACGGGCCGCGGCAGCGCCAGCAGGTCCCGACGAGGATGGATGTTGTAGAAGGCCGCGGCAGCGCCAGCAGGCAGGACGATGGTTCACAGGAGCGGGCTACGGCAGCGCCAGTAGTCCGTCAAGGCTGAGTTCTCTCGGTGTCTCTCGACTCCAGGATACAACTGCCTTCCTGCTCCGGAGTTGCCCCAGTTATATGGCAGGCGCTCTTTGATGTCCGGACCCTCGCACTTGGAGGTCGGAGGGCCCGGGATGAAGGTGTCCAGACACCCAGCAGGGGGTGGAGCCAGCGCCTGGGGGAGCTGGAGGCGATCGGCACCTGGCGGGGGAAGAGCTCTTGACACTTCGTCCTCCTATTGACCTGCCAAGTGGTCCGCTCACCTCCCGGGTGGATGGTGGTGCCGGGATGTCGGGGCCGGTCAGGCCCGGGGTTTAGGGTCGGGGCGAGGCCACGCGGCCTCGTGGTGCAGGGCCCAAGATGGCGGCTTGAACCGGCCGGGGGAGCCGGTGGGGCTGGGCCCCGTGATGAGTAGAGGTCCGAGGGCAGAAGATCCGTCGGGAGACGGGGTACGGGTGCTTTTCGTGGGTTAAGCCTGATGGGCCGGAGCTCGGGCCCTGTCGTGCGGGGAGGGAGCAAGCCCTTCGTGTGGCCTGTCCAACATGCGTCCCCCCCAGCTGAAGGCGGGGAGAGTCACCCATCTCCTTGGGGACTCTCTTCGTCGAGGCGGAAAAAGCGGGACAGGCCATCCGCGTTGGCGTGGTCTTGGCCTGGTCGGTGCTCCACAGTGAAGTCCATTCCCTGCAGGGAAATGGACCAGCGCAAGAGTTTTGGGTTCTCCCCCCGCATCTGCATCAGCCACTGCAGGGGTCGATGGTCGGTTTGTACCCGGAAGTGGGTACCGAAGAGATAGGGCCGGAGCTTTTTGAGGGCCCACACCACTGCGAAGGCCTCCCTCTCGATGGTGCTCCAGCGCTGTTCTCGGGCCAGGAGACGTCGACTGATGAAGGCCACCGGCTGGTCATGACCTTCGGGGTTCAACTGAGAAAGGACGGCTCCGATGCCGTGGTCGGAGGCGTCGGTCTGTACCATGAATTCCCGACTGTAATCGGGGGCCTGGAGCACAGGGGCGGTGCATAGAGCGGCCTTCAGCTTCTCGAAGGCCGCTTGACAATCGGGGGTCCAGTTAATCCGCTTCGGCTGGTTCTTGGACGTGAGACCCGTGAGGGGCCCCACGATGCTGCCGTAGTCCTTCACGAACCGCCGGTAGTAGCCGGTGAGCCCCAAGAAGGCTCGGACCTCGGTCTGGGTGACGGGGGGCTGCCAGGACTGGATGGCAGCAATCTTAAGTTGTAGCGGGGCCACCAGCCCGCTTCCCACTTGGTGCCCAAGGTAGGTCACAGACCCTTGGCCAATTTGGCACTTGCCGGCCTTAATTGTGAGGCCGGCCCACTGGAGGGCCTGTAGGACCTCTTGGAGGTGACGGAGGTGGTCGGGCCAGTGGTGGCTGTATACAGCGATATCGTCCAGGTAGGCAGCGCTGAACTCTTCGAGCCCCGCCAAGACCTGGTTCACGAGGCGTTGAAACGTGGCGGGGGCATTCTTCATGCCGAAGGGCATGACCTTGAACTGGTAGTGGCCATCGGGGGTAGAGAAGGCTGACCATTCCTGAGCCCTGGGTGTGAGGCCGATCTGCCAGTAGCCCGCTGTTAGGTCGAAGATACTGAGGTAGCGGGCGGCCCCCAGCCGGTCGATCAGCTCGTCTGCTCGGGGGATCGGATGAGCGTCGGTCCGGGTGACAGCGTTCAAGCCCCGGTAGTCGACGCAGAATCTCAGTTCAGGTGCGGTGCCGGAGGCAGCGGCTTTGGGGACCAATACAACCGGACTGGCCCAGGGACTGTCCGAGGGCTCGATGACCCCGATTGTGAGCATCTTGGTCACCTCCTCCTGTATGCAGGCCCGTACCCGATCTGGTACGCGGTAGGCCCGGTGTCGGACAGGGGGACTGTCCCCGGTGTCCACGTCGTGCAAACACCAAGGGGTGACCCCGGGGGTGAGGGAGAACAGGGTAGCGAACTGCAGCAGGAGGTTCCGGCAGCCCTGGCGTTGCTCCGAAGTGAGGGCGTCAGAGAGTCGGACCCCGTCCACGGAGCCGTCATTCTCCTGAGTCTTCAGAAGATCCGGGAGGGGTTCGGAGTCTTCCTCTGCCCCACTGTCCGTAGCCATCAGGAGGCTGAGTTCTGAGCGCACAAAGTGTGGTTTGAGTCGGTTGGTGTGGAGGACCCGAAGGGGGTTCCGGGAGGTCCCCAGGTCGATGAGGTAAGTGACGGGGCTTTTGCGCTCGACCACTTTGAAGGGCCCCGTCCACTTATCTTGCAAGGCACATGGTTCGGTGGGGGACATCACCCATACCTGTTGTCCAGGCTCGAACTCAACGGAGGAGGCATTGTGATCATACCACTTCTTCATGTCCTCCTGGCTGGCCTCAAGGTTCGCCTTGGCCATCTCTCTGAAGCGCCGGGTCTGATTGCGTAGGGCCAGGAGGTATTTGAAGACGTCTGGAGGGGTCTTTAGGGGGGCCATCTCCCAACCTTCTTTTACTAGGCTGAGGGGCCCTCGCACAGGGTGCCCGTACAGGAGTTCGAAAGGGCTAAAACCGAGGGACTTCTGGGGAACTTCGCGGTAGGCGAAGAGGAGGCACGGGAGTAGTACATCCCACTGGCGACGGAGGGGCTCTTCCAATCCCCCAATCATCCCCTTGAGGGTGCGGTTAAAACGCTCCACTAGTCCGTTCCCTTGGGGGTGATAGGGGGTCGTGAATCTGTAGGTGACCCCGCATTGTTGCCAGAGGGACTTCATGTATTTGGATATAAAGTTCGTGCCTCGGTCGCTGACGACTTCTCGGGGGAAGCCTACCCGGGAGAAGATCCCCATTAGGGCCCGGCCAACCACCGGAGCTGTCACGGTCCGTAGGGGCACCGCCTCGGGGTAGCGGGTGGCATGGTCCACCAGTACTAAGATGAACCTGTGTCCTTGTGCCGTGCGGGGGTCCAGAGGCCCCACGATGTCTATCCCCACCCTCTCAAATGGGGTGGTGACCACAGGGAAGGGTTGCAGAGGGGCTTTCAGCTTCCGACCACTCTTCCCGCTGGCTTGGCATGTGGGGCAAGATCGGCAGTGGTTCAGGACGTCGTTCCTCATCTTCGGCCAGAAAAAGTGGGTCACTAGGCGGCTGTACGTTTTATCTTGGCCCAGGTGTCCAGCCAGGGGGACATCGTGGGCCAGGTTGAGCAGAAAGTCTCTGAAGCGGAGAGGTACCACCAGTACTCGACCGGCCCCCAGCTCGGCGATTCTTTGCTCGCTGTATAGCAGGTCGTTATCCCAGTAGACCCAGTGAGTTCCGGTGGAGTCCCCTGCGTTCTGGGCGCTGGCTTGTTGGTGGAGTCCCTCGAGGGAGGGACAGGTCTTTTGTTCCTGGCGGAACTGTGCTTGGGTGGGCCCCCCCTCTTGACGCCACTGAGCCAGGTCAGGAAGGTCCTGGGGTTGCGCGTCCCCTTCGGCCGTCGGGTCTGGGAGGCTGGCCTCGTCGTCGTCTTCAACTGGGGCGACTGGGGGCAGAGGTGCTGGCCATTCTGGTTCTTCTGATCGAGGGACGGCACGGGCGGCCATGGACCGGGTGGTTATGCAGGCCCAGTCCGGGAGGCCCAGCATCCCCAGGTGCTCTCTTCTCTCAACGGTGGCCCACGGGGAACTCTCGAGGTCATTCCCCAGGAGGCAGTCCACGGGGGCATCGTCCCGGACCGTCACCTTCAACAGGCCGGAGACCCCTCCCCATTCGAATGGAACGCAGGCCATTTGACACATACTTTCAGAGTTGTCTGCCGAGCGGACGGGGCAGAGAATGTTCGGCAGGATCTGCTCGGGCTTCACCAGGTGACAGCGAACGGCCGTCACACTGGCGCCTGTGTCACGCAAGGCCTCGGCTCGCTGTCCATTAATGGTCACCCACTGACCGTATTTCCTGGTGTTAGCGGGTAGGGGAGCCCGCGGGACCATGTCTCTTCCCCCTAAGCACGCCAGGACCATGGCGGCCGGTTCCCACTCTTGCTGGGCCGGCTCATACTCCTCTGGTTCCTCCAATGATCGCTCTTCCCCCAGGGCGGCGGCAGCTACCTGGCGGGGCTTGGGTGTTTGGTTCTGCGGGCAGCTCGGGTCATTGGCGTAGTGGCCGACTCGCTGGCATCGGTGGCACGTGACGTTGGCTCGGACCCCAGGGCGCCACGGGGGGTTGCCCCAACCGGCCGGAGCCGGGGTGCTGGCCACGGGTGTTGCGGGCAAGGCGTCTCTCCCTCGCCCCTGGCCCCCTCCTCCTCCCCGAGGACGGTGCTGGCCTTGGTTGTTTCTGTTCTGTTCGTGTGGCCCCCTCCGGCCCACTCGGGTGCTTTCCCATCGGTCAGCTTCGGCGGCGAGCTGCCGGGGGTCAGTCAGCTTACTGTCGAGGAGGTGCTGCCTGAGCTCGACAAAGCAGTTGTTCGACAGGTGCTCCCATACCATCAGGTTAAAGAGTTGTTCGTAGGTGGTGACCTGGCTCCCCTTTATCCAACCCTCGAAGGCACGGCTGAAATAGTTCACGTATTCTACCCAAGTTGTACCTGGGATCCGGGTGCAATCTCTGAACCTCTGGCGGTACATCTCGGGTGTGAGGCCGTATCGGGTGAGGAGGGCAGCCTTCATGTGGTCGTAGGACGACATTTGGTGATCTGGGAGCTGCAGTAGGGCATCGCGCCCCTCGTTGATAAACCTCCCCCAGAGTCCGGCTCCCCAATCACTCCGGTCGATCCGGTGGGAGGTCATGGCGATCTCGTAGGCTTTAAACCACTGTTGTATGTCGTCTTCTCGGACATACTCGCGGACAACATCCTTGGGGATGTGGACTTTTTTCTCGATTGGCCCCGGGGTGTGTGGTTGCTCAGGCACCCCCAGTTCTTTATTCTGTTTCCGAAGTTCTATTTCCGCCAGTTTGCGCTCGTGCTCGAGCGTTATTTTTTTCTCCTCCAGCTCTCTCTGTCTCTGCTTCTCTTCTCGTTCATCTCGGAGCCGCATGTGCTCGAGGTTGAGTTTCTGTTCAGCTAACTTGAGTTCCCCATCCATCTTGAGTCGTGCCATTTCCAACTCGTGCAATCTGGTTCTTTCTCTTTCTCGGATCTCCTCCTGCGAGAGGCCAGTTCCCCGCTCCTCAGGAGCCGTGGCGTTCCCCTCTGGTGTGATGCTGCTTTGGTCGGAGGGTCCGGCGACCCCAGTTTCTGTCCACGACTCTAGGGCGTGCTTTAGATCATCTTTGGTACTCAGGCCGGTGGTAGCAATGCCAAGTTCTATGCAGAACTGTCTCAGTTCGCGGTGGTTGTATTCTTCTAATTTATCCATTTGGAATTTCTCGGTGGAGTTGCTATCTTTGGCTGACATCGTGTTGTTGTCGTGGGGTGAGCGACTCTCTGTACGATTACGCGTTGATTCGGATCGCGCCGCTGGCCACCAATGTTAGAAAGGATAGACGGACCGGGAGGGTCGGCCGGGGTCAGGAGGAGAGGTCTCCGGGGAGAGCCGTCTCCAGCGATCGTACAGACAAGTAACTTCCCCCCCCCCACAGACAGATACCACACACGGATAAGGTTCAGTGTTCTTTATAAGCACTTCTTAAGGTACGGTTGAATGTTACAAGGAGGTCTGGACTCAGGGGTCCCCTCGATTCAAGTCTCTCAAAGCAGGGTAAGGGGTAGCGGGACAGTCTGTCTACCAGTCAGGTAGTTTGGATGAGATGATGATTAGCTCACAATCCTCGAGCTTAGTTGGTGCGGGCCGCGGCAGCGCCAGCAGGTCCCGGAAAGATGGTCGATGTACGGTCCGCGGCAGCGCCAGCAGGTCCCGGTGAGGATGGTCGTTACAACGGGCCGCGGCAGCGCCAGCAGGTCCCGGTGAGGATGGTCGTTACAACGGACCGCGGCAGCGCCAGCAGGTCCCGGAAAGATGGTCGATATACGGTCCGCGGCAGCGCCAGCAGGTCCCGGTGAGGATGGTCGTTACAACGGGCCGCGGCAGCGCCAGCAGGTCCCGACGAGGATGGATGTTGTAGAAGGCCGCGGCAGCGCCAGCAGGCAGGACGATGGTTCACAGGAGCGGGCTACGGCAGCGCCAGTAGTCCGTCAAGGCTGAGTTCTCTCGGTGTCTCTCGACTCCAGGATACAACTGCCTTCCTGCTCCGGAGTTGCCCCAGTTATAGGGCAGGCGCTCTTTGATGTCCGGACCCTCGCACTTGGAGGTCGGAGGGCCCGGGATGAAGGTGTCCAGACACCCAGCAGGGGGTGGAGCCAGCGCCTGGGGGAGCTGGAGGCGATCGGCACCTGGCGGGGGAAGAGCTCTTGACACTTCGTCCTCCTATTGACCTGCCAAGTGGTCCGCTCACCTCCCGGGTGGATGGTGGTGCCGGGATGTCGGGGCCGGTCAGGCCCGGGGTTTAGGGTCGGGGCGAGGCCACGCGGCCTCGTGGTGCAGGGCCCAAGATGGCAGCTTGAACCGGCCGGGGGAGCCGGTGGGGCTGGGCCCCGTGATGAGTAGAGGTCCGAGGGCAGAAGATCCGTCGGGAGACGGGGTACGGGTGCTTTTCGTGGGTTAAGCCTGGTGGGCCGGAGCTCGGGCCCTGTCGTGCGGGGAGGGAGCAAGCCCTTCGTGTGGCCTGTCCAACATGGGCTACATGTCATTCTCTGCTACTGTGATATTATTCCTATGTTCTAAGTGCTAATTTCTCTAAAGGGCCGATTCCGGACAGTGGTCCACGTGGCCCTGTCTCCTGTATATATAATCCCTTGTAAATTCTGCCCGTGCCTGTTGGCACCTTGTAAAGTGTGTGTCTTTATTTAATGTGTTGTGTATAATACAAAGGCTATTTTTATACAATACCTTATGTGGAGTTTCCTTTGTGGTGGGCCTTGGGTGTTGTTGCTGGGTGCGTGCGCAAATGCTTCACATGTCCTCCGAGATAGGCCTGGCTGCCCGCGCCGCGTTACCTAGAGGGCGAGCAGGGGTCGACCTTTCATAGGAGTGGTGGTCTCTGACTGGCTGTGGCGCCAGCCCTGGCCGGCCGGGGGCCCCATTTCCTACACACACCATCTTGTGTGTGTGGCCACTGGGTGCTTGTGCAGGGCCTGCAGCAGCAGGCGCCATCTCCCTGCCAAATGGCCCATTTTGCACACAAAGACTAGGATGTCAGAAGGACAACTGCAACAGGCGCGTGTGTAAAGTGAGGAGCGTCCAGTCTCACATGGCACACCCAGAGACAATGCATGCACAATCACCAAAGAACCATTACACCGGATCAGGAAACTGAAGGTCGACCTGCGCACTGGAGACACACCCTCAGCAACTGGTGATGGCCCATTGTGTGGTTGACCTCGCCAAAAAACATACACGACCATGTACTACATGCCCAATAGGGAGCCTAATCCATGATCAACTGCATGCATGTCACTAAACTACACATGGACTCCTATGCATTATCTACAGCAAGTATGCCAGAGATGCCGCATGCCAAGTGGCAAGAGACCTGCATTGACAGAGACGAGGCACCTTGGAGTATGACGAACACCTTTATTACTCATCCTCACTCTAATGGAATTGCATCCATTGGAACAGAATCACAGGTCATTCGGCTGAACATGTGTGACCTACACTGGACACCCCCTGCAACACACAGATGTGGTAAATCCTACTGAGCTGGCACACAAGTGACGGGGTTGAGCCTCACACCCCTTGCTGCACACGGAGAGTCTACAATTCCACATTGAGCCTCATATGGGGATGTCCCACACCATGTCCACCATGACCATCCCGTATGTTCCTGAGGGACGTTATACACACATTGATGCCTTCATCAGAATCCACAATCCATGACAGATGACTGTCAGGAAGGGTGACTATCAATTCATGGAAGCGTTACAACAAACAAATGATGGACGGAATGCTGACAATGCAGACATTCTCCCCCAGTCAAGAGATCTGGGTTAAATCCATCGTTCTTTTGCCCACTACGCCACCCCAGTTCAGACATGGCCATATGCAAATCAGTCTTGACCCTGTGCCTCATGGGAACAGTCCAGCCCGAACTGCCAAGCCATGTCTTCCCTGGACCGGAATCAAGCATCCTAGGACCGGTTTCTGGCTATCAGCCGTCATCAGCCAGGATAGCTTGACTCCAGTGGCGTAGTGAGCACGGGACCCACGTCTGGGCATACCCATCCCACTTAGGGCGAAAAGCGTTACAACAAACAAATGATGGACGGAATGCTGACAATGCAGACATTCTCCCCCAGTCAAGAGATCTGGGTTAAATCCATCGTTCTTTTGCCCACTACGCCACCCCAGTTCAGACATGGCCATATGCAAATCAGTCTTGACCCTGTGCCTCATGGGAACAGTCCAGCCCGAACTGCCAAGCCATGTCTTCCCTGGACCGGAATCAAGCATCCTAGGACCGGTTTCTGGCTATCAGCCGTCATCAGCCAGGATAGCTTGACTCCAGTGGCGTAGTGAGCACGGGACCCACGTCTGGGCATACCCATCCCACTTAGGGCGAAAAGCGTTACAACAAACAAATGATGGACGGAATGCTGACAATGCAGACATTCTCCCCCAGTCAAGAGATCTGGGTTAAATCCATCGTTCTTTTGCCCACTACGCCACCCCAGTTCAGACATGGCCATATGCAAATCAGTCTTGACCCTGTGCCTCATGGGAACAGTCCAGCCCGAACTGCCAAGCCATGTCTTCCCTGGACCGGAATCAAGCATCCTAGGACCGGTTTCTGGCTATCAGCCGTCATCAGCCAGGATAGCTTGACTCCAGTGGCGTAGTGAGCACGGGACCCACGTCTGGGCATACCCATCCCACTTAGGACGAAAAGCGTTACAACAAACAAATGATGGACGGAATGCTGACAATGCAGACATTCTCCCCCAGTCAAGAGATCTGGGTTAAATCCATCGTTCTTTTGCCCACTACGCCACCCCAGTTCAGACATGGCCATATGCAAATCAGTCTTGACCCTGTGCCTCATGGGAACAGTCCAGCCCGAACTGCCAAGCCATGTCTTCCCTGGACCGGAATCAAGCATCCTAGGACCGGTTTCTGGCTATCAGCCGTCATCAGCCAGGATAGCTTGACTCCAGTGGCGTAGTGAGCACGGGACCCACGTCTGGGCATACCCATCCCACTTAGGGCGAAAAGCGTTACAACAAACAAATGATGGACGGAATGCTGACAATGCAGACATTCTCCCCCAGTCAAGAGATCTGGGTTAAATCCATCGTTCTTTTGCCCACTACGCCACCCCAGTTCAGACATGGCCATATGCAAATCAGTCTTGACCCTGTGCCAAATGGGAACAGTCCAGCCCGAACTGCCAAGCCATGTCTTCCCTGGACCGGAATCAAGCATCCTAGGACCGGTTTCTGGCTATCAGCCGTCATCAGCCAGGATAGCTTGACTCCAGTGGCGTGGTGAGCACGGGACCCACGTCTGGGCATACCCATCCCACTTAGGGCGAAAAGCGTTACAACAAACAAATGATGGACGGAATGCTGACAATGCAGACATTCTCCCCCAGTCAAGAGATCTGGGTTAAATCCATCATTCTTTTGCCCACTACGCCACCCCAGTTCAGACATGGCCATATGCAAATCAGTCTTGACCCTGTGCCTCATGGGAACAGTCCAGCCCGAACTGCCAAGCCATGTCTTCCCTGGACCGGAATCAAGCATCCTAGGACCGGTTTCTGGCTATCAGCCGTCATCAGCCAGGATAGCTTGACTCCAGTGGCGTAGTGAGCACGGGACCCACGTCTGGGCATACCCATCCCACTTAGGGCGAAAAGCGTTACAACAAACAAATGATGGATGGAATGCTGACAATGCAGACATTCTCCCCCAGTCAAGAGATCTGGGTTAAATCCATCATTCTTTTGCCCACTACGCCACCCCAGTTCAGACATGGCCATATGCAAATCAGTCTTGACCCTGTGCCTCATGGGAACAGTCCAGCCCGAACTGCCAAGCCATGTCTTCCCTGGACCGGAATCAAGCATCCTAGGACCGGTTTCTGGCTATCAGCCGTCATCAGCCAGGATAGCTTGACTCCAGTGGCGTAGTGAGCACGGGACCCACGTCTGGGCATACCCATCCCACTTAGGGCGAAAAGCGTTACAACAAACAAATGATGGACGGAATGCTGACAATGCAGACATTCTCCTCCAGTCAAGAAATCTGGGTTAAATCCATCGTTCTTTTGCCCACTACGCCACCCCAGTTCAGACATGGCCATATGCAAATCAGTCTTGACCCTGTGCCTCATGGGAACAGTCCAGCCCGAACTGCCAAGCCATGTCTTCCCTGGACCGGAATCAAGCATCCTAGGACCGGTTTCTGGCTATCAGCCGTCATCAGCCAGGATAGCTTGACTCCAGTGGCATAGTGAGCACGGGACCCACGTCTGGGCATACCCATCCCACTTAGGGCGAAAAGCGTTACAACAAACAAATGATGGACGGAATGCTGACAATGCAGACATTCTCCCCCAGTCAAGAGATCTGGGTTAAATCCATCGTTCTTTTGCCCACTACGCCACCCCAGTTCAGACATGGCCATATGCAAATCAGTCTTGACCCTGTGCCTCATGGGAACAGTCCAGCCCGAACTGCCAAGCCATGTCTTCCCTGGACCGGAATCAAGCATCCTAGGACCGGTTTCTGGCTATCAGCCGTCATCAGCCAGGATAGCTTGACTCCAGTGGCGTAGTGAGCACGGGACCCACGTCTGGGCATACCCATCCCACTTGGGGCGAAAAGCGTTACAACAAACAAATGATGGACGGAATGCTGACAATGCAGACATTCTCCCCCAGTCAAGAGATCTGGGTTAAATCCATCGTTCTTTTGCCCACTACGCCACCCCAGTTCAGACATGGCCATATGCAAATCAGTCTTGACCCTGTGCCTCATGGGAACAGTCCAGCCCGAACTGCCAAGCCATGTCTTCCAGGAAAGACATGGCTTGGCAGTTCGGGCTGGACTGTTCCCATGAGGCACAGGGTCAAGACTGATTTGCATATGGCCATGTCTAGACTGGGGTGGCGTAGTGGGCAAAAGAACGATGGATTTAACCCAGATCTCTTGACTGGGGGAGAATGTCTGCATTGTCAGCATTCCGTCCATCATTTGTTGGTTGTAACGCTTTTCGCCCTAAGTGGGATGGGTATTCCCAGACGTGGGACCCGTGCTCACTACGCCACTGGAGTCAAGCTATCCTGGCTGATGACGGCTGAAAGCCAGAAACCGGTCCTAGGATGCTTGATTCCGGTCCAGGAAAGACATGGCTTGGCAGTTCGGGCTGGACTGTTCCCATGAGGCACAGGGTCAAGACTGATTTGCATATGGCCATGTCTAGACTGGGGTGGCGTAGTGGGCAAAAGAACGATGGATTTAACCCAGATCTCTTGACTGGGGGAGAATGTCTGCATTGTCAGCATTCCGTCCATCATTTGTTGGTTGTAACGCTTTTCTCCCTAAGTGGGATGGGTATTCCCAGACGTGGGACCCGTGCTCACTACGCCACTGGAGTCAAGCTATCCTGGCTGATGACGGCTGATAGCCAGAAACCGGTCCTAGGATGCTTGATTCCGGTCCAGGAAAGACATGGCTTGGCAGTTCGGGCTGGACTGTTCCCATGAGGCACAGGGTCAAGACTGATTTGCATATGGCCATGTCTAGACTGGGGTGGCGTAGTGGGCAAAAGAACGATGGATTTAACCCAGATCTCTTGACTGGGGGAGAATGTCTGCATTGTCAGCATTCCGTCCATCATTTGTTGGTTGTAACGCGTATCAATTCATGGAAGCCATGCAACACGTCACGTGGCCCATGGTGAGTCGATATGTATGCATGGTAACACAACATGCACAGGAGCAGTCCCCACATATCACAAACACGTACCACCCACAAAACGCCTTGCTGCACTCCTTACCCAAAATGACTTTTCACCATCTCTGTGCATGTAACTCTGATCCAGCACACGTTGCAATACTCATGTGGAATAGCAGGAGTGCAATGATGACATGAGCAGACGACAGCCGCAGGAACCTGGGGAGGACAGACACACAACAAGTCAGCAAGGAGCTAGTAATCCGCAGACATGTACATGCACTCTACAGGATTGATGTTGTCACCATGGTAATAATGAATTTTGTGTTCCTGCACAAATATGGGGAATGACATTATCACTTGTATGACACATCTGAACACACCTCCAAGTCACTTGGCACACAGTCAGCTCGACACACACATTGCAACACATGCCACACAAGGCTCTAAGCGTGCACACTCAGACACAGGGACTCACCATCATGAGAAGAAGTTGCGGATAAGCTGACTCCGGATGTCCTCATCCTCATCCTCATCGTCACTTACCCCGTGCCCAAGCCCTTCATCCTCCACGTGTGGATGATCTTGCTCATCAGGATCCAGGATGAGTGGCACGGCCTTCTCCACTGCCATGTTGTGCAGCATGCAGCACAGAAGGAAGATTTTGCAGACCTTCACCGGGGCATATGGGAGGGCGCCGCCGGTCTTGTGGAACAAAAGGGGGTGGTGATGGACGGAGCATCAGAACCGATCAAACACTCACACCCAGTCAACAGATCCGGGTTTGATCCATCACCGTTCTTTAGCCCACTCTGTCACCTCAGTTCAGACATGGCCATATGCAAATCAGTCTGACCCTGTGCCTCATGGGAACAGTCCAGCCCGAACTGCCAAGCCATGCCTTCTCTGGACCGGAAACAAGCTTCCTAGGACTGGTTTCTGGCATTTCAGCCGTCTTCAGCCAGGCTTGCTTGAATCCAGTGGCAAAGTGAGCAAGGGACTCACGTCTGAGCATACCCTGCCAACTTATGGCGAACAAAGCGGTACAAAAGGGGGCGGTGATGGACGGAGCATCAGAACCGATCAAACACTCACACCCAGTCAACAGATCCGGGTTTGATCCATCACCGTTCTTTAGCCCACTCTGTCACCCCAGTTCAGACATGGCCATATGCAAATCAGTCTGACCCTGTGCCTCATGGGAACAGTCCAGCCCGAACTGCCAAGCCATGCCTTCTCTGGACCGGAAACAAGCTTCCTAGGACCGGTTTCTGGCATTTCAGCCGTCTTCAGCCACTGGATTCAAGCAAGCCTGGCTGAAGACGGCTGAAAGACCAGAAACCGGTCCTAGGAAGCTTGTTTCCGGTCCAGGGAATGCATGGCTTGGCAGTTCGGGCTGGACTGTTCCCATGAGGCACAGGGTCAGACTGATTTGCATATGGCCATGTCTGAACTGGGGTGGCAGAGTGGGCTAAAGAACGGTGATGGATCAAACCCAGATCTGTTGACTGGGTGTGAGTGTTTGATTGGTTCTGATGCTCCGTCCATCACCACCCCCTTTTGTACCGCTTTGTTCGCCATAAGTTGGCAGGGTATGCTCAGACGTGAGTCCCTTGCTCACTTTGCCACTGGATTCAAGCAAGCCTGGCTGAAGACGGCTGAAAGACCAGAAACCGGTCCTAGGAAGCTTGTTTCCGGTCCAGGGAAGGCATGGCTTGGCAGTTCGGGCTGGACTGTTCCCATGAGGCACAGGGTCAGACTGATTTGCATATGGCCATGTCTGAACTGGGGTGGCAGAATGGGCTAAAGAACGGTGATGGATCAAACCCAGATCTGTTGACTGGGTGTGAGTGTTTGATTGGTTCTGATGCTCCGTCCATCACCACCCCCTTTTGTGCCGGTCTTGTGGAGGCACCGGAATCTGCTCTTCAGGAGTCCAAACGTCCTCTCAATGTAAATGTAAATGTAAATGTTGTAGACTTGTAAAGCGCACAGCTGCCCCAGCAACGGGGCGTCCCGGCGCTGTAGACCGCTGGGGAACCCGTCCTGGCTATCCCTGTGAGATGGTCCCTTTCTGGATATCTCCAAGGTGAAACCAGGCATCCCCAGTGTCTGTGGGGGACCGTTGTAGAGATGAGGCAAGCTTAATGCCCAGAGTTGCCAAGTGTGTTCCTGGTTAGAGTAGGTACCGAGGTGAGAATTATCGAGTCCGTTTTGACCCTGGTCCACGACCCTGTCGCGTCGGGAATTGAACCCTGGTCCCTGGCCGATTCTCTGCTTACGGGTCTGCCGCCTCTAACTAGTGAGCCACACCTCTCTACTAATCACGCGCCTCGTCTACCCATGGGTGTCGTTGTACCGGTGTTCTGCGGCTGTTCTGGGGTTCCGGAGAGGCGTCATCAGCCATGGCATGTTGGGATAGCCAGCGTCCCCTACATGGAAACATCATGGACAGAAGTGGGTCAGGAGAAGCAGTAAGATATGAAGAAAGCGCTAAATACAGGACCAACCGAGTATACCCACCAACAAGACATGCACGTTCGTTGCGCAGCTGCAGCATCATTTCAGGCACCCTGCTACACTGTAGGCATCGTGTGCTGATCCTGGAAAACGGGCACAGACATGGGATATCATCATGTTAGCAAGACATACCACAAGGGCATTGATGGAGTGGTAATGCTTGCGGTTACGAAAGGCTACCTCCTGTGCGTGTGGTGGCACCAAAGCCACATGTGTCCCATCAATGGCCCCAATGACATGGGGCATCCCTCCCAGGGCATAGAACTCACCCTTGACACCTGTCAACTGCTCACGAGTTGGAAAAGTTATGAATTCATCCAGGTGTAACAACATGGCCTCTAACACATCATGCAGGACACGGCTGAACATGGTCTGGGACATGCCTCCTACATCAGCTATGGTCAATTGAAACGTACCCGTGGCAAAGAAATGTAGGGCTGCCATCACCTTCATCTTGGGGGTCAGTGCAGTAGGATACCTGTGTAGCGGTTGGAGGTGTGGCTCGAGCCTTGTGGTCAAGTTGTCAATCAACGGTTGGGAGAAGCGGTAGCAGCGTATACAGTCACGTTCCCTCATGGCAGCCAAGTCTGGCATTGGTCGGGGGAGACGCGGTGCCCTGCAGAAATTTGGAAGGAATAACGAAGATTGAGTACCGCACTACACCACTGTCAATGGACTGAGCACATGTTCAACAGCTACTACACATATGCTACATACAGAGTCTGTACTGTGCAATGCATCCAGGACACGTATGCCAGCCAGGTAACACACCTAACAACAGTCAGCTATACAGGTGGGTGCGCAAGGTCAACATGACATGCCATGGAACTAGCTGTGGGCCAGTGTAAGTGAAGAGGCTGACGCATTACAGGAGTGACAGACATCCACATATGTGCATAAGAAGGATGTATTATCACACAGTCCGGTTGCGGGACACTAGAGGCACAGGTCACATGTTCTTGAAATAGGACAGTCCACACACCTTGCCATGAAGGGGTACATGTCAGGAATGATGACACATACATTGAGACTACGCAGATATGTCTTTGTCCCGCAAGTCCATGTGCGATGCATACATACACCCGTTACGTCTGATTCCACATGTGGCCTGGTGTGCGTAATAGTGTGCCATGCCCATCGACACGCACACACATGTTGGATGCAGCAACTGCAGATGCATGTCACGGAACAACTACAGCAAGCTCATGGGAACACATGACACACACATGACATAGTCACATCGTGCAACACCGGTAGTTACATGTGAGGTGTCATTATCCGTGTCCCTGGCATCGGGGGACAGTTGCGGGTGTAGGTGACTGTGCCATGCCAGTGATGCAGTGCTCGACTGTCCCCAGTGAGTAGCTCCTCTGTATGGTTTAGATCAAGTAATTTGCTGTTGTGTCATGCTCCCCATTGTTTCCCAGTGGCATGGTGGGTAAACCAACTGTGTGGTGCAGGGCCTACATATGTTTGTAGTATTGTAGATGTCACTCATGTTGCTGTTCACGCTATGCGCTGTGTCCTATGTAGTTTGGACTCATGTGTCATATGTATACAGGTGTCTGATCATTTCCTGTCTCTTCACCTTGGCCACAGCATCATCGGGGGAAACCGAGGGAGACACTGGCACAGGCGTGGGGGAGGTAGCCGGCACCGGGGCCACCAGTGCTGGGGAGTCTGGCGCAGCAAGTGGCACGGAGGCCGAGGGGAGTCAGGCGGAGGACCTGTCCAGTCCCAACACCAACTATGACGCTGACGGGTCCGAGGCTGAGCTCCCAGAGGGGGCAGAGGCTGCTCCCAGAGCTGAAAGCAGCCCTCCATCTCTCGCCGCACCCTCCATTCTCATCACCGCCCTCCCAATTGCTCGGGTCCCTTGTGTCCGTGCTAGGCGACAACAGGTGTGTGAGAGACGGCAAGGAGGAGTATTTAAGAGGTGAAGGGTGCACTTCCACTCCGGATCATTCTGTGGTGTGTAGGCACATTCAATTGCATGGTGCTTGTCACATGCATGCTCATGATGTAGCTTGTATTCTGAAAGGGATTTGTGTGCCAGTCATGACCCCGTCTTGTACGCTGCTTGCTAACGGTAATTATGTGCTATTCAATGATGAAGCTTGCTGTGGGATGCTTCCGGGAATTCCTGACATCGTGACTGTATCACTACGAGTGGTTTTCTGTCATTACGTCCTTTTCCCACCCCCGCATGGCCGGCTGAATGTATCCATCTGGCCTTCCATTCCAACCTTGAAAGCAGAGTTCAACAAGATGAGCAGAATAAGGCCTCCATTGTCTCACAAACAAGTCGTGTTGACTTCATCCCGAGAAACATTTGTCCTTCACGTAGCTCACACGCGCACAGAGGTGCAAGCGCTTTTTAACACTGATCTCCCACTACATATTTTGGACTCGGATTCAGACTATCTTTCATGCCTCGTCAACAGGTGGCCTGGCTGTTTTTTTATACATTGTGTGCTCCGGCCTCGTGACCTCCTTCCAAACTCTGTTTGGTGTGATCCCCGCATTTCATCATTCGATTTTGTCTAGCGTCTTCGGAGGTGTCCCTTTGCTTCTCGCCCTCGTAGCTTGGGTGCCATAATTGATCTGCGTACTACGCTGTGGCTTCACAACTTGCGTTACAAGACAGCATGCACCGGCTGCTCCATCTTCGGAACAAGATGCTTGAATTCTACGGCACTCTGCCGCTGGCGACCTTAAGCAGTGCCTATGGATTGTCCTTCCGGTTTCCCTTCTTTACCTGCGTGCAACCTGTCTTTCATTGCCTAGATTGTCCATTCGAATGGGCTCTGGATTTGTGCCTGTGTAACTCGGTGTCTCCTGACCCGGATTTTGATCGACTGATGAGCCCCTTAGTGGCTCATGAGTTGGACTGTTCTTCCGTCAGCATCATGGCCTGTGCTGCTGCACATGGAGTCCAAGGCAATTGGGACATCGGAACGGCTGCAAATGAATTCTTATCCAGAAGTTATCTTTATGTCCCCACCTGTTGTCCACAAATGGTGCTGGATGCCCCGATTGTTGAGGAACATGTGTGTTCTTTCCCCCTGCTGAACTGTATGGCAGACAATTTTGCTGAACGTTCAGATGATTTCCTCTTGGAAGCTGTTGCAACTTATTGTACTTATACCTTCATGGATTGACTTTAGCCCTGCTCATTTCATGGTGCATCCGTCGATGTGATATTTTTTCCCCTTTTACATGGGTAATTGCCCTTCAACATCGTTCATAATTGACATTTCTTTTCTGACTTTTTCGCTTCCCTTCTATGGACTTCTAGTTCATGCCCTTGGTTCCGTTCTATCAAACATGAACTCTGCGTTCTCGAATTTGCACCCCTAGTGGTACGAACAAGGGGGGGTGTAGTGACGATTCCTATCTCCCTATGTACAATGTTAAGTTGGCACCACCGCGTTAGTTGTTAGTAAGCCATCTTGCCAATTTTGCTGCTTTTGCACGCGACACTGTAGTTGCGTGTTATTACTTTTGGAATGCCTACTCGAGTTTACTTCACATGAGGACTGTCTGTTGATTGACATCCTTCACAGTGAGCAGCGAGCTTGTACTGTACATTGTGTACACACAAAGTCTGGGTGACTAGACGGTGCATGTTGTTGTGTGCAGGTTGATCGTCCCACTATTTAGCCATAACATGCACGCAGCTGCAGATACCTGATAGACAAGTGCTTGCCATATTGCAGTGCAGCACGTTTTCGTTTCATTGTGATGGAGGACTTTAGCAGGAGATGGGACTAGATGATACTGTGATGGGATTCCACTGAGCTGATCTGTACGGTGGGGGGTCCCCCGTTCAAGCTTAGAGACCTTCTATTAGTCGACTGATACTACTTTTAGTTTACTGGCGACAGGAAGGTTGCTGTTTCCACTGTCAGTTTCTTATGATTGCTCCTTTCATTGTCTGTGATGTTGCAACAATGCTGATGCTTCTGACCTTAACCATTTGTCTGCTTATGTTAGCCACAGTCCTGCATCTTAGGACGCAAGGTTCATTGAATGTACTCTTTCAACTTTACCTTGTCTGTGTCTATTCTGTTGTGGACTGATCTGAGAATAATGACGAACAGGTATGTCTGATTCCCACCACTCCTGAGAATGTTGTAAGTCGCTTGTTCTGGGTTGTCTATACATAGGGACCGCCGAGCTCAACCTCGGCTAATGAATGGGACACTTAGCTAGTCGGATGAGGGGTTCTGGGTTCTGAGGGTAGTTTGTGGTATGCCAAACATGTCTCCTTCGTGCCAGGCACCGCACCCCCTGCCCCTGTCTCCCCTGCTGCCGTCAATGCAGAGTCTGTGGACATTCAGCGCCAGTTGCAGGGTGTTCGGACATCGCTACTGCGTGTCCTCCATGGCCACACCAGACTGCTGACACGGATGGTGTCGTACATGGAGGGCATGTCATCAGCGATGTCTGACCACCGGATGTTGCTGAGGTCCATGGACTCGTCACTGACGGCAGCGGTGGGTCTCCTGCAGCGCTCCGTCCCCCCCCTACCCCGGCACCATCCGCACTTCCCACTCCCATGCCTGTCCCATGCACACCCAGACGTCCCCATGCACGCACCCCACCGGACACAGGCAGCACACAACCAGGGAAGGCCAAGCGCACACCTACTGTCATGCACACACAGGGGGAGAAGGCACAGGCACTGGGTCGGGTGGCAAACAGCAGCCACGCTGTAACAGTAGGAGTCCGCATTCCTCACAACCCACTACCTCCAATACCACTCCCCTTGGCTCTCTTGCCCAACAGTCGGACAGAGTGTCCTTCATGGCCAGTCCGTTCCTCAGCCCCAGTGTGACACCACCCTGCAAGCGTTTGAGGGATTCCCCGGGCAGGGTAGTTGAGTCCCCCCCCTGTCCACACCCTCCCCCAGTTGCGCTGCGACCCATCCCTCCGACCCCCCCCCCCCTCCTTGGGGCCTGTGGTGCCTTTGGGTGCAGGGGAGACACTAGAAGAGCTTGCGGCCGTGTGCTGCGCCATACTGCCCTTCTCCTTTGCCGCTGCCCCACCCCCTGTGGTGGAGTCGTCTGCCCCTGCACCCACGACACCTACCCGTGCCCCTCCTGTCCCTGCGGTGCCTGGTTCTTCCCCCCCACATGATGCCCCCCCTTCTGTGGATGATATGGTACAGTGAACTGTGAAGGCGAGCTTGGGGAGACGCGTCCCAACGTGTCCCCCTGGGACTTCGCATCTGGCATGGCCTATGGGCTTGTTGAATGGTGTACTGTAGCTACTTTTCTTCGAGATGCTGAATGTGGTTGTTATTTTATCGTTTGCACACTATTTCTATTCTGGTATTGCTGCTGGTGCTGCTGCTCCCTGAGTTGAGGTGGTGATGATGTGTTGGATGTCTGGTGAATGTTGTTGTGTCCTGCTCATGGGGTGGACCCTGGTATCTGCATGCCGTCACAAGGTGTCTGCATATATTCGTAGGTCATGTTAGCTCTTACTGCATGGTGACATTGTCCCAAGGTGTGTTCCTTCCTCTGTGGCACCTGTCATCTTCCCTGCAGGGTGTTTCCCAATTGTTGTGCTGAGCTGTGTCAACAATTCCTGGGTGTGTGACACATCCCTTCGACTTTGGCCATGCATGCTCTGTAATGTCTCCACCTGCATCGTTTGTGGCATCCTTGGTGGACACTGTACTTGTGTATGGAGTATATTGACATGACTTCATGTGGACATTTTCCCTTTTCCGCACTTTGCATGTGTGTGCTCCCTGCCTCACACACATGTGTTACGTGTTCTGCAAGGTATTTGGGCACCTGCCTGACAATTGTGGGCATTGTATCTGTGTGTACTCCACACTTTTACTTCCATGGGTGGCAACGACTTGTTGGCTGCCCCGGAACCTGTACATTCCTATCATTCCTTGAATGTGGGTGACAGTGTGTGTTCCCTTTGGCTCTCTTAGTTTAGTGGTGTTTGTCATGAGGATGCAGTCTTGTGGCATGATCTCAGTGTGTGTATTGTGCTGCCTCCGCCAGGGGTGGGTATGCATGTGTCATTTGTTATCACAACCACATGTGGTGTGTCATGCAGTGGGGGAAGGACGTCCATCCTCATGGGAGTGGGACACTGCTGTCAGTGATGTGTTGTCATGGCACTCTCAACATTGTCACACATTGTGGAGGCCTTCATGCACCCATGGAGTTTTGCTCATCGGAGGGTGATGTACACACCCCCATGTCTCTGTCCACTGCTGGGGGTCCTCTGCACCCACCCCCATGTGTCTGTCCACTGCTGGGGGTCCTCTACAACCACCCCTCATTTGTCTGGGCACTGCTGGGAATGATGGGCACCCACCCCTCATATGTCTGGCCACTGCTGGGAGTGATAGGCACGCACCCCTCATATGTCTGGCCACTGCTGGGAGTGATGGGCACCCACCCCTCATATGTCTGCCCACTGCTGGGAGTGATAGGCACCCACCCCTCATATGTCTGGGCACTGGTGGGAGTGATAGGCACCCACCCCTCATATGTCTTGGCACTGCTGGGAGTGATAGGCACCCACCCTTCATATGTCTGGGCAGTGGTGGGAGTGATAGGCACCCACCCCTCATATGTCTGCCCATTGCTGGGAGTGATGGGCATACACCCCTCATATGTCTGGGCACTGCTGGGAGTGATGGGCACCCACCCGCTCATATGTCTGCCCACTGCTGGGGGTGATGGGCACGCACCCCTCATATGTCTGCCCACTGCTGGGAGTGATAGGCACCCACCCCTCATATGTCTGGGCACTGGTGGGAGTGATAGGCACCCACCCCTCATATGTCTTGGCACTGCTGGGAGTGATAGGCACCCACCCCTCATATGTCTGGGCAGTGGTGGGAGTGATAGGCACCCACCCCTCATATGTCTGCCCATTGCTGGGAGTGATGGGCATACACCCCTCATATGTCTGGGCACTGCTGGGAGTGATGGGTACCCACTCCTCATATGTCTGGGCACTGCTGGGAGTGATGGGCACCCACCCCTCATATGTCTGGCCACTGCTGGGAGTGATGGGCACGCACCCCTCATATGTCTGGCCACTGCTGGGAGTGATGGGCACCCACCCCTCATATGTCTGCCCACTGCTGGGAGTGATAGGCACCCACCCCTCATATGTCTGGGCACTGGTGGGAGTGATAGGCACCCACCCCTCATATGTCTTGGCACTGCTGGGAGTGATAGGCACCCACCCCTCATATGTCTGCCCATTGTTGGGAGTGATGGGCATACACCCCTCATATGTCTGGGCACTGCTGGGAGTGATGGGCACCCACCCGCTCATATGTCTGCCCACTGCTGGGGGTGATGGGCACCCACCCCTCATATGTCTGCCCACTGCTGGGAGTGATAGGCACCCACCCCTCATATGTCTGGGCACTGGTGGGAGTGATAGGCACCCACCCCTCATATGTCTTGGCACTGCTGGGAGTGATAGGCACCCACCCCTCATATGTCTGGGCAGTGGTGGGAGTGATAGGCACCCACCCCTCATATGTCTGCCCATTGCTGGGAGTGATGGGCATACACCCCTCATATGTCTGGGCACTGCTGGGAGTGATGGGTACCCACCCCTCATATGTCTGCCCACTGCTGGGAGTGATGGGCACTCAGCCCTCATATGTCTGCCCACTGCTGGGAGTGATGGGCACACACCCCTCATATGTCTGGGCACTGCTGGGAGTGATGGGCACCCACCCCTCATATGTCTGCCTACTGCTGGGAGTGATGGGCACACACCCCTCATGTGTCTGGGCACTGCTGGGAGTGATGGGCACCCACCCCTCATATGTCTGGCCACTGCTGGGAGTGATAGGCACCCACCCCTATGTATCTGTCCACTGTCGTGGTACGAGCCGTACCCACGCGCTGATGGCCTGGGTGGGACCCGTACCCCTAGGGCATCCCAACTTTGGGGGTGCGGCCCGTACCCATGCCTTTGGGACATGGGTATAGGCCGTACCGGCGTAGTTGGTGTGACGTAGGGGTGGGCGTGGTATGTGCCGTACACACGCGCTGATGGCCTGGGTGGGGCCCGTACCCCTAGGGCACCCCAACTTTGGGGGTGCGGCCCGTACCCATGCCTTTGGGAAGTGGGTACAGGCCGTACTGCCATTGTTGGTGTGACGTAGGGGTGGGCGTGGTATGTGCCGTACCACCATTGTGGTGGTGACGGGTGCGCGTCCACGTCCACTTCCGTTGTGGCGGGACGTGGGATTGGTGGACACGCCCCCCGAAGTGACTGGTCCATGGTGGTAATTACTGTGCATGATGTTGTAGTAATTTGTGAGGTGTGGGTTATGTTTCCTGACCCTTGCACACACACACACACCCCCCTTTGCCCCTGGGGGTTGTTCTGACCTTCTGCGGTGTCTGCGTCGGTTTCTGTATACGAGGTGGTAGGCTATGAGGGCCGGGATGACGAGTAGGTTGGGGTCCATCGCTGTCCCTGGCGTGCCGGGGCTCCTTGTTCGCGTCGTCCTGAATTTCCCGGCAGTTTTTGGCTCCCGTAAAAACTGCTGCGTGCGGAGTGACGTCGGCACGAATCGTACTTGCTGGTCCGTGAAACGCTGCCTGACTCCATCCGGACGTCGCGTGTGCGCCGTCCAGAATGAGATTTGTATGTAAATTTTTGCCGGTCGGTGTATTTTACGACTCGGGCGGTAATGGTATTTCTGTGCGAATCGTACTTGCGAGTTTGTAAGGTGTTTTTCCCGGGTACCAGTCGGACGGAAAAAACGCTCCGTCCGACCATTCGTACCCGGGTTTTACAGGATCGGAATCGGCACCTTATTATTTATTTTTACATTTTAAGCTTTTTTATATTATTTTAAGTATGTTTTATTTAATTGTTTTTAATATTTAATTACTTTTATATTATTTTTAATACATTTAAAAAATTCGATATTTTAGCTAACTATATTTAAACATTCTATATTTTGGAATCAATATTTTAGTACTTACCTGTTTGTAGATAGGGATTCTATATTCTGTACTTCTATATTTTGGAGTCGATATTTGGGGCATTCTATATTATGTCCCTCGATATTTAGTCACTGAACCAGCTCGGACACCTAAGAGGGCCACAACACCCACTGCCACCACCCACAGCCCCCCCCCCCCCGGGTCCTACCCCGGGCACCCCCCCACCCTGGACAAAGATACTTCACATCAACTTTACGTAATCCTGAACAAAGCAATTCGCCTGATGTCGCACAATTACAACAATTAACATTCATGTGTGGTCAGAAAATGGAGAATCATTCATTCATCATTGAAATTCCAAACAAAATATTTAATTCAAATTTAACTCAAAACAACTATTTGGAAGAGTCATGGCGGTCTTCACTGGACAATCTGTAAGTCACAGCCTGGAAGACGAAATTCAAGATAAGAAGGTGTGTCATGCGGTCATCAAAGGACAGAAAGAGATGGAGAGAGAGTGAGAGAGAGAGAGAGAGGGAGAGAGAGAGAGGGAGAGGGGGGGAGAGAGAGAAAGAGAGAGAGGGAGAGAGACTGTTCAAGGAGCGCAAGCCAGCTTGGGCTTCTGGCTCATACATGCCAACTGTTGTGTGTGTATCGCTGTTGGTGCACCATGAGCCTAAGGCCTAGCCTGCATTGCATCGCGAAACCCACATCACATTTCCAGATTGCAAGCAGTAGTCAGACTAACACTAGGGATAAAAGTTCCTTTGTCTCAATACATAAGGCGGAAAAACATCTGCACCTCCGACCTTGGTCTGGCATGCGGCTGGCACTCCCTGAGAGAGATACCAATGCAGATGATGACGACTCCAACACCACGCACAGCGCTAATGAAAGACCAACGTATCCACACCCCACACACAGAAGTCCTTGCTTGAGGTACTCCTGCATGGGATGCCCTTGACACTTACGTACACAACAACCCATTCTTCCAAACGTTGCACACACATATGACTCATTGCTCCGAGCTGTGGCATATCATCCACATAACTGCCGTAGGTCAGAACAGTGCCGGCTCTACGAGAGACACCAACGCAATGGCTGGACATCCCGGCACATGCACAACCCCTGTCACGTGGAACTGTTCCGTGAACGTATGCTGCATTTGTTGGGAGCACTGCAATTGGCAGTGTTGCGCATCAGTTACCGTCTGAGCTTCCATCTTGCGTACGTCACCTGTGTCCAGCCCTGGTTCCACTGTCGATCATGCACATTTGAGTGGCCCATGGATGTCTGCCTATCCAACACAACGGTAGCTGAACTGGATTATGACTTGTGTGTGCGCCCCCTGTTGGCCCACGACCAGGAGTGTAACCGTGATACCCGTGCATGGGATGCCTTGATATTTGACGTATGTGCTGGCAGTTGGGCATGGGAGATTGCACAAGTCCTCGTGGGCAGTGACCACATTGAGGCGCTCCCCTATTGGGCTGTTTTGCGGATTGGTGAAACGGCTTGGACGGAGCACATCTGTCCGGACCAGTGAATGGATTGGCTCCACCTCATGTTTGTTGAAGTCAACAACGACTTACTCTTGGAACTGATTGCCCATGAAGCTGCGCTCGCATTCACTTTTGGGCTGCTTGGTACATGCAAGGCTTTGGAATTCAAAATGAAAGGAGTAGTACGGTTCAAAAACTCTACTGCAACCTGGCTTTAATACTTGTTGAGGATGACTGCAGGTTGGACAGTCACATTTCTTGGCATGTTTGCTTTCAAATGCGTGATTTGGAATGCTTCCAATTAGGGTCAAATTGGGAGGCGTGGCTTGGTCGTGGACCAAGATGGCCGAAGAGTGGTGGAGCTCCCGCCCGAGCCCACAAAATTCAGCATCATCCTGTGCTCCAGTGGCAATAATCCTCAGTAATCAAGCTGGAAAGGAGGACCGGAGATCGGCGACGCCTACACCGAGTCTCCATTAATTTCGGGATGACCAAAAACCACAATAACGGACTTCAAGGGGAGAGACTGAGAAGCGAGCAACAAGGCTCCAATGCCCGGACTGTCGACTGAGCCGGAACCGGAGCACCAGGTGGGAAAAAGGCCCGAATCGAGCGCCTCATGGAGGCGAGAAACTGAAGCAGCGCGGTGGCCAGGGCCTGCTTCAGCTGAGCCGGGAAACAAAAATCGACCATCGCGGCCGCACAGAGAAGCAATGGCGGAGGCGGGGCTCTCACGCACTGCAAACAAGAAGTAAGCAGAGGGCACTAGCGAGGCTGGCCGAACTCCTATCCTGGTGCAGAGGCCTTAGAGACGTGCACAACCACAAACTAGGAAGAAACAGCTGGGGTACCCGCAGCCGGCAGCGCTGGGAGGAAACAACAAATCAGTAAATTGAGACTTAATCCCAAATGCATGGGAATCCCATCTCGGAGCGACCATAACTGTGGGACCCGGAAAGAATGAGACGTAGGGCTGGACTTAATGGCGGCATCAAAAAGCAGCAGCAGAAGAGCCCGAGAATGGTGGGTGGCCAGCAGGGCACAAGTCCTAAAAAAGAAGTGGGGGGACTTACCAAGTTAGTCAGTATGCAAGTGACATTTATGGCGCATTAAATCACAGCACGACATCATGGCGCGGCTTCCCAGGAAGTGACATCACAACCCACGACCTCACAGAAAGTGACATCAGATATTAACCCCTGACACATATGTTTCTCAGGTCTATCATGAGTACATTTCAGCTCATTACGAAATTTAACAAATGAGATTTCGCGTCGGGTTTGTGCCAAAAAAGTGACGCATCCCAGACGTAAAATGTGAGTCTCAACTTATACATTTATTTTGTAAAAACTCTTCCACAAAGAAATTGGAAACAAGGAGAAACGTGCCAGTAAATCTGTTCTGCCTAATTGGTTGCAAAGTTCACATTTTTAAATAGCTTAAGGCTATAAAACAATAAAATAATGGTATTTAAAATGCTATTTGTGTAGATACTAGGACATACCAGCACATTTGACATTCTTACAGTGCATGCATATCCCTCATATACAGGGATTAAAGAAAGTAAAAAAGCACTCCTCTCTTAAGTATTTGTGATAACAAGCTGCGTGCCTTTGTTTCCCCTCCTTTGCATCTAGGTGTGACTGCTGCTCAGATAGCTCCCAGCCAGGATAGTGGAACAAAAGGAGGCCTGGTGGCCCTTAAATTCGGCTTTTGGTATGGGCCCAACTGGCTTCTGAAATACAAAAGCCCACTAAGTTATTTATTTTATTTATTTAATGCATTTTTATATAGAGCAGACTTTACCCAAAGGTGTCAGAACGCTTTACAGTAGAACCAAGTACAATTGGGATTGTAAAACAAGTAAAATAAAATAAGAGGTGGCAAACACAAAAAATAAAGTATAGGTATAGAATACATATTATATTTACAACGTTGGGATCAGGTGAATGCCAAGCGACCTTGAGGGACATGAAAAGGGATGGATTAATTCTGGAAGAGCCTGCACGTTGCTGCTCTGAAAGAAAGTAGACAACGTGCAGGCACAGCTGAATGTGTCACTGTGCCTGGAAATTACACCATGACAAGTACATCATATTTCAATGGGGCCAAGCTTCTTGCAGGGTGGACGGCGTCCACCCTGTGAAAATAGTGGATGGACGCCGTGGACCCGCGTGTACCTCCGACTTGTGCCCTGGTTGCCAGAGAAACAAGGGAAGAAGTTTTTGAAGTCGGATGCTGCAATAGCAACCGTAATGAATCCCCTTCTGATTGTGTGCATGCACGATAACTGGCGACACCCCATTACAAGCAAATACGGGGGCGAGACACAGCCTTAGAGTTCCACGTGGGGGCACGGCATGCTATACCACTCAGTAACAGCAATACAAGGGTGAAGGACTGGAGGAGGGGAGAGATCCCTCTCCATGAAAGTGCAAAGCATAGCCCCAACTCAGCAGAAACAGCCAAAAGCAGCGGACCTCCACGGACAGTATTATCCCGTCCTCACCCGGGAATAGGGATTGAGTGGTACTAACTATACCATGTGAGGTTGGAAAGCAGAAGTCGGCACGAAAGACAGGACACCAGTCCTGGAACCTCCTTTGCAAAAAATCCAGACGACACACATAGGAAATATGGGGAAGACAAAAGGAGCAGGCCCCGCTCAATCCAATTGAATGGACAATTATGCGATTATTAAGCCAGCGGGGCATGCAAAGGAAGACAGAGAGGAGGAAGAAGCAACTTTAAAAAAAAATAATAATAATTTGATTTTTTTCTATTTTTACTTTATTGATTTTGAAGCATACATCAGTACATAACATTTACAATCATTGTTTGCGACCGGAGTCTGGTCGGGATGCCCTGGTGGTCTTGCCCCCTCTGAAGACTGATTGGTTTGCAGCCTGGCCCAGAGGATGTCTGGCAGAACGCCTTGGTGCTGGTAAATTGAGTTGCTTAATACACTTTGAGTCAGCTGATATAACTTGGTGTATTTTGTGATAATCCAGATGGGCACCATTTTCTTTTCTTTTGTCTTTCCCTGAGCATGAGCAGCCATTTTAAAGCTTCCACTAGCAAATACCAGAGACAGAAGAAGTCCCCACCTGTCTTTCCTCATAGAAATAGAAAGAGGACTGAGTGAACCTTAGCAGAGGCCATCTTAGCATGGGCACATTAGGAGCAGTCCTTTCAGTCTAACTGCTGACTGAAACCTGGTAATCCTCTTTGTTCAATGGCTGTTTCAATTTTGATTTATGGGAATTTATTTCGAGCACTCTCTCTCACCTAAAGCTCCAGGACGGCGGCGCATTTAAGAGGGGCAACTCTGCATCTAGTACAAAATTGCGGATCAATTAAGTTTGTGCATCTCATCATCAAATGCACCCCCAGGCCCTTGCCCTTACACAATTGTTCCACAGCACACTCGTGAATAGGCCTAGATCACTGGACTGGCCTCTTATGCAACGAACAATGCAGCACCACCTGGGTAGAACTCCCCCTCAACACTGAGGCAACACTGAGGCAATCCTAGAGACACCTGATGAAGCTACGAGAATACCCTAGGAGCCCCTGAGAATACCAAGGGAAAAGATAAAAATGGGGTTTGGCCAAATGGAATCCCTGGGGCAGAATCTCTTGCCTGACCCCAAGATGGCCGCTACAGTCCTCATTTTCCTCGTTGAGCTACTACTCTTGGACAAAAATTGGACCTCGACCAGACCTCAAGCATATCCCCGATCCGGCTCTTTAGCTGCTACAGTGTAGATCAAAATTGGCGCCCAACACATATTAATTTACTGATCTTCACTTACTACAATCAACATTGGCTGCATAGGGGCAGCAGTCTCCCAGGCTACTGAACCAATGACCCAACTCGCATTTCCCCTTCTACAGTGAGGGTATTTCTCTACCAGCCCTTCTGTCCCTAAAATGGCGTCCATAAGTGTGCCCTTATCCAAAGCACTCCTACTCCCCTTGTTGGGGATGGATCCAGCATTTATGCCCTGGAGTCTCAGAGACCCCTCTGCAAGAGTCCACAGCGACAAGAGATTCACACATAGCGGAGGACTGGGAAAGATCCCCTTACCGCTGGGAGCCATCTCCTACCCAGCCGGACGTCGGACACTGTGTTTCCGCTGGGTTTCCTACCCCCTCCCCACCTCTTTCCTCCTTCATTCTTCAGAGTGTGCCTGTGGCCAAAGCACTCCTCTCCCCTTGTTGGGCAGGGATCCAGCATTTATTCCCTGAAGTCTCAGAGACCCCACTGAGAAAGTCCACCGCGACAAGGAAATCACTCATAACGGAGGATTGGAAATGTTCCCTTTACCGCTGGGAGCTGTCACCTACCCAGCCAGATGTCAGACACTGTTACTTCCTCATCTCCAAGCTGTGTTTCCTACCCCTCCCCCACCTCTTCGCTCCTTCATTCTTTGCCTACCTTCCCTATTCCTCTCCTCTCTCCCCTAAATTTCTCTCCCCCTGTCTGCTTTGTTTATCCTATGACTATGCTATGCTTTTGTAACTCATGTAACTCATGTAACTACGCTCCAGCAAATTATGTAACTGTGTAACTATGCTCTGAAACATTGTTCTTCCTCATGTAAAGCGCTCTGATACCTCCAGGTCTAGCCAGTGCTATATAAAACTTTTCAAATAAATAAATAAATTCATGGACGAGTAACTATGTTCCTGCAGCCGCAACTGATTGTAACCCAATCCCAACACTTTGTTGCATCTTGGAGGAATGGTCACATATCCCACAACAACAGTGGACATGTCTGCATTCGCCTGGACTCAGAATGCATGTACGTGCACCTATGCTTATTGACACACACCTGTGCAAGGTGAGGCAGTCCCATGGGTGGAGCTGCACAGCGTCGTTTGGCAACGTTCCTAAATCTGACATACTGCTGGAGGGAGAGTACACATATGGCAATGTAGTACTACATGTGACCTTGTTGGACCCTTTCACCTGCTCACTGTCAGCAGAGCAGGCAGTCATCGCAGTCCGTTGGTAAAGCACTATGCAGATCCCATGGGCTGTGAGTCGTGTCCCCTGACACGGGGCAATGGGCATACGACAAACATCACATGACTCGTCCAGCAAGGCAAGGTGGGCTGAGACCGTTGCCATCCGTAATGATTGGTGTTCTATTTTTGCCTCCCCATTTCTTGCACCTCTACATGTTCCTATGCTGCCTGTTAGTGTCTGAAGCATTGGTCTGCATGTTGTGGCCCTTGTCTTGTCCGTACTGACACGCACATGCTTATAAAGTCTTGGCAATTTAACTAGTGTTCAACTGTGATGAGTGTTGATTAGAATGACAAATTGTGTGCCTCAATGAGCATTGTCCATACACAGGGAGGGACTGAATGACGCATTGCACTTGGGGGTGAGTCCCTATTGACAGCTCCACCTCTGTGAGCCAGACATTGGGGTTGGGATGGCTGCTGATAGACCTGTGCTCATACGTGTCTTCAGCAATGTGAGTATGGTGTCCAACTTGTAGCCATGTGGATCAACGTGATCCATCAAAACAGGCTGTGTCCACACAGTTGAGTGTGAGTAGGTATGCAAAGAGATGTTCTGTTGTCACATGCGATGGGGGACACTACTTTGGGCCTGCTACCGAATTTGACATTTTTACACACAGCTCCATTCAATACATGGACGTGGGGCTACGTTGGGTGGTTGCGAGATTGTTATTCATGAGCAATGAGGCCACAGCTAGTTCACACCTTCACAGTCATCTTATTGGCCATGAGGGTCAGGGTCAAACATGTGCATTGATGTCATTTCCCTTTTTGTGCAATCAATGTCCATACATTCATCCATCCTTTTATACTTGACTGAACATAGACATGACACATCTGTGTGATTTGGAATGTTTTATTCACATTCTGTGGTGTGTCAGAGCTGGAGCAGTACATAGCATGGCTGCCCAGTGGAGGGCCAACCAGAGTACTTTTGGGAATGATAAGTTAATCGGAAGAGGAAGACTTCAGTCCGCAGCCTGATTGCTGTGTCATTGTAACCAGAGCAGATATGGCAGTCCATTTCGGGGTCCAGGTCAATGTTGCAGAGTGTTTCGGGGGACAGTGGAAGGTGTTGTTCCAGGGCATGATGCAGAGGGCTGAACCAAGCAGTAACAGGCCATATTGCGGGGATGAATGCTACAACCTCCTTTCGCACACAGAGTCAGTACCATCCACATCTTAGTCCTCTGATATGTCTTCTGTGTCAGGTTTGTGTGGTGGTGTTATAGCTGCCTCACTGTGCGCCACTGGCACATCAGGGGGCGTAGGTGGTATGGCTGTCTCACTGTGTGCCACTGGCACATCAGGGGGAGGAGGTGGTATGGCTGCCACACTGTGTGCCACTGACAGATCAGGGGGCTGAGGTGTGCGTGTCGAAGTTACTGCAGCTGTCATCTGGGACAGGCTCTGTGGCAGCAATGGCAAGATGAGATTCTGCAGGGCATGGAAGATCCCAGCTACATCTCGCTGGTGTACATCCGTGGCAGCAATCCTTCCATCCTGCATCAGCTCCATGTTCTCCATTGTCCTCCACATGTGTCCCAACTCCTGTCTGACATCGCTGGAGCCTGTCTGCCTAGACAGTTCTTGTATCCGAGTAATGGCTCCAGCGAGGTCAGCCAAGAAGTGTTGTAGAGCATGGGACGGACTGTGGGTGTCCGTTAGGGACTGTAAGTGGTCCCTGATGAGACTCATACACCCATGTATGGCATCAATTTTGGCTGCCATGAGGTCGAAGCCCACCCGCACCTGTTCAGCCAGCCCCCTCTGGCAGTCTAAGACACGGCATTGGAATGCCATGTGTATTTCCGCGAGGTGGTGGGAGCCGTGGTGGTGGGTGCTTCCTGCTGTGTGGGCTGTGCAGGGGGTGGGGTCACCTCGGTGTAGCTGGGCTGCCCTGCTTCTGGAGGTGGGGTGTGGAGGCTATCAACGAGCCATTGGAGGGTGTCAGGGCAGATGGCCACGGGGTCCTCATCATCAGCACTGAAGAGATGTCTGATCTGCTCTGCAGGAGGTGTTGATTGTCCCTCTGCAATGAAAATGGGAGGTGCAGGTTAACAGTGTGTTCCATGTATGTTGACGCATTGTACATGTTTACATTCAGACTACATGACAATGTACATTGTGTCTGTTTTGAAGGAACTGGATGTTTGATGGGAGATAGTGGACTACATGACGGATGGGTGGTTGTACTCTTACATTATCATCTCAGTTTCCTGCTATGGCAGATGTGATTAGTCAGTTTCTACGCACAAGCGGCACCAGTTGGGTCCTCTGTTCTGTAGTGAAAGTGTTGCACTTTGTACCACACTGTCGTCAATGTTGAAGTGCTGTGATTGCTATGTGTGTGTGGTGCATTGTGGGAGAGTCGCCACTGCAGCTCTGATTTGGCAGCCCCTTATACCTTTGAGGCGGTGTGCCTTTGAGGTACCCCAATCCTCGCGTATGTACGGACCGTACATACACGAGGATTGGGGTACGCCTGGGGTACGGTGCAGACATACGCTGGTGGGGGGGTACGTTGCGGACATACGCAGGTGGGGGTACGGTGCGACATACACGGGTGGGGGGGAAGCTGGGGGGGCCGTACGACTCGTACCCCGGGCACAAGTGTACCCGGGGTAGGGGTCGTACAAAGTTCGCTCCGTATGGGGCGTTTTCCATACGCTTGTGTATTCCGAACGCCGGTACGGATCGGACTTGTGCGCTCGGACTTCAGTTTTACGACTCATACGTAAAACTGTCCGGGGACGTCTCGTAGACCTTTTCTTGATACGATTCGTATGTATTTTTTAAAGTACGAATCGTACTTCACCGGTTGTATGGGACTTGTACGATTCGTACGTAAAAAAATACAGATACGAGTCGTACGGTAATTTTTTTAACGAATCGGAATCGACTCCTAAATAGAAAATATAGTGGGACACAAATATCATGTCAAAAAAATTGTGATGCCAAAAATCAATGGGGCATAGAATATATTTTATATCTTTTTAATATAGTGTTATAATATCTTCTCTATTATTCTTTTGTTATATTCGTTTAAGTTTTGAAGGCTATTATTTTAACATGTAACGTGTAATGTATTTTTATTTTTTATTTTATTTTTTATTTGGTAATCTATTTAAAGGGTTTTTAATGTTATTTAAATTTATTTATACATGGGTTGTTTGGTCTGTAGGAAGATAGAGTGGAAATGTTCCTAATATGTATTTTGTAACTGCTTATACTTTAATTTTTTTAATTTGTTAATATGAATATTATGTGAATTTTTATATTTGTAAATGTTTTAATCGATAACTTTAATATAATATGTCAAATCATTTTCATAATTTTTAATTTGACAGTTAGAGAATTGATTTTGTAAATTATTAAACTGGTTTTAGTAATTTGTATATTAATTGATTGTAACTTTTTTATATTACTTATTTTTGTTTAGTATTATTTGTTAAATTATTTTGCATTGTTAATTTTTTCCAGTACTATTTTAGTTTGATTTTGGGCTTGTTAATTTTTTGGGGTCGTAGCTTGGGAAGTGTTAAAAATATATATTTTGTAGTGTTTTAACTATTTTAAATATTTTAAGCTTTATTTCATTACATTCTTAATTATTCATGCATTAATTTTAATTTGTAAAAACACCCTCCCATGGAAAATAAGAACTTAAAATATAACCCTTTAGAAAAAAGGTTTACATAAACTAATTGTTTTTTTTACATGAAAATATATAAATAAATGTAATTTAATGTTAAAAAATGTACATATATTAAACATAACATCATTTTTTGTCAAAGTATTGTAATAACTTTATTAATTGAAAATAAATGTAACTATTTAAAAAAAAAAGATTTTTAATTGATGCTCTGCTTGGAGGGTGCTGATAGGTAATGGGTCGCCCCTCCCCCCACATGACCTTTCTTTCATGTTCCTCTTGTTCCCCGGCCCTCCCTCCCCTGCTGGGACCCGAACCCCAATCCCTGCTTGGCGACAGCAGTGGAGCACTTCACCCCATGCATTCATCTCCACCCACACATACTACTCTACCACATTGGTTAGATCCCCTTGGCATGGCGGACCATCGGCCCTGTCACACTGTGGGGTGAGACCAAGCCGTGTCAAAGTCATCCTCTTGTGGGAAAGGTTTAGGCTCATAGTTGATGTTCTCGATTTCATGTTCCAAAGTTACTATACCATGTCGATGCATAGAGTTATGCTAGTATTGAACATCTGTAATGTACAATGCTAAGTGCATACTCCTGTAATGAGATACGTGAAATGTCTGATGTACAAAGTTTATCTCAAACCCCAATAATGATGGTATAAAGAGTGTAATGCTAGATCGGCTGGAGAACTTAGCCGCTGAGAAGGGCATTGTTATGACAGTACAGTATGGTTTCAGGCAGGGTCTGAAAACAACAGAGCAGTGCTTGAATGTTCACCTTCTGAATACGTGTCCGTTAATGGAGAGTGCTTTTACCTTGCCTTTACGGATACCAGTGCAAACTTTGAAAATGTTATCAGAGGCAGGTTATGGAGGATGTTTTTAACAAAGAGAGCTGACCCTAAGATTGTTTATTTGCTTTCCCAACTCCATGAGGACTTAGAGGAATGTGTCAGATTTGGCCCTAATGGAGAATGCCCACCCCTTTTAAGATCAGGCCGCATGGTGCCTGCCACATAAAGCAGGGATATGCACGGGTGCATATTTTGTTCTGCGGCGTGTGCTGCAGCCCGCAGCACTGCCCACAATACAAAATATACTACCGCCTTGAAGGTTGTCGTACCAGGATTTAGGGTGTAGGGCCACCGACAGCTTGTCGGGTGGTCCAGTCCTGATATGATGGCAGTCGGACAAAAGTCTGACCGCCATCATAATGAGGCTCTAGGGTGGGTCTACAGAGGCAGCTGGACAAATTCATTGAATTTATGCATAACCTGGGACTGTCCATCAACAAAGCAAAATCCTTTACCATGGTTTGTGGTGGCTCGTTAAGTAAAACTATCTCTCTAAATGTTAGTGGCACCAAATTACAGTGTAATCCCACTTTTAATTACTTGGGGATTGATATCATGAATTTTTGGAAACATCTGTTGAGAGTGAGATCTGTGCAGCTTGAGCAGACAATTGCATCTCTGTTTTAATTTGCCACCAAACTGGAGAAATCACAACTGGAGATAATCAAAATCTATAAGGCCAAATGCATCTCAGCCGCCTCCTATGGTGCAGGCATCTGGTGGTGCTGCGATTCTGCGCAGTGGCAGTTTAGTGAAAATAATGTTCTACATAGATTGCTCTCACTACCAAGGAGTCCCCCGGCTTGAATATGTCATGAAGAATTAGGCCTACGATATTTAGGAGACTTCATAAAGATAGCACCAGCCCTGTTATGGCTCTGAGTGTGGTCTAGGCCTGAAGCTGTCAAATGGTAATGGCAGACTGTTTAGCCAAAGCTTGCAACATCAAATGGCTGTCCCATGTGAAAGCTCAATTGTGTTCAATCGGAAGGGCATATAATTATGATAATCCACAGAATGTCAGCCAATAGATCCGAGTCTAAATTAAAGATGAATTATTGGATTTACTGGCAAGTGAAACAGTAGCAGGAGAGCTTGGCAAGAGGGCAGTTGGAACTGTATATTGTGCTAATTTCGACTAACCACATGGAACCATACCTACATAAGGTACAGAGGCACTAGAGGTTCTATTTGGTAAGATTCAGAATTAATATGGTTCTCTTACTGGAGTTATCTTCTCACAAACATGACAGAGGCACTAGAGGTTCTATTTGGTAAGATTCAGAATTAATATGGTTCTCTTACTGGAGTTATCTTCTCGCAAACATGACATTTTCAAAGAATATGCTATACCAGACTGCAATGAATTTCTCCTACTAAAAAATTGTGCACGTTTTGACCTAGGTTTATCCACTGATGAACTTCACTACCTGGAGAGTATGGGTATCCATTCTGTTGAAAACTTTCAATATAACACTTCATGAAAGACCTGGGCTCAACGTGGATTTGCAGATAGTAACATTGAGAATAAGCTGTGGCTTAGTTTTTAGGTATACACTATTTAGGGCTTCCAACTATAGGAGAATGGAGCTTTTTTCTCAATGGCTCCCCTAGTATACTTCTAAATTAGTGGCCAAGGTTCTATCCCTCTGCCATAAATTGATGTTTTAGATGTCATCCTGAGGGTAAGTGGGATAGGCAATATGTTATAGCCGCCTGCCCAGCAATGCCTTATTACTGGGAGCAGCTAGGGGCATATCTAGGTTCACGAATGAATAAGCCACTTCGACTGGAGATTTCACTATTTTATTTGGGCTCATCGGAAATGATAGTCCTAGTGTCGGACGCTGAATGAAGGTTTGTGCAATTGTCAATACCTTTTTACATGTATCTATTTATTTCTTTGATCGACTTACTCTAAATAGAGACTCCTTTTAATGATCTTGTAAGAAATGTCGATCAGGTGCTGTAGTAATAATATATTTTTGGATACTCCCCAAAAAAAAAGATAGTAAACTTTGGTGCATTGCCTAGTGAAAAATTAAGTAAATTCTCAGATATGTAATGACTTATATGCAGTCAGCTTTGGCTCAAATGATAGCTCCTGTGGAGATGGTTTTGTTAGGTCAGGAGAAAGGGGTGATTTTGAAGACTTGGGGAATTACATAAACATTAAATTTGTGCAGTCTTTGCAAATCTCGGTAATTTGAAAAAAAGATTCCTGAAGATATTAAGACAGTGAACGGCAGTTTTCTTCCCTCAGATCAGGTTAGATTTAATATGCACATGATTTCTTCTGTATGTTTTGTAAACCATCATGAAAAAAAGCTTTGATTCGATAGATTCCCCTTGGTTCAAAGTAGTCTTGGAGATGCCTTGACTGACTTTATCTAATCCTGGTACTGATTAGACTGTTAGGACGCTACTAATAATTTCAGATTATTGTCAACCTAGTTGTATGATGCCTGCAAATCCAGTGTGAGTCATATTCCTAATAGGCTTACAGAACTAGATTTTCACGAGCTATTGAATGTGAAATTTCCCTACCCACCTATAATGAAGAATGTAGTGATTAATTTGGAATTATGACTATAAATTAGATTCGGAACCCAGTGCTTAAACACCCTATTGTACACTGTCTGCACTTACTGAACCAGAAACAGAATATCTTAAACAATAATATTAGAATTCGGCGAAATGGATTTATTAGGCCTGAAAGTGCTCTGCCTCTTTTCTGTTATTCTTTGCTTCCAAAATAGGGGTAGCTAGGAAAGTCTATAGCCTGTAGAGCTCTCAAAAGGATCACAGTGAAGAATATTAACTAATTCCTGTTAATATCTGTTCTGTTAGAACAGATTAGAAATGCAAAGATATTGACAAAGTGATTCTGAAAAGAGCTTGTCATATAGTTAGAGACTGAGAAGATGATGAATAGAAAATGCCATTCTGTACTAAGTTTGAATAGTTCCTTTAGGATTTTGAAAAGCTCCTGCAGTGTTACAGTATTTTATTGATGAGGATTCAAGACAATTTGAGGATGTGTTCCTTATTGTATATTTTGATTTACTGAGACTCCTTGGAAACTCAAAGGTCACAGTTTAAGGCTGTTTCACAATGGTTAAGGGATCGTCATCTTTTTGATATGATGGACAAAAATATTTTTCATACTCCTGCTGTCGACCTTTGGGGTACGTACTTACAACTGAGGCCATTACAATGGATGAAAAGAAAGTGTCAGCTACTGCTCAGCCTTCCAAAACAACATCAGTAAAGACTAGTCAATGTTTTATGGGCCTTGTCAATTTTTATAGGCGGTTCATTTATTGATTTTGGAAATTATAAGACTCATTGCCAACTTGATACGAAAAGGAATAGTTTCTGTTTAGTCAAAAAAAGCAGATCAAATCTTTTGTTTATTTAAAGGGCTCTTTTCTATTGCTCCTATTTTGTAACAAACCAATGTAGGATATCATGGTATGGGAGGTGTTTTAATGCATCTATGACAAAACATAATGTCAAAAATGTCTTGATACACAAATATTGCAGCACAAATATTGTGGTACTAAATATATGGCTCACATGTTTGTATGTAGAAAAGGCCTCATTTTGCCCTTTTTTGCTTGGTAACCCACACGTTTACTAGATTTCATTGCTGACATTTGCTACACTCCTAATTGTCATGTTTAACTTACCTATAAGTCACTAGCATATGGTACAACGTGTATCCAGAGCCTCTAAGCTAAAAACCCAGTGCAAGGGAGCACTGCCCAAGAATTGGATTAAAGTGACCCAAGGGAGGTTCTGCCCATTTTCCTAGCCACACCTCTGGGATGGGCACAGTAGCTCTGCACATGAGAAGACAGATTCTGCCATCTTGGTTTTATGTTGAAAAGGATATTCTGTAATTGTTTTCAATAGGACACAGGAAAACATTGGCAAAAGTGGGTAGAGTTACTTCTAGGTGCTTTTATACTGTAACTTAGGGGGGGCTAGGAGTCATCCTAACCACAAGCTAGTGCCAGGCATAAATGTGGAACCCATAACTACATTCTTTAGATCTCTATTGAACCTGTGGAAGACAGAAGAAGGACTGCACCTGCCGGTGAGACCTGTGAGGAGAACACTAGGGGCTGGACCTGCTCCTACTTTTCCACAGAAATCCAAGAGTCAGTTGGTTGACTTCCTGTTCAGCTACAGGGACACAAATGCTGCATGGAGCCCCCTTTCCTAGTAGAGCCCAGTTGACCAGTTTCAACTGGACCTGACCTGGAACCTGCTGGTGTCTTATGTTGGAGTGATTCCTGCCCTCCAAGTGCTGTTCCTGAAGTCCTGGAACCTTGGCTGCTGTCAGAGTATATCCCTCCTTCCTAACCCCAAAAGCTGGGAATTAGAAGCTCTCTGAAAACTTTCTGCATGGAGAACTGTCGAGGGACCAACTCCAGCCTGAAAGACGATCCACTGGGAGTGCATTGCTGGTGGGCTTGTCTTTTCTGTAGCTCCTGCTAGCTTCTCCACTTGATTTTGGAATCTGTTGATGCAGAGGCTGCTTTGACTCAATCCCGCAGCTTCCTCAACACCGCAGTCGACAAGGACCCAATCGGTACTGAAGACCTTTACCATACAGAAACCCGAACTTCTTCTGCCTGAACAACCACAGTGGGTTCCTATTCTCCTGCAACCCATCGTCGTCGAGCCATGCTTCAGATTTTGCCTGCTACTCTTAACGCTGATTATCTTTTTATGTTCAGAACCGTTTCTATGGAAAGAAGGTAACTCTTTGACTGGAACAAACTGAGTCCCTTTATCTGCCAGTCAAATGACAGTAGTTGACGTTAACCAGTGACTACACCCCTGTCCAGCATGACCGGTTGCCCTTGTTTAGTGCTTTGTACTTTTTGACACTTTTTTAACAGAAATTTTATAAATTCATATATACTGTTCCTCCTATTGGATTTTTATAGTTGTGGTGTCATTTTGTTTAATAAAATGTACTCTATTTTTATAAGTCGTAGTGTGATTTGTTATTGTGCTGTGTTTTTAACTGTTTTGGAACTTCAAAATGCTTTACACATTTCCTTAAATTAAGCTGGCCAGCTCTGTGCCATAGCTACCAGGGATTGAGCTGCAGGTTAAATTATTGTAACCTTTACTGGAACTAACAAGAGTATTGACATTATTGCCTCTGGTTGACTACCTTCCACGCCAACTAATAACCCACCTTCTCACAATGTATTTGGTTTTTATAAAGTGCAAATCTAACCAGAAGGCGTTGAAGCTCTGTAAATATTCAAAGACAAGAGTAAAATCAATGAGAAATTGGAGAGGAAGCTGAGCTGTGGACAGTTAGTGCATTGTGATGTTGTGTTCTTTAATGAGGTGAGTCTTTACATTTTTCCTGAATTGGAGCAGCGTTGAAGCTTTTCTGATGGATACAGGGATGTTGTTCCAGATCCAGGGTGCATAAATGGAAAAATAACTGTTGTCTTGTTTATTCTTACTTACACTTCTTAGTCTGCAGTCTGATGATGTCTTAGCTGTGGGTGTGCCAAGAAACACCAGAGATGGTAACGTAAGCAGAAGTGCAATTTTTGATGGCTTTGTAAATGATGTAGCTGATTATGAAGATGGTTCGGTCTGGCAAGGGGAGCCAATGGAGTTCAATGAGGTTGGTGGTGATGTGATCATATTTCTTCAAGTCCTGCATGAGGCATGCTGTGGCAGGTAGGATGCTTCCTAAGAGGTATTAATGTGGAGTCTGACAGACCATGGATAAGGGCATTGCCACCATCAAGATGCAAGAGTATAAGGGCTTGAACAGCAGTTTTGAAGTCGCATTCTGGAAGAATCGGTTTGACTTTCTTTAGAAGTACCAGGCCTTCTTTATTTTCTAGCAATGCATTCCTTGAGGGAGAGGTTGTTATCCAGGGTGAATCCAAGTGATTTGGCATTCAGTGAGCATTGGGGATCAAAACCATCAAAATTCATGTCATTGAGTGAGGTTTGAACTGTGTTTTGTTAATTGTTCTTGACAAATGATAGAAATTCTGTACTGGTTGCGTTGAGCTTCTGATAAGGGCTGGACATTCAGATGTGGGTGATGTGCAAGCAGTGTATGAGGCTCTTGATGTCTGAAGCACAGAAGACTTTCAAGTAGAGTTGTATATGATCAGCAGATTGGTAAATCTTGATACAGTTTTCTGCAACTAGGGCAGCAAGCGTTGTCATGTAAAGGTTGAAGATGACAGAATACAGCATGGAACCCGGGTGGAGACTCCACATGTGATAGGGATATTTTATGACTTGTATTTTGTATTTGTATTTAATGAGTTTTATATAGCGCTGGCTAGACCCGTAGGTATCAGAGCGCTGTACATTCGGTTACACAATGTTAAAGAAAATGATAACAATGACACATTACGTCAAAAACTGAGCAACACATTGAAAGAGGGAAGAAAGGAGAGAGAAGTAGGGAGGAGGGGGGAAGCGGGAATTGTGAGGGGGAAGATGAGGGAAAAGACGGCAGGAGAGACGAAGGGAAGTCTGCCCAAAGACCGATTGGGTAGGTGACGACCGAGGAAGGAGTCCACAGCCCGTCTCCCCTTTAGCTAAGCAACGTAGCTCCATGGGGCATTAGTCAAATATCTAGGTCTCAAACTGACAAGGGAGAGTTCACATAAGAAAGTCCAGTGGATAAACAGGGTGGGAACTGTGAGCAAGGACGGGTGTGGGCAGGGGTCAATAGCTGGACAGAAGAGAAGAGTAGAGCGGTGGGGGGTAGGGTGAAGGGGGAGGAGGGAGATAAGGTCAGGGAGATACGCAGGAGAGTTTGCCCAAGGACTGGCTGGGTAGGTGATGGCCAAGGAGGGACTCCATAGCCCATCTCCCTTTTAGTTCGCGAGGGAGCTCCACCGGTCATCAGTCAAAATGGCTGGGTCTTAGCTGTCGATGGAGAGTTCACAGAGTCAATGACTGAGGCGACCATCTTGAGGTCAGGCGGGGGGATGAGTCCTTGATGTAAGAATTCTGAGGATCCCCATAATTTTCTATACTCCGGATGAAAGGGGGTGCAAACTAGGCAGGGTATCGTCATGGTGAGCAGAGCCAGGGTCCGCATGTCTTTAGGGGGAGCGCGTGATGTCGAGTCATCCCCGCCTGAGGGAGAAACAGCCGCCATTTTCAGGACAGGCGGGGGGCTCAGGACTCTTACTTGTTTCTATAGCGCGAGCCCCTGCATATAGCGTGTTGAGAGAAACCCCTGGCAGTGATTCAAAAATACTTCCCACTTCCTCAAATTTACCTATCTGGGCGGTTGCACGCTCGGGGAGAGCACGGCGCTGGGCTTGCTGCTGTAGGATGAGCAGGTGTCTCATCAAGATCAAGCGGGTGCACGCTCTCCAATGTGCGCCGTACGTACTAGGAGCAGTAACTACGGACTATGTTCATTCCTAGCTCATAGCCTCTGAATTAGGGAAACATGCCAAGTCGCACCGCCACTGTCTCGCGTCTGGGCATCCACCGTGCACTGTAGTGTAGCGCTTCCCCGTCTGTCACCGAGCCGATCAATGCAGCCCCGGTCTCAGCAGTACTCACGGGATCAAAGCCGTAGCAGGAATAATGGAGATACGATACTTCCCATGGGGCACAGGATCAAGACTGATTTGCATATGGCTGGGTTCAAACTGGAATGGCATGGTGAGCAAAAAAACGATGGATTTAGGCCCAGATCTCTGTACTGGGGTGAATGTATGACATTGTTCTGCATTCTGTCCATCAATTGTTGTTTTTGCATTTGTCACCCCGAGTGGGAAGGGTATGCTCAGACGTGAGTCCCTTGCTCTCCATGCCACTGGAATCAGGCTATCCTGGCTGACGAGGGCTGAAAGCCCGAAACCGGCCCTAGGATGCTTGTTTCCAGTCCAGGGAGGACCTGGCTTGGCAGTTCGGGCTGGACTGTTCCCATGGGGCACAGGATCAAGACTGATTTGCATATGGCTGGGTTCAAACTGGAATGGCATGGTGAGCAAAAAAACGATGGATTTAGGCCCAGATCTCTGTACTGGGGTGAATGTATGACATTGTTCTGCATTCTGTCCATCAATTGTTGTTTTTGCATTTGTCACCCCGAGTGGGAAGGGTATGCTCAGATGTGAGTCCCTTGCTCTCCATGCCACTGGAATCAGGCTATCCTGGCTGACGAGGGCTGAAAGCCCGAAACCGGTCCTAGGATGCTTGTTTCCAGTCCAGGGAGGACCTGGCTTGGCAGTTCGGGCTGGACTGTTCCCATGGGGCACAGGATCAAGACTGATTTGCATATGGCTGGGTTCAAACTGGAATGGCATGGTGAGCAAAAAAACGATGGATTTAGGCCCAGATCTCTGTACTGGGGTGAATGTATGACATTGTTCTGCATTCTGTCCATCAATTGTTGTTTTTGCATTTGTCACCCCGAGTGGGAAGGGTATGCTCAGACGTGAGTCCCTTGCTCTCCATGCCACTGGAATCAGGCTATCCTGGCTGACGAGGGCTGAAAGCCCGAAACCGGTCCTAGGATGCTTGTTTCCAGTCCAGGGAGGACCTGGCTTGGCAGTTCGGGCTGGACTGTTCCCATGGGGCACGGGATCAAGACTGATTTGCATATGGCTGGGTTCAAACTGGAATGGCATGGTGAGCAAAAAAACGATGGATTTAGGCCCAGATCTCTGTACTGGGGTGAATGTATGACATTGTTCTGCATTCTGTCCATCAATTGTTGTTTTTGCATTTGTCACCCCGAGTGGGAAGGGTATGCTCAGACGTGAGTCCCTTGCTCTCCATGCCACTGGAATCAGGCTATCCTGGCTGACGAGGGCTGAAAGCCCGAAACCGGTCCTAGGATGCTTGTTTCCAGTCCAGGGAGGACCTGGCTTGGCAGTTCGGGCTGGACTGTTCCCATGGGGCACAGGATCAAGACTGATTTGCATATGGCTGGGTTCAAACTGGAATGGCATGGTGAGCAAAAAAACGATGGATTTAGGCCCAGATCTCTGTACTGGGGTGAATGTATGACATTGTTCTGCATTCTGTCCATCAATTGTTGTTTTTGCATTTGTCACCCCGAGTGGGAAGGGTATGCTCAGACGTGAGTCCCTTGCTCTCCATGCCACTGGAATCAGGCTATCCTGGCTGACGAGGGCTGAAAGCCCGAAACCGGTCCTAGGATGCTTGTTTCCAGTCCAGGGAGGACCTGGCTTGGCAGTTCGGGCTGGACTGTTCCCATGGGGCACAGGATCAAGACTGATTTGCATATGGCTGGGTTCAAACTGGAATGGCATGGTGAGCAAAAAAACGATGGATTTAGGCCCAGATCTCTGTACTGGGGTGAATGTATGACATTGTTCTGCATTCTGTCCATCAATTGTTGTTTTTGCATTTGTCACCCCGAGTGGGAAGGGTATGCTCAGACGTGAGTCCCTTGCTCTCCATGCCACTGGAATCAGGCTATCCTGGCTGACGAGGGCTGAAAGCCCGAAACCGGTCCTAGGATGCTTGTTTCCAGTCCAGGGAGGACCTGGCTTGGCAGTTCGGGCTGGACTGTTCCCATGGGGCACAGGATCAAGACTGATTTGCATATGGCTGGGTTCAAACTGGAATGGCATGGTGAGCAAAAAAACAATGGATTTAGGCCCAGATCTCTGTACTGGGGTGAATGTATGACATTGTTCTGCTTTCTGTCCATCAATTGTTGTTTTTGCATTTGTCACCCCGAGTGGGAAGGGTATGCTCAGATGTGAGTCCCTTGCTCTCCATGCCACTGGAATCAGGCTATCCTGGCTGACGAGGGCTGAAAGCCCGAAACCGGTCCTAGGATGCTTGTTTCCAGTCCAGGGAGGACCTGGCTTGGCAGTTCGGGCTGGACTGTTCCCATGGGGCACAGGATCAAGACTGATTTGCATATGGCTGGGTTCAAACTGGAATGGCATGGTGAGCAAAAAAACGATGGATTTAGGCCCAGATCTCTGTACTGGGGTGAATGTATGACATTGTTCTGCATTCTGTCCATCAATTGTTGTTTTTGCATTTGTCACCCCGAGTGGGAAGGGTATGCTCAGACGTGAGTCCCTTGCTCTCCATGCCACTGGAATCAGGCTATCCTGGCTGACGAGGGCTGAAAGCCCGAAACCGGTCCTAGGATGCTTGTTTCCAGTCCAGGGAGGACCTGGCTTGGCAGTTCGGGCTGGACTGTTCCCATGGGGCACAGGATCAAGACTGATTTGCATATGGCTGGGTTCAAACTGGAATGGCATGGTGAGCAAAAAAACGATGGATTTAGGCCCAGATCTCTGTACTGGGGTGAATGTATGACATTGTTCTGCATTCTGTCCATCAATTGTTGTTTTTGCAGTTGTGAGATGGGGCACGGAGTTTATAGTCTCCGATTTCGTTCCCAACAGTCCATTTCAAACCGCAATTTATGCCCCAGCTATTACAGCCGATATTCCGATTTCGGAATCGTCACTTTGCGTGGGTGTAGGGTATTTTGATGTGCTGGTCTGTGCCGTGTTGAGTGGGGTCGGCACGGAGCTGCAGTTTTATGCGACCACTTCAGTCGAAGCTCCTCCTCCTCCTACCAAAGGCCTTGTAAGGGCCCAAGTGAATAAACTGGCTTAACTGCAAAGATATGCAGAGAAGCAGTGAAGGACATGGCAGATGAATGCCATTTGTCACTCAAGGGTGTATATGGAGGTGTAATGGTCGTCTGTGTCAAAGGCAGTTCAGAAGTCCGGCAATATCAGGATGCAGTTGTCATCTTTATCTGTGGTCAAGAAAGTATCAACTACAATGTAAAAGTTGACAGTCTCCAGTCTGCAATGTTACATACTTACAATGTAAATTACAAAACTATAATCTACAAAATATTGTGGTACTAAATATTGAATTCATATAGGTAAGCATATCTATCAAAAGATTATTGAAAAAGTATTGAAACATATAACATATACTAAACATTTCTAAATAAAAGTTTTAAAAAATATAATGCAAATTAGTTTAAATAAATATATAATAAATATTATATAACTGAATAAAATTTTCTTTTAACAAAAAATAAAACAAATAATAAAAACATAAAGTTTAAAAACACAAAAATATATCATATTAATTTACAGTAAAACATAAAAAAATTAATTATACTACGTAATTGTTAACTAAAATATTATCAATTTAACAATTTACAAAACAAAATAGAAATTACAATAAGAAAAATAACAAACCAATTATTCAAGTAATAATATAATCAACATTCAAAAACACTAATATAAAAAACAACAACAAACAAAAATAGATATACCTCCAAAAAAAAAATAACAAAAAGGGAAAAGCATTTTAAATGCTAAATTCAAAGAAATAGACACACAAAATGTGGAATAAATATCAAACAAATAATTAACCGCTATTAAAATATGAATTAGATTGAAAACATAAATAAAACAAAAAAAACAATCCAAATTTAACAAACAAATTCAACAATGTTGCATTTTGAAGACTAAAATTGACCACTCCTACTTCAAACTAAAACACTGTAGGGAAAGTATTCCCTGTAGTAGGATAAAATGTACTTTTCCCACTATACTCTATACAATATTAGGGAGAGCATTGGCCTTTGGAGGGCTGAGATTTTCTATTCCCATGCAAACCTAAACAACAGTAAGGAAAATGATAGGCTTTGGAGGCATGAGATTTACTAGTCCCGCTCCAATCTATGCAACATTGGCTAAAGTATTGAACTTTGGAGGGGTCAGATTTCCTATTCCAACTCCAACCTAAACAAAAGCAGGGAAAGTGCTGGACTTTAGGGTGGCGAGAATTACTAGTTCCACTCGAGTCTGAACAACAGTAGAGAAAATGTTGGGCTTCCAACGGATCTGATTTACTATTCCCACTCAAAGCGAAGCAAAAGTAGAAAAAGCGTTAGATGATTTCAATCCCAGATGCCACAAAAGCAAGATGATAGATTCTCCATGGAGAACTTAAGTGGAGGACTGCTTAGCACTTGACTAACCTGCCAGGTCAGACCAAGCTAGCACGCTTCAGTAATTTAGCAAATGTGAAGTCTGATCATAGTTATTGACTGTATAGAGATTTGTACTGAAATTTAAGTAGTCATCTGGGCATGTGACCATGGGAAAGGCAAGTTTTGAGTAGGAACGGAGTGAGTCGTGGAATATCAGGCATTAGAAGTATATTTGTAATCCACAGCTTAGAGGAAGAAACTCCAGAAGGGTAAGGGAGATGGAGTACCTAAAACCCGTAGCACAGACCCTAGTGGATGAATTTATTAAAGAAATTAGTGTACTGATCAAGCCATCCCAGAACATCTGTGGGGCCCATAAGGCTGTGGTGGGGGGTTTCTGAATTCAAGAGTGTCAATTCACAGATGTGAAAGAACTCTCCTACCTCAAGAACAGATGGCAAGAGCAGTTAGACCCACCCTTAACCTTCTTATCCTCTAGGACTGTGTACCTGAATGTGAATGTGGATTTAGGAAGTGAATAGGGGCAGCAATCTTTTGAAAAGACCAGCAGAAGAGACTTTTGCTCATGGGCTGTATTGCATGCATTGCATAAAACATGTACAGGTATATTTAAGATTAGGTTAAGTGTACTAGCAGTGAAGATAACAAATATTTTCAAGACGAAGGCACCTTTGACATTGAGAGCTTGAATTGCCTCAAAAAACTATTGAATGATCCTAAGTATAAATCTAGTCCAGATCAATGGGCAGCCTTTCGAAATTGGTAAAGAAAATCATGAAGCGCAATCAAGAATTCCAGGTGTGGAGTTTGAAGGGCACCCATGAGAAACTGAGATGTCAAATCTGTCAGTTGAAGGACAGAGTTAGGGTTTATGCCCTCACTACACTATCTCTTCCTTATTTCTTTTCCCAAAGCACTAGTAAGAATTCAAATGGAGAAAGGGAAAGGGAAGAGGATACACCAGATGTTCTGAGCATCAACTACATCAAAATGAGATGCTGGGGTGCACTAGCAAGATCGTTTGGGATGAAGCAATGCCAGTTAACTGGCTGGCAGGAGGGGTAAAGACAAATCCAGTGCAATCAAGTGCAGCAATTATGGCAACCGCAATAAGCAACTGCATGACTGGCATAAGGACAAGATGAGAGGTGGACACATTGACATCATACTTGCCCCCCCAATGTGATCTCAGTCAACATAAAGGTTTAATAATATGTTGTGTTCTTTATATAAATTGTGACAACTGATTGTTTTTTTTTAAATCTTAACATGGACTGCATGAGATTGCATAGCATATAAGTTTTTTATGTACATGTTTTTAAAGAATATGCACAGGCCCTTTTTTGTAATTGAATTTTTTATTGATAGATTGTGATTTTGACAAGGCACACATGTGTGAATGTATAAATGTTATTTTATCTCTTGAAATCGAATAACAGATATGCTTATATATCTATAAAAAAAATTGTTTTCTCATGTGTATTTTCATTGATACCATTCAGAATATTGTAAATGTATGTTTACTTTTTATTAAGGTTTTTTCACTGTTTTCTGCTGAATTGGTTTTACACCAACCAATAGTATAGTATTTTTTTCTCTTTTTTTGTACCCTACCATTTTGGAAAACAAGTTTCCTGATGTTTAGAAAATTCAAAAAGTGAAAAGGGAATTGTTCTGTGCTAGACCATACATACAATTTGTCATTAAAGAAATCTCGCTGCGTGCTTTACTGATACCGGTGCTAGTAAGACAGCATTCAGAACTTTTGAAATCTGCATATTACCTCTCTTGGGCGAAATGATTGACACAGCTGGCATTCCTAAACCAGTACACTACTGATCCTGTGTCTATATCTTTACATCACATCACTGACTGACACCCCTTACTGTTGAGATCCACCTCACCTGCACATTTCTTGTGTACATTAAAATGTACTGTTTATCGTACTGGGTATGGTGTCAATTTGAATGTCCCTGCATAGAACAAGAATGCTGTTCTGACAGTCTTGTGTGATAATAATGGTATATGTATATTTAACGGTAGTGCAAACCCTTCACCTCAATGTCTTGCATACCTGATCAAGTTCCTTTCACTCCATGGTAATAATATTCTAATGATGTGGGGTGTGTTGTAGCCACGAAACCTGTTAAGATGAGAGTATATGAAAAAGGCCCTCTGTGCCCCACAATACCTGTTGTACACCGAGACTGAGGTGGAGATCTGCACAGTTACTGGTGATCTGCTGAAACAAGGGGTTTTCGTGCCCATTTTAAGAATTTGGAATACACCTATTTTTTCAGTATAAAAGCCTAGTAAAGAAACGTATCATTTTGTGCAATATCTATGTCCCGTAGATGCTCCTACATTGCCAGGTTTTGCTGTTGTACCAAACCCTGCTACCATTCTGTAATGTATCCCAGTGACTGCTGAGTAATTCACTGTTGTAGCTTTATGTTATCTTTCTTCATTTTGGTACTCCCCAACAGCGAGTATCTTTCCGCTTTCTCATTTTCCAGGGAACAAACTTATGTGGTCTCATTTCACACAAATGGATACAAAGTCACTGTGCATCTTTTCATAGGCTCTCGAGAAAGATCTGGGCTCCCTCTGCTTCCCAGAAGGATCTGCATAAGTTCAATATGTTGATGACTTTTTGATTACTTCTGACTCTTTGGACTGTTCCATTGGATCAGGGTCAAAACAAATTTGAAAATTGATGGGTCCTCACTTAAGAAGCACGTTGGGCACAAGAAGGAAGGGGTAGAATGCTACCTCTAGTGATTGGCAGTGGTTAGACTTATTGCAATCATTCCTCCCATCACCTTTTTGTGTGTTGCTGTACTGTCCTAAGTGCCAAGGGTATGCCTGTGCTTGCTGTGCCACTGGAAGCAGGCCACACACAACTGAAGAGACCAAATCAGGATGAAACTGGTTTTAGGTTGTTTGTGTTCTGGTTCAGGGAGGACCTGGCCTGGCAGTTCTGGCTGTACTGCTTACATTAAAGCAGGCTTAAGACTGATTTGCATTTTGCTGCGTCCAAACTGAAGTGGCATGGTGGGAAAAAGAGCAATCGGTTGGAATGCTACTCTGAGTGACTGCCAGTGGTTAGACTTATAGCAAGCACTCCTTCCATCACCTTTTGCGTTTTGGATGTACCGCCCTAAGTATCAAGGGCATGCCCAGACATGGATCCCTCTCACTATGCCACTGGTATCAAGCTATACCCAACTGACAAGCCAATTAGAGTGAAACCAGTTTTAGGTTGCTTGTGTTGCGATTCAGGAACGACCTGGCTTGGCAGTTTGGAATGAACTGCTCCTATCGAGACAGGGTCACTACTGATTTGCATATGGATGGGCCCAAACTGACGTGGCATGGTGGGCAAAATAATGATAGGTTGGAATGCTACCCTGAGTAATTGCCAGTGGTTAGACCTATTGAAATCATTCCTCCCATCACCTTTTGTGTGTTGACACATATTTAAGCTACTCATTTCTTTTATGTTTAGTTTCAGGAATATCGGTTTCCACACATCAAACTACTGAGAGTCAGTTCCACAACTATATCTCCAAGGTGTATGTATTCACTGTTATAGTTTTATGGACGGCTATTATGGCCTAAAATTATCTTGTGTTCCCCACAGACACCTCAATGTGGTTTGCAGACCTCAGTCTCCAGCAGAAGTGATGAGTCAGAATGCCAGTTTCCCCTCTTATCCCATTCCATTTTCTGCATTTCTACCACTGGCCCTCATATTTTTCAGTAAGTGGTCATTGGTGGAGGTGGTGAGAGATGGAATAGTTCATCACTCCAGTTAGATCTCAAGTACAATATTAGTGCTCTCTAACAGAATAAAAGATGCGTTGAGTGACTTTACTCTGCATAGGGTATTGTAAACATTCGCCTCTTACCACTTTGGAGCTAAAAAGAAAGCACATTTTGGGTGACAAAGAACAGAGATTTTATGAATATCTGCAATTCTGTTGCCAATTGCAGACAGAAGCAGGGAACCGCTGAGTGGCAGAATTTCTAGAAGCAACTGTCAATCAGTTCAGAAGAAATATAGTGTATGAATAATCACAGGCTTTCTTCGGTTTTGAGAGTCTTGCTTGGGTGCTTTTAGTGTACTTGGACAGGCAATAAACTAAAAATGTACATTCAAAGATGTACCCACTCTACACCATCCCCACCTACAATAATGCATTACTTTGATCAGCACATGTTCAAAGTCACCATTTCTGGAAGGACTGAATATTGATATGAAACATAGCATGTAACTCCCTTGTTTTAAAAGACTCTTCCCATTAGAACTCTATAGAAGACAATCCATTGTAGACAAATTCTCCAAAAGGTGCATTAAACAGCTAATAAAAAGATTCACCCACATTTTCCACAATCAAGTCCCCAAGACAAGTAAGTAAGTACATTTATTATATGCTTAGTTAATAAAAACCATTGCATAAGATAAACTTAGTATACAATATAATTGAATTATCAATGTCACATGCATATTGGACGCAGAGTCCATGGTTGCGTGATCGCCTGTGCAAATACATCCAGAGAGTGCTCCCGTTAATGCCTTTAAAGTTCTTCTGGATGATTTGATGGTCGGATCATCTTTGGCTTTAGCAAGATTCTTGGTTCCCTATCTAAGCTCTTACATATGCAGAGTAGGTGTAGAATGTCTTCTTTTGCCTCCCCGCATAATCTGTGTTGTTGGCTGTGCCCGTTCCCATGGGGGCGGGTGCAGCATTGATGGTAAAATGCCCAGCCTCAGATGCAGATCTTTTTCCTTTTTTGCTTTAGTAAAACCAGCGCCTAGGTAAGGTTGGGGGGGAGCATCTAGTGTAGCTCTGAATAACGAACCCTCTGTGTGCCCGTTCTGTTAACGCAGCTTTGTCCTCTACAAGGGACAGGGTTTTTACTGTTTTGTTAACCAGCTCTTTAAAGCTTTTGTGGGACCCAATAGTAGACCAAGGGACCTCTAAGGCCAAGTAGTCAATTGAATCTTGTAGGTACCTCATGGCTGCCCTTTCTTTTTTCCAGTTAGGCTTGTTCTATAAATATGCATTCACTGTCCCTGAATCCTCTCCCTTTATTTTGTGCCAACATTTTAGATAAACTCCCTTGTGTGCTATTTGTTGCTTCTGTAATCCAAGCTCTAATCTTATTTGAGCCAGCGCAGTGTACTGTGGGAGATTGAATATTGTTCTCATTGCCCTTGACACCGTCCTATCCAAGACGCCAACATCTCTTCTTCTTAGGCACTCAGTTCCGTAAGTGATAGTGGGGAGGAGTTTCGCTCGAATCACCTGTAATAAGGCGATGAGACTATTTTTTTTTATTTTTTTTGAAAACATAAGACTATTTTTTGTTTGATGTTTTATAATGCAACAGCCATTGGAGAAACGCGCCTTTGCTGTCCAGTATTATGCCCAAGTATTTGAATTCTTCTACACTGTCGAGTCTCAGACATTCCAACTCCCATCGAAACCGGTGTGCTTTCTTTTTCTGGTTTATAACAATCACTTTGGTTTTGCCTAAGTTTATACTTATTCCATTCTTGGTGGAGAAGTTGCTTGTGGTGTTTATCAGGTGTTGCAGGCCAATCGGCGTACGGCTGATTAGTACGAGGTCGTCGGCGTAGAGCAAATTCGAGAGGGTGAAGCCTCCAAGATTAGGGGCGTGATGGGTGCAATTGTCCAATTCAGGTAAAAGATCTGCCAATTACATTACATTGTGTGCTGCAACGCCAAATGGCGATGCAGCGCGTGCAATGTAATTAGTTTTATTTATTTACTTAACTCTGTTCGGACGTATGCCGGAGTTTACTATCCCCCACCCTGCCCCTCCGCCACCCCGCTTCACCACCGCAGCACTCCCTCGAGGAGCCGCCACTGCTTATTGACTATACCATATGATCATTTTAGCTCTGTGCTCCTCAACTATCCTACGAAATACACTTGCTCTCTTCTGAAAGTTCAGTTATTTGTGTTTTCATGGTAAGAAGGACGGTTGAAACTTTTATATTGAATCTGTTGTTTCTTCAACATGACTCATTCTCAAAGTAAGGGTTGCGAAGAGGAAGAGAAGGGGTGCGGTAATGCTGGGAATGTCAGGATGAAGGCATGAGACAATGGAGTTTGACTGCAGTATTATGTGTGAACATGTGCCCCTGGAATTCATAAATATGGTCTATAGTCTAGTGATTCCTCAGTCCTTTGAATTTTTAAAGATGTGCCAGATATTTGTTTGAACTAAACATCAAATCAAACAGCGCATGCGCCAGATTCGGCTCCCTACTGGCTCAGAATGATCTCCACACACCCAATCTGTTATAAACAAACGACCGTTCCATATTTTGTCATGCAAATTAGTTACCTAATTAAGAATGGTCTCCACTGAAAGATATGTTGCCTAGAAGCCAAATACCAAATATGAGTTAAGTTTGTTTTGCATGGCTGGTGGCGGTGGGTCTCGTAGCTCAGTTGACTAATGCATCCCCTGCAGGGGTCTGCATTTGATCTCACGATCGCAGGTTCTCAGCCTTTCATCCATCTCAGGTTGATAAAATGAGTACCGGTGGGTGACAATAATCAAGTGTTATTCAGTGCCAAGAGTCTGTATTCGATCCCATGGTCGGAGGTTCTAATCCTGGCGGGTCCACTCAGCCTTTCATCCATCTGAGGTTGATAAAATGAGTACCGTTGGGTGACAATAAGCATATGTTATTCAGCGCCAAGATTCCTCCGGGTGAACATGCGCTTTAAAAATACACGTTATGTCCTGTGGGGGCATATTTACAAGCGGGCGATAAAAAATTATCGCCGCTCTTGCGGCCGTTTTCGGCCGAAAAGCGGCGATCATTTTATCACCTAATTAGCAAGGCCACGCTAACGTGTGAAACCTTGCTTTAGCGTGGGGATTCCTAACGCCCAGCTTTGCATCTCTAATGAGATGCAAAGTGGGCGTTCCTGACCTAACATGACAGGAGAAATGCCGCTAAGCGACATTTCTCCTATCATCAAGCCCCACGCTATGAAGCATAGCATCAGGAAAAGTAGCGATAACCCCTGTTATCGCTACTTTCCTTACGCCTTCTTCAGGACTGACTTAGCCATGATATCCTATGGTAGGTGGATATCATGGCTAAGTTTGTGAGTCCCTATCAACAAGCTAACGCCACATTGCGTGAGATTATCGCTGGGTTTCCAGCGATAATCTCACGTTAGGCAGTGAGCGCGAAGATTTTTATCGCTGAGGAGATAAGCGTTGCTAATAGCACGCTATCTCAGCGATAAAAATCCACGTTACCCGGCGATAATTATCCTCACGCTAAGAGCACTGAGCGATAATTATCGCCGGGTGTTGCTGATATGCCCCCTAGTGTCTTTAAATTCCAGCACAAGTGTAGGTCCCTGATTATGCAGCAAAAAAAAAGGATGCTTTCCTCTCTGCTGATACCAGAACCACTCGACAGAGAGAGACTTTCCAGGAGGGGGTTAAATGCACTGGATTTCAATGTTCACAGCTTTTGGTAACAGTGTGACAGATTTTGATGCTCATGCCGTCACATTAGCTATCATTTCACACCCTTTCCCTCCTAATTACCTTGGAAAAAGAATTGCTTTCCCGCTCTACAGTTTTCATTAACAGAGTTAAACACCTATTGTAACTGAAAGTAAAACAAATATCGACAAAGGAAATAGATTTAACTTTCGATTTGTACATAAAATAATCTACAAGCATTACTGGAGAGAAAGGCGAGGGTCATGTCTGTTATAAGAGAGGAATAGCAGATGTTCCTAATTTTTGTTATGTATAAAGCAACGTGCAGTGAAACGTTGTGTTATTGAAAGTTGCACTACTGTCCCCAAAGTTGCGCCTTTTTGTATATTATTAAAGCATGGAGAGCACCTTTTTACTATTATCCTGAAGCCATAATGATTGGCACTATGAAGGGTGGTGATACAGTGGTGTGCAGGGGAAAAGGGAGCACAGGTTGCAAAGGGGATTTCAGGGTATAGTTGTGAATTGCAGGGTTCATGCAGGGCACAGAGTGCACAAGGTAGTGGGGGGATAAGGGGTGGATGATGACTTTACACCCACGGAATAGGTAGAACATCAGCTGCTTGGTAAATTGGTTACTTTAAGAAAGAATTTAGCTTATGGTTGATTAACATTAAGTACCATTTGATGGCTTTCCAATGGTAGGATAAGATGACACTTACATGCTGAAGACAAGCATGTAAGGACATTTGGCTTTGTGTAACATATCAATGGAAGGCTCTGCTGGCTTTTCTGAGAATACACCTAAAGTGACTGATTCTGCACCAACTCTACCATCCTCTTAAAGGTGCTCTTTATCATGTGTGACATGATTGACTGTAACAACCAGGTTGTTAGGTAGGTCTAACTCTAAATAGGCCCTCTGTCTTGTAGGAAGTTCACTTGTCATGTGAAAGATACTTCCACTCCTATACGCTCTTGTCAGAGATGTGACTGTGTGCCTGAGTCTTTCTCAGCCTTATTTGCCTTTCAGATTCCAGTCACCAATAACCAGGAGATTTGAATGTTGCTGTGGGAACAATGTGAACCCCCCCCCGCTTCACTATGACCCTCTTCGACAGCACCAAACATATCCAAGACTGAGCTCTGTGTGTACTGCAAAGAGGGAGGAAGGTTGATTTGGATATGAGAGAAGGCACACTCGGGACATTGGTAGTTTGTACTCACAGAGCTCATCTTTTCAGATGGAAGCTCTCTCAGATTTTCCACAGTCTCTCGTGAGCAGCAGCTTTTGTATACCGCACAGAACACAAGACAACTGATACTCTCTTCTCTTACAACTTGAAATGCAGAAAGGGCCTAATTCACAAACTGCACTGATTTTATTTTTAAGTCTTTTCCTCAATTATTCGTTTTAGGAGGGTGTTGCAGTACAAGTGGTTGCCCATATGTAGTGCTGGACTAACTACTGGACTTACACTTGGGGTTTGTGACTACCGAAAAGTAATAAACTTACTCAATAGTGTAAACTAACTCAAAAGAATAAGTATAATTTGTGAATCAAGCCACAGTGTTTTCATTACATGGATTTTGAATGAATGGTAACATTAAACAGGAATTAAGACATGGATCAAATTTCCTCTGGTAACTGGTCCACTGTGATAACCATCAACATATCAATGGCACAGTACCTCTTATTTTTTAAATTAAACTAATTGTCATGAGTCTGGTCTTGTTCTGATATCCTATAGCAGTTGCTAATGCTCCACAACTTGTGACAATGATCAGAAAGTAAGGTTCACATAGGATCTTCCTATATGGAGAATTTTGAAGTGTGACAAAAACCCCAGTATGCAAAGAACCAACATTTCTTGTATAGAGAAGGAGGTTACCCCGATTTGCTTCTTTTTCTAAGGTGATATGTGCCAACCTGGGCCAGAAGGACCTCTTGTGTGTATGTATTTGTTAGCGTTACTTGGATCTCAATTGGGACTTTTCTGTTGTGGAGCTATGCACGACAAGCAGGCTTAGATGTCATCTTGGGTGTGAATGTGTAGTAATTGTTTTGTAGTGGTGTTATGGATCCTTTGTATTCATTGCGGTAATAATATCAAGATCCCCTGGTGTTGCCTGTTTGCATACTGAAGATATGACATAATCAGGGAGGTGGTCCCCTAAAGCTTCTATGGAAATCTTACGTATGGAAAAATTCATCTTAATGTGTGTATGATGTAGAAGGTGCTTCTTGTGACTTTGTTTCTTTTAAGATTGGTGTTCATGATCACTCCTAGATTTCTGATGTCTGTTGATGTAGGTGGTGTTCCAAGTTTCTGGGGCCAGAATGATGAACATTGGTAGGTCTATTCATCTTCAAATTTCAAGACCTTGCAAAATGATGGTGAAGTTACAGGAAGATGCAAGATCAGTCAAATAGGTCGGAGGAAATGCCTTTCAGAATGATTCCTTTAATGATGATTAGTTACAGTCCTTTGAGAAGAGAGTGGTGGTTCACTATATCAAATTCAACCAAGAGGTCCAATAGAAGAGGTGCAGCAGCACCATTTCTGTCAACTGCTGTTTTCAGGTCAGAGGGGAATCTGATCCTCTAATCAGGCAGAAGCCTGTTTGTTGGTCTTAGTGTTGGTTTTTTGAAGAAAATAGCTTAGCTGGATGAATGCTGCCCTTTCAGTTAATCAAAGAATAGCCAATCCAATATTGGTCTACAGCTGGTTATTTCTGCTAGGTTGAGTTTAATCCACAGCACCGAGACCGCCCTACTTGCCGCCACAGATGACATCCGCACCCTCCTGTATCAAGGCCACTCCACAGCCCTCATCCTACTCGACCTATCAGCGGCCTTCGACATCATCTCCCGCCGCACACTTGTCGCCAGACTACACGACGCAGGCATACAAGGAACAGCCCTGGACTGGATCCGATCATTCCTCACCGGAAGAAGCCAAAGGATCAGACTCCCACCCTTCCTCTCCGACCCCACGAAAATCACCTGCGGTGTCCCACAGGGTTCATCCCTGAGCCCCACCTTCTTCAACATCTACATGGCTCCCCTCGTAGCCATCGTCTGACAACACGGCCTCAACATCGTATCCTACGCTGACAACACCCAGCTCATCCTCTCCCTCACCAAAGACCCCACCACTGCCAAACTCAACTTCCAAAAAGGAATGCAAGACATTGCAGCCTGGATGACCAGTAGCTGCCTGAAGCTCAATACCGAGAAGACAGAAGTCCTCGCCCTCAGTACCACCCCTTCTGCATGGGAGAGCACCTGGTGGATGATCGCCCTCGGAAGCCCACTTACCCCCTCCGACCACGCCAAGAACCTCGGCATCGTACTCGACTCACCATTCACCATGAACCAACAGGTCAACGCCGTCACCTCCAGCTGCTTCAACACCCTCCACATCCTCCGCAAGACCTTCAAGTGGATCCCCCCTGAGTCAAGGAAGACAGTCACCCATGCACTCATCACCAGCAGACTGGACTATGGAAACGCACTCTACGCCGGCATCAACAAGTCCTTACTCCACAAACACCAGACAATACAGAACACCGCCGCCAGACTCGTCCTCGGCATCCCCCTGACACAAACACATCAGCCAACACCTACGAAGTCTCCACTGGCTCCCAGTGGAGAAAAGAGTCACTTTCAAAATCCTCACTCATGCCTACAAATGCCTACACAACAACAGACCCAAATACCTCAACGACAGAATCAACTTTCACCTACCCAAAAGAAACCTCCGATCTTCCAACCTCGTCCTGGCCAAAACCCCGTGCATCCACAGAGCCAGAGCAGGCAGAAGATCCTTCTCTCAAATTGCAGCCAAGACCTGGGATGAGCTACCGACAGACATAAGACGCGCCCCCCTCCCTGACCACCTTCAGGAAGACCCTCAAGACCTGGGTCTTGGGCTAAACAGATCTGCGCCACCCCCAGCGCCTTGAGACCGTTACGGGTGAGTAGCACGCTTACAATTCCCTGATGTATTGCTTGATGAGTGATTGTATGTACAATACTTTGGGTTCTGGTGGAAATATTTCAAAATGGAGGGAGCTGTTGTTGATGCTTATCGCTGGGCTTTGAGTGGTCATTGACAGTAGGATGTGTTTGAAGATCTAAAGAGAACATGGATCTGTTTTGGAGTCTGAAAGCCTGCTAACCCTGCCCAGAATTTCAAGGTTCTGAGGTGACTGAACTAGGCAAGTGCTGGATGTCCTGAACTTAGTGTGATCCTGTTAGACTTGGTTTCTGCCTGTTGTTAGGTTGAGTTTATTTTTAGTGAGATGAAGGTCTAGCATCTTAGATTTGGCCACAAGATGATCTGCAATGGAGTTATAGAATTCATGTGAGTAAAAAGTCTTTGCAGTTGTGGACTCTGGGTGACAGAACATTATGTTGATCTTTTGGAGTTCCCTTATGAAACACTTGACATTGGATTTCCTGTTAGAGCAGTGCAGTCTTTTAGCTTTCATGATGGACCCTTTATAGGTCCTATTTTGTTTCTGGATGTTTGTTTTGTCAAGAGTGCTTCGGGATTTCTTCCACCATGTTCAAGTGCATCCATTTGTGATTTTACCATGGTATATTATGGTGTTATGTAGCAAATGTGGATGTTTTGAGTATTTTTAGTTTGTCAAAAGCTTGGGAGTGACAAAAATAGAGCCCAATACATCTTTTATTTCGCCCAGTGGTGATGCTCCTGTGATTTGAATCTTTACTTCTGAGTGGTCTAGTTTGCTCTATTGTCATTATGTGTTTGACTTTAGTGTTTGGTTGGTCTACTGTCTTGAGGGGACATTTCAGTTGAAGGAGATTAGGTGGTGGCCACTATAAATGATATGTGTTTTCCTTGTGATTAATATCAGTAATGGTAGAGTGAAAATTAGATTAAGAGTGTGGCCTGCTCAATATGTTGGCCTAGCTGTGAGAATTTCAGAGTTTTCAAACCTGGTTTTCATGTTTACCATAATATGTTTAATGTTTTATAAAGTACAAAGCTACCCAACCTGGTCTTTCCAGAGCTACTGAATACAAATGCTGCCCCACAATAGGCAGCTTTGAGCTGTTTCCTAAAGATAACTATGGGGCAAATTATCAAGACAGGCGATAAAATTATCTCCGCTTTAGCGGCAGAAAACTGCCGCTAAAACGGCGATAATGGGCTTGATAATATGCTCTATGGAATTCCAATTGAAGCTCGGGTTAGATGTCCTTCACATCTAACATGGACTTCAATTGGAATTCCATAGAGCATATTATCAAGCCCATTATCGCCGTTTTAGCGGCAGTTTTCTGCCGCCAAAGCGGCGATAATTTTATCGCCTGTCTTGATAATATGCCCCTAGGTTAAGACTATGATGAAGCTAAAGGGGAAGAGAGTTACAAAGGTTAGAATTCAAATATTTCAAGTACCCACCTCCCACTCTGGCTCTTCTAAACCCAGGCTGAATAACCAAATTAGAGCAAGTCTATCTTAGGTCTCTAGTGGTAACATAGAGTTGAACCATGGGCTAGAGAAATACAGGACCAGAATCTGAAAAAGCCCCATTTGCAAGGCATAAGGCCTTGAAATTCAACCTCTTCTCTATTTAATTTAATTTAATAGTGGGTTTATATAGCGCTAGAATCGACTCCCGGAGGAGTATCTCCGCGCTTCGACCGCTGGGGAACCCGTCCTGGCTCACCCTGAGAGATGGTCCCTAATGGGTATCTCTAAGGTGCGACCATGCATCCCCGGCGGGGCCGTTGTGAAGATGAGGCAAGCTAATGCCCAGAGTTGCCGAGTGTGGTCCCTGACTGGAGTAGGCACCAAGGCGAGAATTATCGAGCCCGCTGACCCTGGTCCACGACCCTGCCGCGTCGGGAATCGAACCCTGGTCCCGGGCTGTCCTCTGCTTACGGGTCTGCCGCCTCTAACCAGTGAGCCACACCTCTCCACAGGTATGGGAGCCAATGAACAAGAGGCAACTTGGAGGGAAACTGATTGCTACTTCGGTATGTGCAACAACTGTGCCACGGTGTTTTGGATCATCTGCAGTTGTTTGATGGTGGACTAAGTACCCTCCACATACAGGACAATCCCGTAATCCAGAGAAGAAATTATAGTTGCCTGGACTACAGTCTTCTGAGTATGATCTGACAGAATCCCTCTCTCTCTCTCTCATAAACTTTATTTCGGCCCCAAAGGCCATAAAAGCAGCATAAATTATTACAAGTCACAATTTTAAGATATCTGAGTCGAATCACAATTATGAAGTATACTATAAAAACAATCAAGAGTTACAAAAATAAATTAGAGTTTACAGATTAGTTGCAGAATTTCCTGCGTTTTATCCACATAGCGTTTAGAAACCGGTAGACTGCAAAAACAATTGGAGGGTGAGTGTCATACTTCAAGACTCTCAAGGCTTTTTCGCACTCTCTAAATCCCAGGTTACTACATATGGGCTTAACCCAACGTTTTCTTTGTCGCTGGTAAGTAGGACAGAAAAAGAAAACATGCTTTTCGTCCTCAAGTCTAAACCCACAGGCCGGGCAGACAGTGATTTTGTTAGCATCCCACCTGGAGGTGAAAGACCTAAGCGGTAGACTGCCCATTCTCAATTGGAAATACAACTTCCTGGCAGCCGGGGGGGAGATCAGATCTAAAAATGCCTCTCTCCTGTAGTTATCTTTGATTTGGAGAAACTGAGCAGTCAACCTGCCAGTACCAGAGCTCTCATGCAGGCGCGAGAGGTGGAAGTTTCTAAACTGTACAACCAGTTTTGCCTTCGAAAAGGCCAAACATGAAGCCTCCGGAGAGGCCCATAAATCAGGAAGGCCAATCTTGGCACAAATATCTCTAACAAATCACAACCAAGGAATATTCTTGTTTTTGATTAGGGGCCAAACCCCCTTAAGTTCTTCTCGGTAAGAGCCCAACTCTGCATTAGACCAGAGTTTCTTCCAGTATATCAATGGGCGCAATGTCACCACCTCTTCCATGGGTATCAACCCAAAATCCAACCTAATAGGGACCAACGGAGAGCTAGGGGGCAAACCCAGCAGGCTCCTCATAAAGGAGTTTTCGGTCCCTATCAGGCTATGGATTCCGGAATGTCCCCATAATTCTGCTCCATAAATGGAGGCCGCTCTTACTTGGGTCTTGAAGATTTCTATTGCTGGTGCTACTGGCTTAGAGACCGAGCCTCTAAAAAGTTTGGAAATTCCTCCTGAAGTTTGGGAAAGTTTTAATACGGAGTTAGCGATTTGAAGCCCCCACCCAAAATCTTCTTGTAATATAATCCCCAGATATCCGAACATTTTTACCCGCTCAAGGGGAATACCATTCAGCACTGGGTTTGGGCGTGTGTGCTTGGGGGGGTTGAGAATCATGAATTTAGTTTTCGCTAAATTAATCTCCAGGCCTCTTTCACCACAGAAATCCACAAAACCATACAGAATACGCTGGATGCCAGTTGATGTTCGCGACAACAACAGAGTGTCGTCAGCGAACATCAACGCTGGCACCATACCCGTAGCAAGTCTTGGGACATCCTTGTCCTTGATACCTTCCGGATGTTTTATGAGCCCGTTAATATATAGACAGAATAGCGTGGGTGCTAACACGCATCCTTGACGGACTCCACGGTTAACAGGGAAACGATCGGACAACTCTCCATGTTTCCCACATCTGACCTGGGCGAAGTTTTCCGTGTGGAGTCTTCTCAGGGCGTGCAAAAGATATAGAGGAACATTAAGTGCCCGGAGAACCCTCCACAAGTTTTCACGCGGTACCAGGTCAAATGCCGACCTCAGGTCGACAAAAATGAGGTAGAGGCTGCCACCCTCTAAGCTCACGGTCTTCCAATGCAAGACCTGAAGTCGGAATATCTGGTCGACGGTGGAGATGCCCTTTCTAAAACCCGCCTGCATGATGCTTAGTATATTATTTTCTGTCTCCCACGTCTGTAATCTCTCCAAAATTATACGTCCAAACAGCTTCTGAGTAATGTCGATTAAGCTGATGGGCCTATAATTTGAGGGTTGCAAAGGGCAGCCTTTTTTGTATATTGGCACAATCTCCGCACCACGCCAAGATTCTGGGGGCTCCGCGCCCAACAGAATAGAGTTGAACAGAGTGCAGAGATACGGTGCCCATATCTTGGGTTCCGACCGATAAAGGTCGCCATGGATTTTGTCCAGTCCCGGTGCTTTATTGGGTATCAGCAGATGTATAGCGGTTTCTACCTCCTTTATCGTTATCGCCGGGGCATCCCCAACTCGACACACTAATCTGGGGGGAGAGGTGACTGTAGATATTAAACTGTGGTTTGTGCCTAAGTAAAGGCCCCCATAATGATCTTCCCATGCTGCTGGGGCTATATTAGGAAATGTAGTGGTTCCTGGTTCTTTTCTGCCGTTGCTAACAATAGACCAGAAACCTTTAAAGTCCTTGGACTGCAAAGTTAGTCTTAGCTCCTCCCACATGTCATCCTCCCAGGACTTTCTTGCCCTTTCCAATGTTTGTTTGTATTGTGCCCTGAGTGTTTTGATCCTGTCTTTGTCCATGGCCTTAATAGCCATGATCAAATCACACTTTGACTTCCTACACTCAGCAGTGTACCACGTTTGCCCTTTGGCCGAATAGGCCCTCGCATTCCCAATCGGACAAAACACATCCGAAAGTTTGGTTACCAACTGAAAATGAATGTCTACAGGCCTGGTCTCTGTCTCTGTGGAAATACAATTAAGCCCAGCTTCGGCCATTCCACTAAGATGGGGCAGAGCAAGACTATAGATTTCTGCCATTTTATTTGGGCAAGCAGCAATGCAGGGCCATCTTACTCAGAATCCACAGAATCTTTTTTATGCTCTACAGGAGTCCAAAACAACAACAAACAAGGTTTTTAATTTTTAGGTCCATTGTCAGGCCACTATCAGTCCAAATCCTGAGATCTTTTACTACAGGCTTTGGAGAGGGCAAAGGTCCAGGATCATACAGTCACCAAGCAGGGAACCAGAAATAAGGCTGATTCCCTGCCACCAGAAATTCTCCCTTCCCCATTGAACTGCAAGTAGTTAATCTCAATCCAGTTAGAGATGGATGAGAGGGAGGTTACGTCCACAATGTCCACAGGTAAATTCTATGCAATTCAATTCAAATAAGCTTTATTCGAAATCACAAAGTGAATCATAAAAGCATACAAAAATATAACAATATCTGAATTAAAACCAAGATAAGGGTTAAAAACATGTAGATAAAAACAGATGAAATCCTCAATGGAGATAGACATTAAAAAACGTGTGACTCAAAGATGAGCCCTGAGGAGCTCCACACTCCATTGCTAAGGTCTCAGCGAAGAAAGGCTTATACAGGACCTGAAAGCTCTGATCTTGTAAGAAAGCTGCACTCGGATCTAACAATATAACAGGCATGGAACTGTCTCGATCCAGCACCCACCTTGGTTCTTTTCTGAATATGCTAGTAAAGCAGATTACATGCAGAGGAGCAAACGGTAGCCCAACTAAGAGGTGTGACAAAGGTTATGAGTGCTAAAGTAAGCAGACAAATGACGATTGATGTGTTTTTCTAACAGCTTGGTAGGAAAGTGCAACAAGGAGATGGGCTGAAAATAGTCCAGTTTAGAAGCTCCCCTTATGGGTTTTTTAAGCAGTGGTACCATGACTACATTCTTCTAAGTAAAGTGCACTGTGGTGGTGGAGATTGCCAAGATCCATTCAATCTGGTTAGATGGGTGCTGAGGCAGCACGAAGTACATAAGGCATAGAAGGGTCCAGCAGAGAGCCTGATTTAATAGTAGTGGCAAAGATGGCGAGATATGCCAGTGAGAGAAGTTGAAAGGAGGACAATTTAGGATCAATGAGGCCGTGGAGTTGGTTGTCCCCTCAGGAATGTCGGTATAGACAACTCTAACTTTATTGAAAAAGACATGAGCTAAGTCATGCCATTAATACTTCAATTTGCTCAATAGACAATAAAAGTACATAGCAACACTACAAAATCATAAAAACATGTTGTAATAAAATATAACATAATGTACAAAGATTAATATAATACAAACAAAAAAGAAATGCAAATTTTGAATATGGATCACAATAAAATGTTAACCACAAATTTCACAAAGATATCATCAAGTTCATTTGTATACATGCAAATGAGCAATGCATCTGTTACATGTAGAATTTGAAAAAATAAAGTCATACTTGTCAAGATAAAACTGCAATACAAGTACAGTAATACAACAGAGTTGCATCATCTATGAAAACTTAAACAGGGCCCACATCATTGAACTGGATGCTAAATCAAATTCTCAGTCGGGTGCTATTATTCAGTTCAAATACGACGTTTCTCAACACATTTAATCTGATCTTCTTAAGTCTTCTAGTTTGTTTTCTGTGTCAGTTCATTTAGATGCACATCAAAAGCCTCCTTTATCTCACCCACAATCTATTGTTTTCCTTGATTTTCATCAATTGTCTATTATCTGTTCTGTAGAGGGTCCCCCAGGTGTGTCAAATATTACTCCAGGCACTCAGCTTGACTCTACTAGCCCATTAAAAGAAATTGACTGACTGCAACCCTATGGAACTCCTGCCATTACAAAAGCTCTCCTTTCTAGTGATTGGCTATCAATTGCTCTATACCCGTCTCCTAATCATTGGACTCATCCATACTCCGATTCCAATGATATCCCTACCTGTGATCCTAATATTCAGATTCTTTCATGGAACACTCTCGGTATGCACCTAAAGGTTGTTGACCCACACTGGAACAACTTTATGGATTCTTTCTATATTGTTCCAATCCCGGAGTCCTGGGCTACGTCTCCAGTCTATAGAGTAGAGTATGCTTCTTATTGTATCAATGCTGTTCCTCTTAATACTCTTAGGCCTTCTGGTGGGCTGATCATTTGGGTTAAGATATATTTGCACTTCACTGTAAATAAACTAGACATTCCATCCACATTTTGGGGATATCTATTAAGTCTCCAAAAGGGTTTCCTCTTGAAATCGTTAACATCTTTAACCACTCACTAGTCAAAAACAAAGACTCCAACTTTATCCATTCTTGTAAAATATCTTTCCTGTTATTAGAATCCTATCCCAAAGATCTTAGGTGGTGATTTTAACACTACCTATGAACCACTTGCCTGCATGACCAGTACAACTCAGTGGGAAGAGGAGACCTCTGGTATCCCCATTCTGGAGGCTGAGCCAATTAAAAGCTGGTACTCTGCGGCTCTACAATTTGCATCATTAACCTTGAATTATGGTCTTAGAGTCTGCAATGGGAGAGCCAAATACAATAGAGGCAGGGCTTTCACATTTGAAAGAGGTCATCAGAAAAGTCAAATTGATTATTGTATGTTGGATATTAGGGTATGGGGGGAGTTCCGTGATTTATGTCGATGTCTAGATGGGAAAGTGACCAGAATGCCTTGGAACTCTCATTTTCTGCTGACATGTTTGAAGACGAGTCTGCCAAGGGATATTCAAACTCTACCCATTCTATCTAATAATGGAGAGCAGTAAAATGGTCTAGTTTAGCAGGTAATTACGTTCTATTGACCAAAATTTACAATGCATTTTCATCCATTTTGGTCCCTCTTGAACATTTATCTAACAAACATCTGTTGATGCTCAATTTGCAGATGAAATTATTTTCTTTCCTCAAGAATCTCTTTGCTAGGCTTATTAAGTAAACCACTAATAAAAGATATAAAACTACTGCATGTTTCGACTCAGAGTGTTGTCGAGCCAAATTCAACCTCATTATAGCCATCAAATCTCATAAATTATTAGCTGCTAGAGAATTCTGGTCAATTTATAAGAATGTTTTGAGGACAAAAAAAGGGAGCTGGGATGGCTTCCCAGACCAGTAATAGCATGGCATTCTGGCAAACTATAGTTCATGACTATTTAGGTGTTAACATTCAAACTGATCATTTTGTGCGTCTGCTCACTTGGGTGAAGAACTTTTTAGAGGTATATGCCGATAAGGATTCAGCCTATATACATTTAGCCGATATCAACTTAAATGCCACGGGCTAAGCAAATCATAAAGATCACCAGTTAGCTTTCTCATTGACTGTCACAAGAAAGGGTATATAATCTTTCCATTCAGGGAAGGCCCAAGGACCTGACGCGATTCCAGGGAATCTTTAAAATTGTGAAATAGATATATGGGCCCTTTTAGACCTGGCCCTTTTTGCAGGTTTATCCCCAAACTTTTTGCCTTTTGCCTCCTATTTTCCTGACCCTGTTTTCATTGGCTATAGGATTCTGTGCACTTTACCACTGCTGATCAGTGCTAAAGTGCACATGCTCTGTGTAAATTATGATATGATTGGTTATCCATGATTGGCATATTTGATTTACTAGTAAGTCCCTAGTAAAGCGCACTGAGTGTGCCAGGGCCTGTAAATCAAATGCAACTAGTGGGCTTGCTGCACTGGTTGTGCCACCCACAAGAATAGCCCTGTAAATGTGTATCAGACCTATCACTGTAGTGTCTGCATGCGAAGTTTTAAACTTTCATGTTGACCTGGCAAGTACACCCACTTGCCAGGCCCAAACCTTCCATTTCTTCACATGTAAGGCACTCTCAAAGTTGCCCCAAGGTACCCCGATGGGCAGGTTGCAGTTTATGTGAAAAGTAGGACATGTACAGGTGTGTGTGACATATCCCAATAGTCAAATACTGTGTATTTCATTTTTCACCATTGTAAGGCTGTCAGTCCCATAGGCTTATCGTTGGGGCTGCACTGTAACCTTTGTACATGTGTAACTTACAATAGGGTGAAGATAGAAACATTGAGTTTAGGCACCTCTTGGTAAAAGTTGTTTATAAATTGTGTGTTTGAAAATGCCACTTTTAGAAAGTATGCATTTACTTGCTTTTCCATTTGGTGTGCCTCTGAATGTAAGTGTATTCAGCTTCTGGCTTTGGAGTGACAGGAGCTGGAGATGTGCATTCACTCTAGACATTCACAAGGGGTGTTGGGGTGTGCCCTGCCTTTTCTGGGTGAGTCATCACTGGTCTAAATGGAGCTGGTCTGCATTTAGAGTGGTGAGAGGAGTTTTGCTTGCACCTGAATAGGCTGTTTCTCCTTTTCACAATGCTGTCTCTGCCCCCTGTGGTCATGCTCACCAGGGAGGACAAGACTGGTTTGGACTGGGTTCAGAGACCCTTACTACAAAGAGAACAATGACACAATGGGATATAATTATTGGACCTTAAAACCAATGACTTTAGATTACTTCAAGAAACAAAAGGACCTGCAAAGAATAAGAGAGGAAGAACTGTTTGAGGAGTACTGCCTTTTCTGTGTGAGGGTCGAGTTGGCCTGTAGTTGCTGCTTCTGTCTATGGTGGAGGAAAAGTACTGACTCTTTTTTGTCCTGCTGTGGTATCCTGCTTGTGAAGAATCTCCAAGGGCATGTGTGTGCTTGCCTCCTGTTCGAATTATCTAAAAGACTTCACAAAAATGTCATTGGTGGATATCAAGGGGAACCGGCCTGGAAGAAGAGGGCAAGGACTATGTGAGGAGCGCTGCTCTTGATGTGTGTGGGATGGGACGGCCTGTAGTTGCTACTCCTGGCTGGAGCAGGTGAAGGACTGGACTGTGTTTCACCATTTTGATGAAGATATATAGAGCACTTTATGGTTGCTCCTTTGGAGCGTATTGTGAGCGCTGCATTTCCACCTTTTCAAAAGTGAAAGCTCAAGCCGAGGAACGCTTTTTGTTGCAGGCCCATCTCATAGTGAGCGCTTTTTTTCCTGCTGGAATCCACGTTGGAGCGCTGTGCTTGAGGGCAGTGTCAGTGTTCTGGGCCAGGGAAATAAGCGTGTGCGGAGCACTATCGTCGGCAGTCACCTTTCGCCAACAGTCAGCACATAGGGAATGTTGCTTCACCCCCCCCCCAAGTAGTTTTGATCTGAGCGCTACTGATTTGGGAAGAAGGGGGCCAGTGTTTGTGCTGGTGCCTTCCCTTTCAGCAGTGCACCGTGACTACTGGGCTGAGGATAAGGGTCTCTGCTAGGGAAAGGCAGCGGGACCGGCAGACAGCACCCCCGCCTCCTTCAGTCACTGGTATACCCGTGGTATACTCGTCTGCAGCCGCCCTGCAAGCCAGCACCGCCGAAGAAGTGGGCGAGCCCAGCTGATGAGGGAGGATGGGGAAAGATGGCCTGCCGGCAGGAAAGTGAGGCCAGGAGCCGTGAGTTGGTGGAGGAGCTCAATACACATCCCACTGGAAGCGGGGGAGGAGGCCTGCCAGCAGCAAGGTGAGGCCTGTGCCCTGGGAAGGCTCAGGAGGAGCGAATGTCACGCACCATGTTGGGCCACCAGTCATCACTCTCGCTGCACTGCAGTCTTGCGGGCAGCCGCTTGGAGGCTGCATCAGGACGGGAGAGCCCAGCAAGGCCTCCCCAATTGTGTAAGTTTAGTGGGGGGATTTAAGCCCCAGATATCCCTGGCAGCTGTGCCACATGATCGCGAGAAGCTACTTCATTCAGCATATAACTTTGGGAGCATCTCTGACTCTTGTGGCCATTGAGTGGTTAGCCCAGGACAGGCCCCAATCTGGAACTTGCCGCATGAAGGCGCCCGCATTTACGCTTAGTCAAGTAGGGATTAAGTCTCCACCCTAAACGGTGTCATTTCTCATGGCCTAAGGTTATGAGGAAAGTCTTTAGGACATCTGAAGAGACCAGATAATGAGTATTACGTTCAGGAACTGTGGGATGTGCAAAGTTATGGTTGATGATGTTTTATAACCAGTGCAACCTTACCAGTAATTACTGTTGGTACTAACTGTGATGTTAGGAATTCTATGTTTTTATGACGTGGACAATATATATATTTCTTTATGTTATTGTCCAACCTGTGATAATATGATCATTGCCTACTGGCAAAGTGATTTATGATCTAGGCATTTTTATGACAAATGCCTAGTGGCAAACTGATAGTGATTTATGTGATTGTGGTCCATGTCTTTTATGTATAATACAAAGGGTATTTTTATATAACCTTGTGTGGAGTCTCTTTTGTGGTGTGCCTAGTATGTCACTGGTGTGTGTGTGTGTGTTGCGCAAATGCATACACATTGCCGCTGGGATAAGCCTGACCACTCTGCCAAGCTTTCAAGGGGGTGAGCAGGGGTTATCTCGTGTTGGTAACTTCCTTACCCTGACTAGAGTGGTGGGTTCTGCCTGACTCAGTTGCATGTCCCAACCTGTAATTGACATTTGGGCCCCCTACATTAACGGCTTATCAAATGATACATTGAATGAAGCTGAACAACCTACTACCTTGGCTTGAGCTTACATAATGCCAATTTATGGGAAAGGTGATAGGAATGACCCAATGAACTATAGACCAATCAGTGTTCTTGACAGTCTTCAAAAATGTTTTGCTCCCAGTTGCTTGACAAACTGCAGGATTAGATGGATGACTTCAATATCTTTTCCCAATTTCAGTTTGGCTTTCGACAGAAGGTCAGTACTGCTGATCACATTTTGAGATAATCTTTGATCTCATGGAAATACATTACCCTAAAATAAGATAATTTGTACGTGGCTTTTGTAGACTTGGGAGCAGCTTTTGTCTTGATCCCCAGAAACATCTTATGGGAGGTTCTTAGATCAATTGGAGTTCCTTCTCACATTTTAAATATTATTGTTTGGCTCCATCAATCTACCCGTGCTCAGGTTAGATGGGGCACATCAGGAGAAATGACTGATCCAATATCGATCTGGGGTTATAGAATTATCTTAACAGTGGTAATATTGATGCCCCAAAATTGAATGGCCAAAAGATACCTGTTCATCACTTTGCGGATGATATGAAACTTTTGTTATGGACTCCATCTGGCCTTCAATGTCTTTTGAATACATTTGAAGAAAATTGTAGTGATAGAGGGCTGGAAATTTACATACAAAAGGCTAAGTACATTGTTTACACACCGTACAAAAACAGATTGAGTAAATCCTGCCTGAGAGCTGATGACCTTGAAACAGTTACAACTGTTGATTATCTAGGTTTAAGGGTTGCTAACCAATATACATGGTCTCAACACATATTAAAAAGCTCCCTTATAATCCAACATTATGGCTGCTACTGTCTTAAAAATGCATAGATCCTCACAGTCTAAAGCTGTTTCCTCGATTATTAGGTGTATAGGGCTAAAGCACAATCGACCTTACTATATGGGACTGAACTATGGGATATTGCTTATTTAAGCACTTTGGTAAGAAAAGAGATTAGTTTTCTTAAATCATTATTTAATCTCCCTTCTAGCTCCCCTAATCTCCCCATAGCTTTTGATACCAGTCTAAAAAGCATTAACCATATAGACACCCTTCAGCCTCTTTTGTATTGGGTGAGACTTTGGTCCCACCATGAATTAGACTGTTATTTGTCAGGAATATTGATGCTAGAAGCTTGGACATTAACACTAAAATCAAGTGGTCCTTCCATGTATAGGTGTGGCTTACTAAACTGGGATTGCAGACTCTTTATACTAACTTGTCTTCTATCACTCAACATTCTAAGGGTATTTTAAATTATATACATTGGGACCACATAGGGACCCAAAGGCATCATTCCATCAGCACTGGGTCACTTTCTGATCAATTTTTATGCCGTAAGCCACTTCCAAAATTTGAAGCATTTTTAGATATATTTCCCCACCCTTGGCGAAATCAATTTTTTTTAAAATTGAGACTAGTTGTATTACCTTTAAATACTTTCATTGCTTAATGGATCACTGTATGTCAAGGCTCTCCAGTTTGTAAATATTGTTTAAACAAAACTAAGAACGTTAAACACTTTTTTTTGCCCAAGCAATATTAAATCCTGACACAATTGGATTCATTTTTTATGTCATAATCTTGGCCTAATATCTATCCAACTGTTCTTAGTGTCTTTGAATCTGATACTACTAGGAGAGTGGTCGCTCTTAGCAAATATTTGCTTTCAGCCTAGATTATTAAAAATAGATTCTACTAGATTTTGATTTGTGCATATCTGTTCTCAGGCACTTTGAGTACTTTAATTTTTTAATATTGGCCCTGGTTTAGTATTCAAGGATGTGTTTTGTTGCAACTATATTGTTTTACTATACTTGTATTGCAGTTTGATCTTGACAAGTATGACTTTATTCTTTCCTACTCTACATGTAGCAGATGCATTGCTCCTTTCCGTGTATACAAAAGAAATGAAATATATCTTTGTGCAAATCGTGGTCAACATTTAATTGCCAATCCCTATGCTTAATTTGCATTCTATTTTTGTTTGAATTAAATGTATGTTTGTACAGTATTGTATATTTGATTGCAACACGTTTTTTATGATTGTGAAGTGTTACTATGTACTTTTATGGTCTATTGACCGAAATAAAGTAATAATGACTAAAAATTATCAAAGCTTTTGCACTTAGTAGCATTAACAAAGAGCAAAGCGAGCTTGGGTCTAGAAAAGACCATAGAATGGAGAAAGTGTCCTCTGCTGGATTGGATGACTTATTGATTTTATTTGCAATAAACAATGCACGTGCAGCCCTAATAGTTTTATGATACATATTGTTAGGGCCTGTGAATACGTTTGTGGGATCAGAATGCAACCACTCGCCATTGGTACCTTGTTGCAGCAGCCTTGGATAAAGTCACAAAGCAAACTGGCTCAAAATATTGGGGAGGAAGTTTAGGAAGGGAGTAGAGCCTGTTTAAGGCAAAAACTGATTAGAGTGTGGTCATTGGAATATGTTCTCTGTTAGAAATGGCGATTTCTGGTTGGCTAGGGCTTGCGCCAAAGCCAGGCAGAAACCACCACTCTAGTCCGGGCTGGGGAGTTACACGCCAAAGATAACCCCTGCTCACCCCCTTGGTAGCTTGGCACGAGCAGTCAGGCTTATCCCGGAGGCGATGTGTAAAGCGTTTGCGCGCGCACCCAGCAACAACACCCTAGGCCCACCACAAAAGAACTCCACACAAGGTATTATATAAAAATAGCCTTTGTATTATACCAAAACACCTTAGATAATATTCACACAATTTACACTGTGCCAACTGGCACTGGGCAGAATTTTACAAGGGATTATATGTACAGGGGACAGGGCCACATGGACCACTGTCAGGAATTAGCACTTTTAGAACTTAGCACTTAGAGCATAGGATATAAAATTACTGTAGCACAAAATACCACATGTAGCACACAACCAGTAGCTACTGGTAACAGGTAAGTACCACCTACGCAACCTTAACCACCTTAGGAGAATATTGCGCAGGGAACCAGGACCTTGCTAGCACCACCTGTACTAGGAGAAAAACAACCACCTAAGTATCACAATACCTGTAGGGGTCTAAGCACATTACACATGATGCATCACAACACATTCAGAGGTGTAGGGAAGGAAAACACATGATGCATAACATACATTCAGCGGTGTAAAACAAGGCACAAGACGCATAAAAACACCTGCGACAATAACCATGCACCCTAGGTGAGGGCACACACAGCAAAACTGTCCCCAGGCCAACCTGGCCTATCAGGGGCTCAAATGCCCTTTGTCCCTAGAGTCAGGGCTGGACTGCGCAAACTGCGCAAGCCAAAACACCAAGCGCCCAGGAGCAACTGAGCACAGCCTACACGTTGCAACTGCCCACTAAGTGCTGGGCAGCTGGGGAACTGAACTTGGGCACCGGCGTGCCTCTGGAGCCCTCTCTAGGCTCTGGAATGCAAATATGCCCTGGGGCAATGGTGGAGCCTCGTGGGCTCTAAACCAACACTGTGCCCCGTCGTTGGAGCCTTCTAGGCTCTAGAACAAATATGGCCCCTTGGGAGTCCCTCTGGACTCCAGACAAATTATGCCCTCGTTGGAGCGCACTCGCTCTGAGCACGCAATGCCCCCGTACGTTGGAGCCTCACGGGGCTCGTAAACACACAATGCGGTCCCGTTGTTGGAGTCCCCAGCACTCTAAAATACCCAATGCGGGACCGCTTCGTAAAGGAGAAGGGAAGCCCTCACTCACCGGCAGCACCCGTCGGCACTTCTCTCGCGGCGGGGCTGGGGGCAGTCACTGCGCTTCTTCTCGTCCTTCTCTCCTCTGGAAAGCGCGGGGTAGGCTCCCGTCCGCTTCCTCTGACGACGCCCTCACTTCACCCGAGCCCCCTCCTGGGACCCGGGACTCGAAGGCAACAGGTCAGCACGTCCCAGTGCGGGGTGGGCTCCCGCCTGGGTCGGGGGATGCGGCACTCTTCTGGCTGCAGGTGCGCGGGGTAGGCTCCCGGCCGCTTCCTGGTTCCGGGATGAGGATTCCGTCCCGCGGCCCGTCCCCAGGGGATGCCTGACTTCCTTTTTACTCGGCCGCGGCGGTGATTTCGATCTGGCGGCAATGAGGGGTGGGCTCCCTCAAGAAAAACACGGCAATAAGCGGGGTGGGCACCCGCGACAGCACCAGTATGCGGGGTGGGCTCCCGCTATCAAAATAATTTAATAAGCGGGGTGGGCACCCGCCAACGAGCACTCAATGCGAGGGAATCCCTACGTCGGGGTTCCCCTGTAAAGGATCGCAGCTCAGCGCTGCTGGCCACAAATGAAGGCGCTTCTTAGTCCAGACGAGGCACTTCTCCCCCACGGAAAGAAGGGCATGTAAAAGCGCTTCTTCTAGGCGCTAGGTTCAGGGAAAGTTTTCAGAAGCAGGGGGGGCAAAGACTGGGCCCAGGGGCCAGCTCACAGGGCCCTCCAGCAGGGAGGCAGTCCCCAGTGGCGGTCTCTCCTGGCGCCCAGCAGCAGCAGGCCCCCCTCAAGTTAGGATCAGCAAGAGAACAAATTGCAAGGGGACACAGCCCCATCTTATACACCTTTTTCCTTTGTTCTTGGTTCAGGGTGAGGGGGAAAACCAGTCGCAGCTGGTTGGGGAGCACCCTTGATGTGCTCAGCCCCTAACTCTATTCACTGGCAGGGCTAGGGTCATCAGTCGCACCACAGGGGGCGGAGCCAGCATTGTGTGGGGAAATCCCAGCCTTATTCAGGTCCCAGGTGCACTCCTCTCCAGCCATCAGCATGCTAATCTCACACTCATCACTGGGGCAGACCCACCCAGACTCCTGGAGCCAGGCTCACCAGCCAGCTCCAGCCAATCACACGCCAGACACATTTTACACTAATATGCCAACTCCTAGAAGTGGCACTTCCGCACATGACATAATCACGCATTATACATCATTGCGAAGCATTCAATCACACGAGTCTGCACATACCAAACTCGAGCCTGCACACCCCACGCATTAGGAACTACCAGGGACACATACATTCCCCATGCATTCCTATGGGAGGACAGGCCTATCTCACCACATGCACTCAGAGTGCGCACGCACTTTACTCTGGGACACAGGGAAAGTGCGCAGAAACCAAAAATCACTACCACCAGGTCACCAGTAAAAGCAAAAAGTTCAGGGGTGAACCTGCCAGAAGGGCCAAGTCCAACACAACCCCCTTCCAGCCAAAACGCAGGGCAGACCAATCACCACCATGATGGACTTCCCTGCTTGGGGCGATAGAACACGGATGCGGGCCCGCAACTGCAGGGACACCCTCCTGTTCTGCGCCACAGTGAACCCATGGGATTCCTTCTAAAACCACTGTCTGGACCAACTGGGCTACCCCACTGGTACTCCCAAGCTGTCCGCGGCCAAGACCAGGCCCTAGGCCACCCAGGTGCCACCGGTCCTTGCCTAATCACAGAGTGGGGAGTAGTAACCCCTGGCACATAGCGGCCATTCTCCACTCTTCCTGTCTGCAAGACAGGACTAGACTGCCACTGGTTCTCCAGCCTAGGGTCTACACCCTCAGGCGGACCAGGAGTCTCAGGGAAGGCTCTCCTCCCCCTACCTCTTCTCCCAGGGTTCCTCCTCCTCTGGCGAGGGGTACACCTTGAACGCCATTCCAACCCAGGGTTTAACCCCTCAGGTTGCACCGGGGTCAGAGGTGGGCTCTCCCACCCTCTGCACCCCCTTCCAGAGCCCTGCTCCCTACCAACTGGGGCGGTACCTCTGGAAGAAGAACCGGTCGGGACGCTGGTTACAGACGTCCCACCCTTCAGGTCAGGCTGATCCCAAACCTGGCCTTCCAACCTCCGGCCTAGAACCTTTGGTGGAATAATCGCCTGGCACTCCAGGACTTCTGGGGATTTACACTCCATCCACCTGAGGCTAACAAACGACACATATGTCGTGTGACTGTCTGTCTGGCGCGGATCTCCCGTCCCCTGTCCACCTGACAGTGCGCAGAGATCCCCCAGAACAGAAGTGGTGTCACCATGGTCACTACACGGGATCCTGGCCCAACTGGGTAGTCCCTGACCCACTGGCTCTTCCACTGGGGAACTCATCCCCCAATCACTCCTCACGCTGGACTCCTGTACCCTCCCTACCGGAGCTGTACTGCCAGACTCTAGAAGCACAGGAGCCCTGTTTACAGGTGCTCCAGGTCCTCTACTCACTAAGAGATCTTCCTCAAGTGGAGTAACAGGACAGCCTAGGTCCCCAACTTGGTGTTCCCTCATGAAACCATCCAAGTCCTGAGGCAGGGATTCGTGCGTCTGGGGACCCTCGGTCACCCTCTCACTCCTGCTCCACTGAGCCAGGCCGTGAGCCCCTACACCCTCCTCGCTATCCTGGGACCCAGCTGGGCTACACTGAGCCTCTTCCACCACGCTGGGCTGGAAGATACCTGAACCACTACTTTTGGATTCACTCCCTAATGACTCTAGAGAACCTCTAGCACTTTCCCAGCGCTCTGCTTCCTCTGCAAGTTCCCAAGGACAAAAAGAGCCATACCTCAACAGGTGTTGGCGCAACCCTGGAGAACAACTACTGAGCCTCTGCTCTTTGATAACCAGATCATACATGGCGGAATAACTGCGTTCCGGGCTAAGATCCACCCAATCGTCCAGTGCATCATCACATTCATCCGCAAACTCCTTCCACGTCTGGTAAGACAGCTTCCTACTGCCCCTGAATTTCAACCTTAACTCCTCCTCCTGGGAAACAGGTACCAGACTGGGGGGACTGGGATTTCCTACACTGAAATCTATATAGCTGCCACCACTGGACTCAACCCTCCCTGGGGAGCCCAGAAAATTAAAACTGCGCGCAGGGGATAGTCTTCCCTCCAGAGCTACTTTGCCTCTGGTGGAGGCCCTCTCAGCCTCTGGTGGAGGCCCTCTAAGCCTCCTCTATCCTCTCCTGTGCCAAGACCCTCTCAGTCTCTAGCTGTTGCTTCTTGACCTCCAGCTGCGCCATAGCCTGGACATGCTCTAACCTGAGCTTTCTAACGCCAGCTGGTGCTCCCTTTCTTTCCTCCTATCTTCCCACTCCTCTGGGGATGGGGAAAGGGATGAGGCGCTGCCTCCTATGCTGGACCCAGCAAGGGACTCCCTACCTATGGGGTCTTCACTCTCTACTGGCGTCCAGGTACTGTCATCTTCTTCCTCCTCTTCTGAATCTTCAGGGCTCCCCACAGACCCACCACCCTCCAGGTGTGAGGCCCGGGCCCTTTCTTCCTCACTGCGCTCACGTTTCCATTCACCCCTTTGCCATACGATCAGGTGTTCCCTCAGTTCATACAGAGTGTCTGACTCTCTCACCCCTATGTCTCTCTCTCTACAGAACCTTTCCAACTCCTGCATACTGTACCAAGCTAGATCACTGAGATCAAAAGCAGGCTCCATTCTGGCAGACGTTCTGGTGAAAGATTACACAGGGAACCTAGGGGTCTGAGCTTAACAGGAGCACACAATTCACAAAAAGGGTTCAGCAAGCTCTCTATCCCAGAGAACTCACACTCACTTGTCTAGTGCCACACACCATTCATCCACGCACAACCCTCCCCTCGGACTGGTAAGGCAGTTTCTACCACCCCTGATTCCTCAACCTGACCACAAGTGACACAGGTACCAACTCTGGCCGCAGGGCGAGGGACAAATGTACTGGACACAATTACACAATGATACCTTCAGGAGAAGAAATAATGGAACTTCCCAAAAAATAATCCCCAAAATGTGGTCATCTAAAATGTAGAGTTTTGTGGTGCGGCCAGTTGCCGCTGCGGTACAGCGCAAACGCAAGTCCAAATCCCACCGCTGATCACCAATGTTAGAAATGGCGATTTCTGGTTGGCTAGGGCTTGCGCCAAAGCCAGGCAGAAACCACCACTCTAGTCCGGGCTGGGGATTTACACGCCAAAGATAACCCCTGCTCACCCCCTTGGTAGCTTGGCACGAGCAGTCAGGCTTATCCCGGAGGCGATGTGTAAAGCGTTTGCGCGCGCACCCAGCAACAACACCCTAGGCCCACCACAAAAGAACTCCACACAAGGTATTATATAAAAATAGCCTTTGTATTATACCAAAACACCTTAGATAATATTCACACAATTTACACTGTGCCAACTGGCACTGGGCAGAATTTTACAAGGGATTATATGTACAGGGGACAGGGCCACATGGACCACTGTCAGGAATTAGCACTTTAGAACTTAGCACTTAGAGCATAGGATATAAAATTCCTGTAGCACAAAATAACACATGTAGCACACAACCAGTAACTACTGGTAACAGGTAAGTACCACCTACGCAACCCTAACCACCTTAGGAGAATATTGCGCAGGGAACCAGGACCTCACTAGCACCACCTGTACTAGGAGAAAAACAACCACCTAAGTATCACAATACCTGTAGGGGTCTAAGCACATTATACATGATGCATCACAACACATTCAGAGGTATAGGGAAGGAAAACACATGATGCATAACATACATTCAGCGGTGTAAAACAAGGCACAAGACGCATAAAAACACCTGCGACAATAACCATGCACCCTAGGTGAGGGCACACACAGCAAAACTGTCCCCAGGCCAACCTGGCCTATCAGGGGCTCAAACGCCCTTTGTCCCTAGAGTCAGGGCTGGACTGCGCAAACTGCGCAAGCCAAAACACCAAGCGCCCAGGAGCAACTGAGCACAGCCTACACGTTGCAGCTGCCCACTAAGTGCTGGGCAGCTGGGGAACTGAACTTGGGCACCGGCGTGCCTCTGGAGCCCTCTCTGGGCTCTGGAATGCAAATATGCCCTGGGGCAATGGTGGAGCCTCGTGGGCTCTAAACCAACACTGTGCCCCGTCGTTGGAGCCTTCTAGGCTCTAGAACAAATATGGCCCCTTGGGAGTCCCTCTGGACTCTAGACAAATTATGCCCTCGTTGGAGCGCACTCGCTCTGAGCACGCAATGCCCCCGTACGTTGGAGGCTCGTAAACACACAATGCGGTCCCGTTGTTGGAGTCCCCAGCACTCTAAAATACCCAATGCGGGACCGCTTCGTAAAGAAGAAGGGAAGCCCTCACTCACCGGCAGCACCCGTCGGCACTTCTCTCGCGGCGGGGCTGGGGGCAGTCACGGTGCTTCTTCTCGTCCTTCTCTCCTCTGGAAAGTGCGGGGTAGGCTCCCGCCCGCTTCCTCCGACGACGCCCTCACTTCACCCGGGCCCACCTCCTGGGACCCGGGACTCGAAGGCAACAGGTCAGCATGTCCCAGTGCTGGGTGGGCTCCCGCCTGGGTCGGGGGATGCGGCACTCTTCTGGCTGCAGGAGCGCGGGGTAGGATCCCGGCCGCTTCCTGGTTCCGGGACGAGGCTTCCGTCCCACGGCCCGCCCCCAGGGGATGCCTGACTTCCTTTTTACTCGGCCGCGGCGGTGATTTCGATCCGGCAGCAATGAGGGGTGGGCTCCCTCAAGAAAAACACGGCAATAAGCGAGGTGGGCACCCGCGACAGCACCAGTATGCGGGGTGGGCTCCCGCTATCGAAATAATTAAATAAGCGGGGTGGGCACCCGCCAACGAGCACTCAATGCGTGGGAATCCCTACGTCGGGGTTCCCCTGTAAAGGATCGCAGCTCAGCGCTGCTGGCCACAAATGAAGGCGCTTCTTAGTCCAGACAAGGCACTTCTCCCCCACGGAAAGAAGGGCAAGTAAAAGCGCTTCTTCTAGGCGCTAGGTTCAGGGAAAGTTTTCAGAAGCAGGGGGGCAAAGACTGGGCCCAGGGGCCAGCTCACAGGGCCCTCCAGCAGGGAGGCAGTCCCCAGTGGCAGTCTCTCCTGGCGCACAGCAGCAGCAGGCCCCCCTCAAGTTAGGATCAGCAAAAGAACAAATTGCAAGGGGACACAGCCCCTTCTTATACACCGTTTCCCTTTGTTCTTGGTTCAGGGTGAGGGGGAAAACCAGTCGCAGCTGGTTGGGGAGCACCCTTGATGTGCTCAGCCCCTCACTCTATTCACTGGCATGGCTAGGGTCATCAGTCGCACCACAGGGGGCGGAGCCAGCATTGTGTGGGGAAATCCCAGCCTTATTCAGGTGCCAGGTGCACTCCTCCCCAGCCATCAGCATGCTAATCTCACACTCACCACTGGGGCAGACCCACCCAGACTCCTGGAGCCAGGCTCACCAGCCAGCTCCAGCCAATCACACGCCAGACACATTTTACACTAATATGCCAACTCCTAGAAGTGGCACTTCCACACATGACATAATCACGCATTATACATCATTGCGAAGCATTCAATCACACGAGTCCGCACATACCAAACTCGAGCCTGCACACCCCACGCATCAGGAACTACCAGGGACACATACATTCCCCATGCATTCCCATGGGAGGACAGGCCTATCTCACCACATGCACTCAGAGTGCGCACGCACTTTACTCTGGGACACAGGGAAAGTGCGCAGAAACCAAAAATCACTACCACCAGGTCACCAGTAAAAGCAAAAAGTTCAGGGGTGAACCTGCCAGAAGGGCCAAGTCCAACATTCTCACATTGGTGAGAATTATACAATTAAAGATCTCTCCTACCTGAAGAATGGACCTCAAAACCAACAGTGGAGAATGAACACTCTGCCCTTTTCCCAGTGTGATGATGGAAGGAGGTATGAACCTGACTTTTAGATGCCAGTCTGTAAAAAATAGCAACTAGGTTACATAGGCATAATCACAAACACATAGACATTAATTAGATGTTAAATCATGTTCTCATCTCACATAGCAAAGTTTTTAAAAGATCTTCAGTGCCCAGTGTGGCAATGAGTTTATTCACAAAAAATATAATCTTTCTCTTGAGCTTGTGATCATTCTTTTTAATTTGTGATTCTCATGATACGCTTTTCAGTGTTAGCTTATGGTCATCTGAAATGGTGCTCACTCAAACAGTTTTTCCTTTTTTCAAAAAAAGATTATTACTGCTTTTAAAATAAGTCTATGTCTTCCTAATAAGTCTTTGTCTTCCTAAGAATTTGCAAAGAAAATGCCAGATTCACAGCCAATGTAGTTTTATTCACTACCTTTAACAATGTAATTTCCCTTTCTCTGGAGAAGCTCAAACAAAGTATTTTTCTCTTTCTAAGAAATCTCACTACGTCTTGGTCTTCTGAGTTTTTGTTTTTGAAGAAAACATCTTTTTCCTCAATAGAGGCTTACCTTAATCCTTTTAAATCATGTATTTCTTTACTCGAGGAGTGCTGCAGCTTTGTTGGATGAAAACTCAATCACTGGCAGGTGAAGCAGGGTGTGGTCTCCTTTTATTGTGGAGCCACACCCAGATGCACTGACAGTTGAAGTAGTGTGTGGTACCCTTTTATTTTGGGGCTTCACCCAGATCCAAAATGACTAGCAGTGTTCCAAAAGGCAGGACAAAGTTTAACCAGGCCACTGCAATGGGCTTGAAAATGTTGTAAACTGCATCTTGGTCTAGGGCAGGGATGGTGGGTGATAGCCCCAGTCCTTATTCCAACTGACTTACAAGCCATGTCACCTGCTCTGACATAACACAGGGAGGAGTGGGAGCAGGTCCTGATACATTGAAATTGCTTCCCTGTACGTTCTCTTGTGGGAAGATTCATACATTTTCCACCAAGACTATTCCATCCTTTTACACTTTTTTCTTGAGAGCCAGGAGACTTTTATCGATCTACTGGGCTGAATGCTTAGAAGATCCCATGGGGGCATCAGATATTGGAAAAAGGTCAGTCAGCATCCATTAGCCAAGACCTCAAGGATTTTTCAGCTCCTTCAACAGCAGCAGAAAGAGCTCAAGCAAGCTACAAAGAGAAGATATATTCAATTGTAACCACTGTTGTGACATAAAAGACATGGAAGGAGGAAGGGGGGCAGGAATAGTAATATTTCGGATAACAAGAAAGTAGTTTGTCTAGTTTAGGGCAAGGGGATTGCCAACTAATAGCAAAGATATGTTTGAAAATACAGAATCCATAATTTGACCTGCTACATATGTAGGGAAATTTACCATGAATCTAAGCAATCTAGGCTTCCAGGTCAGATTCAAGGCAGCTGGGCATAGAGCGTTGTCAGGGTAAACATTAAGATCACCTGGAATCGTAAAGTTAGCTGCTTTTAAGATATACTGGACAATGATGTCAACAAGCACCGTAGAAATGTGCATTATACTCTTACGGGTGGTAGATTAATTCACTGCAGAAAGAGAAATCTTGGGAGAGTTATAGTAAGAAAGACAACCAATCACAGTCTGCTAATGGTAGATCACTAGATTCACAGATTATATAAGAATTATAGATCATTGCAATGCAATGTCACTGCCCCATTTTCCAATGCAGATATGTCTCTTAATGCAATAACCTGCCGTTAAGGCCATTACCACTTAAAGGTAGACTTGGAATAAAGCCAGGTCCCTGCAAGAAATAACACAGCCAGGCACTGGTTGTCTAAAAATTAAAAATGCCCCATTAATGTGTGGGAATATGCTACAAATTAAAATACAGAAATAAAAAATAGTATTACTTTCACTAGTTTGGGCACCGCAACTGTTAGGAAATTCTTGCTGCAGAGGTTTGGGGTGGAAATGAACAGACCATTCTGACATATAACAACTTATGCCACAACATCCATAGTATGAATACAGTGGACAGTAGGAGCTACCCTACAGAACTGAAGCAATTCCAAAGGATAACAGCAGGGCTGAGATGAAGAGATGAAGATTGGATAGTGTCCCTTGCACTGTCAAGGTGCAGATGGGCACAAACTGGTTCGCCTTTGGTGCACTTTTGGCGTGTCTGTGCATGGCCTTTCGATATATGAGCATAAAGTGAGGTGAAAATGAAACATCTAACCACCTAAAGCCCCCTTTCCCAAAAATGATGCCTCCAGTTGGCACAGGCAAACTGGCAGCCAATAAAACCCTGATAGAACCTCTGAAACAGAACGGAGAACAAGACAACTCTGCAACAAACACAAATATTTGAAAGTCCCCTCTACTTAAAATGAGCACTAAACCAAATAACTTACCATTAAAGTGTAGCTTGCAATCAGTGCATGGCAGTACTAATGCAGAGGTTGATATTCTTAAGGGAGAGGTCTGTGTTTGTATCCTTGAAAATCTCTGTGAAATCTGTTTTCAGTGTTGGTCTGTTAGTAAGTAGGAAAACGGTGTGCAGCGGACCTGCATGTATTCACAGTCGGTCAATGACATCTCTTGAATGTACATGGATTGAACTGACTTTTTGAAGATCACCTCTTTCCCTCCTCTAACCTTTGCTTGTCGGGGGGGTGCAAGGATCTGATATCCAGATGAGGTTATCAAATGGGCAACTTGTCAAGTTTCTGTTACTTACGGAGATCTTTGCCAGCCAAGAGCGTCATCCCATATGTCGTTAAGCGTGGTGGGGTCAAATGAACCTCTTTTTAGCAATGGAGTCATTATTGCCTTTTTAGGAGGATCTTGCACAACACTGGCTGATAAAGAAAGATTCAGTCTTCCTCTGATCTTTCAATGGTGAGGGGTCATATCACACTCAAGGACACATTTTTAATGGTTATTCAAAAACACCCCTGTTTACTCTGTAAATAAGGGCTTTTTCCCAAAATAATACTGGATACAATCACATTCATTCTTTATGGTTATACTTTTGAATATCGAGCCCAAGAATATCAGCAGACAAGAATATTGTGGACAGAATATTGAGGGACAAAATATCGAAAGGAAAGTGTATATAGGAAAGTATAGATTTACTATTCCTACTTCCACATCTACACTCCTTGAAAATATATCTCACCAAGGTGCATGTGGAGTCAGGTATAGAACATCTATACTACTTAGTCTTCATTATTGTGGATTCAATATTTTATCCACAATATTTGCATGGCTTAATATTCTGTATTTGATATTTGGGGTGCACACCCACATTCTTCTTCTGCTCTATACCTTAAACACCAAAGTGACATTTCACACAAGAGAATTAAATGGCTTAATTGAAAATGTATGCTATCTTGTGTTTAAATGATCTGGTTTGACATTCCATCAGTTGCTAGACAATTATGTGAAACTCACAAGAAGAGGGCTTTGACTCCACCCACATGTTGGGAGCCAGGAGTAAATGTTTTGATTGGGCAGAAACTGTGTTCTTCCACAAAAAAAGTGCTTGCCCTTTACAAAGCAGTGATCATTTTGTTTAAGTATTCAATTGCCTGAGCTTTAACATGATGTTGTAATGCTATTGAAGAATATTAGATAACTAGATAATTTATAGTGTTTTTCTCTGGAAGCAGCACAGATGAGAAGGAGACAGTCACTTACATACATGGATTTTTAAGACTGGCGTTACACTGCAACTGTCACCTGACCTATTTGATCAACAAAAAAAGCTTTCAGAGTCCTACTGAGAGAAGTGCTTAAGCTCCATTATCATGTTGCTTCCCCTGTGTTCAGGATTTGAATGTGCCTAATGTGTGTGTTTCCACTAAAAAGACTTCATGTATTGCACTTTTTGGCATGTGGCAAAGTTTATACTCGATGCAGTAGGACTGAGTTGGTTAAAGTGGCAAGCAAATGATCATGACTATAGGCCACCTCTGATTATTATGAAATGATATGATTAATGCACTAGGCCGGATGCATTTAGTGTGAAAAGCATGCGTTAGCATTGATAGGCATTTAGGTGTGAATTGGTATTACTCTAAATTAAAGCCTACAAACAGGTATTTTGTTACATGGACTCTCAAAGATTAAGATAGTAGAGAAGGGTTTTGAGGTAGGCCACCCACTCTTAAGAATCCTGGGGAGGGTTTCATTGTGAGGATTCTTGTTAGGCCCTGTTGAGAGGAGTTGTATATTGTTTTGTAAGGTGTATTTTACTGCATATTTCTAATACTATAACTGTACATTTGATGGTTGCCAGTTTATGTGCACTTGAATAGACCGGTGTTGGGGAACGTGTAAAGACAATGTTAAATGGTAAAGGCTTCATAATGTCGTTTGGAAAAGCATGCCAAATTTGATTGGTTTGATCAGTTGATTCTGAAACCGTATTACAAACCCATAAAGCCTGATCGACTTATTGTGAAAAACATGTATTCAACTCAATAGGTGTTTTTAAGGATGGGTCGTTATTACACTGTGCTAAAGTGTTCAGGCAGGCAATTTGTTACATAGAACAGCTTACTGTAGAAAGAAAGGGTGGGCTCTTAACTTAGAAGGCTGCATCGAGGCTTCACAATGTGGATATAGACCCAAATGCTTAACGCCTAACCTTTCTTACTCATGACTTTTAAAACACCAATGACGACTGATTAGACCTCGGGAAGGGGGTCTTAAGTAGCAGTCTTGATTGGTAGACACAGGCTGAACTCCGGGAGAGAAGCTGTTGAACCTTAAACTCAAAAGGTAACACTATTGACATTTGTATTATTAACTAAGATAGGACTTGCTCTCTGGAACAACCTCCCAAAACATAGTCATGCTATTTACCTGCAATCAGATTGTTTTGTGTGAAACTCCTCATTTGGGGATTGGAACTTCTTGCAACCTCTCCAGGAATGGTAGAGCCTTTCTGCAGTATGGATCACCTTGATCCTTTCTTTATAGAAGGGATTCCTCTCAGCACAGATTTCTCTCAGTAATCACTTAAAATATGCATACAATGTTATTTCAACAAACTTTACACAACATGACATTACACAGTTTAACATTACTCATTAAGTGTACAATTCTCACTTAAAGGAATCTGATGTGACTCTATCATGAATCAGTTTAGTTTATTTATTGTACAATTAATAAAAATTCACAATATAAAAACTTCAAAAAGAATACGTTTAAGCCTTATTTACATTTATAGTGTGAGTTTAAGAAAAGAAAATGAATCAGAGTTTTTTTTAGTTTTCATTTCAATTGATGGTGTTTCCTCACATCATGAATGAGCACAGACAATAAGTAACTATTTTTTTGATTCTTGACTCTGGAACGTTTGCAGATGATCTGTATCAAATCACACCTTTTCTAAATCAGTTGCAAAGATTTTATATTTCTTGATACTTGTCTCACAGTATTTGTGCATAGCTATGCCTTAAATCATTTGAAAGTTGTAACTTGTGCCGTGATGTTTTCCAAATGTTAAAATTCTCCTAGCCTTTTCCTTTTCTTAGTTTCAGAGATTGATTGGATGGAAGAAGACATGAAGATGAAAGCGAGGAAGATCCAGGCATACCCAAGAAGTCAATTCAGGTAAAGGGGCCCATGTGGAGATCCTTCTGCGATGAGAACTTTGAGGCAAAGCATGTGCTGGAACAGGGCTGGAGTTTAGAGGTGGTTGCCAAGATTTGTCAAAATCTTGAGAGAATTCTGTAAATCTCATTGCATGGCCCTGAGCTCCATTGTGCAAATCCTGGGTGGCCAAGATTTATTATTAACTGCAGTTCACACATTACTCTTGCACACTTAACTTTTGATGAAACATTATTCCCTTAAGTTGGTGGTGCAACCAAACCCAAGGTGTGCCCAGGCACATTAAGTAATAAGGCTAGTGCTGTGGGCATGGTAAACCATGTCAAATGGTTTTCGTTTTGGTGATCTACCTGAACAAACTATGGGGATAGAAGCTGCACATTACAATAATGCTTACTAGACTCTCTTAGGAAAAAGACGATTTTGCTTTGCCAACTGTAATTTTGCATACATTTTTACTTTTATGACTGAATGCCGAATGGTTGCCTTGAGGATTTGATCAGTACAACAGGCTAAAGTTGATTATAATGACAAGGCAATGATAAAGGCTATATGCCTGATTGTTTATTATGAAACATTACGATAAAGAAAGCAAGCCTGACATTTTGATTGTGAAAAGCATATGTTAAGTCAGCAGGCATTTAAGGGTGGATTATTATTATATGGAATTCAAGCCTACAGATCGTTTTTGTTTACATGGAATTGCATAGATGACCGTAGTAGGCGAGGGTTTTGATGTTGGTCCTGCTAGAAGAGATACCATTTTCCATTCCAAACTGCATTTGTGTCTACATTTGCAATTTTATAACTGTTTGCCTGATGGCTGCCTTATGGGAAAGCTTATATTCAGTACAGTGGCCTGATATGGTGACAAGCCAATGATAATGGCTTTAAGCTCGATTGATGTGCAGGGAAATGTTATGCCTGATGACATCGGTCTGGCCTGTTTTATGTGAAAAGTTATTACAAAGACAGCAGGCCTAGCTCATTTATAGTAAAAAGCATATGTTAAAGTCAGTAGGCCTCTAACAGCTGATTGTTGTCACATTATGTTACAGGCTGAAGAAAACTAGTTGGTTACATGTAATCTCACAGATTACCACATTAGCAATATTTATGGGGTTGTTCACCCACTCTGTCAAACTGTGGGAGAAGAATTTCACTGTGTTGATTCTTTTTCAAGCCCTATTGAAAGGAGGTGTATATTGTTCGGCAACAGTAATTTTGTACATATTTTTAATTTTACAAATGTATTCCTGATAGTTGCCACCTTCTGCGTACTTCTGTAGGCCTGGCTTGCCTATAGTGCCAACCACTGGTTAAGAGTAGAGGCCTTATAAATTTAGAGGTAAAAGGTATGTTGGATTTCTTAGGTGTGATTTTTTTTATAATGAGAAGGTATGATAAAGCATGTAGGCCTTAAATATTGTAAAAAAGCACGTGTTAAAGGCAAACAACCTTTAAAAGTAGATTGTTATTACACTGTGTCTATAGGCAGGCATTTTGTTACATGGATTCTTGCAGATTACTGGTGATAGAGACGACCTGAACAAACAATGGGAATAGATAATTTGCACTATGGTAATCCTCATTGGGCTCTATTAATAGGGATTTTGTATTGTTTTGACAGCTGTGTTTTCGTACATATTTTGCAATTGTATTGCTGTACCTGATAGTTGTCTTGAGGAATGGCTTATGAACCAACACAGTAGGTCTGAGATGTTTATGGTGACAAGCCAATGATAAAGGCTATAAGCGTAATTGTTTATAATGAAAAGTTACAATAAAACAGTCGGGCTGATAAAAGAATATGTTAAAGTCAATAGGCATTGAAGTGTAGATTGTATTACTCTGTATTAAAGCCTACAGATAGGTGTTTTGATACATGGAATCTCATAGATTGCCATGGTAGGCAAGCATTTTGGTGCTGGTTACGGCCTCTGACCAACCGTGTATACAGAACATTTGCACTGTCAGAATTCCTGTTAGGCCTTCTTAGAAGAGATATAATTTGCTTTTCCAACTGTAACTTTGTATACTATGTAATTTTATAACTGCATGCCTGATGGGTGCATTGTGGAAAAGCTAATGCTTAGTACAAGAGGTCTCAGTTGGTTATAGTGATAAACCATTGATAATAGCTACAGGACTGATTGGTTCACTAGGGAACAATATTTCTGTTGCCATTGGTCTGATCTGTTTATTATGATCAACACATTTGGATTGACATATTGATTGTGAAAAGCATAATTTAAAATCAACAGACATTTATGGGTGGATTGTCATTTCTCTTAAGGCTTTAATATAGAGATTTTGATTACATGAAATGCCAAAATACCTTTGTAGATTTTGTTGTTGGTTACTGCCTCTGACAAATCATGGGAGGGAGAAAATTCGCATTGTAATAAATATGGCTCTAGTCTCTTCTTAGATGTCTGCTGGAATCTTATAAGGAAAAAAAATATTCATAAGTACTTATATATAGAAATATTTATCCATAGAGATATGAAAAGGTCCTTTGGCTCCACTCTCTTTTGTTATTAATCTGTCTAGGTGTCCTTTACACTCTGGTTCCATTGATAACTGCCAACTGCATGGGGTAATGGTTCAGTCTGCTTCAGTCATTTGCTCTTTTGCTCTGCGAATGATGGCATTTTCTGAACGTGTGTGTACATTCACCAAAAAAGTGGTGCACTTCAGTATATTGCCTGATGGTGCCCGTCCTTTAGTTTTGATTTTTTTTTTTATGTTTCTTTAGAGGATACTGCAGCTCTCCGGTCAGTGATAACGATTTGCTTGCTTGTCACTCATTTCATCTGCAGTGCACTGCAGCGCACCACTTCCTCTAAACCAGGAGATCATTATGGAATGCTGGCTCTAAATGTGGCAGCCATGATTGAACTTTAAAACAGTGGTAGACTATATACAATATCTTTGCAGAATGGACACCTGCTGCCATGTTTAGTTTTGTTATTGCAAATATATGCCTGAAGTGTTTAGAAGGCAGCATGTTTTCTTTTTCTACTTGATTTCTACATAAATTATTTTACATATGTTTTTGAGTTGTGTGTGTTTCATTGTGGCTGTGTCGGAGGATGAATAGGAAGGTACGCGAGTGGATTGATGAATAGATGCATGAGCCCAAAGATGAGTGACAGAATGTGTGCATGATAACTTATTGATTTACAACACCCATCAGTGACACAAAAGACACTTGGGTATTGGTGTTGAGTGTGATGCCCGGAAAATATTCCCAACTATTTTAAGTGACCTGCAAGTAAATGCAGTTCATGCCAAAAAATGTATTAGATAGGTAAAGAAACATATACAAACCAGTCAAAGTTGTGGCCTTAGATGCGCATGAGCTTCAGTTTTCGGAGAGGGCAGGACTTGATGGCTCTTCTGAATCACAAATGACTGATTTCTCTGATTTTCTTGGACCAAATTGTTCCTTAATTTGCATGTTTGTACTGTAAAGCACTTATCTACTATTTTGATTTTCTGGTAGCTATTATCAGCATTTGGGGCATTCCTGATATTAGATTTCTTACGTGGTTGTATAGCCTGTGTTATGATTGTATATAGCTATTCTTTAGTCAGTGGAAAGCAAGGTGTTCAATGCAAAGAGCTTTGAAAGATATTCTTTTGTCCACTGGCAACCAGTGTAGTGGTTTGAGAACCGGGCAATGTGTTCCTGTTTGCTTAAGTTGAGGACTGTGCTTGCTTGTGTCCAGGTGAGTTACTACCTGGTCCCCATTCGATTACTCCACGTGCTTGGCACGCATAAGATAAGCAATGCACGCATAAAGGTCATAAAGGTGCTTCAAAAAAAGTTTGTTAGCGGATAATAGAAATAGTTAATTCATGGGCAAAGAAGAGGTTGAGGACTTGCCTAGCTGCAGCATTCTGTATTCTTTGTAGTTTTGGCACAAAAATAGCGAGGGTACCATCTGCTCTTATAAAAGTAAGAAAAATCCCCCTCCATCACATAGTTTGGTAGTGAAGACTAGCCATAACTGGAGTGCAGAAAGTCCCTAACCAAACTGGACTCGGTTGCACTGTTGCTACACTCCAGAGTTTTTTCAATGAACTGTACTGAGAATCGAAGGTAGAGTCTATTTTGATAAGACAGGTTTGATATTACTTGTGCAAGCATTGGGTGTATTTTATTTGAGCCCTACTTGAGGATTCTTATCATGAAAAAGTCTCTCCTCGCTTTCTTCACTTGGGTTTTAAAGGAGAGGTTGAAGTTCATAATCACTGCAACATTTTTCACTTCGATGTTACCTACTTATGTACATAAACAATGTTTTTTATTTGTAATTTTCACCGTTTTACAATTCCCATATGCTAATGCAATATTAATTCTTATAATAGTCCTGATGTATAGATTCTGCACTAGGATAGAGACTAATAAACTCATAACTACTAAACTCCTTTGAGAGTGTTCACTCATTTCAACTGAGGAAGGAGTTGTACCCAAATATTCCACAGTTATGTGACTGTGTCAGGTTCTGTTGCTTCCCCAAAGATGCTTATTGGATAAATATAGCCCAAGAGTGGGTTTGTTATATAGCGGAAAAAGTACCCATTTCCATACAGTAAAGGATATTGCCTACGACCAAGGAGGTCCGTGACCATATAGAGGTTTATAATCGTTAAATCCTTAGTGTCTTGCTTTTTCACGTTCATTGCAGCAAACAATAAAAGCGGAACTGCACTGACAAATTAAACAAAGCAAAAAGCAGTTACCAATTTTTGCAAAAAGATATTAGAATCAGTTTAATGTAAGCCAGGTTAAAAAAGGATTCTGTGGCACCGATTGTGTTGAAACGTGCATGGAATCTACTTTTAGGTCTCACCTATGCAGCGCGCATACGCTGCTCAGGAGGAGACCTTTAGCCATTGGTTCCCTTTTTCACCCAAAAACGTGCCTGCGTTCCATTGCCTTCAATGGCAATGCATGCACATGTGGCGATTCCCTTGCGGGAGCGAGTAGCAGCATCATATGGTATCAATAATTGCGCCTTGTCGCTCGCTCCCGCAAGGGTATCGCGCAGGCCCCCTCCTCTCTCCCCTTCCCCTGCTGCCGCGCGAGACGCGCACGCTTTTGCTTGTTTAGGTTGGAATGTCTGACTGTAATCCACAACTTCAGTCAAATCAGTGAAGTAGCCAGAAGCACAGCTGAACTTCCAGCGCACTAGGTTGTTAAAAGAACGTAAATGACGGGAACGCGGTGTCCCTAAAGACATGGAGTCATCTAGAAACCGCATCACAACTGCAGGGGAGGGTGACAGGAAGAGGTTTGAAACGACTTCGCCTTTACCATTTTTTCTAACGGAGAAGCTTCAGCTCCGAGTTCCGCTGCAAGGCCTTTCTCTTGATATAAAGGGCATTTTGTAATTATTGCAATGTCACGAAAGCTTTAAGCGCCGCTGATGATAGGTGGTACTGTTACCGACCACTCCGTTCATCAGCCTCTAAAAGATGAGTGGCCGAGTTAACAACCTGGCGATGAGGACCCGTTACTTGAAGGTTACACAGGGTCTCTGGAATGGGTGCATTTACTCACTTAACTATCTTCCTGGTGGCGATTTATCATGTTACAAGCCAACAGGTGCTTTCCACTGGGGTTCATGTTGGGAAGTTCGAGTGTTTTTTATATTGGTGTATTTTTGAAAATGTTCTTTAAAGGTATTATTCCATCATAAAATGTAGGATTGGGATCCTCTGGACACGAATAGGTGCAGGGGAAACGACTTCTCGTTCATCACAACATAATCTCCGTCTCACTCTGCCTCCCCTCACATCTTTCCTGAATATTGAACTTCCACTGACCTCTCTCCTTTTCCCTCATGCTCCACTATCCACTCTTCCATTCACCTTCTACCCACGTCCCTCTCTTCCGATCATGTCAAGTCCCTCCTTTCCGCTCACTCCCACTTCATTCTCTTCTTCTCTCTATTCCCCTCCCTTCTCAGGCTCTCTGCTTCCCTCCTTTCCTCTTTCGCTTTCCCTCGTCTGCGCCACCTGTCACTCTCCCTCGCCATCAGCTCTCTTCTCGATGATGAAACTCCTGCGCTTACTCCCCCTTTTCCCGTTGTTACTCAATCTTGCTGTCCTCTTTCCCTTCACATTTCGTATTCAGCGTTTTTTCTTTCTCTGTCTGCTCCTCTCTTAAATGCACTTGTGCGCTTTCTCTCTGTCTTCAACTCAGCCATGCTGCTCTTTCCTAGTTTATCCCATCACAGCACATTTACAGGAGCTCCCCTCACAAATCCTCCCTGAGCCGAGGCCCGACCGTTGATACCTGCCAGTTCCATCACCTTGATACCCAAAACCCAAGAGAAGGTCAACCTCCACAGAGACGTGAGTGGCTGGTTCCCCCTCTCTCGGCGGATCCCGTTTACAAGCCACACACATTGTTGGCCAGCAGCCAACTAGCTTTCAGCAGCCTAGCTGTGAAAAGGAAGCGTGGCTCCCAGGCCACCTGCCATCCACGGGGGACATGCCATCCGCCTCCCGTCACCTACTACACCATGCTTCTCCCCAGACTGTCAGGGGCAGTGAACAAACAATGTTTAACGAGCAGACAGCAAAGGTTATGGGAATGGAGGTCAGAGATGGCGTCACATTTGGCCTCCTCGCGCCCTTCTCGCTCTTCCTCCTCCTCAGTCTTTCTCAATGGGCGTTTCTGGGCCTGGTTTTCTACCCAGGCTGCCGCCTCAATTCAGTTTCTGTGCGATGCCAGTTTGTCTCTGGCTCAGCTCAAGGTCCTGTTGTAACCTCAAGCCCATAACGAGCTGAGCTTTCACGTGGCTTCTGCCTGACTGCCTTTCTCCTTCTACTCAGGATGTGGCATTAGGGTTAGTGTGCCTGACTGGGTAACTGGGGAACCAGTTTCAAACTCTGTGGTGGCTCAACATCCAGTGATTCAGGGCAAATGACTTAATCTCTGCGTGCATAAACAATGCATGTGACCTTGTGTAATGTAACTGGTGTTTATGTTACAATCTCCAATATCTTTGCGCTGTATTTTAAAAACTACCGAAAAATGCACTAAGAGGTAAAAACATAAGTGAAGACAAATAAAAACCAATGTATTGCCTGATTTGTACAAACCCTGTCTAAATCGAGGCTTTCCCACTTGAACTGTGTGATCTTAGGCAAATATTTATTTCACCAAAACTCTTTTTTTCTTCTTTTATGCATATGAAACCACTTTAAAATATGTGACTTCAACTACCAATTGTAGAAAACTATCACCTTCAATAAATACTTCTCAGTGCAGTGCTATAACATGCCCTATTAATGTCAAAGCTTCCACATGTTAAATAAGCACTTTTTAAATTTTGAAGAGACTTTACCATATTTTATCTGATAAAATACTAATATAATAATATTAATATGTATGATTTACATAGCAACTATTTTCAGGGTTCAGCTTATGCACGTGCTCTAAGATCCGAGCCAGCCCTCGGCTCGGCTCTGGCTCGGCTCTCCCTGTTAATTTGTTGGCTCGACAACCTCTGCTTTATTGCTTATAACACATGGTCACACCATAATCCTTCCCACAAACCACTTATATTCTTGGTATGGTGCTCTTTCTTAAGACAGATATAGGGTGTTTATAAAAATGAAGAATAAAATTAGAATGTCTATCACAAAATTAAACACACCAATAAGCAGTCAGATATTTGTTGCAAAAATATATAAGAATCAGTTTAGCACAAGTCAGATTTATAAACAACGCTGTAGCTTAGAATGCATAGAAATATGCAGAGAGTTTTTCTGTCTTTCTTATATTACCTGATGCTTACAAAAAGGTAACATGTTGTCATAATTATCTCTATTCTTCATATCACTGTTCGTCTACAGAAACAAGGCAGAAGAAAAAGCCGCATTTTTTGTTTTCGTACTTTAACCTTAATTAAGCTCTGCGACCAGCCTTTCCCCTCCCCTGCTGGCTCTGGCAGAAGGCATTGTGATGTCAGAGCTCTACTTAAATAAGTGATTACAGTTGAGTGGCTGTGTCATCTCCTTATTACAGGTGACTAACGATGGCACAACTCGCCTGTAATAAGGAAATTAGAAACAAGCTTTTATACAAGGATTTCCGTCTCCAATGCATTATATACATATAAAGATGCAGTCAAAGTCTGTAAAATGCACTAAGACCTTTTCGCCAGGTAAGTATGTAACACTTGTATGGCCTGGTTTGGTGTAAATACCCCAGACATTTAAGGGATGCCTGTCTCCATTTGTGATACCACACATAATTCTGGGATATGTTGGGAAAATGAGTTGAAATATTATCGTGTTAATGTCACTGCTACAGAGCAGCAGATAATTACCTGCAGTCATATACCACATATATAGTGGAATATTTAATTTATTAAAGGGGAGAAGAGGTGTCTTAGTTCTCACAATCGCCAACTTTGGCTTTGGGGAACCAGGTTTGAGTCCCGCCTTTGTTCACCATCCTGCAATTCTGGGAAAATCACAATTTCCCATACTTAACGATATCTGGCTGTCATGTAAAGCACTCTAATGTCCTTGGGTCAAGTCGCACTATATGAAAACCTCTAAAAAAATAAAAAGATCATATGAGAAGGAGAGGGGGTCACTGCTTTCTAAAATATTCACCTCACTTCAAAAACCTTTCCCAATAGAATGAAGAAAATGAATTCACGCACTACTTACACTTAGCAAGTTGTAAGATACTGCCTAAACCTTACCCCTTCTGCAACTCTGGTCCTCTCTCCAACCATTGCCTGCAGGTTTGTGATGCCTTTCTCTGAAAAATCAAGTAAATCATTGCTTTTGTTGTCTAAAACTCTCATGCTCACATCACCACCTCTTTGTATTCTTAACCCAAACCTGAATAGTTACCCATTTTTTATTGTTTTTGATTCACAAAAAAATGGCGCACCGCGGCAACGCTTGCTGCACCGAGCAGCGTCATTTTAAAAGCACAGGGATGCGTCGTATTAACAACAATATGACATATCCGTGTACTTTCCCCTGTGCTGGTACACAATTAACTGCCATGTGCCAGTGCAGGCACCCTTGCGTCATGTTGCAAGGGTGCTTGGGTTGCGGGGATGATTGGTTTTGTGCAGGTAGAGACACCTTCCTGCACATAAACAATCATTAATGGCATTTTCCGCCTTTCAATGCTTGCTGCAGAATGCAGCACACATAGAAAGAGGAAACAAGCATTGGCATAGCCAATAGGTCTCTCTTTTGGACCTTATAAGTATATAGTTATGCAGCACAATATTCTTGGTGCAACAACAACTGTTGCATGGCTAAACACTTAAAAGGTCCCAAGGGCGAGACCTATTGGCTATGCCAATGCTTGTTCCTTTAGTAACCTATGGCGTGGAAAAAAAGAACCATTATATGGCACATTATAAGGCTGATCTGACTACGGATCCCAACAGGATTTCTGATTTTTTAGAAACAATCACAATCCCTAACATGTCGTCCACCCAAAATCTTATTGCACTGATTTTTAAATCAAGTGATGCTTAGGCAGTTTTGACTACGGGAAAGCGGTGGGCAATGACGGACTCCCCGGAGAACTGTATAAGATCATCTTTCCTGTGCTACAGGGTGTTCTGATTAAACTCTTTTCTTTTTCAAAGGCAAATGTTATAAACATTTTGAAAAAAGACAATCTAACAGTTTTACCGAGTTCATTCTGCTGAATAAGTCTTTTGAACTCGGATTATAAGCTTTTCCGGACAATCAGCACAACAGGGCCGGACTGGCTACCGGGCGTTTTGGTGTGCTGCCAAGCTGGGGGCTGATTTTGTTGATGGGGACCTGCGTGTGCTTAAAACCATTCGTTTTGCTGTGTTTATTTAGAAGCACACGCAGGTCCCCATCAACAAAATCAGCCCCCACCGCAGTGAAATCAGCCCCCAGCTTGGCAGCACACCAAAACGCCCGGTAGCCAGTCCGGCCCTGCATCGCAATCAGAGTCATGCCCGTAGCTGGTTCATTGATTCACCCTGCTCATAATGAGTTACTACTAAATAGATCAATGTCAGTTGATATTCATTATTTGATTCAAGCTCTTGACTTTTTTACTAAGAATGAGCTTAATGCTGCTATCAAAATGTTTGATGCAGAAAAGGCCTCTGATTTGGTTAGCTGGCAGGCTCTTTTTCATATTTTGGTGGCCATTTCATTTTTAGATTTTGATTATGCTGAAGGACCTTTTTGCGAAAGCTTCAGCATCAATAATTATACATTTCATAGAAGTGGGCAAAATTGGGATTACAAGGGGAACTAAGTTGGGGTGTCCCTTATCTCCGGTTTCGTCGCTCTCTTCATCGAACCATTGGCTATTGCTGTTTGTAGGGATAATAATATATATCCCCCTCTCCCTGGTATCTCTAATTTGAAACTATATTCAGATGATTTAGTGGTTTATCTGAAAGTAGAGAAGACTAACATTCTGAATTTAATTGATAAGATCACAAAGTTTACCTCAATTGGGGGATATAAAATAATTCATGGAAAGACAGAAATTATTTTATTTGACACCTCCAGCCAGGGCCGGACTGGCTACCGGGCGTTTTGGTGTGCTGCCAAGCTGGGGGCTGATTTTGTTGATGGAGACCTGCGTGTGCTTAAAACCATTCGTTTTGCTGTGTTTATTTAGAAGCACACGCAGGTCCCCATCAACAAGATCAGCCCCCACCGCAGTGAAATCAGCCCCCAGCTTGGCAGCACAGCAAAACGCCCGGTAGCCAGTCCGGCCCTGCCTCCAGCGCTGACATTCCATCAGAGGTAGGTTATATGTACAAACCCTTAGACCCAGTTGGCTATTTAGGCATCGATGGCACATCTATATATACAGATTATTTTTTATTAATTACGCATCCATTCTTATCAAAGTTCGCAATCTTCTTCTTGAATGCTCTTGGCTCCCTATCTCAATCATTAGCAGAGCAGCTTTAATTAAAATGTCAATTCTGCCTCTTTTCATTTTCTTATTATCAAACGTCCTGATTAAAATTCCAAAGAAATTATTTTGGGAATTTGATATCTTACTATGCAGGTTTATTTGGAATAATCATAAACCTAGGCTGAGTCTCTCAAATCTTCAATTTGATAAAGACATGGTGGCCTTGCACTGCCCAACCTGCGCTTATGCTATCTGGCATGTCTTTTAGACACCCTTTCTCGAGTCAATGATCAATGTTCTGTCCCAGACTTTTGACAATTATTTACTTCATGTTGAAGGACTCTGGTGTTGCTGTCCCAGTTTTTATAAGAATATTCCATTCAACGAAAATACGAGTATAAGGTGATCCAGGATTTAATATGGCATAAGAAGAAACTTCAAAGAGAATTACAAATCCCAGATTGTCCTGAATTCCTCACTCAATGATTGTACTGGCTTTGGTTTAGTTCTTTCAGTTGAGGAAGTGTCCCACTGGGAAATCTTGGCTTTCGTGAGGTTAATAATTTTAAATATAATGACACATGGAAGACGTAGGACCAACTGGTCCTGGCAGAGGACATCTCAGTAAAAAGCTTTGTTGTTGGTTTCTTAAAAATCAAAAATCTGTTTATGATGTTTTCTGCATTCCTTTCTGGGCAGACTATAGGTCTTTTAAAAATGTTGATTAAATGTAATTTGTAGGGGATTGACAGCTGGTAAAGACAGGTCCAACAGGGGGGTTTTGTCGATCTGATTGCCTATCACATTCAGAAACGTAGTGAAGAAACTGGGCTCAGATTGATAGTTGCAGAGTGGTAAGAAGTGTTTCAGTTTAGTTATGTCATTCAGAGGCACCAATTTTAGAGCCAAAGATCTTTTTTCTCGCTGCCTTCTTTATTATACTCCCAAGTGTTTGTGCAGCTTCTTCCCTACAGTTTGTAACAGTTGTTTTAGATGTCATCAGGAGGGAGAAGGAGACTGGCTCTACGTTGTCGTTTTATGCCATGCTCTTCACAATTGTTGGAACCAGCTGGCGGCCTTTTTGAGTTCTTTATTAAATGTGCCTTTTTTTGGAATCCTTTGCTATTTTATTTGGTCAAATTAGGCATGATTCTCAGTCGCGGCCGGCACATGTAAGCGCCGCGGGCAGTGGGACGGGGCGCTGCAGGGGGGAAGTGACAGACGACGGAATAGGTATTATTTATTTTTTCAAATATACCTATTCCACCGTCTGTAGACTTCCACCCACTCCCACCATGCCCCACCCCGGCCCCTCCCAACCGCCCCACTGCGCTTACCTGTGCCGGCGCCACTGATGATTCTGGTTTATGCTATTTCCCATTATTTGAGTGTAGATTAATTTTCATTGCAATGTCGATTGCCCGTTCTTTTATTGTGTAACAATAAAACTCGACTGATATCGCTTCATCATTTACTGGCATAATAAAATGAATGGGCACAAATTGAATTTCCTGAGCAAAATATATAAAATCCAAAGCATATGTCTATGCAATAGTTTTTTTCAAGTGTTCGTTCTTGATCTTTATTCTGTAACTTGTATCTTGGGAAGACTTTTTGGATCTCAAAACACACTTCAGTTCTTCAATGATACAACCAACCGCCACAGTTCTTGCCAACACGTGTTTCATCTAATGGTAATAGCCAAAGACTTCATCAGGCTAGAACAAACAAATGTACTGCTAAGTTATCCTGTAGGACGCACATATCATTTTGTGTCTAGCCTAACCACCACATAAGAAGAATATAAAAATATGAGACACCTAGTGCTCCACAAACAACCTAAAACATAGAGTCAGAATACTTACACCCAATGAAGTGAAAGGCAGAAACAACTCAGGGTGTATACAGAAGAAACACTATTATGAAGAAACCCACAGGGTGAGAGAATCCCCTCAAAACATACAAGAAAGGGGGAAAAAAGTAAAATAAAATCAAGTCATATAAGTCCCCACTCAGCAGATCGACCTTGACGTGACCAATAATCAAACTACCACTAAATAATCCCAAAGTGGACAACGTAGAGAACACTATACACAACCCATTACACCAACACCATATGTCACAAAAGACTCATCGTGAACTAATATATGAATTAAACAAAACAGGCTTCAACTGCCTTCATCATGGACAGCATTCATCTGATCTGATGGACAATGGAAAACCTATGACAACATGCAAACATAAATCATGTGATTATGACCCTCTTAATTTCCAGATCTTATCATACATTTTGTATAGTTAATAAACATTCTATATTTTACTATTTAAAACATAACCACTGAATCACACTCACCAGATCAGGTGCTTTCAGTCGCTAATATCAAGACATAATCATCAATATTTGTCTGGTCTCAGTGATATCTGCCGGAACCCTAAAAAGTCATATAAGTAAACTTAAATATCTCAACTCTTAACATATCCAATACTGAACTGAATCAATTGTCAACCATTTCAGTACATCTCGGCATATGCATCCTTACTCATACACCTCCCGCAAATACCTGTCATTATTGTATGAACTAGCTGAAATTCAAATTCAAAACCATCGACCTCGTAATCCAAAAAAATACCCAACCCGAACATGCTAATTTTTAGCATAATTAAAATCATGTGCGTCACAATATATGTCATGTCACCACAGCGCAATATCATCACGACCATTACGTAACAGAAAAGTGAAAGGGGAGAAGGCAACCCAATCTCAAGCAAAATCGTAAAGACCACAGTTGGTGACTTCTATCTCAAAGATATAATGCCATTACAAGTGTACCGACAAAAATTAGAAAAAAGAGAAGAAGAAGAAGGAGAGAGTCTTAATCCTTCCAATAGTTGCAATAATTCTTACCTCTAAGTAAACATCAAGATGCAATGGCGAGCAATGCCAATACCGTCCATGGGGTGTAGCATCAACGCCATCATTTAATGGTTATTTATATTAATAACCCACACTAAACATCAAAGACGGCATCCAGTGCACGTTGCTTGATAGTAGGCCCAAGTGCGAGCACCATATTGGACTCTATCTAATCCATTATCAAATAATGCAAACATCAAAATATTCCGAGATGCCAGGGAATAATAAGCACCAGTTGACAAATAAGATTAAAAGCAATGTACTTCAAAGAATGACACCCAACTAGTCAAATTTTAAAAACAACTAATCCGTGTAGCCAATAACACGCATATCTCGTAGCATGTGTCTCCATTGAAAGATTTCTTAATAAAAACCATGGCCGTGAATCCTCAATACTTATAAACAATATATCAAAAAAATATGAATCCTGCACACCATATATATTAGGAAAAAAAAGGATTTTTTCTCAAATAGAAATTATAAGAGATCACTAGTGCATTAATACTAGAATCAAACTCTTGACCTTCGGGTAGACAGGCACATTGTTCTATCCCCAGAGTTACTGGCGCCACACATTGTCGTGCATCCCATTGCAAGGGTATTCTATGTAACAAGAAATGGAAAATTAATAACATACAAATTTCACATTTATAAATCAATGATGAAAGGGCAACATATCAGCAATCATAACGATACCTACCAAGATACCTACCGTTAGCCTACGAATGAGACCTTAACTGTCCACTCTAAGTGAGGGCATACGTAAGGAGGCGAAGTTAATAGAGGAAAAAACAGGCGAAGAAAAAAATGAAAAAAACACGAAAGAAAGGGGGGGGAAATATGGGGGGAAGAGAGAGACAGGAAGGGCAGATAGCGTCCATTATAAGTGTACCATAAAGCCAATTTAAATTATATACAGAAAGACAAATCCATTATCACAACATTACAGATTGTATCCACTTAACCATAACATTAACATGATGATAACAAGATCATATAATGCAGTGGCAGATATGTTGACATTATTATACAGTAATTTACCAGGCATTTTATACAGTTAGCATCCCAAAAAGTATTGCAATTCTGAGTCAATATTGATGCCCAGCTCTACGGCACGCAATTTTAGGATCATCGAGCTTCACATTGCCGAACCTTGAGTTCTCTATTACCACCTCGGCTGTTACTCGGTATTGTTTCAATGCCATAAAAAGAGAATGATAAATTGGTACTTTGACGGGGGCATTCAAGAGCGTGAGCGACAATAGGATATTTTGAGTCAAATTTCTTAAGCGCCCTGAAATGTTTTGAGATGCCTTCCTTTAAGCAACTAATAGTGCTACCTATATATACTTTTGTACATTTGCACTGGATAGCATATACAACATATTTGGTTAAACAGTCAATAGGTTGCCTGATACTATATTTAATAGAACCTTTATACTGAAATTCAGTTTTACCATGCTCAGCAAACTTACACATGCTACAATGTCCACATTTATATAATCCCATATTGAGTTTGTGTAGCCATGTTTGTTCGCCTGTCATCATTCTGGGGGAGCTGGGCTGACTAAACTGCATAATGTAGTTCCCTTACGGTAAGAAATACTAGGGTATCTATGAATAAACATACTTATTGTTTGGTCTGATGTTAATAAGTGCCAATGTTTCTCAAGTATATTATATGTCTTATGTGACCATGGATGGTAGTTGGTCACCATTCTCAATTGCTGGCTACTGCCAGTACCTTTCTTAATTTTAGACTTTAAAGTGTCACACCTCTTTAGTCTTAAAGCTCTTTGTTGTGCTTTTTGTATTGTGTTTACATCATACCCCCTCACCAGAAATCATGTTTCCATATCCCTAGCACAGTTAGTAAAATACTCATCATTACTGCAGTTCCTACGGGCTCTGTATAATTCACCTTAGGGAATGGCATTAACTTGTACTTTCGGGTGGGCACTCGTCGCATGCAAAGTTGAATTGCAAGATGTACTTTTCCTGTATAGTTTGCTATTGATTTTTCCATCAGCCACAAACAATTCAATGTCAAGGAATACAATCTTCTCTTTGCTAGATGACATCATAAATCATTGTTGTTCATGTAATCAAAAGATTCCAATAAGTCTTCATCACTCCCTGTCCAAATAATAAAACAACTGTCAATGTACCTGCCATAATTCATTATGAGGGAGATTCACAAGGATCTATCGCTGAGTTAACGGCACTTTATCACAGCCAAAGTAGAAATAAACTTATCGCCCCAATCACAATCTGGTGTAAACAGCCCACATCACCAATTTATCCGCGATAGCACCCGCAAAAAACATCGCCACCAATGACCCCCGCAACTATCGCTAATGAGATGCAGAGTAGGCGTTACCATGTCAAAAGCCGCGATAACACCACTCTACAAAATTCACAACGACCAGCCCGAACTGCGATAAGAACACAAAACAGGAGATAAGGCACGTTAGCAGCAGGAAAATAACACCTGCTCTGACCTGGTGCAAAGTCGGACCACAGCCTGCACCACAAAAGGGAGCACAGCCCACAGCCACATCGGAAGGGCAACAGATGCACCCAGGCAACTGAACATGCAGCCTGGAGGGCCGAAAGGGCAACAACACCCGCCACCACCACCCCCAGCACCCCCCGTCCCTGGCACAAAAGACATGCCACATCAGCTACACCTAAACACATCCAAAATAATCTGCTTGATGTTGCACAATCACAATTGGTGACATGCATGTGTATCACACATTCACTTTCGAAGCAACAACTGAAACTTTATTAACATGAACACTGAAATGAAATGAAGATATATGGCGGCACTCCTCGGGACAATCCGTAGGTCACAGCCTGCAAGACAAAAATCATGATGAGAAGGTGTGTCCTGCGCACATCAAAGGTCAGAGAGAGAGCGAAGAAGAGAGAGAGGAAGAGAAGGAGAGAGAGAGATAAGAAAAGAGGGGGAGAGAGAGAGAGAGAGAAAAGAAGAGAGGGGGAGAGAGAGAGAGAGAGAGAGAGAGAGAGAGAGAGAGAAGAAGAGAGGGGGAGAGAGAGAGAGAGTGCCGCTCTTGCGCACCCAGGCCACAGTGCTCACCTGCTGCCACCGGTGTGTTCCAACCACTTGCTGGTATGTATAGCAGTACACCAGGTCACACATCTGAGACAGACCCATCATCTGAAACAGAGTCCAGATACATGATTGGCACAGTACACACAATTGCACAAGACAACATCACCTACCCGCTCATGCACACACAGGCAGAGGCACCCCAGCTCCTCCCGTCGCCCATCGGTGCAAGCCCACCCATGCACACCCAAGCCTAACTGCTCACCTTCCGCCACCGGAGTGTAGACAGGAGGTCCCACCATGTGCCGCTGCAAGCCACAGGCCCAGGGCCCACGGACATGGCACCCTCAACACCATGCAGCCCCGCTCTGCAGGCCACCAGGTCTCACGTTTGGTGCTGGGTCTTGATCATTCCATAGCATAGGACATTCCAGTGTACCCGGCATCATCGCAGGCTGCACACCCGCTCAGTCCAATGGGTGCCACTTACTCTGGGATCCCGGAAGCGACGCCATGTGGCGGTATGCCCGCGCTGCCCGCTGGCTCTGGCCTACTCTGCGGTCCAGCAGGGCACACAAAACCTGAGCTGTCCGGACCGCCGAGACAGGGCATCATCGCAGGCTGCACACCCGCTCAGCAGCTTCAGGTGCCACTGACTCAGTGCACCCAAAGTCACCATCCCATGGCGGGGTGCCTGTGCCGGCCGCAATGGTCCCAGTGCCACTAACCCTGTGCAACGCCAGTCAGCACCACGTGGTGGTAGGCCCATGACGGCCGCAAGGCCTCCGGTGCCACTAACCCTGTGTGCAACAACTCATGTGCCCTTTATGATTGAGAACCATGGAGCGTCCGTCATCCAGTAACCATCGGCAGTGGGGAATGTGACGTCGTCGGCCCCTTATGTTGGCGGAGTCACATGGCCTGTGACGCCTGTGCAGGATGGGTGTGGTGTGCGTGCAAATCTGCCCTCAGGGAGTGGCTGTGACATGTGGAGAACTAGACCAGTGACCTGCACACCACCAGTGTGTACGCCTGCAATGGGTAGCAATGAGGGCCCCCCCTCGGTGAGCAGTAAGCAGAGTGGTCTGGCCTGCCGTATGCCGGACCAGCGCAGGGCCTGCAAAAATGACTCGTGAGCTCTGGGCGTGGTTCAGTCCATGTCATGGAAGTGACTGATGTGTGTGTCCCTGTTGTAGTGTTCACAGGACCCGGTACACAATATGCAATGTAGCACCCTCTGACTGGAATCCCACAGGATGAGCATCATTGACGCAAGGGAAATCACTGTCCCTACATTCATCCACACATGAATGATGAAAGACATGACACAGCAGTGCGTCACTGGATGTTTAATGCACATCCAGTGCAGTTCTGCAGCTGGAGCGGTACGGGGCAATGCCGAGCACACTACACAATATGGGCCCGTGGGGGGCCAGCCAGAGTCCATCCGGGGATGACAAGTACTGCGGAAGTAGAAGGGTACAGTCCAAAGTCTGGTCGCCGTGTCATTGGTCATCAAACAGGATATGGCAGTCCATGTCACTGTCCAAGGTGAGTGCATCGGAGTGTATCGGGGGTCAGTGGACGGTCCTGACGCCATGTGCGGCACCAAGAAGAAACAGGCCAGGTGGCGGAAATTAATGCTAGTGCCTCCTGATCACAAACCCATCCACGTCCTCGTCCCCGGATGTGTGCTCTGCCCCACCTGTGGGTGTTGCAGGACCAGCTGCAGCACTGTGTGCCACTGACACATCAGGTGCCGGAGTGAATATGTCTGCTGCACTGTGAGGCAATGGCACACCGGGGGTAAGATGTGGATGGTGTGGGGGCAGCAGCATTCATCTGCGCCACGCCTTGTGGCAGCAATGCCATGATGATGATCTGCAGGGCATGGTAGATCCCAGCTACATTTAGCTGATGTACAGCGGTGGCTGCCATCCTTTCCGCCTCCATCCGCACCATGACCTCCATGAGCCTCCGCATGTGTGCCAGCTCTCAGCTGGTATCGCTGGTGTGCCTCTGAGCGGACAGGTGTTCTTCTCTCTGCATCAGGACTCCAGCGATTCAGTCAGGGCTCGTAGGAGACCATGGAGTGGTCCTAGACACCCATGGATGGCGTCCAGTTTGGTGGCCATGAGGTCAAACCCCACCGCACCTGCTCAGCTGTCTCCCTCTGGGCGTCCAGCACACGGCATTGAAAGACCATGTGTTGTTACTGGGGGTCTTGGGAGACTGCCGGGGCCATGGGTGCCTCCTGCTGGGTGGTTTGGGTAGTGGGTGGGGTCTCCTTGATGCAGCTGGTCAGCCCTGATTCTGGAGGTGAGTCGTGGATGATGTCAATGATGTCTAGGAGGGCTTGTGCGTTGATGCTGGGGTTGTCCTCCTCGCCATCAGTGAAAAGTGACTGGGGCTGCTCTGCAGGGGGTGTTGACGGTGGCCCTGCAATGTGAAGGGGAGATGGTGTATTGCAACGTGTCCACATGTATGTAGCCGCATGGTACATGTTGACATTCAGACAGCATGGCATTGTACATTGTGACAGTCTATAGATCTGGGTGATGACCCAGAGTCATTGAGGGTGTGCACTGTGCTCTGCTTGATTGTGCATGTGTGCCATCATGGCCATCTCCACCCGTCCCCCCAGTATCTGGTGGTCACTCACCCTGTTGCGGTTGTGTTGTGTCCTGTCGAGCAGTGTCCGGTCCCCTGACTCCAGCCACAGTATACACACTGATGACTGTCGACACCAGCTCCCCCATGTCATTCAGCACAAGCTGTGGCGCTGGGACCCCACCTCCAGTCTGCATTGCTGCCTTCTGGTTGGCTGCAAGTTTCTCCTTGGTCTTTCTCTTGATGTCATTCCATCGCCTCTTCACCTCGTCCATTTTCCTCTTGTGCTCTCCGATGGCATTCACCTTGTCCACAATGTTCCGCCATATTCCAGTTTTGGTGCCCAATGACACGTTGGAGGTGACGAACAGTTGTTGATGGTGTTCTATCAACTCTGTGACTATGATCCTGTTCTCCTGTGGACTGAACTTCTTCTTCCTCTTCTTCTTGTCCTTTCCCTTCCCTGTCCCCGAGGTCCCGGGCTGGTCATCCAGGGTGCTTGTGGGGTTGGGCTCCTCCTCTGGGCCTGCTCTGGCTGCCTCCATGGAGCTTGGGTGGTGGTCAGTTTGTGTTTGGGTGTTTTTCTACTTTTATGGAGATTTTTCCCACCTGCCAGGTGTGTGTTGCAGGCCTGGCGCTGCTTATCGCTGATTTCCTCATCGCGCTTTGGCCCATCGTAGGTTTTTTTGTGTTGTGGTTTGTGTTTTTATCTCCATCGGGGTGGTTGTATCACAGACATTGTCCGCGGTTTAGGCAGACTATCGCATGGTACCGTCTTGTTGTGAATTTCATGTTGTCACTGGGTTATTTTCCCGCGATGTGCTGCGACGTTGAGAGTTGCGTTAAGCTACTCTTGTGGTAGTTATCACACGTTTTTGTGAATATACCCCTATGTACTCCTGCCATTTGGCAAATGAATGGAGTTACATTTTTGGAATGTGTAAATTGGTCAATTTGGATTTTGCTTTGAAAAGTTCTTCAGCACAGCAGCCTGCTTTGGTTTGTGTGTGTAATTCGGTAGAATCCAGCTGTTTGTGTATCTGCATTTGTATTGCCATTTATAATCACATATTCTCTTATGGTCTTTTTTGCTGCCTATAGAAAAAGAAAAGAAAAAAATATGTTGAAATAAATATCTCCTTTCTGCCAATCACCTTTTCTTTTTAGAAAAATATATCAGCAGAAAAGAAAGACTGGTTTCATAGTTTACACTGCAGATGTAATTATGCTCCTTGACTTGCCTTTCGCTTTCACTGCTACCTCTGGCAGCATGCATTGAGACATCAGAACTCAACTGTAATAAGTTGTTACAGTTGAGCAGCTATGCCATTTCGTTTTTACAAGTGACTAGGGACTTCAGAGCAAGAACGCCCAGAACATGAGCAGCTGCTATTTGTGGCACTTGTGTTTCTTGCACTATTTTTTAGTGTCAAACGAATCCTTGACTTCAAAATGGACGTGAGAATGCATTTCACACTAAAATGTAACAGCTTTGTATGCCATGTTATTGGACATACTTTCACTTAATGTTTCTGAAATTTCACATAAATAGGCAAAATATGCAATTTTAGCACACCCCTACTTTACAGGCAATTAATGCTGTGAGCGACCCACACACAAAACACATTTTTCAGATTACAGCATGAATGAGAAGGTACCAAAGCACGAAAAAGGGCTGAAAATATTTTAAAATGTTCTGATTTTGAAAGTCAAGCATGTAAAGTGTATGATTTGAGTGATAAACAACAACGTCTGGCAAATAAAGCATATCAATGCAAAATTGAACTTCTCTGGTGTTGACACAATTACAGCAGGCCAAGCTCAAGTACTCTGGAAAAAGTATTCAAAGCTTTAGTTACCTGAAATTAGGAAACATGCTAAAACCGAAACACAATTTACAAAGGTCTGCTATCTATTAATAAATTGAGCGTTCAAGTGAGTTGATGATGACAGAGAATGATCAAATCTGTCTGTCTGTCTGTCCGTCTGTCCATCTGTCTGCCTTTCTATCTATCTATCTAGCTAGCTGTCCGTCCGTCTGTGCGTCCGTCCGTCTGTCTGTCTGTCTGCCTGCCTGCCTGCTTGTCTGTCTGTCTGCCTGCTTGCCTGCCTCTGCTTTCCAGACACTCTCTGCCTCCCTCCCACCCTCTCGCTGCTTCCCCTTTCTAACTGCTCTCTCTCCATTCGTTTACCCCTCGCTCTTTCTTTCGCTGCCCGTCTGTTTTTATATTTATGACAATCTATTTTCTCTCATTGTTAGTGTAAATAAAACCTACCCTTATTTTTCCAGGCACACTTGATTGACTGAATAAAGCCATGACTCAGTTTTATTAAATTGCTCGCTCTTGCATCTTTCTGAGGCTATTTTCACTTGTACCTCTTCCCACACAAATGGATGAGTCATGTAAGTAGGCTACAACAGTTCATTGATTTTTACAGTTTTTCTCACTGTCTTTTTGACAATTAGATTTTTTTTATCTGACTTCTGACACTTGCTGTTTCTTGATAACAAATAGCTTTTGAAAGAAGTCAGCCATCTATTAACCTTATGATTTTCTGTCATTTGACAGAACAAACAGTCGTGTTTGAAAACCACCAGCTGCTATATCGGACAGCTCAAGGTACGTCCCCCGCCCAAAAACTTTAAAAATGTGTTTACTTTTTTCTCTTTCCCGTGTAAATTCTATAAAGCCATCATGATACATATGCAGAAAGGAACGCATCAAACAACTTCAAACTATACAGCACAGACACGTCTGTGTGAAGTTATTAATGTTTGGACAATCACAAAATTACAGGTGTTCATTGTTGGTCCAGGAGCAGGGATGATTGAAGATAAGAAGGGACCCATTTGAAATTGATGTTTGGGAGGGACCCTCATTATATCCAGAAGTGAATGATGCCCACAGCTACCACCAACTACATCAAGCAGCTTTGATACTTTCTACGCCATTTTCTTTGGAATGAACTGGGGCTGTGTGGTGTTACTAGTTACAGATAGCTCCTCCACTCTTTTCATTCTAATATCACACTTTGAATCCTTTTCACTCTTCAATGTCTCCTTGTCACTTTATTCTTACTATTATAATATATGTATTATACTCCTTTCTTCTTTGTCACTCTTCTTTCCCCTTGGATCACTCTCTTTCACTCTCATCCCTATAATTACCTCCTAGCTTCTTTTTCTCTGTACCGTCATATTCAACACTATGTACTATTTTCTTTTTTTCCTCAGCCTCTCTCTGTTTCTCTCTCCATGTCCACATCTCTATGAATATCGTTTTGTCACTGGAATTTTATTTTTCAAAATTCCCCTCCCATGCCACACTCTTTTCATCCCTGTCACTTTGTATCACTTACTATCATATCTTTTTGACCACTTGATCGCTGTCATGTTATTTCCTTAATCCTGTAACAAACTAGGGGTGGGCGGAATTTGCGAAATTCACTTTCGCGAATTATCGCAAAAATGTTAAAAATCTCTGCAAACACGCGGAAATATCACGAAGATGCGGAAGTTTTTTTCCCGCCCGTTCGCGGTATTTTCTGCGTGGTCGCGGCTCGACAACTTACCCATGCGGTTGCTTGCGGGCGCGGCCATCTTGTTTTCACTTGTCTCGCGGTGCATGATCGCGAGAAAAAAGACATGATCGCGCGACGCATGACGTTACTGTGGGCGCAAACTGTCGCAAGACAGCGCAAATGGCTACCAACAATCCAACATCTCGTGGAGAACGCGACCGGATCGGGAAAACTTGTCGGCGAACGCGGGTATTCAGGTAAGGCGATCGTGCGCACGCGAGAATGTATTATTTTACAGCACGAGCAAGAAACAAATTATCACTAAGCTGCGGAATGCGGAAATTTTTACATTTTCGCACTCTCCGCGGAACGCAAAAATGCCAAATTATCGCAATTTCCGCGAACGGAACGGAATTTTGGCCCAGGCCTATAACAAACCTGCATGTGATCGGAAAAATATTTCTGAATTCCACTCCATATAACCATTGGCAGTCTTTTCACCAAACACATATCTTGACAACTGGCCTGCTTGATCATGGAGAGGTGAGAATCACTGGCAGCTGGCAGGGAAGGGGTGGTGGGGGGGGTGAAGGGAGGAGAGAGGATGGAGTATAGAGGGGGAAAGAGGGGGTAAAAAAACGATTAAAAAATAAGACAACCTTTTCACAGCCGCTGTCTCTCCTCCATCATTGCTTCGCTTCCTGGTGAGTCCCTGAAACAGGAAACACACAGGCTCCCCTAAGCAAATCACAACGCTGCAATGCAGCATTGTGATTGGTCTGAGCACCAGGGTTCAGCGCTCAGACAGGTGTTTGGAGCCTCTGCATGTTCCCCACCAGACTGTGCATTACAGCCTGGTGGGGAGCATGCAAAGTGAGCATGACAGTTTGGTCGGCCTAAGACGGCCGGCCAAACAGTCATGTGCACTTAGAGTGTACCCACCACTCCTTCCCCTGTGAACCCAGCCCCACACTGCCCTAACCTAGCCCGTAGCTACAAAAAGTAAAATTAAAATAATGAAGTTTATATAATTTGATTGTTTCCATTTTCACTGCTCTGAAAGCAGTGGGGCGACGCTCCTCTGACTTAGTGGAGGAGTTGCCCCTGGTGAGAATACTCTGGACCTTTCCTTCCAATTCGACTCTGGTCAATAGACCTTTTTAGTAGCCTGAGAGGAAAACAATTTAAAACTTAAGGTACAGTGTGACCATTAGAACGACACAATAAAAGTCTGAGTCAGTAACCTGAAGTTAAAAGGTTTATTACAAATTCAAAGCCAAACTAAAATAAATAAATCTCAAAGAACATACTATAAAAATGCAAGATCATTAAAGGAAGACCGAAGCAGTGTACAATATTGGTCCTCAACAGCAAGGGCCATATAGGAATTTCTGTGGCAGCTATGCAGAAAATAAGGAATAGGATTTGTTGACTAAATGAATGGTTTCTATCCTTCTCCCCAGTCATGGAAAAGATTCACAGCATCCACTAAACTAAGGATAGGCGAACCCTATTGAATCAAGGAAGGAGGAAAAGTTTCAGACTCAGAACATCTGTAGAAGTTCTATAGATAAGGAGTCATGTTTAACATGAAGCCACTAAATCACAGATGACGAGTGAGGTCTGACCTCTCTAAGTCTAAAGGGAATTTGATCAAAGCGAAGGTGGTTTCACTAATTAAAATGAAAAAAGAACATTCCTCGTAATTTGCTGTGGGATACATCGTCTGCCTACCCGCCTACCTGTCCGCCATTTTCGGAGCACACCAACCGGCAGCAGCAATCTCCCGTCCCTGGTTCCTCCCGCCGCTACAGTTTTGGTCATGGCGGCCGCAGTGTGGGGGGACTACGAGTCCCGGGAGCCTTTGCGGCCGGAAGCCGCCACGAGACATCCGGGCCAGGTGGCGTTAAATCATGAACAGAGGCCCAACGGAGCGGGTTCCTCGTAATTTGCTGTGGGATACATCGTCTGCCTACCCGCCTACCTGTCCGCCATTTTCGGAGCACACCAACCGGCAGCAGCAAACTCCCGTCCCTGGTTCCTCCCGCCGCCGTAGTTTTGGTCATCGCGGCCGCAGTGTGGGGGGACTACGAGTCCCAGGAGCCTTTGCGGCCGGAAGCCACCGCGAGACATCCGCGCCAGGTGGCGTTAAATCGTGAACAGAGGCCCGACGGAGCGGGTTCCTCGTAATTTGCTGTGGGATACATCGTCTGCCTACCCGCCTACCTGTCCGCCATTTTCGGAGCACACCAACCAGCAGCAGCAATCTCCCGTCCCTGGTTCCTCCCGCTCCTGCAGTTTTGGTAATCGCGGCTGCAGTGTGGGGGGACTATGAGTCCCGGGAGCCTTTGCGGCCGGAAGCCGCCGCGAGACATCCACGCCAGGTGGCGTTAAATCGTGAACAGAGGCCCCGCGTCGTGGGCAAAGCCTGGGCAAAGGGCGGGTCGTTTGTGGCCGTCCGGGGCCGGCAGAGGCTGGGCTGGGCCACCCCCCTTGGCTGATCGTCATACGTGCGACCGGTGTGGAGATAAGATCCAACGGCAACCGGCCTACCCTTGTAAAGGACGTTCAAATGACTGTGGGTACGGTTTCTTATATTTGTCATGGGACTAGTTTATTATTGGATTGGTTGTGCCGTTAGTGTCACCCTCTACAAATTAGTTTCTGTTGCAAATATATTGCTGGTGTAGTGATTAGGTATGGAAAAAAATGCCCCTGAACATTCCCGTCCTAACACCAGGCAGAACAAATCTACAAATAACCCTCTCCCGAGTCTAACCGCCATAGACAGGATGTTACAGAAGACTATTGGGGTAGTTGCCACAGCGATAGAGAATACAGAAAGACGTCTTTCGCTCCCTATTGGCTCGGCCCCAACTTTACTATCTGTTAATACATCTACAGTCATGGCTAATTCCTTTGATTCAATGCTAATGACATCATATGCTGGACTTCCAGGGGCAGATAAAAATCCTGAGATACCCACTATTCACCACATTCGGCCCTCGGATCTTTCCTCCTTGGCAAGTAGACTTTCTACCACACCTATATTGCAGGCGCCGGATTTAAGTATAGAACTCCCACTTCTTAATGATCCAACGGACTTTGAGGGTAATGATACTCAATCGTTGACTAATATTGTATGTTCGGACAGGATAAATATTGAAAGCTCGTCTGTAAGAACTAGAGGGCAAAAAGCCAAGAGTAAACAAAAACACATCATTAAAGAGCAGCCTGTACAAAAATATAGGGGCAAAGGGAGCCGAATACATCATAAAACGGCATTGAATTCGTTGGGACAAAAGGGGGCACAATGTGAAGGTCAGTCAAGTATTGTAGATGTTCAGCCTAATGGAAAGAAGATTGAGGTTGGCGAAGAGGGTTTTTGGGAAAGAATGGAGACGCTGTTAACAACACTCTTAGGGACAATTTGTGAGAAAATTAATGGTATTGAAGTTAGGGTAGGTCTTATTGAACAACACATAACACAAATTCCCTACCTAACTAAGACTACTTATGCCTCAACACCCGTCCCTCCATCTGTATCCATTTCAAATGAGGTTGTGCCTGAATCTGTCCCATATACGATTGAGGGTGCCAAGGACAAGTCAGGGGGAACAGTTACACAACGAATAGCTCCAAATAACTTACTCAATATCAACAGTAATAATACTAGCAGTCATACTGATGGTGGAAGATGTGAACAAAGGGATAAAGCATTGATGGAAAATGGGGTAACTTTATTGGGAGGCAATGGGAAACGAGGGGACCAAATGGCAGACCAGATAAAGGGCTTACGTCTCCCAGAAGATTTTAAAGGTAACACCATACCACCAGTAATAAATTTACCACCAGAATGTGGAGCATATGTCACCGTCCTTTGTAATGTCCCCAGATTACGGGAAGGGCAATTTGAAACTAATGAAACCCTCAAAAACAAAATCCTCCACTGGCTAACTAAAAATTGTGGCTTTCCAATATTAGGTGCAGAACAGATTATACTTACTCAAAGAGTGGGTTGGATAGGTCCCACAATGAAAACATTTGATGGGGACTGCATCATAGTTAATTTTAGGTCACCAGTTTGGGCCCATAAAACTTTGCTTAGTGCCCCTCCACCTTCTTGTCGGGATTTCAATACAACTTTATTGCCACTTGCCTATTTTTATAGACATTCGTTGGTAAATAACTTAGTCACTGACCAAATGACCTACCATCCCAGTAACAACTGGTTGCCCATAATATCGGCAACCCGCCCAGTACGATCCCCTCTACCACTATACAATAGATTTCAGTGTTTGACTCAAATGGAGGATAATGATTGACACAAAAACATAGTGGGGACCACTGACTTGGGGAGGATGGTGAGTTGTAATTTACCAACAAGGCGAAGTGAAATAAGTAATACCCATTCTTTATATATGGATCCCATTACGATGGATAAGACAACTGTTATTAATGAAACTGGCAACTTAACTACTATTATATTTGCAGAGTCTTCTATGAGTGTGGACGTGCCCATAAACTCTAATAATCCCAAAGGAGTGAAAATACAAGAAGGGTATACACTGACAACATGGAATATCGCAGGTCTCGGAAAAAAATTAGGTACGCATTTCTGGCAGGATTTTATCACTTCTGGTAGTGATATAATGTGCTTACAAGAAACGTGGAGCACAGACTATGTCACAGTCGAGGGCTATACATCCTATTGCTTAAATGCTACACCCTCTCCAATAGGTAGAGCAAAGGGTGGATTACTAATGCTTATATCCACTAAATTGATTGGATGTAAAATCGTAACTTATTCATTTATTGGTAATCATAGTCAAGTTTTGTGACTATCGTTCCCAAAGGGCAAGGATTTGGTGTTAATTAATCACTATAATAATAACTTCCATAAAGATAGGGGAGCTCCGTTAGATCCATTGGAAAGAGAGATAGATAGGGTACTGAAAATTTCCAATAAACTCGCGGTCATTTTGTGGACAGACGATTTTAACATCCAAGCGTGCCCCGCTACATATACTAATTCTTGTGGCTTTATGAAGGCCTAAACTATTGCAGTGGGGACTAAGGATGATATGCTACATTTTCCACATTGTGAATATGGTATGACCCTTAATACACTAATGGCAAAATTTGATCTTGAGCTGTTAGACTGCACTATGAGAAAGGGCCATATCAAATGTCCAACATTTACTGGGAGGAATGCGAACAGTAATATAGACCATATCCTAATTTCGAAGAATAGTTTATATATGAACCTTTGGATTTCAGAACAGGTGGTCAGTGACCACAATAGTATCTCCATAGTACTGCCTGCTTGGGGCAACAGATTGACTAATACGGCTAATACAATCTCACATATCCTTCCTGTTAAGCCGAATGGCATGAGAATTAAGTGGGATGGCGTGGACCCACATAAGATACAAATGGATGTGGTCAGTACATGTAGAGACAGTATTAATTACTGTCTTAGCGAAGAGGCTACCCCCGAGATGTTACATATTGAATTCTCTAATCTAAATAATGCAATTAGGAGCATTTTAACTAGAAATACCAAAGGTCAGAAGCAAGATGGAAAGAATTGGTTTTATTCTGATTGTACCGAGGTATTACATAAATTAAAATCGACACTAAGGATTAAGCCCCGTAACCAAATGCTCGTTCATAAGTTGCGAACTGACTATAAACAAGCTGTATTGGCGCATAAAAAGGTGATGAGATCAGATGCCTGGGACAAATTAAGTATGGCAAGTGAAACCAATAATACTAAACTTTTTGGGGAAACTGTAAATAGCCCTTTTTTAAAAGATAATCATATTCCTGAACTGACGTCTTATGTTAATTGTACGGAATGGATTGAACACTTTTCTAACATTTTTAACCCGGATAAGGTGTTTTTAAATTCTTTTTCATTTAATGATTTTACGTGGCCTACATTAGCATTGTCAATTAGTGTTGAAGAGGTGCGGGTAGGGATAGAAACAGCAAAGGGGGCAAAGCACCAGGACCGGATGGTGTTCCGATTGATTTATACAAGGACATAATTGACCTTTGGGCACCAATCCTTACAAGGATTTTTAATATTGCTGCTATGGGGAATTTCCCAACATCATGGGCCCAATCATTAATTGTTCCACTTCATAAAAAGGGTTCGCGCTCTGAAGCATGTAACTATCGCCCAATATAACTACTGGACTCTTCAATAAAAGTGATGAGTAGGGTACTTTTAAAAAGATTGGAAACATGGGCCACAGATTCAAAAATATTAACTCCAGTTCAGTATGGTTTTAGGAAGGGCCTAGGGACCATTGAACAATGTTTAAATCTGGACCTACTTATTAACAAATACACAGTAGTGAAAGGGGGAAATCTGTTTTTATACTTCGCAGATTTGAACAGTGCGTTTGATTTAGTGGACCACTCGCTCCTTTGGACAGTACTGCTCGAATCGGAGATTGTGTTCTTTTTAGCAAAGGTATATGAGAAACTTTCCTGCAGCGTACGATATGGGTCTACTGGTGAGCGAACCCCGTTCTTTGCTGTGCGAAGAGGTATTAGGCAAGGGTGTGTATTGGCACCACTCTTATTCTCCCTTTTTATTAATCAAATAGCTACGGTTTTAAATACCATCCCGGCAGACGCCCCTAAAATGGATAATACTGTTGTGTCTGTATTGTTATATGCGGACGATGCTGTTTTAATTTCACGTACCTCTTTAGGTCTCCAACGCCTTATTGATGCATTCACTGATTTTATTAACGGCAGGAAATTGTTAATTAATAAACTGAAGACATATACCATGATATGTGGTAAGAAATCGAAGTCATCGCGGTCTTTCTTTTTAGAAGGCTCAAAGATTCAAGCTGTTAAGACCTTTTGTTATTTAGGCATTAGTTTCGACGGAAATGGTAAATGGACTAATGAGCAAGAAAATATTAGATATAAAGTAACTAGAAATACTAATGGCATTTTTCGTTTTGCCACGAAAATAGGGGTGCACAGAATAAAAGATATGGTAACTATATATAATGCAAGATGTGTTTCTTCAGCCTTGTATGGAGCTGGATTGTGGGGTTATTCCTCTACGGCCCAACTCCAAACAAACTAAAATAGTTTCCTTAAACGGATGCTGTGTGTTCCGGCCTCAGCATCAACTGACCTAATACATCAAGAAACTGGTCTTAAATATATATCAGATTTGGCTGCTTTACGTCCTTTATTATTATGGCGTTCAATTTGGCATAAAAAGGAAACTGAGTTTACACAGTCCATAATTAAAGACTGTCTTAAGCTAGACTACTGCTCCCGCATACCGTGGTTGAACTATATTATCCATTGGCATAACATACAATTTGATTTTACTATTTCTAAGGAGTCAGATTATGCATTACCGTTCTCCAAAAAAGAAATAAAAGATTCGTTTTTGTTTTACAAGGGGGAAGAAAGAAATAAATTGCTTAGGATTCAAAAGACCTTTGTATTTTATAGGCAACTAAATCTTAGAAGTGGACTCCAGACGTATTTGGCGGACGTGTCCAGACGATCGCATCGATTTGTACTAGTACGTTTAAGGTTGGGCATTGCCCACCATCTTGTATCCTTCCCCATAATTGGGGCAGGTTCTAACTTAAAGTGCCCCTGTGACAATGTTTCCAAACAGAGCTGCTGTCATTTCCTGTTAGTTTGCAAGTTTTATGTATTTTTAAGGAAATTTTATTTGAAGCCTATCCTTTTAAAATATAATATTCGTTTAACAGCTGATGCTATGAAATTATTATGTTCTCTTCAGAGCTCAGATGTTGGTTTTCATGTTGCACATTTTATACTGGAAAGTAGAGCTGCTAGGAAATCTATAATAATATGAATTAATGTGTATATTGTGTTTTGGTATGGCCAAATTTGCACACATGCACAAGTCACTTTATTACAGCGAGGTAGAGTCTTCTACTTTGTTATGGCTAAATTTGCACTCATGCACAAGTCACTTTAGTACAGCGAAGTAGAGTCCCCTACTTTGTTGAAAATCAACGTCTATTGAGCACTTTAATATATGTAGTATCGACATATGTTTGATTTTATTTCCAAATTGATGTAATACTACTATGTTATGGCTAAATTTGCACTTATGCATAAGTCACTTTATTACAGCGAGGTAGAGTTCTCTACTTTGTTGAAAATCAACGTTTATCGAGCACTTTAATATATGTAGTATCGACACATGTTTGATTTTATTTCCAAATTGATGTAATAACTGTTTATTTATCGATGTATTTATGTTTAATAGTGTACCACCATCCCCTACAAAATACTAAGGCCGGTTCAGGAACAATCATTTTTAAAACTGTTTAAGGTTATGTGGAATAATATTTCATTGTTTTTTATTGTTTAGCTTATATGGGTGTATTCATACAAACCAAATAAAAGCTTTTGAACTTGAACTTGACCTCAGACATATCATAGTACTTTTCCAGTTCCCAAGAAGGAACTTGGCGCCTTGAACACTACTCCCATATTCTGACTCTTCATTAAAAAGATTTGACCTTGCCAGCTCATCCTTGCCTCCCTCTCTCTGAAATCCAACGTGCTTTTTACTAACCAATAAATGCCTTTGGTCTGCGCCTGCGGAGGAAAAAACATGTAGAAAAACAACTTTCACGTTAGCATTAAATGTCTCGACTGTAAGTTTAAGGCACACAATCATGCTAACTTAACAGTTTTCTTTAAATACATAATAATTCTACAACCTACATATAATCCAATAAATGACATCTTTAATAAAGGAATCAAGCTATTTTATACTGTCCTGATACATGTGGCTCAGTAACTAATACATTATTTATGAAACAAAAACAACAACTGGTCACAATTTATAAAAAAAAGAATTTAACACACATATGATTCACTCTCACTAATCCCTGGCAAATGCGCTGCATTAAATGCATTTTAGCGCACCACCTTCCAATCTAAACCAATAAAAGATTTCAAACACACAATAAAGGTTCATTCAATACCGTTGGTGCATCATATCTCATTGGTTTTATTTCATCACATTAGTACATAAGGTCAAAGATTAATATATATATATGGCCAAGCCAAACGTTTATGAAAGGAGCCAAAATTATGCAACTCCAATCCCCCTCTGATGGCGATCAAGCCATCACGGTTTACAATCAGATCATTATTAGAATAGACCAATCAAATCCTACTGGTCTTGAACATCTTCCATCTGGACTCCTCTAGGCGCTTCATATCATCATAATATCTGCTCTTACCATCTTCTAACTCTACATCTGCTCTCTTTCTCTTCACTCCCTGCACTCCCTGTCTAACTTGTGTATTTTGATATTCCTTTAAGATCAGAAATAGGAATATCGCACAAAGTGCGATTATCAAAATACTGCAAATATTTCAACTTTCCAAGCTACCAAACCACCAACCTATCAAAGCAAATCCATTTCCAATAGCTTTCCTAGCACCTGTCACTTCCAACTCTTTCAAACCCTTCACCCCTAGACCTTATCACAATTGTTAGAAATTGGGTCTCTGATTGGCAGTGGTTTGCACACAGTCCAAGCAGGGTCCCTCACACTAGTTTGGGTAAGTAAGCTACACACAAAGAAAAACTCGTGCTCACCCTCTTGTTAGCTTGGCAAGAGCAGTCAGGCTTATCATCAGAGGAAATGTGAAAAGAATTTGTATACTCACACAGTAACACAGTGAAAACACCACAAACATACTCCACACCAGTGTCGGAAAATGGCCAATATTTTTCTGAGTAAAACAAGACCAAAACGACAAAAATCCAACGTAAACAAATTAGATTAAGAATACTCAAAGATTAAATGCAGTTATAGCACTTAGAAACGCACTAGCTCCAACTGGGGCCCGAATGCCTTGTTTGACCTAGTTGAATCTCAAAGTTCCGGGCCGACCACTATGGAGCGTGGGTCAGCTATGGAGTCTTACAGACCCCGGTTACAATACCTTGGAAACAATTACAACATAAAGACGTTGTGAGGCCCTGGGAAGGTGAGGCGTCACTAGGGTCAGTACAGTGTTGGTTCCATACTGCAGGTCATTGCCATGTTGGTGCAAGGCACAGGGGTCGTGATTTGTCAGGTGATGCGACATTGGCGGTGAGTCATCGGTTTCCTGGTGCTGCAGGGTCGATGAAGTGTTGTGAGTCAAGCCATGCTGCGTCAATTTTGCAGTGTTGAGGTCACACCACAGGGCCACCAGTGCGGCGGAAGAATCAGAGTCGGGAGCCACGAACTTCGGTGACGCAGTACTCTGTACTCCATCTGTTGCAGTTCTTCGAAGGCACTGCGACGCCGGCAGGCCTGTGGTTGTTGCCCTGAGCGGGTGCCACGGCTCCAGTGCAGGCATCAGCGTGGTGTCATAGAGCAGTGCTAGCTCCAAAGTCACACTGAAGTCGATGTGCTGGTTTCTTCTTGTTTAACAATGGAAATACACTTCCAAGGGCCCAGAAATTGGATTTTCACCACTTGACAGAGTAGGGCTCTCAACAAAAAAGCCCAGGTGCCGCAGGTGAAGTCTTTGATGGCCATGAGACTTCCAACAGGAGGCAAGTTCAACTCCAGCTCTTGGAGAAAATTTGAAAGCAGGCCGTCTGGCTTTTGTCACTTATATGATTAATTCTACACTTTATCCAACTGGATGACGTTTCCAGGTTGCTCCCAATCTAATCATGTAACCAGGCCTGATGAAGAACTGCTGCTGAGGCTTAGATTGGCCCTCCCCTACCCTTTGCTGGGTCGAAACATCGACACCCTGTACAGCCTGGATTGTATAGTTGTTCTACTATGAGACAATTATGAATGATACGATTACCCCATTTCAATGAGATCATACTTATGCTCTATAGCAGGTATAACGGATAGGCTGTTTTGTATAGAATATGATATATCTAATAGGTCTATTTCCTTTCTTTTCCTTGCTTAAATTCTGCGCACAGGCACTCTTTTTGAGCACCCCTTCACACATCTTTTTGGAGCAATCATATGTGTACATAATCTATTTATATTGTTGATTTTCAAATAAATAAAAAAAAAACAGTCACCTAAGTGTAATTTCTGTGTGTGTGATATAAATGTATAAAGTTACATATACTCTTCCCTATCTTCAGAAACAATATTCACTCCCATCCTCAAGTTAGATGAGTTGGGGTTATTTATTTAAAAGCAACCCAGATCTTTTAAATACACTGCACCCTGCCCATGGGGCTACCTAGGGCCTACCTTAGGGGTTCCTTACATGAAATAAAAGGGAAGGTTGGGGCCTAGCACTTGCCAGGTCGAAATGGCAGTTTAAAACTGCACACACATTCACTGCAGTGGCAGGCCTGAGAAATGTTTGGGGGGCTACTCATGTGGGTTGTACAATCAGGGCTACAGGCCCACTAGAAGCATTTGACATACAGGCCCTGGGAACAACAGTTGCACTGTACTAGGGACTTACTAGTAAATCAAATAGGTCAATCATGGAGAAACCAAGTACCATCACATTTTAGACAGGTAACACTTGCACTTTAGTACTGGTCAGCAGTGTTCAGAGTCCTAACGCAAGCAAATATGAAATCCAGCCCACAGTCAAAAACAGGAAGCCAGAGTCAAATAGACTGGGGAAACTATGCCAACAGATGCCAGGTCTAACAGCAAAACACACAAGATGATGGACAGAATGTTGCACATTGGCAAATCATTCACCCCCAGTCACAGATCTGGGTTTAATCCATCGTTATTTTGCTCACCACGCCACCCCAGTTCAGACATGACCATATGCAAATCAGTCTTGGCCCTGTGCCTCATGGGAACAGTCCAGCCCGAACTGCCAAGCCATGTCTTCCCTGGACCGGAATCAACCATCCTAGGACCGGTTTCAGAGTTTCACCCCTTTTCAGCCAGGATAGCTTGATTCCAGTGGCGTAGTGAGCACGGGACCCACGTCTGGGCATACCATTCCCACATAGGGCGAGCAACAAAACACACAAGATGATGGACGGAATGTTGCACACTGGCAAAACATTCACCCCCAGTCACAGATCTAGGTTTAACCCATCGTTATTTTGCTCACCACGCCACCCCAGTTCAGACATGACCATATGCAAATCAGTCTTGACCCTGTGCCTCATGGGAACAGTCCAGCCCGAACTGCCAAGCCATGTCTTTCCTGGACTGGAATCAAGCATCCTAGGACCGGTTTCGGGGTTTCACCCTTCTTCAGCCAGGATAGCTTGATTCCAGTGGCGTAGTGAGCAAGGGACCCACGTCTGGGCATTCCCTTCCCACAGCAATCATCTCAGTATTTACAAGTAATAAGGATTTTGTGGTATTAGTAGCCAATTTGTCCACTATTGGAGACAGCTTTTAATTTTCAAATCATTTAGACTCATTCCCACAGACAGGATTATGGCACCAAAATTATCTCCTACGACTTTTGCTGCACTAACACCTCGATTAGTTCTGGATTTCTCTTCCCATGCATGACCATTAAAATGTTCCACATGAGAAATCTTTGGAAAATCTGTGCCAAGATAACAGGCACCATGCCATCCATGTGGGAATTTGAATTATGCATTTTGTCCACAAATAAAGTAGACTCCAGGATCACCGATCCTATCCCTCCAGGAAATGAGAATTTTTCTCTCTCGCTTAAAAATTTTGTTCACATTTGCTCTCCTCTAGAAACAACGGATCTATATAACTCAGATCAGCATGTTGACACAACTTTCCTTTGAGTTTCTAATCTAAAAGTAAGGCGGGTAAATTTCCTTTTACCTGATGTTCAATTTCTTCGCTACTCCACTTGTGATTTTTAAGATCCTTATCAGTTTCAGTTTGATACTTTATGTCTCTCCATCAATCCTCCACTAAATTCAAAAATATATTTTCTGACATCAAATAATTCAAATTATTTCTATGTGGATACACAGTGTCTAGTGAGTTAAGAGATACCAAATATTTGCCTGCAATCTCTGCACCTTTAGAATGAGGATGATTTTTTAAATGTTTGATAATATATTGAAAACTGCCTTCTTCATATATATACTCAATAAAAGACTACAAGAAATATCATATGTCAGAGGGAGATAGCAGTATGTAATTCCCTCTGAAGCAGAAGCGGATCGAAACATAACAACTTCTAGCATTCATTGTGTCTATGTACTCATAAAGCAGTCTAAAATAAAAATTCAAAGTATAATCTCCTCTCTATAAATCTGTGTGGAATTTCTTAACTCTCCACAACTGCATGCTCCGATCAGAAAAATGTGGCGGGATAGGGTCATCAGTAGACTTATATTCCAATGAGCTATCTGTAGCTGAATATACCCCTATAGGCACTATTGCTAATACTAAAAATAAAGCCATTAGTGTGCCTGCTATGATGTACCTACACTGACTATTATTAGGATTGGCTTCCATTACTTAATTGAAGTCTAAACCTTGGTTGGAACGTAGCAGCTGCTGAGATTTCCACCTGAGCCAGCAGCAAAAACAATTTACAAACGATATGCAACAAAATATATACAGAATTATTTGTTAATCTTCTTTAGCTCTATTCTGTGTGCTACTAAAAGACCTTAGGCTCCTTTGGTTTCCAGGCGCCTTGGTACCATTCATTCTTCCCTACAAAGTCTATAAAATGTCTTTAATAATAAACAGTTCTAGTTCACTCACTATCAGTCTCAATATAAAACGCTTCAGTTCATCAATTAGCACAGGCAACTCATTTGCATCCAAAAAGGGAAATTTTGCCACATCTAAGATAAGATGTTTCAAGGCACTCAGTCTTGTCAACAAAGGAAGTTCAAAGGTAAGATCAAACTTGAGATCAAGTTACCAAAGTTTCAATTGAACTTTCACAATGATTCCAAAATTCCGAGAACTTGTTCTCCCTGTCATTTGCAGGAAAGCATGTCCATTCAGTGGATGAGTACCTGCGGCAGGGCACTCTCGCTCGCTTCAACCTCCTGAGTGTTGTCGCATCGCCTCCTTCACTCAGGTCAGTATCCTCTATATCCTCTGGGAGATCACTTTCTTCTTGGGGTACCAGTCTCCCTCTCTCCTGCCTTCTCGGCCAATGTTCTTCTGCCACCCCTCGCGGTTCTCCAGTTCTAGGCCCTTAGTCAGGATTTGAGTCTATCTCTGTTATAATCATTGGATTAGCTTCTCCTTCACCGGTTTCATCATCCACCTCTCCAGGATTCTCCTCAGGCCGATCAAATGGTATTTCAGTCTCCGGCTGTTCCCCTACAGCTTGACCTACCTCCTTCCTTGATTTCTTGAACACCACTGACTCTTCTGGGAGAGGTAATGTTATTTCATCAAGGGGACATGTAACACTGAGAGTATGGGCAGCATGGATCCAATTGAGGAGACCTCCGCCCTTCACAGCAGTTGTACTCATGAGTATGACTTGGTTCGGCCCTCACCAACGAGGCTCCAAGCACGACTTGCGTATGTACTTCTTCACCTCAACCCAGTCTCTGTGACTTAGGTTATGGCACTGCTCCTTTTGTGGTGAGGCTGTAGCAGCTTCAACATGATGAGACACAAATTGCACCACGTCAGCCAATCTTTGCACTAATCTAGTATAAGATCATCTCTAATGTTCACAAGTGCATATACAGGTACATCTGGCAATCTCATTGCCCTTCCCACGATGCTCTCATGGGGAGACAGTTCTGTCCTATGATCGGGTGTGCTGCGCAGACTCACCAGAATCAAAGGCAAAGCATCTGGCTATTTCAAAGATGCAGAAGCCCACACTTTGGCAAGTCTTGGTTTCAGTGTTCCATTGACTTGCCTCACCAGACCTGAAGCCTCAGGTCGATAACTACAATGCAGTCTCTGTTCAACCTGCAAGGCAGCGCACAGCGTCCTCAGCACTTCTTTATTGAAGCGGTCTGATTCCAAAGAAGTCAGGAAGCCGAACCTTGGTGTCAACTCCCTCAACAACTTTTGTACTGTGAAACTATCATTCCTTCTTGAGGGATATGCCTCAACCCATTGTGAAAAGATGCAAACAACAACCAACACATATCTCAGCCCCTTGCACACAGGCATCTCAATAAAGTCCATTTGCATCCTGTTAAAGGGACTCCCTATGTGGCTCAATGTCACTGCAATTCTTTTCCCTACATTGTTCTGTTGGCACACAACACATCTGTGACATAATGCTTCCACAATCAACCTAAACCATGTATTGTAAAATAATCTGACCATAACATCCTTCCCTACATGAGTCAGATCATCGCAATGTCTAGCGATAGGCAGCAACAAACTATTTGGCAACACAGGTCTATCTTCTCCTATAACCCATATTTCATCTTCATCTCTTTTAAAACAACCTGTGTTTTCCCAACTCCGCTGTTCTGCTTCTGACACTTCTTTCTGTTACCTCTCAACTTTCTCCCAAGTACCAGCTGCTGCGAGCAAAAGGTTGTAATTGGTCTTGTATGCTCCTTAATTTACACACTCTACATTAAATGTACAAACATTGCAAGCACATTACCTTGCGAACTCGTAAGCATATCTGTTGCCGACTGTCACATAGTCATCTCCCTTGCAATTTGTGGACCATTTCATGACCGCAACTTGCGCAGGCAATTGCAAAGCCTCTAACAGTTTTCTCACATGCTCACTGTTATGCATAGGGGATCCTAATGACATCATAAATGCCCTCTGGGACCATATATATCTGAAGCCGTGAACCACACCTAAACCATACTGACTATCTGTAAATATAGTTACCAATAATCGATCTGAAACTTTGCACGCTCGGGTAAGAACAATCAATTCAGCCACTTGTACGGATAGCACTCCTTGAAGCCAAGCAGCTTCCACTACTCTTGAAACGGTGCTAACTGCATAAGCAGCTGTCAAATTTCCTTTGTCATCCTGTAAACATGAACCATCCACAAATAAGATGTAATCCGATTCAGGATTCAGTTAGTGACTAATCTTGTATATCTGTCTCGGTTTGGTGCATAGTTCAGTGACATCGAGACATTCATGCTCCACCTCACCATAACCATTGTCATTTTCAGGAAGAGGTAGCAAAGTGGCAGGATTAAAAAAAGGCAACAACTCTCTAGGGACACTTTCTCTGCCGCCAGTACGATTTGCTCATACTGGGTCAGGCTGCAGTTTGTGAGGGGCTGTGTCCTTGTTCCAGTTAACAAAAGTTTTACAGAATGTGGAACATATACAGTTAAGGGATGACCCATAACTATACTTTCACACCTTTCAATGCTGACCCCTGTCGCTGCCACCGCTTTAAGGTAGCCAGGTGATGCTGCAGCCCCTTGACCTAATGTGGCTGAGAAGCAAGCAACTGGTCTTCAGGCACCCTTGTGATTCTGTGTTAACACTGAAAAAATGCAGCCCTCTCTTTCACTGCAGAGAAGCAAAAACGTTTTGTTGTGATCAGGCTTTCCTAGTGCCTGAGCACGGCAGATGGTTTCTCTCAACTCCAGGAAGGCAACCAAACAGCCATTGTCTCAACGCACCGGATCTAACACATCCTTGTGTGTCAGCCTTAGTAAAGGCTTGGCCACTAGGGAAAAGTTGGATATCCACTGACGACAGTAGTCCACCATTCCCAAAAACATCCTGACTTTTTCTCTGTTTTTAGAGGATTCATTTGCATGATCGTAGAAATTCTCTCTTGTGACACCCTTCCCACACCTTTGTTGATATGATGATGAAGATATAGGACTTCTCTCAAACAGTACTACAACTTATGCGGGGACACCTTAAGTCCATTCTCAGCCAAGTCGTTTAGCAATGCAATTGAGTCAATTTTGCATGCTTCACAAGTATTTAAGGTAACAAGCAGGTCATCAAAATAGTGGACTAAGACAGATTTACCGGCATAACAAGAGTCTCCAAACTCTTCTTTAGCATCTGGGGACAAATAGAAGGGATTTCCATATACCCTTGTGGGAATCGACACCATGCCAAAACATGGTTTCCGAGCCTGAATACAAAGAGGAACTAACTGTCCTCATGCAAGTGTATGGAGAAGAATGCCTGGCACAAATCAATAACAGTAAACCACTCGGCCTCACATGGACTTTGAAACAATATTACAGAGGGATTTGGTACAATGGGACAGCAGGGAATCACAGTGGTATTGATTTTGCATAGGTCCTGCACCATGCAGTAATTACTGATAGGATTCTGCAGGCCCGTAATGGGTTTTACATTGACCCCCCTCATGATCTCCTTCAGTATACTTTGTTGAATGATTGTCTCACTGTGGTTATTCCAACAATCATTTCAGGGGTCACATTATACTGCGGTGTTCTGGGATATTCCACATTTAACTTTGTCTGAATATGGACAGGATTAACTCCTTTAATAAGTCTAATGTCCTTCCCGGAAAAATCTCAAACTTGTGATCTCACTGCATCTCTGAGATCTAATGGCAAGTCTTCTATCATCATCATCACATACATTCCAATAATTAGATTTTAATTTGTTCACTTAAAGGTAAAGTCCTCATCTTGTGTTTGTAGTTCTATTCCTTTAGGGGTACAGTATATGATGCAGTTCAGTTTGCACAACAAATGGCATCCTAATAAACTCACAAAACTTGAATCACAAACCACAAATTGATAATTATCCTCAAAACATCCCATCTTTACAGTGACATCCTTAGTAATGGGGTTTTGCATTTGTTGATTAGCAACCCCAACAACTCGGATAGTTCTTTTCAAGAGGGGTAGGTTTAGGACTTCCACTGATATCACATTAGAATGAGTAGCACCAGTATCAATCAAGAATGATACGTTATAGCCATTTACCACCTCATCTATAAATGGGCCACTCTGGTCTACCTCCAAGACTGTGCCAAGCATGCAATCTTCCTCCCCCCTCAGGCACCATCAGGAAGCCTGACCAATGCTGAAGGTTTCACTTGTCTCGCACATGGGAAATTGTTGGTAAGGATTATCCTTCTTTAAAGCATTCTAATTCAAATTCAGGACCTGGTTTGAAGAAAATCTGGGAACATTGGTGGTTTGCTGTGGCATCAGGGTTTGGGAACCTGCATCACTGGGTCTGCCAACAAATCAAATTCTGTTGAGTAATCATCCTAATCTGAGGCCTCAATTCTGTGACAATCCTGTCACAAACCTGGACACAAAACACCCCATATATTTAGGCTCCAAGGTTTCCATTCCACTAAACTGTTTGAATGCCTGTAACAATCTCTCGTAGGATGTATGAATCATCCCTTTCAGTTCCTGGGTCATCCGATCGATCCACAAAACATTCAAAATGTTCACAAACAGCTCAACTTGCTTGTACCACTTCTCTCTTAATTTAGAGAATTAATTTGCAAATAAAGCAAGATAACTCCTACTCCGTGGTACATATATGTAACCTCCAGTAGATACCTCCTGTAAGGAAAAGCTTGTAGACTGGAAGGAGGCGGTTCTCCCATTGTTCTCTTGGGAGTTGTTCTTTTCGACCATTTAACTTCCCACTTCCCCAATTCACTCCAAATACAGATGCAGTGGATTAATTCCCGAACTTGCATCTTCATCCCTGGTATTCTCATGTGTTCTATGTCCTGATCACTAAAAGCAGGTTGGTAGAGTTTCTGTAAAGCCTCCACTCCAAATCTACCTAATATTTCTGAGCTAATTTATATCATTTTGTCATGGGCTTGTCCTGCTCTCCTAGTAACAGCCTTACTCATGAACAAAAGTTCACTCTGCTGGTACGTTTCTATTCGATCCAATGCAAGACAACCAGTTATCATCTCATTCTGTTCCAAATTCAATTTTCCCACGTCCACCAAATTTACTTTCAAAGTTGACCAAAGAGTTCCCTGACTCACTTCCATACTCCCACTCTCATTCGATGTAGCATTGAGAACTTTCAAAAAGTCTTCCAATTCCTGAAAATAAAGACAAAGAAATACCTCAGGGTCTTTAGATAGTACCATTACTTTATGTGTGCTTCTCTGCATACTTAAAGGTCGTTAACAAAGTAAGCGATCCCAGATCTGGTAACCCCGGGAACAACCTTAAGGGTCCGAATCCAGTTTGATGCACAGATGGTTCAGCACTTGCACCACAAGGAGAGCATTAATCGGGGTTAAAGGAACACATTTTCCCATTTTCCAACTCATGGGGATAATTTCTGATGCCTGTTGTTGAGCTGGAACAACTCAGTTTTGAATTCTTTTTCCCCCAGACCCTGGTTTATATATAGAAACCACTGGTACAATGGTAACAGGAACTATAAGTGGATCTGGGACTGTATAGACAGTGGATGTCCCTGTAATGCTAGTCTCTGGATTTCCTCTTATCATAGTTTGATTCACTGCCATAATTCCCATCACGTTCTGGTCCTTATGCATAGGCAAAATCCCTATCATGCCAGGGCTCGTACTTACTGCTGTAGTAGGCAATCTGCTATTCCCACCTGCAACCTCACTTCCATCTCCCTCCGTTTGAATCTCATTATATGGAGGTGGTAGCTTGGACATTAATACGTCTAAAAGACTGTCACTAGTGTCACTATCATTATTTACATCTTTATCTCTGGGTTGTCCTATTTTATCTTTCTTTCTCTTTTCAGTCGTTTTTTCCCCCTCTCTGCTTTGCAATAATGAGTATAATTTCGCTCCTTCTGTCATGTCAGTTCGCCATCTTTTCTGCCCTGCATCCCACTTTGTGTCTGCATAAGAAAGTACTGCCCTTTTCACTCGTCCCTGATATTTCTCTTTGTCTCTTGTGTGAGCTGCATGTCTGGGCTGTGGGTTTATTTCATATATATTTCTCCTCACATTTTCAAAAATTCTCAGATTCAATAACCATAACGTGGAAACACCAGTGCGCCTTCTTTCTCAGTGATCTTGTGCCATTGTTCTAGCTGAATACATGTGTGTAACCCTAAGTTAATTGCCATAAAATGTCCCGCAGTGTCTTCAGGAGGGGCTTCACGCTCCTGCCTAAGAGGTATTGGAATATATCGTCTAAATAAATCTTGTACAACTTTAAAACATTTCATTTTTGATTACAATGTCTTTGGTTTGTCACAAAAATTGATATTTGACTTAAAATCACTTTCCAAATCATCAACCAATAACAGCAAGGCACCTCGTGACGGAGACAGCCAATAACAGAACGGGTTCACACCAATCGACCTAACCCAGCGTGGCACGTTGTGATGACAATCTCACTCCTCGCAGCAACTCACCCTCTTTTGTAATTTTCATAAACGCACTCTTTTCAGCAACACACTTGCAACTAAACATAATGCAATAGCAACAAGTAACAATTGTCTGCTTTACTAAATAATCAATAGAGACCTATCATATAAAAGTAGCACAAACACACGTTCAAATGAAATCTTGTCCTATGGAGAATCATTCTGATCAGTGCAGCTTTCTTCTGCACAAAAGGTTCCCCACACTGATCATACATCGCTATCACACAAAGTACAAACTTCCCTATCTCAATTGGCTGTCAATGACGTCCCAGAACAAACCCTACAAATCCTCAGCAGGCAATTACAATACAGTGTCTTCTACTCTTTTTAATATCATCCTGGCATCATAGGCCATGTCGGACCCAATAACAACTTCTCCACTATAAGCACTACACTCACACGCTCATCTAAAACATTAGCATAGCATTTCACATAATCTCCACAAGACACCACACAATTGCCTCAAACACTTTAATCAATGCATAAGCTGCTTATACACAACTCTATTGATACTCACTCCTCCGCTGTTACAACTCGCTCTCAAACCACTGGCACATCACCAATTATCCAAGTCGAAACAAGGGCACTAGGGACCGCGATTGGACTAATTCAAAGGAGCAGTTTTCTAGCTTCTCTACTTGAGGTACTAACCATCCTTTGTATGCTACCATCTGAGAATGTTCTGGTACGTTCCTTACTTATTAGTAGCCTGAGAAGAAAAGGAGTAAACAACAATTTAAAGGTACAGTGTGACCATTTGGACCACACAATAAAAGTCGGAGTCAATAACTTGAAATTAAAAGGTTTGTTACAAACTCAAAGCCAGACTAAAATGAATCATTCTCAAGAACATACTATAAAAATGCAAGATTATTAAAGGAAGACCAAAGTGGCATACAATATTGGTCCTCAACAACAAGGAGCATATAAGAATTTCTGTGGCAGCTATGCAGAAAATTAGGAACAGGATTTGATAACTAGACGAATGGTTTCGATTCTTCTCACATACATGGAAAAGATTTACATCATCTACTAAACTAAGGATAGGGGAAACCCTATTTAATCAAGGAAGCAAGAAAGGTGTAAGCATCAGAACTTCAGTAGAAGTTATATAGATAAGAAGTCATGTATAGCATGAAGACACACAATCAGAGATGACAAGTGAGGTCTGTACCTCTCTTAGGGCCTTTCGCCGAACCCGTAGTGGCGGTCCGACCACCACCACACTGCGGGCTCACCCTCAGTAATATGAGTGTGGCGCTCGTCCAGGTGTCGGTAAAGGGGGATAAATAATCCTTTTAAAAGACTCCTAGGACCTTCAGGCTCTATATCTTCATGACTTTTCTGAGGCTGAACTTTTGGGGTTGCCAGTGCAGTTTTTGTGGGTTAACACCATGGCAGGGTTGTTTGCTATCATCTTGCTGGCTCAGCTGTGCATTTCACTGACGTCTTAGTGGTTTATATTACACATATGCATGCCCCTCATTCCACCTTCCTTGTAATTGGAGAATGTAATTTGTGGGAGGAGTTTGATTCTAATTCCTATTGCGCTGATTTTGTCAAATCCCTTGAGGTGATGGGCTAGAACAATTTGTGTGCGGTCCTAGGCATAGGGCTAGTCAAACCCTTGACCTTATCTTTGGGCCAAATGATCAAGTTGTTTTAAGGTTCATTTTGCCACAGGTATGGTTGGATCATTTTCTGCTGCCAGTAAATGTTCTTTAATCATGTAACCACACTATCCCTGGGCGGGGGCTTGGGGGAGGGAACTAGAGGCGTGGGGCACAAGGAGCAGGCCAGCCTCCAACATAAAATGTTTAACACAAAATGGGGCGGCTCCCAGAATAGTGACCTAGGCGCAAAAAGGGTGAAATTGTGAGTGTGGGCATCTCACAAAAAATGTGGTGTACCTCCTCACCTGCCCTTGTGGTCTCATGTTCGTGGGCTTGACCACCAGAAATATTAAGATCCGTATTAATGAACATCGGAGCACCATCCGGTGCAAGAAAGCAAATACGAAGCTCACCCGACATTTCCTAGAACGAAACCACAAGGACACCGATCTACAATGGGTGATCCTAGAGGTTATGAAGAAACTGAAGATAGACATGACCAAACCCTTACATATCAGGGAACAGAGGTGGGTCTACTGTCTTCGCTCATGGGAAACCGGTCTCAATGATGAGATCTCATGGTTACAAATGACGCGGTAAACCCTTGGGAATAATGGCCTCCGTAATTTAAGTTGACTGGCTGACATACCGTATACATCACTCTAACAGTACTGTCTCTCCTGAGCAAAACCCTTGGAGACAGACTGTGTTTCACCTCCTGACCATCATGCAGCACTACATTTATGTATATATAAAAAAGAAAATTTCCTTTTTTTACTGAAAGTCGGATCTGATTGTTTAACTACGAAATGCACAAAAGGCTCCTATTATGTCGAGTATGTCCCAACCCACAAATGTACTCATTACAAACGGGCATAGAAAGCAAGACGACATACATGGGTTACTCATGTAAGCAGAAGTGCTTCATTGCACCGTGTGCTCGTGCGTTAATAACCTTGCCCCTACGGGCTTTTCAATCTTTTTGCTTTCCCTTACTAGCGGTAACAATACGTTTCCAACCACCTGGCCTCCACAGGCTTCCCATCTGATTCGCATTTACTTGTACTGTAAGAGCGGTAACATTTATTGGATTCTTTTTCCAGTACACAGAGCGGTTGCGCTCACGTGACAAGACGCCCCCACAGGCTACTGGCTGTAATCCCGGAGTCGAGTATGACACAAATTACATCCTCCTTGCCGGGTGCAATACACACGTGGTTGAAACCATGTCCCGGCTGCAGGCCTCCCCCTGACTGGCTGCCAGGGGACGCACCCAGGACCAGGCTGCTGCCTGCCTCCTTTGGAACTTCGATAACTCGAACACCGGAAATTTGCATTCCGAGCCTTGCAACGCCTCATTAAACAGGCTGCGAGCAGGTCAGGCATTTTTCCACATACTTTTACCGGCGCATTTTGGGACACCGTATACCATAAACTGGTAGGCACTTATAGTATCATGAGACTAATTCTGCTGGTCCGCCAAATTAGGAGCACCATTTAAACCAAGCTCTCACCCACATCCATTTATCGCCAGGGAGGACAGGAGCACACATCTAGGTGCACTTGCGGGAGGCGCACCTTGAGGCAATCAGAGGATGAGTGGGGGCATGCCTGAAATGAATATGTATGCTTTGAAGGGGAGTACTTTCAGGCTCCTTAAACATTTTTTCAACTATCAGTAATGGAGTTTTAACTGTTTGTTACTTCTTGTTCTCTGCTTATTGCCCCTCTAGAGTCTGACTACAGGGGTCTTCCTTCTGCCCTCCTCCCATGGGGCATTTAGGTTATTGTCCTAGGGTAAGACAGTGAGATCTCTCAGGTATTATGTTTTAAACTCCTGTGTGTGCACAGATGAGTATCAGTCAGTCAAGATAACTTTATTTCGGTCAGCAGACCATAAAAGTACAATAAAATATTTACACGTACAAAAGTAAGACCATAAATAAGAATGAATTTAAGACAATTATTAAACATTATGTTATCATTGAGAACTTAGTGCAAACATTCCATCAGTTAAAACTCAACCTTCTTCGCCACATGCCGAATAGGAAACGGGAAACAGCATAAACAATGGGAGGGTTAGTGTCATACGTCAGGACTCTGCATGCTTGGGCACACTGTCTAAGGCCCAAGTTTTTACATAGGGGTACAAGCCAGCATTTTCGAATTGTGCGGTAGACTGGGCAAAAGAACATAATGTGAATAATATCTTCATGGCAGATTCTGCAGGCTGGACAAGTGCCCTCCTTTGTTTTATCCCATCTGGATGTTAATGCCCCGATTGGCAGGGACCCATGCCTCAACTGAGTATATAATTTTCTGGCTAAAGGAGGCTGGATTAAATCCAAGAATGCCTCAAAGGCAGAATCAGTTTTCACCATTAGGAACTCAGAGGTCAACCTCCCCAGATCCATAGAGCAGCATACTTTTTTAGAATTATAAGATCTTACAGCTGCCCGTATCTCTGACTTCTGAGTCCTCGCACAACTTATGGCCGGAGTATCCCAAAGATGGGATAGACCGACTAAGTACAGGGAAGTTTTGATATCACATGTCACACATATAGCCACTCACTATTAACAAATATACGTTTGGTTGAATGAATTTTTACCAAGTGACCCAGGTTCTGCTCATTGTACTTTTGTATTCTTGTTGTTTTACAGGCTTAAAAGTGAGTCCCTCAACAGTGGAGTGTGACACAGGTCACCCCACAAGATGCACCTTATCACCACAAAGTTGGTAAGAACGGAGACCCCACTTTTCTTTATGTCCTGATGAATGCCATGGACCTAACTGGGCCAAAAGGCAGAAACATGTCGACCGCATCCACAACGGTGAAGGGACAGTAATCTCCCCATAGCACCATTTATTTGTTTTTAATACCATATAGCTGCCTGCCACATTAATTAATTAATTTGGTAACTATAATGGTTTTTATATCTCCCTCACTCTTCACGGGCCCCCACTTAGTTTAGAAGTGCATCCCTGTCGTCAGGTGTATGCCCGCCCTCTATCAAACCGAGTTTCTAGAGGGCGAGGACTTGCCAATGATGAAGCATGACATCAGGTGGTGTGTGAGACCAGTCCTTCACTTTTTGTGAGATTCCCACACCTAGGTCACTATTCTGGGAGCAGCCCCATTTTGTGTTAAACATTGGTGTTAAATCACCTGCAATTATGAGATGCCCTTGGCCTAAGTTAGATGTTAATGCTTTGAAGAATCGATTAGAAGAGGTCTGTTCCAGCTTAACTGCTGACATGACCCAAGATGCCATGGTGGATGCCTACAGATTGTGGACAGCATCAACTTTGGATATGTTATTGCCTATGAAGCCAGTTCACACATACAATATTTCCACTGCACCTTGGTACAGTGAGGTGTTAAGAAGAGCCAAGACAAATTGCACAAGACTGGAAAAGCTATGGCAAACTAATTATGCTCCAGAGGTTAAGGCGGCACTTACCAGAGGCCTGCGATAATGCAAAATGCTCATTGCATCTGCTAAAGCTAATTTCTATCAAATGAGATACTCTTGGCCTCTAACCCATTCAGGAAGATCTTCGCCATCACTCGATCATTATTAAATCTGATCTGTGAGTCCCACTCTATAGCACATTGTCAAATCCTCAGTGACCATCTGGCTCTCCATTTGGAGAACAAGATTACCAACATTATGAAGGACCTGTTACCCATCAGTGATTTTCCAGGGCACAGGTCATTAGGCCTTGGACTTAGCTGACAAGAAGTTATGGACCTTTTCTTATGAGAGATCATGGACGAAGTCAACTTCCCCGAGGGACTTTGGCCAAATCTTAGGCTTAAGTGGAAGGAGCTGGCTTCCTCTTTCTCCTCTGGCACTCCAGCTGACTCTATCCTGTTGAGAATGTGGCAGCCTCTTGGCTGAAGACTGTTGTAAGTCTAGTATTCCATCTCCTTGTCTTCTACAACTGTTCCCCTAGACTGGAAAAAAGCCAGGTTGGTGCCACTCTTATGAATGCCATTGGTGGATCCTACCATTCTCAGTAACCCCCGGCCTATTTCACTCCTTCCATCTCAGGCTAAAATCTCGGAAATGCTAATAAATTTAATTCTCTCATGTTCATTTAAGAGTAATAATCTGTTGGACTCTGCCCAGTCTAGCTTTTGACCTGGTGCATGTAACTGTAACTGCATTGGTTTCTGACCTGGATGACCTGAGGACGGCAGTCAACATTATTAGATCTCTCAGCTGCTTTTGACACAGGAATTTGGATTTTATCTTTGATAGTAATTTATTCTTGGCATCCCACATAAATAGTTTGGTATCAACCTTTTTCTTCCCAAGGTGCTCTGTAATATACTACCTCTGCTTCTTTATGTAGACAGGCTATTAATTGTTCAAGCAACCATCTTACGTCACTTAGACTACGGGAATTCTTTATTACTAAGCTTGGCAGACTATCTGATCAAACCTCTCTCCCCCCTATTCAAAATGCACCAGGCCCTTACACTTCTATGAGCCACTTTGGCTCCTGCTGCTATAAACAAATTGCTTAGACTTTCCGTGCTGAAAAGGACTCTTTTCAAGCTTCTGTGTATTGTCCTTAGGTCCTTGTGGACCTGCAGGACCCACTGATCATCACCACACCAACCCTGCACCCATTGTCTCCTCATGTAATCTATATAATTTCCTCCATTATCTTCCTTCTCTTCTTATGACCTCTTTCTCTCTACCTTTCTCCACCTTCCCTCTCTTTTACCCTCTCTTGAAGTCCAGCTGTTCCAAGCTCTTACTGCAGAAAAGCTGCAGGCAACAGATGTAGGGATGAGGAATGGACCAGTGGGTACATGCCCTGAAGAGCAAATTAAGTCATCAAGTTATGTAGTAGGCCATTTAATTAATTCTAGCCCTATTGTGTGTAGTGGTGCGTGCTATCCCTGAAGACATGAACATCAGACCTCTGGCCTTGAAGAGCATTTAGCACAATAGACTCACAAATAAAAACTGCCATGAGTACCTCAACTCTCATACACAGCACTCATTCTTTCCTATACAAATCACCATATCATCCAACACATTACTACCCATTCCCGCCTTAATGACAAATAAACATTTTCCTAACACCGTAAACATAGTAGGATTCATATGTGCAATGGTGTAACATGACTTTAATGTGTGTCATGTGTCTGTGGTGTATGAAATGTACAGTACTCTACTTATGCATCTTACTTTTCACGAACATCACTCTACTAACCATTCAGCATTGAACAAACAACCTGTAAAAAAATGAAGGCAGAATTTTTATGTGTGGTCAAGTATCCACATCATTGCATTTTCCAACGTAATATTCCTTTTTGATTAGTATTGTAAGAATCAGGTGGGTGGTCAAACATCACCTGGTTCTAATTTCTAATCATGCCCCATTAACATTAGAACTTAATTTCACTGACTCTAGCTCCAGGAGAAAACATGATGTCTTCTTTTGGAAATATGCAATGAATATTGGAGTTTTTCTGCTTTACATGAATTCTAACATACCAGCCTTTGTATGGCAAACTTTTAAGGCACAACCAGAAGCTCTGCAATTAGTTATCACATGGCTCAGCAGTGCACAAGGACCAGGGAAGAATCACAATTTGCCATATCTTAACCTTGCTAGAAAGTGCAACCCCACTAAATTGGTGGTTGTATATATCAGGACAACTACAATGTAGTCAATAAATCTTAAGTACAAATACATCAGAAGTCACTTCAAACTGGAGGTAATACATTGTGTATCTACATTGAAAGATAAATATGTAATTTTGTTAAGGAAAACATAGCAGCAAAAATGTGTATTATATTATGTATATCTTTTTAAAAATGTAATAAACATAATATTATATTTCAAATTAGGAAATAATATTAAAATATTGGTTATTAGAAAGTTAAAATCTTGTTTATAATTAGGGCTCCCAGTTTTATGGAATTTATTTTTTAAACATTCACATCTGTATTTATCCATATTTATTTTTGGGCCATTTTATTGGTGTTTATCCATATTTATTTCATATTTTGAGAATAAACTGACGCTTAAAATTGTATATTTCCACCATTATTTAACTGATCATCATGCGCTCATATTTTGATGACTTTCGCATTTTAAAAAACTAAGCAGGCACATAAAACAAAACTCCAACAGTTAAATATCAGCATTATATACAAATACATTTTAACATATGCCTATATTAAAGGGAATCTCATCTGTTTTTAAATCCCCATGGTGTCTACCTGCTTAGCAGATGGTCTGGAATTCTGAAGAACAAGAAGGGTGACTACTAAGAAGCACAATTTTCTGTATTTTTCAGCTTTTAAAAATAAATACAGACAGGAAATAGATTGTTTTCTGTCTGTATTTATCAGTAAAAATCCGTAAAAACGGAAATCTGTAAGCCTTATTTTTAATACTTTTAAAAATAGTGTTACTAATAATTATGATTCATTATAAAAATAAAAAAATTAAATGCGATTTATACATTTAAACAATAGATTGCCCTTTTAAATAATACAGTGTTTAATGTATTATTTATAAAATATAATACATTCTTTAAAAATAAATAAAGTGATATATGCAGTTTCTATTAATTTCAAATCGTGTTTGTCATTATGGTACATGAAATGGTTAGGTTTCTTTTTATTTGAAATTCAAGGTCATTCTTTTTACAAGAGTCCATACCAATGAATGTATAAAAGTTATTTTACGTCATTTAAGCCCTTCTTTCTGAGACCTTATCTTACATGCTGTCCAGTTTCAATTTCTACAGGTGAAAGTGCGGTATGGATTTGTGCTGATAGAACTCTTTATGGTGGTTCAGATAACACTTTCCACTGTTTTTCTACTCTGATAAGTGCGGTACTTAATAATGTGTTTTAAAATGTTGTATAGAATTTTTACAAATCATGGTTCAGATATGTATAATTGTTTAGTGTTCATTTCCTACATGATAATTATTTTATGTTAAAGACTATTGTGCTTTTTCTAGTTATACTGAGGAGCTTCCACTTGAATTGATGGAGGATTCAGGGGATACCCACAGACAACCACCAAAAAACGCAGGTTTTTCAATTTTTCCAAATTCTCATTTGGAGCAATTTTAATTGGATTATTTTAAAGTCGATTGGATATGTTGGAGGTATCAAGGATATATTTTTGAAACAAGGAACTGGGCTCAGGGCTTCCCACCAAATAATACTACCATACATACTTTCTTTTTTTTTCATTAGGGCCATATTTAATTGGAATTATACTTTTTTTAATACAATAGTTTTTTTAATTGTGTTGATGCATTATTTGAGACAAACTATTAATTGAACAGTTGGTTTTTATTGAAAATGTAAGTTATATTTTTGTTCTTTTTTAAAAATCATTTTGTGAAATATTGGAATTTACGTCATGGCTGGGTAAGGAAGGGTGGTTTAATTGATCTTTGTTTTTGACTTGGGCATTAATACATTTCTGTGTTAGTACTGAAGGGTGTCAGCTACCATTTCCAAGTATTGTATACTGGAAACTGGGCCAAACCGTCTCACTTTTGTTAAAGGCTGTTTGCTGCTTTCTTTGGTGTTTTGGACACTTTTGGGTGTAAAATGCCTGAAATGGTCTGTGTTAGACTAATTTCTTGGAAACTCTATTCCGGTTTCTGATTTTCCAGGAGATTATAAAGTGTTGGTAGTGTTTTGCTAATCAAAGATTCAAAAGAGTTGATCCAGCCCTCTAAGGCATTCTCGATCAACCACTTGATGTTAAAATTGGTTGTCATACGTTACTCAACATGTTTAGTCTCCCACCCCATTTGTTCTCACATTAATTTTATATGGGTGCCAGCTTTTGTTCATTCTCACAGCAATATGTGCTTCAGATAAATGTGGAAAACTGGTCATAAACTCAATAAGTGGTACATATTCAAACTCTGGTAATTTTTTTAATTCAAGATGCAGATTACTGTCAGACATTTACTCCTTACTCTGGGTTCTTTTTTACATTTTTATTCACATAACTTGAGATAGATGGAAAGAACAACTGTTCATGGGTAAAATATGTTGAATAGTTTTGATCATGAGAAGTTTGAAATCTATAGGTATTTTTGCAGGATACATCTGTAAATCTTTGCTCGAATTACTTTTACTTGTTATGTGTAAGTTTAAGATTTTATGTCTGGCAGTATGCTTAAAGTTAGAGAAATTTTACTATCATCTATCTTTCAATGAATAGTGTATTTTGGGTGGAAGGAGGGGTCCTGATTTAAATGTCCCACCCATCATCCAAAGAGTACTCCTTTGGATGGTAGAAAGATTTCTGTTAATTCAAATTAGTATTCTTTTTACTCTGTATTTTGGGTATCACAAAGGAGAAATTTGTTTTTAGAAGATGTTGGTTTTAGGTATTTGGGATGTTAATTTAGGAATAGGGTTCGGTTTGAGAAAGTGTTTTTTGCCAACTGTCTTTTTCTGCTTGATGTTTATTTGTATGTTTGGGGTTCAGTGTGGTTGGCCAGCTAAATGTTTCGAGAGGTGTGTGGACAAAATTAATATTGAAAAATTAATACATTTATTTTGTGAACATATACTTTTTTATAAATATATTACATTGAAATCTTAGTTTAAATATATTAATTATTGACATTTTAGAAAAAAAAACATAATTGGGCAAATTTAAATAAAAAAATGTAACATTTTGGTAAATTTAGTTTTATTGAACATTTTTAATTTAATAAAGTTTAGTATCACATTTTTATTGGAAATGCACTAATATTTTTCAGTTTTTTTTAAATGTTGAAAATGACAATGTCATTGTTAACAAAGTGTTGGATTTTTAATTTTTTTTATTTAAAAAAGTATTCAAAATTATGTATCATTAAATTATGAAAATAGAACAATTATATATTATTTATGATATGATGTATTTATATATTTATATGCAATAGGTTTCTTTATGTAACTGTTATAAAAAATAATAATGACATGTTTATTCTTTCCATTATTTGGGATACATATCTTGTTATTGGGAATAAATATTCTAAAATAAATTAATATAAATGTCATATAATTTATAATTATTATACAATAAAAAATGTGTTTTAGATGTTTTTTATATATTAAATTATTTAAAGCTCTTCATCATCTGAGTCATTCTCTGGTAGACATGTCTATGTGGGTTGACATCCTGATGGGGAAGTAATTGCATTGGGTGACATGTTATGTGGTAAGTATTTCAGCTTTGTCTGCCCACTGTCAATGTCATTAGGTTGCACTTCTCCCTATGATGTGGTTTGAATATGTGTTTGTTATGTTGAAGTTAGATATTTGTGTATCCACACATGGAGGGTGTCAACTTGTCATACCTATGTGCAGTTCTGCATGGACATGGACATGTGTCCATTTTGGAGTGAGTACCTTACAGCTACTTCATCAAGATGTGACCCATATGCTGTTCGTGCTGTGTTTGCTTTCCTAAGTTGCACTTACCCATTACTTACACATGCATGGCACTTGGTTATGATATTGGTTAATGGAACCTCATCTAGGATGGATTGAGTAGGCAAATCACTGTCTCTTCTTAACATATTTCAGATTTATTTTAATTCACTTCAAAGTAGCTTTTCCACTACAAAGAGCTTGACAGCAGGAATTACCCCATGTCACTGTGATGATAACACCACCAAACATAGCACGTCACTTTATCTTATTTTGTCCACTTTATGCAGGCCGAAGGAGTACCTTTCTGATTCTGTTGTTGCGCCAGGAATCCAGGATGAGATCAGGCAATACCGGCCTGCAATGGAATTTTAACAAAAATTAATCACGATAGACGTGCCATGCAGTGCTAAGTTATATTAGGAGAGGGATCCGGATTAGAAACCTTTATGAGCTTGTAAATTTCAATTGAGGCCTTATTCTAAACCAGAATTAAACTTTTCTGGAAATTAGAGATATTATTTAATGTAATTTTTATGTGTTTTATTGATCTTTACTGTTTTTATATTTAATTGTATTCATGTTATGTTGCTTTTTATGGCATTTTTCCTAAATAAAGATGCAATGATTGGAGTAGGTCAGACATGTACAAAGTGTACTGTTCCCCGGGCCCGGGCCCCAGCCTTTCAGGGTTACCCCTGATAGAGTCATAGCTATCCTGCTGAGAGTGTTTCCATGAAATCCCATTTGCCGACACTGCCTTTTCATGTGAATGATGTATGAGACCCCAATACAGAGTTGTAGCAGAGAAGGTGTGTTTCACTTTAATGACACATCCCTAGTGATGTATCTTTGACATCAGAACAGGACCTGGCATATGTGCAGTGTCAGTGTGTCATATTCACTATAACATCTTGGTTAGAGTGGGAGTGATAAGGCCTCATGGTAATTGTAGTCACCTCAATGTCACTTTCCTAACACTTGAGTAATGGTAACCTCCATGACTAGTGAACTTCAGTAGTGACATCGGAGACAAGTAATAAGGGGCAATAGGAGTGTAGCATCATGCTTGGAGTTGGAGTCACAAGGCCTCATGGTAGTTGTATGTTTTTATAGACAAGAGAACCCAATTAGTTTGGTCAGGGAACTTGGGTATAAGTTGTGTCATAAACACAGTGGTCTTGGACAAGGACAATAGAAGCAGGGAAAAATGAATATAGACTAGGAATCAGTACTATATTTGTGCTGTCCAGATGGACAGGATCAATTTAATATTTCAAATATTAGCAACAAATCAAGTGGGGACTCAATCCTGCATCCAAGTCTATATTCATTTCTCCCTGCTCCTATTGTCCTTGTCCGGGACTACTGTTTTCATAACTTCATGGTAGTGTAATCTCTTCAATGTCACTTTGGCAACACTTGAGTAATGACAAGCTGAATGACTAGTGTAGATCAGTAGTAAAATGGCAGACAAGTGAAAAAGGGCAAAAGTTATCAATACATCAATCAGCATCTGTAAAGCGCAACTCTGTCACCCCTGGGATATCTGGGTGCTGTGTCTCCGTCAAAGAGCCAGGTCTTGAGTCTCTTTCTGAAGTCTGCCAGCGAGGGGGCCATAAAGAGCTGGAGTGGGAGGTCATTCCAGGTCTTGGCTGCGTGGTAGGAGAAGGAGCAGCCACCTCTGCTGGTGCAGCAGGTGCAGCAAATGTAGGGGGCAAGGCCAAGCGAAGAGGAGCGTAGGTGTCTGGCATGTTGCAGGAAGTTCAGTCGATGATTGAGTTAGGCAACTCCTAGGTCATGGAGGGCTTTGGAGGTGTGTGTGACGGTGTTGTACAGGCATAGTTTCTGGATGGGGAGCCAGTGGAGGTCTATCAAGTGGGGGCAATGTGGGTTCATTGCGGAGGTCCATGATGAGTCTGGTTGCATCATTTCGTATAGTCTGAGTCTTCTGAGGAGCTGGATGAAGATGCCGGCATAGAGGGCGTTGCCGTAGTTGAGGTGGCAGGTGACAAGGGCCTGAGAGACAGTATCTCTGTTGTTGGATGGGATCCATCTGAAGATTCTGCAGAGCATGCGAAGTGTGTGGAAGCAGGAGGAGACTGCGTTAATTTGGTCATTTAATTGTCAGTTGGCTGTCGAGGATGATGATGCGTTTGCATGCGTGGTCGGTCAATGTGGGTGTGGGTCAGGTTCTGCAGACAACCAGCTGTGGCTCCAGTTGAGCTGGAGGCAGCTGTCTCTAATCCATTTGAGTACGTTGGTTATGGCTTTATAGAAGTTGGTGTTGGCATTGGTGGGGTCCTCGGTGAGTGAGAGGATCAGTTAAGTGTTGTCTGCATAGAAGATTATGTTGAGTCCGTGGGAAGTGACGATGTCTGTGAGGGGTTCACATATGTGTTGAACATGGTGGGACTAAGTGATGATCCTTGTGGTGCACCGCAAATGATATCTTTTGGTGCGGAGGTGAAGGGAGGCAGTTGGATGCTCTGTGTGCTTCCTGTAAGGAAGGAGGCAATCCATTTGAGAGCATCTTGCTGTATGCCTATGTTGTAGAGTCTGTTAGTGAGGGTGTTGTGGGAGACTGTGTCGAACACCGCAGAGAGGTCGAGGAGGATCAGGACCACCTTTTCTCCATGGTCAAGGAGTTTTCTGATGGCAATCAGGGTGGTCTCAGTGCTGTGGTTGGCACGGAATCCTGATTGAGAGGCACCCAGTAGTTAGGTTTGTTCTAGGAATTCAATGAGCTTTTGGTTGATTGCTTTCTCAAGAAGTTTGTCCGGGTAGCTGAGCAGGGAGATCGAATGATCATTTTTGAGATCGTTGGGATAAGTAAACACTTTCTTTACGAGGGGTCTGATGTCTGTGTGTTTCATCTGCCTAGGAAGGTTGGTGTGGAAATAGAGCTGTAGAGGATGCCGGTGAGTTGCATTCTGATTGGGTTCAATGTGAGGTTGTAGAGATGGTGGGGCAGGGGGTGCCCTGGACTGAATGGAAAACATGATAACTGAGGTGGTTAGGGCGGTTAGAGGTGACTAGGTGGTGATGGTTTAGCTGGTGTTTGCTGGTTGGTTGAGGTCGTCGGGGTGGATGGTGGCGGGTTGTATGTTGAAATCGTTGTAGATGTTGGTGATGTATCGAAGTAGACTGAGAGGGTGTCGCACAGTTCTAGGGAGGGGTGGATGATGTTCTTTATGGCTGTGGGTTGGAGAATTCTTTGACTATTTTGAAGAGTTCCTTTGTGTGGTTGATAGTGAAATCGATGCAGGTGGTGATGATTGCTTTCTTGGCTTTTCTGATGTGCCGGTGATAGTTACTGAGGGCTGTTTTCTGATCTGCTCTGTCTGCAGGGTTTTTGGTGGTGCTATCATTTTGTCAGTTGGTTGCGGTTGTGCTTGGTGAACCTGAGTTCAGGGGTGTATCAGCTGGGATGTGTGGGGCTCTTGTTGGTTTTTGTAGGTTTCAGTGGGGGACTCTGTTGGCACAGTCGGGGATCCAATTTGTGACATTCTGGACAGCCTGGTTGAGGTCTGTTGAGGCCTCTGGTTGGGACGTGGTGAGGGTCTGTGACCACTGAGGTTCGGTGACCTTACTCCAGCTGTGGTGGGAAGAAATCTGCTGCCTGGTGATGGTGTGCTGGGCGTCAGTGGCAGTGAAGTGTACGATGGTGTGGTCAGTTATGTTTCACAGATATTAATAGGTAGGATATTGTTCAAATTGATGAGAAGGTAGTGTTGTTGAACAGAAAATAATGCACACATCACTAACACTATATATAATTTGCAAACACATGCCCACTTGTGTAGAGTTTGCCTGTGCAGTACCAGTGTTTTGACCTAGGAGGGCATCCTGCAGATGTATTTTTGATGATTGTAATGAAACAATCCCAGACAGGTTCCCTGTATATGTGTACATTACTTAAGGGTCCCACCTTCCATGCCTGGTTCATTGCATCGTTTTGCAGAGGAGTCTATGGCACCAGGCTGATTTTGTCCGCAATGGACTGGGGTTTGAAGGTGGTTGAGTGGGAACATCAGCAGCGGAAGGACATGTATGATGGACTCCATGATGCTAGAAGACGATTAGTGGTGAGTTTCGTCCTTATATTCCTCACTATCTTTCATCTCAGATGTGGTGGTTGGACGTCTACAGGTATGCCGGCTTTAAAGCAACTCGTACTTGGGCAGTTGGTTTCAATGGAGGTACGAGCCTCCCACAGCCTAATAGGCCCGCTCCATGGCCACCAAACTCAGAGTAGGCTGGCAGTGTCAGTGATTCGGCAGCAGTCTTCGGAAAGCCAATCTGCCCAGCTCATAATATGGCGGCTGGACCGCTACCACCGGTGCTGCAGGCCATGGACCGCACAACTCGTGATAAGGTCCTTAGTATGTAGTAATTGCAGTGTTTTTCACTAATGTATTGGTTTAGGGTTTATATAGTGTTTTAGGAGTGTGCAAAAATGTTATGTTATATTGTTTTATGTCACTTGCTTTTTGATGATTAGGTGTACTGCATATGTATTTTTTGATTTAACTGTTTATTGCAGGTGGGTTTTCTGTTTTACTTTGCAGGTTTTTCTTTATGAACGTCTCCAATGGGCATTTGGATTTAGTGTTTTTTTAAGGAAATATGTTTTGGTTTCTAATAATCCAAGTATTTCCTTTCTTTTCGGGTTTCTATGAGCGTTTCTTCTTTTAAAAACTTTTTTTCATTTTTTTTATGGTTCCTAGATACTTTGGATTGCTTTAATGGGTATCTATTGTATTGGGTTTAGGATAAGGGCTTGTTGGAAAATGTTTTTCCAGGTTTAGGTGGATTATACTTTTTGACTATGTGAATACAGAGGATGACCTGCAACTACAGTACAGAAAGTCATATTTCATTTACTTGTTTTGGGTGGGAAATGTTATATTTGATAAATCATGTAAGTGTTAAGTGATTCTTATTTGGTATACTGTATTTTATGTGTTGCAATTATTTTACTTAACAGATTGAGTTTGTTGTTTGAGGTTTTTGGTTGGTGAGGTTTTCTTTTTATATAAATTATATATATATATAATATTTTATTATATCAACCTTATTTATTTATTGGAGATTTATTTAAACTTTTGACTGATGTAATAAAATATTATGTTTAATTTTATATAAAAATGATGTGTAATGTTGATTAAGAGTATGTTAACTTTTTGGAAGTTTTTAGGGTGGCATTTATGTTATAATATGCTTTTGGCTGTCATCAACTACTTTGTTGTTTTTGAATAGTTTTACTTTAATATGTAGCATGTTATAAATTATTTTGTCTTGTTTGCTAAATTTAGGTGCAGTTTGGATTACAGAATGCTCCATTTGCAGTTGTCCATACCTTTGCTCTTTTTGTAGGGCATCTATAAATTTCTACAGTGCAGGTTGAGTTCAGCCTATTGATGATTGGAATCCATTTTGCCATCCTTCCACTGCATTTTTTCGGCTTCCTGTGCTGCTATGTAGCCCAAACTAGGCCTAAGTAGAGGCCTACATTTGTCCTACCTTGCTCTGCATAACGGTTCTACCGCTGACCTTTTACTCAGTTACGTGCCATAAAATGTTGTGTGGTATTCTTCGAAAACTAGACTCATTTATTATACATGAGGATTCTTAGTATCATATCTTAATCCCCTGCCCAGGACGTACACAGCAGGATTAATATATTCTGTAAAATAACTCTGCGCAAAAGTTAGCGCGATCGTCATCCTTGGACGACAGGCCCACTGTACATAATTGCAACCATTACATATTAAGGTAGAACCCCTGAGGGTACCTTTAGGGTATAAAAGAACCACATCTTCACTGGGTAACCAGAGGAGAAGCTTCCATGCTGGAACAAGACGCTGAGCTACCTGCATGCAGAAGCTCCAGCACAGAGTGGTCTGACATCTCTTGATGGGTGTCCAACTCGAGACCAAGATGGGGTCCTTCGTTCTCTCCCATTAGGTAATGGGGTTGGCTCTTTCCTAGGGGATTCTTCGCTTTACACCCACATACATGCTAGGTACATATAGGTACACTGAGATAGGGTCCGCATAGTAGTACGCTTGATTTGCTTATATTCACTGTTTTAGCACCATGTTAGAATTCTACCTTTTATTTACTCTGTTGATACTTGCAATCTTATACATCTGTTTCTGTCTAATGATTGTTGCAGCAAATATGTTTTATACTAGAATGATGCTGGTTCAATAAATGCTTATTGAAAATGTCCCCCCCATTTATTCTGTGAATCTCTCGAAGGCTAAGTGAGCACGAGTGGCTGAGCAAAAAGTACTGTATTGTTTCCAGGATCGATTTCCAGAAGGATCCAGGGTTATCATGTTTGATAGTTGCCAGAAACTATTCGCTCCTTGGTAAGTATACTGTACTTATATCTCAGACACTGTTTGCAATTCCTAATGGGGTCGCAAATTGCCTGCTCATTAATATTCCTGAGGTAGGTGTAAGTTGCGACCCCATTAGGAATGGCTAGCACTCGCAGGGATGGTGGCCTGCTCGGGTCAGCAGACCACCATGTCTGTGATTGCTTTTTAAATAAAGCAGTTTTTTTTTTAATCTATCCTTAATGGATGCATTTAAAAAAATGAGAAATGAAACGTTACTGTTTCATTTTTTAAGAGTAGGCAGTCATTTGTGGGACCACTGCCTGCTCGTGAAAAATATTTTCAATGCCAGTCACAAAGGGAAGGGGTCTACCACACATTTGAAATGGGTGGTAAACTACAAGTGTTTTGCGGCCGGAAAACAATCTTACATTAAACTGCAAGTCGCTATTAGAAAGGGACTACCTTTGCACGCTTCTTCCTAATAGCGAGTCGCAAACCCTATTTTGCAAGTCGAAAATAGGTTACCGACTCGCAAAATTGGGTTTGTAATTAGGGCAGACTTATTTTGCGGTTGCAAACGGGCCGATTACCCATTTACGACCGCAAAAAACAGTTGTACATCTGGCCCTCAGTGCCTTACTTTGTGTTTGTTGGTAGACAAGGCTTTCCATTAATAAATTGCAGTGGTTAGCTACCTCGGTGACAGGGACATATGCTAATGCTACCATTTTATATTTAAAAGGCAAATTGACTGTTTGTAGCTTATTCCACACTTTAGGCCTGATTATGAGTACGGCGGTCCCAAGACTGCCGCACCCGCAGTGGCAGTCCGACTGGCGCAACCTCGGCGGTCCGACCGTCCGATCACGAGTTTGGTGGTTCGGCTGCCACCATTCCAACACAAGACTGCCGCCACCGCCAGGATCCTGGATCCCGACAGGGAGGCGTTTGGTAACTTGGTGATGTGTGGCAGTGGTGCTGATGCCGGCAGCCCGTGCAGATTACGACCTGCCTTAAGACGAGCTTTTCATGGCAGGGACCCTGCCATGAAAAGGTCAGCGGAAATGCAGGGAAAGGGACCCCAACAGGGTGCTATGGCATTTCAGCCCATGGGAAGGGGAGGATGGGGGCACATATTGTGCACCCCTCTGCATGTACTGTTGTGCGTGCACTGTGTGCCATGCTTGACAGTGTGCATGGTATACCGTGCACCGACATGCAAGCAGTGCTGCCACGGTGGTGACATATGCTACAGGCTCTCTATGGGTCAAAGCATGGTGCCACCGTGGCACTGCTGACACAAATGTGCCAGCCCTGTGGTGTTCTCGTAATATGGCGGTCGGGATGCTGCTGGCTTGGCGGCATACTCTCGACCGCCTCAATGGCTGTCCAGCGCTCACAACGCCAAACTCGTAATCTTGCCTTTAGTGCAGATTGTTGGAGGTGTTTCAGTTTGCTTTGATTGAAATGGTAGTAACAGCCTTGTATGACTGTGTGTGGGTAAACTTTTAAAATAGTTTTAACCATAGCTTTTTCAAAGTCTATGATTTGGATAGTAGTTATGTTTTATGTTTAATGTAGTTTAATAGCTTATAGTAAGTGTTTATTTGGTAGTAAGACATATATAAAAGTGATATTTGATTTGCGATGATTACAATGCATGATGTATAGCTGAGTGAATAGCTTGGGGCTCATTTTATTGGTCCCATCCATCATCCCAGTTTAACAATGGCTTGGTTTTAGTTAGTTATTTGCTGTAGAACATATTAGGATTTTTCTATCACTGTTTAGGTTGTCATATAGCATGAAGGGTTCCTCATTATGTGTCATTTTTAAGTGTTCAGATATTTCTATATTTTGGTATATCCTTGGGACAGGAGGGGTATCACTGGTGGCTTTGTTAGTTTGTGCAAGTAAATGCTTTAAAGAGGATATAGGGGTAGTTGGCCTGTGATGTGTGTGGGGACTTTAGGAAGTATGTAATTTAGGATTTTTGTTGTAGGCTCCTTGGAGCTAGTGCTTGCCTCTCTTATATCCTGCAATACCTCCCTTACTTCTATTTCTGTTACATTTCGGGGGTGGTTGTGCTCCCTTACATTAATTACAACATCATCTTTTGTAGTGGCCCTCCCATAGCATGTATTAGAGTAATATTTTGTACATTTCTAATTTACAGTTTCCATCAATGGACTTTCTTGGTTTAATGTGTAGCCCATGTGACTTAATAATTGCTTTCCGTTCTGTGATGTTATATATCTTGCTCTTACTGTCATTATGTCTGAAAATAGTGTAACTGTATAAAGAATTGCAGTTTTAAAATGTTTATACATTTGTAATTTACATATAAAATTATGCAACTACTTTATTTATTTAAAATTACATGTATGTTCTACTTAGATGTTTCACACTTTTTTGCAGCTTTTCCATTGTGGGTGTTGTAATGTGGAGCAGGTGCTTTCTTTTCTGTTGGTAGAAAAAAAAGAGCATCAGTTGGATTTTAAATGTTTATTTGTTGATAGTTTGTGGAGTTTGTTTTCAGGGTATTTTAAGACCCTGGTTGCAGGCTAGATAATCCTCTATAATGCGGTGATTTAAGGATGTAGGGGTGGAAGACCATATAGATAACCATATTAGCATTGGTGCAATTTTCACGCTACCCTGCACATAGCTCAAGCCTAGTTCTTTATAGAGTAAGACATGCAGGCTGTTTGACAGTAACCCCAAAAGTTGTCTATAGAAGTGATGTTGTTATATCTGCAGGTTTTGTGTACTATGGTAATCCCAAATAGCTACTCCATATATTAAAATTGGGATGCATTTACGATTATATACTTCAAGTAGGGGCAAGACAGGTTTTTCCCAAACATCTGGGCAAAGCTGAAAAGAGCACCTACTGCTTGCTTGAATCTCAGACACCTGCTTGATAGTACTCAATAAGGCATCCATGTGCTAAAAGAATCAAAAGTAATACCAAAGTAGGGGAAATGGGCAACCTTGCCAAACTTCTTACCCATGATAAGTATAGGTCTGGCCTTGCTATTGTTTCTAACACACAGCATATCATGTATTTTACTGATGGTGTTTCCAGATCTAATTTATCCATAAAGGTTACAAATTTGTCAATCATTGCTTTAAGACCATTTGGCGTTCTGGACATTAAAACAGCATCATCGCCATACATCAAATCAGGAACTGGTCTTGAGTGTTTCATTGGCATGTCTTTGCAATGCATGATTAAAAAAGCATTAGGATCTATTATATACAACAAAAATAGAATTGGTGCAAGAATGCAACCCTGACGGACTCCACGCCCTAATGGAAACACCCCTGAGTTGTTTCTTACCGATGCCTTACTTTATTACGTAAAGTGCACAAAAATTCAATTAGAGCCTTTCCATTCCATACTCAATATGATCGCACAAAGCTTTGACCGATTGACTCGGTCAAAATCACTGCTAATGTCCATAAATTATAGGAGCAACTGACTCTGCTTAGTCACCGTACATTTACCAACTATCCAATGGAGTTTGAAAAATTGCTCAAGTATACTAAAGCCAGTTTTAAATACATATTGTACCTCAGATAACACATGTATTCCTTCCTTCCGCCCAACTAATTATTTTTGGCAAAATAACCTGGCCTATAACTTTAACCACAGAATACAACAAGAAAATTGGTCTGAAGAAGTGGAGGTCTTGATGGTTATCTTTCTGTAAACACAGGCACTATAGCAGTGGTCTGTCTGAAGGACGGTAATGTTGTAGTGCAAGCTAAACTGATAGCGTTAATGAGAGCGAGGACCCAGAAATCTAAGTTACATTGAAAAAGATAGAATGGAACCCCATCAGGGCTAGAAGTCTTTCCCAAAGGCCTCTCCCTGATTGCATTGCTCACCTCCTGTTACTCAAAGTTAATAGAAAGAGTGTGCGTAGGAGGAGGTATAACAAAGTACGATGCTAAACATCCCCCCAGGTGATAGATAGATTTAAATTGTTCTACCCATACCTCAGCGATAATGTTCATACCTAGGCCAACGGCCTTCCATATATTTAGTTTGGGCGAGTTAATAGTTTTCCCAAAAACATAGGTATGAGTAAGAAGGCTTTCCCTTGCTTCTTCTTTAAGGACTAACCTCCTGATCTTTAACGTTTGTTTATTGTTGGTTCTAGAGCTCCTGATGACTACTTGATCACTAGGTTTGCTTTTAAGGCCAAGCGCAGTGTTCTATTGGCTACCCTACATGCCTTATTGTACCAGCCAGGCTGCTCTGGCTTGTTGTTTCTAACTGGTACTAACAAGGCATTTTTAAAGAGATATTCTAATCAAGGATTCAATAATTGAATACCCAAATTTGTCAATGTATGCTAGGCTGCTGACTACTTTCTTAGGAGTCCTCGCTTTTTTACCAGGTAAGTTTAAAGTAAAACATTGGGGTTAGGATCACGGAAATCCACTCTTCAATTTTCCCTCTGACTGGGTAAATAAAGATATTGAGCAACAAATAAAAATATAGTCAATCATGGTCTGACGTCCCTAGCTTATATATGTTAGGATTATATTGTCCGCCTTTCCACAAATGTAAGTTATAGTACATAGATTAAAATTGGACAAATTATCAGTAAAGCTGAGCCCCTCATGTATCCATGGGTGAGCGTCTTAAATCCTTCTGTTCCACAAAGGAGCCATCTAAGTATGTACCTCTGGATCCAAGTTTGACTTTAAAATCTCCCCCGAGGACCAGGTTAAAACAGCGCAGGTTGGCTTACACGCTTTCTCCTAAAATCTCAACCACTTCAAGAAGTATGTCTGCATTACACTGCTTATTTCTAGGGTTTCATCCTTACGGAATCTTATAAGAAAAGAAATGAAAATGTCTAGACCAGATAGTCTAGAAACTTTGAAACAAAGATAGATTTGGTGGGGTTAGATATGGGAATATTACAAACGGTCATAAGTAGGTGATGGAGAATGTGACCAATCATAGTCTAAACCGGTGACAATGAGGTCCACTGCTCAGAACTGTGGAAACAGGTAAACAATTTAAGGCAAATTATAAAGCACCTACCAAATAGAGCTGAGTCTCCAAAGGTTGATTGCAGTGCAACAACATCTGCATAACAGGAGACCTGAAACAAATAAAGGGTAAAGCCTCAAACTGTTCTTGGAGTAATGGCTAATCAGAAAATGTATATAGTATCCACGGTGCTCAGACCAATCACAATGCTGCATTGCAGTGTTGTGATTGGCTCTGGGGAGCCAGTGTGCCCGGGTGCTTCCTGCATCCAGTCGGGACAGGACGATGAAGAGGATGGAGGACGTTGGAGAGGCGGCAGCCGGCTGTTAAAGGTTAGTCTTTTTTTGTTTTACAATCCTCCCCCTCGCACCACCACCCCCGTCCGGTAGCAGCCGCTAATGTTCTGGACTACACCACAAATGCAAAAAGACAGAGAGGCTCCTTTCTAGAAGTTAAGAACACACTGGGGTATATTTATAAGAACTGCTGCTAACCAGTTTTGCCGTAGTTAGCAGCAATTTTTTCAACGCCGCATATCGCCCAAAACTATCACCCTGTTATCGACGTATTTACAATACGTCGCTACATGGCGATAGTATCATCTAACCGTGGTGAAAACTGCCGCTAACATGAGCGTCAAGGTGCTAAAAAAGTTGACGTTAGCGAGAGAAAAGTGACGAAAGACTAATTAGTGGCAAAAAAAATCATGTTAGTCAGCCCAACGTCACCTTTCAGCCTGTAGTGGCAAAAACAGCCTAGGAATATATTCCTAATGGAAAAAATAAAATAAAAACAATGGAATGCTGAATGGATGATCTAGGGCTATGTCCAGCACAGGTCAACAACCCCACCAAACCCCCCAACAGCCAAGATGACCAGCATGAGTGGCAGGGGAAGAGGAAATGCAGAATCAGGGACTCATTCATGAAAAGAGGCATATCATTGGGGAAAACCAGTCATGCAATACTTTTCATAGCGCCATTCTTGCAACACCATGACAGCCGATGCATGGAAGAGCGTACAGTCTCCGGGGCCTGGACACTTCGCTGGGCCTGCATCTGAGACCCAGAGTGGGAGGCACCGGTGCTGTTGATTCACTGCGGCTTGACCGTGGAGCCGGGCCGCGTCGGGCCCAAGACTGTGGGCCGTGGCGGTAGACATTAAGGGGTTGCTGATCGCCCTTACCTGGTGGTGAAGACTGGCAGGTTGCATGGAGACATGTTGCTGACCTGTGGGAGAAGACTGCCTGGTGCCCCTTGAAGCTGTGATCCGTAGAGGCGCTCCTGTGTACCAACGTAGCGAGGTCTACATTGCATAACATGCGCCACCACTACACAGGGGTGCACCAAGGAGATTGCCAATGGTGGGGCACGCCTCTCTGCATCATAGGCTGGAGGATGTGGCGCTGCCCGGACGCTGTGGAGGGTGAGGCCCCTGATCTGTGCCGAACTTGTATGGTGGGAGCGCTGCAACTTCACAGCTAAGGGGGCACTGTAGCATCACATGCATTGGGAGGTTCCCGAGCGGACTTGGCGGCAACTGCTGTACCCAGGCTTGTGAATTCCCTCCTTGCTGAGTCACAGATTCAGTGAGAGCGCTGTGGATTGAGCCCTGGTGTCAATGTATAGGTGAGGAGAAGGTGGGACAGGGAGCGGAGGAGTCCTGGGGGTCATGTTGGGCCCAGGCCTAGCACCTGTGGGTGGCGCGCACTGTGCCCTGAGCAATCCCTGTGCTGCGGAGGACCCACATTATCGAGGACACTGCACAAGACTGATGGGGGACTCCACTAACTGGTTCAAGTTGCTGATATCAAGCATTGGTGGCAACACGTGCCAGGGCATGATGGTTGATTTGTGCCCAGGCCCTTGGGTATGCAGCTTGAGCTGCCGTTACTCGCTGGGGAACTGGGTAATACAGAATCTGGTTGCCACTGTTAAGTCAGAAGAGGCAACCGGGTGATGCTGCCTTTCCTCGCCCCCTGTTAGTTTGTATTTGGGTGCACAGGGACTATCCCTTGGAGGACATGCTCCTCCCATATTACTGCACCATCTGATAGCTAATGCTGCTCTCACCAGCTGCTGCTGCTGGTTCCTCTGACCCGGAGGTCAGGAGTTCAAGGCTCTCCTCCACCGCAGGCTTCTGCCTGTGCCTCATCCCTGGTGGTCCAGTGGTAGAGCTTCACTGCTCAGCTGCTTGACTGCCCTCATGTCGTTCTTTTTTGCTGTTTCTGTCCCTCTTTCTGCTCTTATCCGTTGCTTTTCTACCTTTGTATTTTTAGGTCGAGCCTAGACAGCGCATGCGCTGTCGCAAGCCCTGTAGTAAACAAAATATGGAGTGTACTCCCGCCTGCCGCTTGGCATTGGCTCACTCCTCCGTTGCACTGCTTTCCTGGGTCATTATTGGTTGGTGCTTCTGCTACGTCACTTCTGTTTTTAGCAGGCAGCACCGACCAACTACCGTTTAGTTATGCTATCGGTCTGTTTCTGTTTCATTCACGGACTACTTCATTTGTTTGTTGTTTTTGAATTGCCTGCCATGGCGCACGCTTCACTGACCGCCGCGCAACTTAAGGTAAAGGAGAAACGTTTATGTGCACAGGCGCCACATAACTTTTTTTATATGCTTACTTTGTGCCGTTGCTGTTCAATGCATGTTATTAATGCTTCCTGCCTGTGGCAGACGTCTATTGGCACTGCCACCCCTTCTACTTTTTAATTATTTATTTCCGCTGCCAGGAACACACAGCTATATGCATGGGCGCCGTGCTTTATGTTTCAGCACGGTGCCCGATTTGCTCTTGCACCCCTTGTTAATAATTTTTGTGTGAGATGGTTTGTCTGCCCCAGTGACACATCTGCTTACCACGCCTGTGTGCTTGTTTTAACACTGGTCTGCAACCATTTTTCCATACAAAGGCACCAACTACTAGTATAGCGCCGCAGCGAGCACCTTGTCTCAGCACTGTAGAGAATACTCACATCCGCCCTCTTTCTTAACCCCCCTTTTCTCAACACTTTAGGCAGAGGTATCGCCTGCTGCAGAATTTCCACTCAGCTCATGCTGAGGATGTGGCACTGTGCTATGTGCTCCTCGGCAGTGTGTACATACGGACAGCACACATGTGCCAGGGACTGCGGGTGCGCTGGATACTCATTTGAGATGATGCCCCCACAGGAGGAATTGAGAGCCGGGAGTTTGAGCAAGAGGACTCAGGAAGTTGGGGCGCTGCTGTTGGGTTGGGTGATGTAGGTGGTTTGAGACACCCAGAATCATCACCACAAAAATATGGCTGTTGTCTATTGTATTTGAGCCCAGGGCTCTCATACGAGACTGGGTGTGTTTGTAAAATATATTAACACATGAATGTGTGGCAACTTCCGCTGCACAAACATTTTATACATGGTGTAGCTAAATACACTTTTTATAGACGAGCACTCAAAACTCATAGATTTTTCGTTCCTTGGAAAGTGCAGCAAATACACTAATAAAGGCCAGGCTCTGCTACATTGCCCATCACTGCAGAAAGGCGGTGGTGCACAAGCCCCTGCGTCTGCCAAAACGTGTACAGACCACACGTTGTGTACGCTGTGCACTTATACCTGGGCCACCACAGATCTAACAGACTGACCCCAGGAGCATCCAGAAATGTGAGTTTAGGCAACATCCCACATTCAGTGTGCGTTAAACGTGAAAACAATTTAGTAATCCTCTGTAGGTCATATCGTAATTGTGCTCATACACCCCGTGTGCAGTAATTGCCCCAGTGCCATCTTTACGTAGCCCATGGTAGCAGCATTTGGTTAGAGGCATGGTCTTTCATCCCCAACCACAGTCAGGGACCAAAAACAGGTGATATGACCCAAGTGGCGATCACTTCGAAAGCAGGCAAGTAATATTGACCAATGTGGTAAAATTCTGTGTGCTCTAAAGTGACCAACATTTCACACAATACTATGATTCAATCCCATTCACCAATGCTGTCGAATGAATTAATGAATGAAGGCCTTGAAAGTACAGGGGATCAGGGACCAGCACTGCATACATTCTACAGATATGATTGCGGACCTATTGTGTACCTGAGCTGCAGAGATAGTAGGCCTGTGAGTTTTAGTGACCATCATTTGTTCCACAGTGAAATAATCGTACGCATTTATGCCTAAGGACGGGCGCTTCAGAAATATTAATTTTGTTATTCCACTGATTAATACTGCAGGTTCTAGCGCTGCAAGTATTGTGTGAGCACCCAAACCGGCACTGTATATTTATCTCAACCCAACAACATATATTGCAGGCTTGTATAACTCTCAATGACCAACACCGCAAACTTGCATTATTGCCCCACAGACAACATAAATCACGGCAAGTATGTATGTACAGTGACTAGAGCAGCTTGGCATGTTAAATGTGGCATGACCAAAAACTCAATACGTATCTGAGCAACCAACTTTGCAGAAAGAAGTTCCCTGGGCTGCCGTGCCTAACACTTCAGAAATCACGGTACCCCACTGCAAGTTGTGTATGAGTCACATGTTGTAGCACTGCATTTGTATGTGCAGGAGCCTCTGGGTGCAGCATTGGTTCACCCTGTGTAAAATACGATGCACACCAACTGTATACCCCCAAGACATTTTGTAATGCATCTGTGCCAGATTTTTGTACTGTGTTGTGCTTTGCACATTGTACCACTGTTACTGTGCATACAGTGTTCAGTGGGTCTTACAGTTGCTGTCCTCAGCCTTAAAGTGCACCCTCTTGCCACGCTGTCTCTACAACATATAGCTCTGGCTAAACATTTATACGGTCCCAAAAGCGAGACGTATTGGCTATGCCAATGCTTGTTTTCTTTGCATTGTTTGTCTTTGTTTCTTCTGTGTTTTTTTTGAGTTCCTTTCTCCCTGTCCTCACCCTTGTTGCCTCTTTGATCCCATGCAGCCCCACCCCCTCCAGTGTCCTTTCCCACATTTTCCACCTCCCAGCTGTCCAGCTCCCCCCTGCAGCACTACTGAATGGTCGCCTCTTAACCTCCTTCGACACTGACCCCCAACGCTCCTAAATCACAAGACTCCATGACGCCAGCATCCATGACAAGGCTTCAGACTGGGTCCACTCCTTCCTCACTGGCAGGACCGCCGTTCCTCTCAGGACACACGGAGATCAGCTGTGGAGTACCACAGGGTTCCTTCCAGAGCCCCTCCCCACTCAACGTCTACATGGCCCCTTCGCAGCCGTCGTCAGAAACCACGGATTCAACTTTATCTTCTACGCCGACGACACCCAGCTGATCATCTCCCTCTCCAATGAACCCATAACTGCCAGAATCAAATTCCACACTGGAATGAAGTCTGTTGCTACCTGGATGAAAGACAGCTGCCTCAAGCTCAACTCAGTCAAGACCGATTACACATCCTGGGACCCACCCCTTCACCCTGGAAGACTCCTGGCGGCCAGCTGATCTGGGATCTCGCACCACTCCGTCCAACGACGCACGCAAACTCAACATCATACTGGACTCATCACTCATGATGAACCGCCAAATTAACGCAGTTTGCTCAGCCTGCTTCAACACGCTCTGCCTGCTTCGAAATACATTCAGATGGATCGCAACAGAATCCGGAAAGATGGTCACCCACACACTCATCACCAGCAGACTTAAGTACGGCAATGCATTATACAACGGCGTCATCCAGAAACAGCTCACAGAACTATGGAATGTCCAAAATGCCGCAGCCAAACTGGCCCTTGACATCCCCCACCGCAGCCACATCATGCAACACCTCCAACAACGCCACTGGCTACCAGCCAACAAGAGAGTCACTTTCAAACTCCCCAATCACGCCTACAAAGCTTTACACAACGAAGGACCAGCATACATGAACACCGCCTCACATTCCAAGTACCCGCTAGACAACACCGATCCACCCAACTCACCCTCACTTCTGTCCCCAGGATCCACAAGACCAGAACAGGAGGAAGTTAATTCTCCTACCTCTCCGCCAAGACCTGGAACACCCTGCCCCTGCACATCAGGCAATCCGTGTCGCTGACACAATTCAGAAATGACCTCAAGACCTGGCTCTTCGAATGACCCTCCACGCAGTCCGACCAGCAGCCCCCCTCATCCTGCGCCTTGAGACCCTAACAGGTGAGTAGCCACGCTATATAAGTCCCTGATTGATTGATTTCCCTTGGTGCCGCCCGAACGAAGATTCCTGGCTTGCATTCACCTGACTAGAGGAGAGGGGCCAGCTGGTCACACTGCACCGCATAAGACATAGTGCCTAGGTGTCTGGTTCAATGATGGCTGCTTGTAGACAGGGGTGTCATCAAAATTTGGCCGCTCCTATATGTCAGTGAACCTAGCAGGTGGGGAAAGCTGGCTGCCGGGGCAGGTGACAGTGGACAGCCTGGACTCCAAACTAGACTCTGTACTGGCATTGTGTACGTCCCTCGAACAAACGGGCACTTCCAATGTGGGCCGCATAGTCAATATCACAGTTGACTTCACCCTGGAGCGTGCAGATCATCACAAGCTGACTTACAAAGTACACAACATTGAGCAGGAACTGGCCAAAGTCCCCCTGAGTACCCTGAGTGCAGGGGGAGCACATAACCTGGCACTGACCCCTAATATGGAGGAAATCAAAACAAGAAAATGGAAACAGAATGTAAGAAACATTACTTATTTGATACAATTGCATATCTTAGAATGTAAAGGGGTTTAGTACACCTGCCAAAAGAATTCGGATCTACTTCACAAAAGATTAATTAAACAAACAGATGTAGATGTTGAGGTCAACCTATAGGAACTACATATTCAGCCTTTCAAGGAGCACCCTGATTTGGATAGTTCTGGTAATCCCCATGCAACATGATAGACACATAGATTATGAAGCAAGGAGCATAATTTTGGAAGGTGCCTTAGAGGGTGGACCCCTGACGATGACCAGTGTACACACAGAAAACACCAATCAGAAACAGAGCCTTATTTCTGAAAAGTGTTGCAGTGCCGGGGCAAAACAGCGATGCAACACTTTCCAGTACACCATCCTTGCGACACCATGGATGTGCTGTATTTAATGTATGGCGCTCCATGTCACAAGGATTTACCGATACCTCCGGAATCGTGTCTAAAAACAGATGCAACTCCAGCAATGTGCCATTTCACATGAGGCAAGCCCCATGTGAAAAGGCCTGCATCTCCCCTTATGCCTGCTTCCAGCAGGTGTAAGGATTTGACTCAGTGACGCTGTAGAAGTGACACAGTGAAATCTCATAGATTTCACACCACCACTTCTACAAGGCTTTTCTGCGTTGGAATAGCCACCCTGCATACATTATACCTCTCGCAGGTAATATGTAGCGCAGGGGTTTACAAAGTGATGCATCTGCCTAAATTAATCACTTTGTGAATATGGTGCAGTGTGGTGCATTATTTTTGCCGCCGCAGCATCACAAAAAGGGACGCAACGTCAGAATAAGGGTCTCATAAATGAGGCCCTCAGTTTTTCGAAACTTGACTCCAATCCTACTAAGAAATCATACTACAGAGGATATCTGGGATAGATTAGAGTATGACATTGAGAGATTAACCCTACCTTTATAGGGAACTTTGAATATGACTCATTACAACGCATACTAATACCACATGTGCCATTACAACGCAGGTATTACTAGGCGTTGTAAATTACAATGACATGCCATTACATCGCAAACTTTTACCACGCATATACCTTTACCACACATGCTATTACAACGCAAAGGCATGCGTGGTAAAGGTATATGCGTGGTAAAAGTATGAAATGTAAGTGACGCTACCCTGCCCTATCCTAATCCCGAATGTAGTACCCCTGCACGACCCTCCCCCGAATCCCAGTCCTCTCCCTACATTAACACTACCCAGCATGACCCCTGATACTACCTTAAACCCTAAAACACTACCCTGCACTACACACATACCCTAACACTACCCTAAACCCTAAAACACAACCCTGCACTACACATACACCACAACACTACCCTAAAGCCTAAAAAAGTAACCCCCCACCCCAGGCCCAATCCCCCTTACCTCTCTCTCCTCATGGTTCCTCTCTCCTCTCATGTCAGCCAAGGGGCGCAGCACGGTGCACGTCGTTGTGAGGAAACAGAAGACCCTCAGTTTTCCCACAACGAGGTGGATTGCCATTACATCGCATGTGTTATAAAAGAAAGCACATGCGATGTAAGAAAAATGCGTAGTAATGGCTACACGTTGTTGCATCGCACGCGTTGTAACGCTTGCGATGTAATAGCATGCAGGGAAAGAGCTGTAATGGCGGTTTCCCATTAAACCCTGATGACCAAGAGTATTCTCTTTATTCGGTGTCCAAGGGCCACACACTAGACTAGAAATGTTTCTGGCAAGACATGAGCCGAAACAAGAGTCAATAATGCAGAATAGCTGAGTCACATGGAGTTAGACCACAACCCACTCCCAGTGACAATACCGTGGTAAAAACACATGCACTGGTGGCCACATGACAAATGGTGATTTACACTACAGGACACACTTTGCACATAGGTGAACAATAGGTGAACTACAGATTATTATTACTTCAGGAGAATGGGGCACAGCAAATAACATCAGTACTGAATGGAACTCATTTAAAATGGTTAACAGGGGCATTTGCCCATAAACCACATATGACAAAAAAAAAGTCATACTAAAAACAGAACTATTATAACCTGAAAATGACAATAGGTATAAACATGAGGCTGTTAAAGTAAGAAAGAAATATACCATCCTAATAGTACAGTTGAATGGTATAACCTATAGGGATTATGTAGCCAGACAGTATATTAAAGGAGATAAGGTAGAGTGACTGTTGACCTTCTTACTGAAGTCAGGGACCCCAAAGAGTCTATCTGAGCAATCTAGACTGAAATAGGTGATATTACGAATTTACAGTGCGACATAAGCACTATATTTACAAGGTATTACTACGATTATACACTCCTCCCCTTCCCCGATACCAACAGTTCGAATTGTAGAATACCTGGAAGCTATTCTCGTCACACCTTTGAGACCAGCATAGGTTGAGACCATAGATTGCGGGTATGTGACATTACAATGCATGCCATTACCCCGCATGCCGTTTCAACACAAAACTTTACTCCGACTTTCTGTCGGGGGGCGCTGGAAGTTGGAATAGTTTAATTTACTATTCCAACTCCAGTGTGCGCAACAGTAGGTAACGTGTTGGAGTTAAATCCAACACCTTCTACCCACTGCTACACAACTTTTGCATTGCAACGACATGCGGGGTAATGGCATGCGTTGTACCGTTTGCGGTGTAACTGCTGTTTCCCATAGATTGCCAATATCACTGGAACAGGTAAATAATGTTAAGGATTGACTAACCTGGGTCCAAGCACTGTGTGTTTCATTGTCCTCTGGGTCCTGCTGTAGCACTTCCAAACTATAGTAGGTTCTCCATAACCACCCCACACTAGGGGTAAGCAGAACATTTCCTTACGCACTTCAGAATTGGTGAGATTTGGCAACTCCGCACATGGAGTTCTGGCTAAATTCCTCCAATCGCCACATGGCAGAATTTTTTTCCTGCGAGGCTCCAGAAATGTGAGCTGACATGCGCAAGCGAGATTAGGTGTGCCCTAGTATGATTTTCTAACACGAGTGGTGACGGACGGTCACAGGGAGAGGACTGCTTCTCGAGTAGATTTGCTGCCGCTCAAGTATATTTTGTAGTTGAGTAGCAACAAAATCAACTTAAAAGGCAGCACATTCTTACACACAGAATGATGCCAGTCACCCTGATTTTTCAGTGTTGCTCATGCAAGCAGCACCAAATTGCAGCACAAGCAACACACGTGCATATTTCCTGGCTGCTGGCAGAACTCCATGAAATCTCGCAGTGTTTTTATGCAGCTCCGCAGTATTCCCTGAAGTGAAACTCCACCAGTTCCACCCAACCCTAACCCACAGCACCCTGTCAAACGTCTTAGGGCACCCCTGCTTTTAAGCACCACTCTTTCAGCTTCCATACACATATTCATCACAATCTTTCACTTAAATATTTTTAGAAGTTGGGCCTGTCCTCGCAACCTGGCCACATCTCTTTTGGCTACTATGCACCCTAGCCTGCAGAATTCCAGGGGTCTGTGTGGGATGTCCACATAGCTCAGGATACCAAGGATGATCGATTGAGACATTTCTGGGATTTCGTGGTCCAAGACTGCCTCCAACTCTCATATCACCTCCCTCAGATACACACTGAGTTTTGGTCATCCCCAAAGTGTATGTAAGAATGTGCCTTCATCTGTAGTACAACAACGGCAGTTGGGACTTGGTGCCCTCCTCATTCTATATCATTTGCTATGATTGTAGTAGATCCGGTGCAGTATTTTCAACTGCACTAATCGCAGCCAAGCCTTACTAGCTACTTTCCTCTGGTGCTTTAGGGCCGCATCTCAATCTCATCTTCCATCTCTCCCATCACCGCCTCCCACCTAGCCCACAGAGGATGGAGGTGATCTAGGACATGATTTATCAAGGTACTATAGAGTTGTGACACTGGTCTCTTAGTTATTTTACCATGTAGTACCCAGGTCTCCATAGGTGTGTTTTCAGGGGTGTTGTTCCAGGGGACCTGCTTCCACTAATGAGCATGTGCCAATTGCAGATATTTATATCTTTGGGTGAGGGCTAATTGGTATTCGAGTTGTCAATCTCGAAAGGATTTCAACTCCACCCATGGAGGATGTCTCCCTGTAACTCTATTCACACTGGATCCCATGTCTTAAAGCCTGACAATCTGCTGACTTCCTTTAGGGCCACCCCCTTCCACAATGGCATGGCCAACATAAATTTCCCCTGCCAGCCCATTGCTCTGTTAGCATTGTCCCTTTTGTTGGTATGGGCACGTGTTTCCTCTTCATTCTACCTCAAATGTAATGGACATGCGTGGCCGGTGCCACCTGTGCCCTCTCGACTTGTGTCACTGGGTCACTATGGGGGGTGAACCCCCAGTCGCTAATAACTTGCAGTTGTGTCACTTTGTAATATGCTCTAAAATCAGGCAAACAGATTCCCCCATTATAACAGGATCTATATAGAGTCTGTAGAGATATTCTTGGGGCACCGTAGTTCCAGAGCAACCGTCTCAGTATGGTATCATTCCTAATAAAAAAGGGCTCTGCTTTCTCAAATGCGGTGTTCTGTAGCACATACAGTAGTTTGGATAAAGTGATCATTTTATAAAAAGGGTGGCCATCCCCGTGATCATTAAGGGCAACATGCCCCATCTTTTCACTTCCACCTTAAACTCTTCGGGGGACCATATTCTCCTTGAAAAATCTGCCTTTATCCATAGTAATCTAATTTCCAGGTACTTGAATTTGAATCCCGCTTTTGAAACTCAGAGCCTCTCTGCCACACTCTCCAGGTCTTTCCAGTACCCGAGCTGATATTGGGTTGACTTTTCCCAATTCATGTAATATCCAGAGTACTCCTCAAAGTTGCAGAAGATCGAGAGGACCACTGGGATTGTCATTGCAGGGTTTGTGAGAAAAAACAACAGGCCATCCGCATACAGTGAGACTTCCTTTGGCTTCCCTGTCACCTCTGGAAATCCCGACGCATCAGATAATCATCATATTTTGCTCACCAACAGCTATAGGCACAGTGTGAACAGCAGTGAGGAGAACAAACACTCCTGTCTCATGCCCCTCTCCAACTGAAATATGACAGACATCAGCCCATTAACCTTCGCTACAGCCATGGGGGCTTTATAGAGCGGGGCAACTCACTCACATAACTTGGGTCCATACCCAAATGGTCTCAGGGCCATGTGGAGATAGGTTCAGTCTATGGAGTAAAAGGCCTTTTAAGCAATCAACTATAGAATAGCTCCAGGTACTGGTTCCCTTTCATCATATCTAACCACACTGACGTTTTGCCCCCTCTGAGGCCAGGGGTCACAAAGGAAGTGTCAAGAGTAGCGATCCCTGAATACCTTCAAATGACGTTCATGCCTTCTCAGCACGAAAACTGTCCATCCTAGTACGCAGCCAGTATCTTAATCTCTGCATTCAAAAGCACTATTTTTGCGCAAGCATACCACACATGAGCACTTATTCCTTCAATGTAGTCAAATATTGATCAAGTAGATATTTGTGCCATAGCTCAAATTCTACATATTTAATCGTGCATTGTCCTGTAGCAAAAAAATACGAAGGTGTAGGAATTAGACTGGAGTTACATTAGTAAATCTGACCCTACCCCGAATTAATGCACTTCATCCAATGTTTGTTAGACTGTAGTTAGAATAGTAAATCTCACCCCAACCCAATGTATGCACTGTCTTCAAAGTTCTTAGAAATGGAGTTAGAATGGTACATCTGACCCTCTTCGAAGTAAATTCACTTCTCACAATGTTCCTAGAACTGGTGTTGGAATAGAAATCTTCCCTCTGCTCAGGAGGCGAGCACCGCTCTATCCGTCGGTAAGTACCGATGGATAGAGCGGTGCTCGCCTCCTGAGCGGTTGCCAGGTAGAGGTGAGGCTCTGTACCAAGCAATAAGCGGGTATCATGACATTTGGTTATTTGCAGACTAAAGACTATATCTTGGTCCGATATCCTTTTTCCGTTCGAATTAACTACTCACTGTATTCCAGCAGAAGCATCAAATGGCTAAGATCCTGACGAAAGCCTGATCCCAATATGTTTCATATAGGCTGAAACATGTTGACCAGTAATCATCACAACTTAGCGGTTCAAATCCATACCGCTGGTGCACTGCATTTTTAATCCTGACAGCAGGCATGTCTTTATTAAAATTGTTGTTCTATGTCTTCTAGCCAGTTTTAGAATTCAATAGATTTTTCACTTTAGTTCCACATTATTGTTTAATTTGTGCTGCGACTTCACTCACACTCTTGGCTCATCATAGGTGGGTTTGGGATACCCTATATACTCCAACAAAACATCCCAGAGCTCCTCCCTCACAGTGAGGGGGTTGTAGCCCCCAAAGGAACTAGGGGTTTCCTTTGGGAGGAGAATCCGTATGATGACGCATGTCACCTTTGGTGAGTGAGGGATTACGTCCTAGCAAGGGATCTGCCCTCGGATGATTTCACAAACTCATATGCTTGTTCCCATACATTCTTTACATAAGGAGTATTATTTGATACATGTATACTATTGGTACATGTCTAGACCCTAGGATTTCTTTGTATTCATTAATTCCCATAGAAGCTCATGTTCTGGTGTCAACATGGGCTTCTAATGGAATTCTCTGTGGCATATAATTTTAACACCATGCTTGATAATATGCCCCTTAGTTTTCACTACAACTTCTATGCTTTAAACTGTGAGAAAAGGAAGTCTTCCCATACTCCTGCACAGCTATTGGTAGGGCCCTTTATTTGTAATGTGGCAAATCCAACAGGACAAGACTGGTGATTTCAGGCCAATATGTAACAGATCTAACAGATGAAGCACCCTCTGTAAGTACAAACAGATAAATCTAAAACCAAAAGTCTATCTTTAATTCGGTCTCTACATTTGTTCCCTATCAGAAATAAAACTTGAGTTATCTGGCTGCACTGAAGCATGATTAGACCCACAGCAAATAACAAGAAATAAGCTGGCAGCAGTGAGGCATGCATTCACTCAGAAGAAACAAAACGAGAATGTGTGTGTGCCGTGAAGCATAAATTAACTCATTTTTTCGCAATATGGGAATAGGCCGGCTTTAAAAACACAGATTAAAACGATGCCCCAATCAGCTTCACGGTGTCTCAGCTCCAATGTGTGCATTTAAAGTAGGGAAAACACTTCTCCAGCTTATCTGTTCATGTGTAGGTTTGCAAGAGATTTATAGAAAAAAAGCTATTTTGCTTGATATAATAAATATATAGGCATAGTTTGAAGGATGGTATTTACTTCATCATTTTATAGACACCCTGCCTTTAGAAATTACGTGCTAATATTTTTAGCACGGGTTGCTGTTTAGATCTTCCTGAGCTCTGCATTTTGTTGATGGTGGGCAGAAGGAGGTGAGTCAGCAAATTAACTTGTTAGAGGGTCAGAAGGTACTGAGCCGGGCCTGGTCATTTTCTTTCCCATGAGTGGCTCATCAGGAAGGCTGATGACAGCCCAATGCAGACACCACACTTAGGGATATATTCACAAGAACGTGTGCTAAACATTACCAAAAAACATTAATGCAACTTTACACATCGCAGCCTATCACGGGAAAATAACCCTGTGTCAACGTGGAATTCACAACAAGGCGGTACCATGCGATAGTCTGCCAAAACCGCGGACAATGTCCCTGAAACAACCACCTCGATGGAGATATTAAAAAAAAACACAACACTAAAAGACGTACGATGGGCCGAAGCTCAAAAAGAAAACAGTGATAACCAGTGCGAGGGCAGCAATACACATGCGTAATGCGGGAAAAAGCACAAGAACAGCATACGGAAAATTCCACCCAAAAAAAACATCAACAGCGGAGTACCACGGATGCACCCTGACCGACTGCAGAGGACAACATGTACACCACAACATCCAAGCACTGTGGAAGAACAGAACCGACAGGCACACCGCATGAAAGAGACCAGTGGCAGACAAATCAGAGCCACAGGAGCAACTCGCCCACTGTGCAGCATACGCACATAAGCAGAAGTGCACCTCGACATTGACAACATCCCGGTACAAACAGCAACCCCTCCACAACAGAACACAGGACACTACAGGTTCCGCAAATTTGCACACCATGGCAAATCACATCTGAAACCGCAGGAAAATGTAACATGACAATGTACAAGTACAACCTGTAACCTGCAAATATGTTTTAATCACACATGCAGCGCTATTGGACCTCCTCAATTGTCCCATGATTGCTATGGACTGCCACAATGTAACATGCTCATGATAAGTAAGTGTTAATGGTAGAGTTCCTACGGACCATTCCTGCCGTAGCTGCAGTGGGATGTGGGCCACCTGCCCCATCGTCACCATCATCTTCCGGTACCTCTGGAACTGGGATCCATGGGGCATTGGTGCGAACACAGACGTTGTGCAACACACAACATGCAACAATATCTTGCACACGATGTCCGGGCTGTACAGGAGCTTTCCACCTGTGCCATCCAGGCACCTGAAACGTGACTTCAACACGCCAAATGCGCGTTCAACGATGCCCCTGGTGCATATGTGGGCCGCATTGTACTGCCTCTGTGCGGGTGTGTCCGGGTCTCGGAGGGGTGTCATCATCCAAGGGCTTAGTGCATATCCTTGATCACCTGTGACAGTGCAGGCAGAAAAGAGTCAATATTTGGTTCGGCAGGATGTGATGGCAGGCCCACCAATACAGTGACACGTGTGCTGGCTGTGTGTGGGGTGAGTGTAAGTCAGGCCTCAGGGAGTAGCTGGTGCTGGCAACGACTCCAACTATCATCAGGCACTCAGAAATGCAATGTCAGTACAAAAAGGGGGAATGACTCGAGTCGCACAGGGCTAGTGGTCCCAGATGCACAGCGGCCGACACGGGCCCACTGCCACGTGACGCTGACCTGCAGGAGACTGGGGTAGGGTCATGAGGGCATAGCATGGTCTTGTATGTGTCATATGTGCCTTCTGCAGAGTGTCACGGGGGACAATGGGGGGCCTACCCCCAGGGCATGATGCAGAGGGCACATGCCAGCTGTGTCCAGTAACAAGGCGCATGCGAATGACACAGACACAGGCCCGACACCAAGTTCGTAACTGCCCGTTGCTGATGAAAACCCCCATGCCACAGGCCCAGACACCAGCGATGTTCTGCCAGTGGATGACGGACACTCATGGCGCACAGGGTTAGTGGCATCACGTGTCACAGGCCTGCTTAATGGAATTATGCCTCACTGATCGAAGGGAGTCTGGTGCTGTGGCCGCTGCCACGGACTTGGGGTCACTGCCATTCAGGGCTCAGGACATTGTTCCACATGTGGGACCTACTGGTCCAAAGAGGACGCCGGTGGAGCATGTCAATAAGTAAGGAGTGATGTGGGCCAGCGTCAGGGGAGCCAGCGATGGACTGTGGAGGCTGCTGAGCTTGCGTGACTGGGTCCTGGAGCTTGCACCGGCACGTGTTGGGCCCTCTTCGACACACGGCCGTGGTGCGCTGGGGCGGGCAGGCCTGGTCTGTGCATCAGCGTCCTGGAGTGCAGCAGACGCACAGGGTCGCAGGCCCTGCTGCTCACGGCGTCAGCCTTGTGGCAGGCAGCGCGGTGCCACACTGTCAGTGACGTTGGCCTTTCCTGGAGTTGACCACGCCCTGCGCAACGGGGTTTGTCACCACACCCCTGCGTAGCCCTGGCATACTCAGGACCAACCCACTACGCTCAGGCACACAGGGAGGGAGGCAGCATGCAACACTTCCACTATCTGTTCCACGGCCTGGGGTGACATTGTTGCTTCCACTGCTCACTACTCTCCAGTCACCAGCACTTGTGGTCTGCATGGACATGTCTGCGGTTTGCATAGCCATGTCTTTCCTGCACATCCACGCCTCACCTCTCATTGTGCACATTTCCATTCACGGGTCACATAAATCCTTGCACATGGCTGCATTCCGCATCTCCACACGTTCAGCTGTTGTGTGGCTGTGGTGCCATGTAATGTCTGGATTGGGTGCAGGGGTAGCCCAGGACCAATCAATCAATCAATCAATCATTTGTAAAGTGCACTACATACCCGCGAGGGTCTCAAGGTGCTGGGGGGGCTGGTACTGATCGAACAGCCAGGTCTTGAGTATCCTCCTGAAGGTCAGCAGGTCTTGGGTCTGTCGTAGGCTCAGTGGGAGGGTGTTCCATGTCTTGGTGACGAGGTGGGAGAAGGATCTCCCGCCAGTGGTTGTTCTTTGGATGCGCGGGACGGTGGCAAGTGAGAGGTCGGTGGAGCATAGCTGGGGGTTGGGGATGTAGAAGGAGAGCCATCTGTTGAGGTAGGCTGGGCCGGTCTTGTGGAGTGCTTTGTGCGCGTGGATGAGGAGCTTGAAGGATATCCTCTTGTTGACGGGGAGCCAGTGCAGGTTTCTCAAGTGGGGGGTGATGTGGCCGTGTCGTGGTATGTTGAGGATCAGTCGTGCTGAGGTGTTTTGGATGCGTTGTAGTCGTTTGATAAGCTTGGTCGGGGCTCCCGCGTAGAGGGCGTTTCTGTAGTCGGATGACCATGGAGTGGTGTTGTCATGTCTGGTAGGTGGTCTTGTAGTTTGATATGTATGTGGTTTGGTCACGTGTTTAGTCCAACAGTTTTGCGTAGTGTGTTGGTGGCTTTGGGGTGTGTGATGTGTTGAGTTGGCACTTACCAACGAGCAGTCCCGTTCCATATATGCCATCCTGGAAGCGCTGGTTGATGATGGACTGTCAGAAGATGAAGGAATCATGCACACTGCCTGGGTAGTTGGCGACGACATTGGTGAAGAGTCCCCGGTGATCCACTGTTGCCTGCACATTGAGGGAATGCTGATGCTTTCTGTTGCGGTATGATGAACTTTGATAGGGTTGGCTGTGAGATCCCTCTGACTCTGGCAGTTGTTGGTTGGAAGGTACCAGACTCCAACAGGTGCAGCATAGCCAACAGCTTTGTCTGCCGAGGGATGTTGGTTCTCCGCTGTGTTGGGACCGTCAGCCTGTGGGCGATGTGGGTCAGGATGCAGAGGATGGTTGTCCTTTTGAGCCTGTAGTGGGCAATGACTTCCGCGGGCGTTGTCTGTGAGAGTGGTGTGTTTTCGGTAGGTCCGCTGCCTTACTCTGTGCTGCCTCTGTGGTGGTCCGGGTCCAGGGGGTGGTGGAGGTCCTGAGGGTGGTGGAGGTGGGTGTTGAGGCCCTGTTGGAGCTCCGAGCTGCATGATGAGTAGCTCCATGGCATCGTTTGTTCTTCGGGTGTGGCTGTGTGCAGGACTCAGTTGCCTATTGCAGGGAGTCGTCCGTCTTTACACCTGCTTGAGGCAGGTGTTAAATACCTGCGGCTAACGCAGCTTATCGCCTGTTTTCAGTTCGCAACGCAGATCTGGCAGTTCATTGTGTAAGTGGTGTTTGTGGTTTTTTCGTGTGTTTTTGCACGGGTACGCCTACTCTGCATCTCATTAGTGTTAGTTGGTGGTGTCCACCGTTGTGTTACATTTTGGGGCAGTTATCACGTGAATACTGGCGATGTCTGCCGTTTGCACCGGATTGTGAATGGGTGTTAAATTTATTCCCACTTTTGGTGCGTTAATGTGGGGATAAATCGGAGATGGGTCCTTGTGAATATAGCCCTGATTGTCCTCATGTTATGGGTACTCCTCCATCAAGTCAGCCTCATCACTGCCTGCAGGGAGAGCCATCACCATACACAAAATCTGTGCCTGCACTGCAGCCAGAAAATGTATTTGAAAGGGAACCACATAAAACCTGTTACTGGACTTTAGGCAGTGGATCTAAATCTCCTGTCTGGAAATGTATATAAAAGTGAGTCCCAAACTAACTTTGTTCCAGTTCCAAGCTTCTTCACTGGATGTGTTTGCCTGAGGAAAAGCCCATTTGTTGAGTCCAGAGAGAGAAAGGAGAGCCTCAGAAGAAGCAGACTGCTGTGCCCGGAGTTGGCCTGAGTGTGTCTGTGTTTCTTCCCTGCATACCCCAATTAAGGCAACGTGAAACTGTGACTTGCCAGTGTGCCCACTGTAGCGACTACCGTTGAGGAAGTGCAGAGGACCTGTTCAGACATCTCCTTTGCTGTATGCCAAGGAGAGTGACCCTGAACTCAGGACCAGAGGAAAGAACCCCCAGCCACAAGTGCCTGGCCTGCCCAAAAGAGTGCTTTAATCGGTGCCATTGCAGCTTCTAGGAGCTAAAGCAGTAAAGAGTAAAGCTGTATGTTTGTGCACATTTTGTGACAATTTCAATGGTGAAAATGCTGCCTGTAAATGATAGTGCATTACTGCACAGTGTTTTAGTAATGTATTTGCAAGATCACTGACATAATATCGATCCAACAAATATCGAAAAACAAAAATATCAGAAAATGAATAGCAATAACAAAAATATAGACTCTGTATACTTAACTATAAAAAATACAACTATCAAGAATGCATGTATCATTGGTAAAAGTATCTATTTTTACATATCTAAAAAACAAAAATGTCTGTTACCTTTAAATAAACATAGAATATGTCAAAAATATTGATCCACACAATATCGATTACAATATTATCACCAACATAATTAAATAATCATTAATAAAATACTAAAAAAAATGTTCCACATAAATCTAGTACTTTATATAAATCCAAAACCTGTTAGACACACATTTAATTTAAATAAATATATAATACATCAACAAAATATTTATCATTTACCCAAAAAATTTACAATTCTAAAATATATACAATAAAAAACCACAAAAAGTATTGTTAACTACAAAGAAGTTTACACCAAACTAAATATTAATAAATGTAAATATATAAATTAATTTACAAACAAAATTATAGAACTATGTATTATGGCTAAATAGTAAAACACAAATTGGAGTTTACCATAGAAGGATTCAACTGATAAGAAAAATTCTAACTATAGTTAACCAACCAATAAAATTAAACCATATGCAACTGTAACCAATAAAATCAAGAAAACAATTAAATCAGCAATCAACAATATAAAATGCACACTAATTAGAACAACTAAATACTTCAAAGACTACAAATGCTGCAGGACGAGGAAACTCTGCCAGATTCTTTCTACAAATCATAAAAGATGAAAAATATACATTTTAACAACAACATAACCAAGTAAGTAACATTTATTTTCAAACTATAATGTAACGGTTAACAAACTTAACAATATAAAATAGCAAATAAATATTAACACACTTTCCACTTTTTATCGCTTTCATACGATCTCTTAAAAGGAAAAAGTCGACAACTTGAAAGCGAATACACTGCCAGAAAATATCAACCATCACAAAGCAGCAAAACATAAATAAAAAAAGTAAATATTCATAAATAAATATCTAATGATAAACTCACTGAAATAGCAAGCATAAACAAACCTAAAGACATCAACCCCTGTAAACCATCAATCAAGTGCCATTTCAAATGTAACTAACCTTCTACTTTTTTAAATCTACAGAAACGAAAGCACCTGCTGACGATTAAAATACCTCCAATGGAAAAACTGCAAAACCGGCTGAAAGATCTCACGAGAAACATACATGTAACAATACAAAATAAAAGCAAATTCATTTTTAAATATGTTAATAACAAACATGCACAAGTTTAAAGATATTAAATATTTATGCTATTATGATACTTACAGATACAATGACAGAGGCTGCCAAATTGATCACTTTGCAGAAAGGAAAGCAGTTACTAAATCACATGGGCTACTACTGCGGCCAAGAAAGTGCATCATCAGAAACTATAAACTGGAAATATACTAAATATTATTCTAATTCATGCTATGAGAGGGTAACCACAAAAGATAATGTGGTAATTCATGTAAAAGAGCATAACCACCCCTAAATGTGACAGAAATTGAGGTACAATAAATATATCAAGATATATGAGAGGCAAGCACTAGCTCCCAAGTTCCCCAACACATAACAAGGCCACTACCACATATCCCCACTTTCAACAATTCATTGCACAAACTAACAAATCCACCAGTGATAGCCCTCCTGCCCCTAGAAGATACCAAGGCATACATGAAAAATGAACAATAACGCATAGTGAGGAAACCTTCCTTTTACAGGACAATCTAAATAATAAACAACAAATTCTAATATTTTGTACAGCAGACAACTTACTGAAACTTAGCCAATGTCACAGCTGGATGATGGATTGGACCTTCAAATGTGCCCCAAATCATTTACTCAGATATAAACCATACATAGTAAATATCGAAGCACAAATATCCATTTTATATATGCCCGACTACCTAATAAACAAAGCAACACTTATTACGAGATATTAAACCATATAATGCATGTAACAAATAACTACTACCCCAAGATAATAATCATAGACTTTGAACAAACCATGATTCAAACAATTGAAAAAATATATCCACAGCAATACAAGGCATCATCAGAAACTATGAAATGGAACTGTACTAAATATTATTCCATTGCTTGCTATGATAGGGCAACCACCAAATATAATGCAGTAATTCATGTAAGAGAGCATAACCACCCCCAAATGTGACAGAAATAGAGGTACAAGAAATATTTCAAGATATAAGAGAGCCAAGCACTAGCTCCTAGGAACCTACAAGCAACAAAATCTTAAAGGTTATTTTATCTAAAGTCCCGAACACATAACAGGACAACCACCACCTATCCCCACTTTAAACAATTAATTGAATGAACTAAAAAATACCACCAGAGATCCTCCACTTGCCCCTAGAAGATACCAAGACATAGACGAACAATTAAAAATTAGACATAGTGAGAAAATGTTCCTTTTACAGGACAATCTAAATAATGATTTTTTTTTATATTCTCGACAGAAAGCAACGTAATGCCAATGTCAAACCGCGAGGATGGCTGGGACCTTCAGAATGTGCCTCAAATCATTACTCAGATATACACCATAGATGGTGAATATCAAAACACAATATCTTTCATGGTTGCAGTCTTTGTGCAACACCTGAGGGGGTCCGACATCCGTATGGCTGCATGAATACATGGTCCGCTTCCTTGCGGACATTATAGAGAGCGAGAATACGGAGTAGACCACTTATTGGTCCTGCATCCTTTAAACAGGAATTGGCCTCAAAGGTCAGCAGGTATTGCACTACCGGGTGAGACGACATAAAAACCAGCGGTGCTCAACCCGACACTGCTTCGGATACAGGCACTTCGTCTCGGCTGGACTTCGCTTGACTAAATCACGGGTTTGCAGTAGTCCCGATGTCAATCTGGTCAGGTAATTCCTCAGCAGCACCAGTGCAGGAACGCTCGTGCAAATTACCGAGTAGTGGCAAGCGCAGGAGGGCGTTGTCGCTCCTGTGCTTGTTTATACTTAGCGCAGGAGTGATTGTGTTGATTCCGTGTTGTGGCACGTGCAGGAAGGCGTTGCCACAAGACCCACCTTGTTTGTACTTAGCGCAGGAGTGCTTGTGTAGATTCTGTGTTGCGGCACACGCAGGAACACATTGCTACAAGACACACCTTGCTTACACAATAGTCCAGGAGCGCTTGTGATAAATTCAGTGCTGCGGCAAGCGCAGGAGTGGGTTGCCACAAGACACACCTTGCTTGAACTCAGGCACAGGAGCGCTTGTGTTATTTCAGTGCTGCAGTATATGCAGGAGTGCATTTCTTTTCATTTGGTTAAAGGTGGGAGCTTCAAAAGTATTGCCACTTCCTTCTCGTTTGCGCAGGACCGCTTTTAATTTCATTTCCATTACCTTTCTGTGTGTGAAGACTTCATGTTCCAGACTATACATGTACCCCACCGCAGGTGAATATGTTCCCTTGGAATGCATTTACTGACTGTATGTAAGCCTGTATGAGTGTGACCAGAGAGTACATAAGAACTTACCCATATGGTTAATCCCTATGAGCGGTGATAACTAGAGGAGTTCCCTCATCACTGGTGGACGTACCCAAGCAGGTCTTCACATAAAAGGACACCACTCCACACATCTAGGATTCCTGCCCACGGCCCCCATCTCCACCCTAGTCAGTAAATATTCCATTACTAGGGAAAGGTGGGAGACGGTGGAGGTTGCTCATGTCATCCCTGCGAGATTACTCCGCAAGTAGAAAGTAAGACTTGTGGGGTTGTGACGATATCCCTTTTATATATGCCCTACTATCAAATAAATAAAGCGGGTCGGCATGCCATTGTCCTGCTCCCACACTGACAAACCCTACCGCTGCCCGCCCACCATATTCGAGTTTTCTCGTGGTCTGGCGGGTAGTCATTTGACGTTCCAACGGCAGTGCCTATTTAAAAGGCACCACAATCGGAATGCCAAAGCCTGGTCCTGCACGGCATGGACTGTGTAGTTCATGCTCTGTAGGAAAGGGGTATGCATGCAGACAGGAGAGCACGCCAAGTGCTGCCCTGCATGCATCCTCAGGCCGTGAGAGAACAGGGGGCTCTGTAGGGCCTTCTTCGTTTTCTCACCACCACAGGTTTCATGGCAGGATCACCAAAATCTGTGGTGATGAGGAAGGCTCTGTAAAATACTTGATGATGGTGCAGTGGCACCTCCAGCATATAGTGGCCCTCAGACCACTGAGCCACCACCAGGGATCATGGATCCCCAGAGGTTGCAGTGGTCCTACAGCAGTTGGACCACTGGTGTGGTGGACCACGACCTCCACCGCAAGTTTGGTGGTACTATGGATTGACAAACTCGTAATTAGGCCCTGAATTTCCTGTGCCTAAAATAAAATGAATCTGTCCTTATGTATTATAATCAGGAGCTCATGTAAAGTGTTCTACTGCCCTTGGGAAGTGTTTTCAGCATATCAAACAGCAATAGATAAATGGAGTCCATAATGCACCACTTTTTTCACGTTACTCACAGAATTTTCCTTTAGGTCATGATGAGGCGCTGCACCTCTACGGAGGGCACTAAGCAGAAACATGTTACCAACACCTATCTATGACAGGTTGAATTTCCTCCTCTCATAGTACCTAATGTTACCTCCTGAGCTATGGAGGCCCCAATACAATTTTCAGGACTACTATAGAGTTAGTTTTAGCTCACACACCATTTTCTGTGTATTCTCTCACCACACTCCTCCTACATCATTGGTTTCAGGAAACCTCTAGGTAAAACACTGAAAACATCCCTTTGCAACTGCCTCTCAGGGAGGGGGTTGTAGCCCACATTGCAACTAGGATGGCGATGTGATGTGGTTTCCCTATGATGAAGCATGCCACCCTCGGGTGGGTGAGGGGAACCGTCCCGTAAAAGGGGTATCCCAGATTCTTGCATCTCTTAATTCTCCACGTAGACCCAGGTGTCCTTGTTGTGTTCTGTGTGGTGTCTGGTAATGGACATTGACACCCATTTTTTAGGGCTAGAACAGCGAGGAAGGAAGAAGAGAAAGAATGGAGGAGAGAAGTTATGTTATATATTTTTGTAGAGCGCTTGCTTGTCCCACAGGGCGTCATGGTGCTAGCTGAAGAAAGAAGGCGAAATAAAACAGAAACAATTTCAACTTGGCTAGGCTTTAATATGTAAAGGGAGATGTAGTGCCCCATGTCTCGTTCTGCTTTGTCGCGTGCCTCTTGTGTTCCGAGTATTCACGAGGACAAAGCAGAACGAGAACATGTTTGTTTTTAAAATGTTTAAGCTCTCGTAGTTTGTTTACGAGCTTACTGCTGCTCCGGCCCATTTGAGTATCTCGCAATTATCTACTGGAACCCACTCTGGTCAGATGGAACTTTTTACTTGCCCAATAGCGTGGAGGGAAAACCAACACAATTATCAAAATTACTGTCCGCAATTTGCCATAATCAAGGACTCGAGACTTAATCTCTTGGCTCTCTGGTTTTTATTATCAACATGAAGATTTGCAGATACAAAGTCCTCAATACGAGGCACAACAAGTACATAGGCACTAACACAAAAGCTACTCTACGGAGAATCCGCATACGGCTAAAAATAACTAAGAGTACAATCTCTAAAAGCATGAGGTAGAACACCACCAAGCAAATGTCGATACTAGGGACACTGAACCATACCATCTCTGTCCCTACTCTGCACTAGATGACATCCCTACTTAGCAATCCCTTGAGACCCTCATCGAATAAAAGGTGTCAGAGTGAAACTTCATAAGAAGACTTCACTTAGAGAGCTGGTCTAAGTTGCCCCCTCTATCTCTTCGCCTAGCCTTCCTCTGCTCAGGGCTGCTCTGATCTGCCTCCACCCTCGGGGCGCTGTCCCTAATACAGAACCCCAAATCCCAGAACACGCCCTTTGCGCCTCCTCTTCTGCGGGGTCGTCTTTCAGTAAATTTCCACAGAGCGCTGTCCAGTTCCATCGTCCATCGCTTGGCCTTGAGTCCCAGACGCCATCCGCACTAGGAGTTACGATTGGCACATTCCAATACACTCCCATGTCTGGCTTTTACTACATAAGTCAATTTGTGAACAAAGAGCTTCTCTACTAACGAGCAACTGTCCTTGCACCTGGGGTGAGATCATGCAAAGCAGACATTCTTCACATCTTTTAAGTTGCAATTTACTACAGCCTAAAACCTCTACTGGAATAAATCCTTTTTGGCCTATTGCCCTTGGCTAACATAAGAAAATACCAGGCCTTTCGCCTCAACGATATATGCGAATTCTGGCCACTACTTCGGTTACACAAGCAGGTTTCAATCACAGTATTGACATTTACGTCTTTCTTTCATGTGGGGTCAAACTAAACAGTCCACAGACACGAAGTCTAAGTTACACATTTCTAACACCACATTACTTTTCATGTAGGCTAAACTCTATACATTTCTCTAATACCTTTACAATGTGCTTGTACATAGCTAGCACTTCTATTAAAATCGATATAGGTTATACAATTCGTAATACATTGCACACAAAATACCTGAATACACATTTGATTATATGCGGGTGCCGACTAACAGCGAGTATAATGCACCCCTACAATTTTCAAACTTTTAAGCGCTACATCAGTTCCCCCCTTTGATGACATCCGTCATCACACCATTACATTTCTCTTCTTTAGAACTGATTTAGACCGCGCTAGTCATAACTTTGCCATGTCGAACTCCCTCCAGTTTCTTAAGACTCTCATATTGCTGCTCCTGGAGCTTCGCCATCCTTTTCTCGTTTGCCTTAAGAGCCCTTTCAACCTTGCCTCCTTGATACCACTTCCATGCCTTCACGCATCCCCACAAACAAATCACGCAAACCACAGCAATGATAATTGGCTTCAACACTGATCCCAGAAATCCTCTTCCCAAATTCGCAAACCAAGTTCCCACTCTTCCAAATCCTAATCCAATCTTCTCCCACACATTCTCCTCCGTCAAATCCATAATCTCCTTGTGAATAGTCGTGATGTTGTCTATGTACTTCCCTATCTCCTTCGTGTTGTCTGGAATATATGTGCAGCATTCCTGAACCTTCAATAATTTGCAGACTCCGCCCTCTTTGGCTAATAACACGTCTAAAGCGAGGCGATTCTGCATAACCATATTCCGTATCGACAACATCTCTCCAGCCACCAACAACAAAGATCTCGCCGTGTTCATAGACAACTCATCAACCACAGTCGCCAACCTCCTAATCTTCACATCATTCAACACCACACCCATACTAGGTATCATTGCTCCGTATATGTCCCCAATCACTGCACCGGCGTTCGTAGCCCTACGTTTCCTAGACTGTCGCTTCGTCTCTAACAACTCCAAGTCCTCGGTGTGGTAGATCTTCGGGAATATAATGGCCAATTAGCATATGCCATACCAATTCGCAGGTAGCCTGACATAAGCATTCTTCCCACATACATAATATACTGTCGGAATTACCTCTATTGGACCTACCATAAAATTCTTAGCAGAAGCTTCCACTGTGAAGGTCTGAGAACAAGTGCTATGTCCTACTGCGACCTTATCCGTATCGGATTGAGGCCGTCCAATACACAAATTCCCTCTCTGTACCTCATCTAACGCTATTGGTCCATAACTTCCCTTGGATCTGTGAGCCCTCTCCTCGTCTGTCCAATCTACTGGACTATCTCCGGTGTGTCGTGTCTGGGTCAACTGTCTGTATCTGTCCTCTACCTGGTCTATGAATTTCTTCTCTATCTCAGATAACGCACATGTCAGGTTATTCCTGTGAGCATGCACCGTATCCAACTTCATAGTCGGTCTAAAATACTTCAGGAGTCTATCCTCTTTCTTGCTAGAATCATATTTGTTCAAATGCTTGATTGCTGGAACTTCAGGAAGTACCGTGTCAAAATTTGAAAAGAAATACTCGAACTGTCTCCTGTCATAAAATAAACTGAGTAATAAACTACAAGAAATCCCATATGTCAATGGGAGATGATGATACTTGATACCCTCATCCACTGAAGCAGGCAACTGCATGCACACATAGCAATCCTTCACATCCATCGCATCAACATACTCATACAGCAACCTTGCATACGCATTAAGCTTGAAATCACCCTTGGACAAATCCATGTGGAGTCTGCGATCATCCCTCATCTTCGATGTTTCCTGTTCTCTGATACTGACACCACTCTGCCCTGGGGTAATAGGTGTGGGTGCTCCCTGAACCTTCCCCTCTTGCCTGTGAGCCACCATGTATGAACTTATCACTACCGCAAATATGGTGATTATCACAACTCCTACCAATGTGCCTATTATCAATTTAGCCCTACGATGTGGGTTTGCAGGATCTGCCATCTTCGGAATGTACTCAGTGTCCAATACAGTCTCTGAAAGGGTATGTCGTCTTCTCATTAATGTCTCTTTCGTGAACTTAGGCAAACCTCCCTAACTTTTCTTCGTTCTATAACGGAAAAATCCCTAATTTTGTTCTTCTTCCGCTCGGATCTAGGTTATCTTCTTCTCTGCTTGCAACCTTCTCAAATCAATCTAACATAAGCGCTGGTCCCAACAGCTCCAAGACTCCCTGCAAGATTTCGAGCTTAAGAATGATCAGTTCTTGTGGGTCTGGCACAGTCGTGAACGTCGGGAACTCCAAATTGTCCAAGATCATACCTCGAATGACACTCAGGAATGGCGGACTCGGAATATGAATCGTCAAAATTCCTTCGATCTCCAATCCCGGAACTTTCAGCAACACTTCCACCCTCTGGAGCGGGACACTGTTGACCAATGTCATCGACCTCAACCTTCCCGTGCTCGGTAACCCTGGCATCAGTCACTTGATATGCCCACTCAGGTGAAGCGTACTTCCGACTTGGCACTCTTGTTCTCTTTGATCTTCTCACACCTTGAGGATTCTCCTCGTCTCCTGATTCTTCTCCTGGCTCTTCCGAAACTGGTGCAAGGTCTGTGTCCGGAGCCAACCTCAGGTTTACCCGGTTCTGTCTTGCGGGCCAAACCCTCTCTGCTTCGGTAACACCTCCGATCTTCTCTTCAATACCCTGTGCACTGACCTCCTCTTCTTCGGCAGAACTTGATTCTGTACTATCCACTGCACCTCTGGCTCTTCCGCCGGTTTCTGGGTCAGTACTCCTTTCACGCTCTTCCCCAATACGATTCAGTGCACCAGCAGCCGCTTCAGCAACCCTTACAGCTTGACTGGCCCTCTCAGGAGGCTCTGTCGGCTCACCGGGATCTTTGTTCTCGAGAGGGGCTGTATCTTCCAAGGGTGCTGGAACTCTACGGGTATGAGAAGCATGCACCCAGTTCGGTAAACCTCCACACTTGACAGCTGTGTTCGTGACAAGGATCACTTGGAAAGGGCCGCGCCACCTAGCATCCAAACAACTCTTCCTCACATGCTTTCGGACTAGGACCCAATCGCCTGGGTCCAAGTCGTGGCACCGGTCACTCGCAGCTGGAACCGTTGCTGTCTGCACCTGCTGAGACACAGAACGGACCACGTCAGCAAGGCCTTTACAATAGTCCAGGATCATATCATCAGTGATATTTATCAGGGCAGTAGCAGGTATTGCAGGCAAACGCATCGCTCTTCCCATGAGGATTTCATGGGGAGACAACCCAGTCCTTCTATCAGGCACACTTCGGAGGCTCATAAGGACCAAAGGTAATGCATCAGGCCATTTCAGAGACGTAGACGAACACACTTTCGCCATCCGAGCCTTCAGAGTTCCATTCACCTGCTCCACTATCCCTGAAGCTTCTGGTCTATAGCTACAGTGTAACTTCTGGTCTATATTCAAAGCAGCACAAAGCAACTTCATAACTTCGCTGTGGAAATGAGTTCCTCTGTCCGATTCAAAGGACGTCGGGAACCCGTACCTTGGAATGAGTTCTCTCAATAATAGTTTCGCTACTGTGAGTGTGTCGCATCTGCGTGTAGGGTACGCCTCCACCCACCTGGAAAAGACACATACTATCACTAATATGTACCTCAACCCATTACACTTCGGCATTTCGACAAAATCCAACTGCATCCTATTGAAAGGTCCCCCTGACCTCCCTATGTGGCTCAACGTCACAGCAGTTCTTTTCCCTACATTCATCTGTTGACAAGTGACACACCTCTGGCACACAGTTTCAGCCACTGCACGAAACTTCGGGTTGTACCAAGTCTGACGAAACACTCTCATCATGGCATCCCTACCAAGATGTACAGCACCATGTATCAACCTCGCCATGGGATTCAACAAACTTTCCGGCAACACCGCTCGTCCATCACTCGAAACCCATATATCCACATCTCCCTTCTCACATCCCGCTCGTATCCAACTGTCTCGTTCCTGATCCGAGACCCCCTCCTGAAGCTGTTTCAGTTCTTCCCATGAGTCGGCCATTGCTAACATCTGACCGTACACCACCTCCTCCCCAGTTTCCTCGACGTGGGTCTCAGTGAAGTTGCATCCCTGTTCTGCACAAAATCGGGCTACTTCATCAGCATAGTTATTTCCCAACGAAACGAAATCGTTCCCCTTTGTGTGTGCAGCACATTTAACAACAGCAATTTCATCAGGACCTTGCAATGCTTTTAACAATTTCCGCACATGATCACCATTTCTTATAGGAGAACCTGAAGACGTCATAAACCCTCTCTGGGACCATAGCTGTCCGAAGTCATGAACCACACCAAACCCATACTGGCTGTCCGTGTAAATAGTTACACGGATCTTGTCGGCTGCCAAACAGGCACGAGTCAAAGCAATGAGCTCAGCCACCTGTGCGGAGTGTACTCCTTCTAGACAAGCGGCTTCAACCACACCCGTGATGGTGCATACAGCAAACGCTGCTCTCAATCGACCGACACTGTCTCTTAAACATGAACCGTCCACAAAGAAAATCTCATCTGACACTGGGAGTGGTTCATCGACAATGTCAGGCCTCGGTTTGGTGCATAGTTCCGTAACGTCGAGACAATCATGGTCCTCACAATCTTCATTATCATCTATAATTGGAATAGGTAACAATGTAGCAGGATTTAAAACAGCACACCTCTTCAATGTCACATTATCGGCTGCAAGGATAACTTGCTCATAACGAGTCAGCCTATTATTCGTGAGGTGCTGTGTTTTAGTCCTAGTCATCAACAATTCAACAGAGTGTGGCACATGTACAGTAAGAGGATGCCCCATCACAATGCTCTCACATCTCTCGATGCTGACACCTGTTGCCGCAACGGATCTGAGACATCCGGGCAACGCAGAAGCTACTGGATCTAAAGTAGCTGAGAAATAAGCAACTGGTCTACGGACACCTCCATGATTCTGGGTTAACACTGCTAATGCGCAACCTTCCCTTTCGCAGCAGAACAATGCAAATGCCTTGTTGTAATCCGGCATTCCCAACGCAGGAGCGCTACATAAGGCTTCTCTCAGCCTCAGAAATGATTTCAAACAGTCGTCGTCCCATGGTACCGGATCACTTACATCCTTTCGCGTCAGCCGCTGTAAAGGCTTAGCTTCAAAGGAAAAGTTCGGGATCCACTGGCGGCAATAGCCCACCATTCCCAAAAACATTCTAACTTCCCTCTGAGTCGAGGGAACTGGCATCCTCAGAATCGCATCAATGCGATCTGGAGACACTTTCCTTTTACCCTTCTCAATTCTGTGCCCCAAATACTGTACCTCAGGTAACCAGTATTGCAGCTTGTTTGGAGACACCTTGTGACCGTTCTCTCCCAGGAAATTCAACAACGCAATGGTATCGACCCTGCAAGCATCTTCTGTCTCTGATGCGACAAGCAGGTCGTCAATGTATTGCACCAAAACAGAGTTTTACGGCAACACAAGGCTTTCAAGATTCTTTTTTAGGAGCTGATTAAAAATCGACGGGCTCTCCGTATACCCCTGTGGGATACGACACCACGTTAATATACGATTCTCTAGCCTAAATGCAAAAAGAAATCTACTCTCTTCATGTAGGGGGATCGAAAAGAAGGCCTGACACAAGTCAATCACTGTGAACCATCCAGCTTCGCATGGGATCTGGAACAGTATCACAGATGGATTCGGTACCACTGGACAACATGGAACAACTATGTCGTTTATTTTCCGCAGGTCTTGCACTATCCTGAACTTCCCACTTGGTTTCTGCAGTCCCATAATGGGTGAATTACATGGACTACCCATGATCTCCACCAGTATTCCCTGCCTAATCATAGACTCAATCACAGGTTTAATCCCTGCAACTGTTTCAGGCGATAGTTTATACTGAGGTGTTCTCGGGAATTCTGCATTCGGTTTAACCTGTATTTTTACTGGTTCCACTCCCCTCACTAAACCGATCTCCTCTCCGCTTAAATCCCACACGTCAGACGACACTGACTCCCTCAAATCCTGTGGAAGCTCCTCCATTGTCAAAGCCGGGTACATTTCCACGCACACCCGCTGATTTGCAACCTTAAAGGTCGCGTCATCATCTCTTGTCTGTACCTCTACTCCCTTCGGGGTACAGTAAATTGTGCAATTTAGCTTACACAATAAATCTCTTCCCAGCAAACAAACAGGGCTAGAATCGCACACCACGAACTGATGTCGATCCCTAAAGTTGCCTATCCTGACTGGAATCGGTTCTGTCAAGGGGCTAACTAGCCTCTTATTCGCCACTCCAACCACTTGTATGCATTCCCCTGAAAGGGCTACTCCCGGAACCACTGCTGACCTTATGGTTGACCTGGTAGCCCCCGTATCTACCAAAAAGGTAGTCGGGCGTCCGTCAAGTTCTGCTTCCACAAAGGGTCCTCTCTGATCTACCTCTAGTATGGCCCTAAGTAGGCAATCATCATCCTGACCTAAACTTAGCTGCGCCAGCAAATCTGCATCCCTCTCCTCTCCCACTTCGAACATGGGCATCTGCAAATAAGTCCGAGCTCCCTGCTGTATGTTCTGCATCCGGGGTGGCTGGGGAACCTGCACCTGCGAGACGCCGGTCCCCCCTTGCATCATTCTCGGTACAGTCACCGTCTGTACCTGCTCCGCCCCAGGGACCTGACCCATTCCTCCCTCCATCTGCGGCTGATTATAGGGGTTCAAGGGACACTCGCGCCTCCAATGTCCCACCTGGTGACACTGGTGACAAGCAGTCGTCTTCTTCAAGATCGCTACATCTATGCCTGTCCTAGGGTCAACGGGCCTCGGCCTTCCCTGACCCTGCGCGTTCTGATTCCCTGTCTGATAATTTCCCTGTCTCCGCACCACTGGACCCCCATTCGGCGGTCCCTGAGCAGCTTGCATCTGAATGAGCAATAAGTTATCCTTCATCTTCTTGTGCTTGGACTCAATCTCATCCGTGCAGTACCTGGCGTACCGCAAGATCTCATCTACAGGCTTATTCTGCCAACAGATCAAATGCTGCTGTATCATAAGACTGACCTCGGGCTTCAAACCCAGCACGAACTTAGACACAAACTGTCCCATGTCCTTCGTTTCCAGCTCATCTAACCCACTGTACTGCTTAAAAGCCTTCAAAAGTCTCTCATAAAATTCATGTACTGTCTCCTTTGGCTCCTGCACTGTCCTATCTATCTTCACCCAATCGATGTCTTGGGGTGAAACCTTCGGTTTCAACCAGGTAATTACCTTATCGTACAGCCTCATTACCACGGGCGACGGACCATTTGTAACCAGGTTCCTATCAGGCTCATAGTCCGGCCAATCAACAGCAATTTTACATGCGTTCCACAGGTCCCCTGGAACCACAATATCGAATAAGGTGTTCAGGTCTATCCACAACACCTTCGAAATCTTAACAAAACGCTCAACTTGCTTGTACCACTCTGCAGGCTTCTCCCTGAGCCTGGGAAAATCATTCGTAAATGATGCCAAATCCCCCCTGCTCCATGGTACATGCACATATCCTCCATTCGCCACCTCTCTCAAGGGAAGGATCTTTACCTCCTGCAAATCTCCTTCAGAGCTCCCTCCTTTCGCTCCCCTAGAATTCTTTTTCCTAGCCCATTTCTCTTGCCATTTGTCAAGCATCAGCCATATTCTCATAGCTACAATCAGTTCCTTAGTATGTGACCTTAGACCAACCACTCTTTTCTCTTCCAATTCCCGCTCGGTACAATGCATCCTATGGTTCCCTTGTAATGCTCTAGTCTTGGATAGATCCACCCCATATTCTCTAGCCAAACCCGCCAGTTTCTCATGTGCCACTCGTGCTTTACGAGTCACATCTTTTGCTACAAAAAGCAATTCATCTGGAGTATATGTCACTACTCTCTCAAGAGGTAGGTTCCCATATATTATTTCATCCGCCTCTGCTTTAAGTCTTACTACATCTATCATTCCTGCCTTCAAGGCCCCTTTCAACACCTGACAACTTGCTCCACGTCCCTCATCATACTCGCATTCCGGCTCCTGCTCTCTCCTTTCTTCTGGTAGTTCTATGGGAGCAGAATGGCTCGTAAAGGCAACTGGGGTTGTCCCCGCTCGGCCCATATTCCAGCTCATTTGCTTCTTTGGCGGTACCCACGACCCTGAATCTGATCTCGACTCCATCAGAGTCCTCGGCCTCACCGGTCTCTCGTCCTCTTCGCCCCTAGATGTGTCTGACACCGCTGCTAATGGTGTACTCCATTGTACAGGGCTTGGAGGTCGGGCCTTTGCCCCTTCCAACTCACTTTCCCCGCTTTCTCTCCTCGTTCTTTCTGCCACTCGTTCTGACCTCTCTCTTTCCTCTGATTCCGGACTGTATATCGACACAATCGGTCCAATGGTGACCGGTACCCTCAAGGCATCCGGTAACCTCATCTCTCTTCCAATCCTTCCACTGGTCTCCGACTGACCCTGTGAACTCGCTGTTTCAAACGAGACCAACCCTTCCACTCGGGTCTCAGGCTGTATTGTTACCCTCCTAGAGTCTCCCCTCTCACCCCACCTATCATCCTCTTCATCTGGATTATAAGGGGGTGGTCTTTCGTCTAGCAATCTTTGCAATACCCCATCATCGGAATCACTATCTTCCTCTTGTGACTTCTCCTGTGCTTTCACATGGCGTATCCCCGTCTCCTCCATTAGCGCGGGATACAGTTTCGCTTCCTCAATTGTCTGCACTCTCCATCTTTTCTCCGCTGCGTCCCACTTGGCATCCTGAAATGCCCTAATCGACTTCCTCATTCTCTCCTGACTTCTTCCCTTTTCCTTATCATGCGCTGCTCTAATCCACGCATGTAATGCTTCAAACTGTGCTGGTCTTGGCAAGGGTTTTAAGGACCCCATCACCGTCTTCAGTTGGTACAGCACCGCTAATCTAAATGAGCCGTACCTCGGGAAAGCTAATTCCCCTTCACCTTGTGTAACCTTGTGCCAATTCTCGATCCAAACTATAGTATGTAACCCCACATTCTGTGCCATGTAATGTGCCGGGGTATCCTCGGGAGGGGCTTCTTCTCCCCCACGAACAACCACATGCTTATCGCCTCTACACAACTCTCGCAAAGCCCTAAGGCACTTCATAATGAGCAAATTCGATCTCGCGCTCTATTTACTTCTTGTTCCCGAATCCTCCAATAACAGCGCGACTCACACCAACCGGCCTATCACAGCGCGACACTCTCTGACGTCACCTTCCTTCGTTCGCAGCAGTTCCCTTCCCCAAACTCGTTTCACGCTTACTCACGTCCCATTCACACACTGAAATAACCAATTAAGTTACTTCTCTTGCTGTCCGTCCACAGCCTCTGACTGTTCGTCCACAGTCTCTCGACCTTGTTGACCTCGATTGGCGCCCGTCTGCCCCCGTCCGGCCAGACAACTCGCCTCTGATAGGTTACTAACACTCCGATCTGCACACCACAACCCACGACCAGCGTTAAGTTGCCATACACACACGCATTCGCTCCCCCTATCTCGGTCCAGGTGATCGATGGTACCTCACGATCTCCTTTGGGTGGTCAACAAAATCTATCTCAGGTGTCTTCTACACCACAATTCCCGGGCTGCGCGCGCTCACAGCCTGATCTCACAATCACACGACATACACAACAACTCCGCAAGACATCACACAACAAATCAACACCGCAATCTACAACATCTCATTATGTTCATACTCACTCCTGGAACTGCTGCTTTCTGCCGCGCTGCTACTCGCCGTCGATGCTCATCTGCTGCCGTCTGCTGCTCGCCATCTGATGATTCAGCATCACTTATCATCTCTTGGGCCTCAAGGGTCACTTATCCTTATCTAATCTTCCCTCGCTATCAGAAAGAAACCATCCTCGTTTGCTACCAACTGCTCCGGCCCATTTGAGTATCTCGCAATTATCTACTGGAACCCACTCTGGTCAGATGGAACTTTTTACTTGCCCAATAGCGTGGAGGGAAAACCAACACAATTACTGTCCGCAATTTGCCATAATCAAGGACTCGAGACTTAATCTCTTGGCTCTCTGGTTTTTATTATCAACATGAAGATTTGCAGATACAAAGTCCTCAATACGAGGCACAACAAGTACATAGGCACTAACACAAAAGCTACTCTACGGAGAATCCGAATACGGCTAAAAATAACAAGAGTACAATCTCTAAAAGCATGAGGTAGAACACCACCAAGCAAATGTCGATACTAGGGACACTGAACCATACCATCTCTGTCCCTACTCTGCACTAGATGACATCCCTACTTAGCAATCCCTTGAGACCCTCATCGAATAAAAGGTGTCAGAGTGAAACTTCATAAGAAGACTTCACTTAGAGAGCTGGTCTAAGTTGCCCCCTCTATCTCTTCGCCTAGCCTTCCTCTGCTCAGGGCTGCTCTGATCTGCCTCCACCCTCGGGGCGCTGTCCCTAATACAGAACCCCAAATCCCAGAACACGCCCTTTGCGCCTCCTCTTCTGCGGGGTCGTCTTTCAGTAAATTTCCACAGAGCGCTGTCCAGTTCCATCGTCCATCGCTTGGCCTTGAGTCCCAGACGCCATCCGCACTAGGAGTTACGATTGGCACATTCCAATACACTCCCATGTCTGGCTTTTACTACATAAGTCAATTTGTGAACAAAGAGCTTCTCTACTAACGAGCAACTGTCCTTGCACCTGGGGTGAGATCATGCAAAGCAGACATTCTTCACATCTTTTAAGTTGCAATTTACTACAGCCTAAAACCTCTACTGGAATAAATCCTTTTTGGCCTATTGCCCTTGGCTAACATAAGAAAATACCAGGCCTTTCGCCTCAACGATATATGCGAATTCTGGCCACTACTTCGGTTACACAAGCAGGTTTCAATCACAGTATTGACATTTACGTCTTTCTTTCATGTGGGGTCAAACTAAACAGTCCACAGACACGAAGTCTAAGTTACACATTTCTAACACCACATTACTTTTCATGTAGGCTAAACTCTATACATTTCTCTAATACCTTTACAATGTGCTTGTACATAGCTAGCACTTCTATTAAAATCGATATAGGTTATACAATTCGTAATACATTGCACACAAAATACCTGAATACACATTTGATTATATGCGGGTGCCGACTAACAGCGAGTATAATGCACCCCTACAATTTTCAAACTTTTAAGCGCTACATCACTGCTGTTTAAGTAACTGTATGTTTAGATTTGAAATACTTGACGTTACTGGTCATTAGGATTTGGCTTTTTTGCTCCGGGCAGGACGCATTGATATATGTCCGGCCGGTTGAGTATTGGAATAAATACTTCACACAATTCCACGTTTAAGTGTATTCACTACACTTACATTTTGGCGACGAGGATGGGATACGAACCCACGTGTGTATTCACTACAGGAGATCATTCCAAGCTTTTGGGGCTCTGAGCACAAAGCTTCTCCCTCTCCAGTTAGCCTATCTGAATCTGGGAACTAGAACCAATTTGGCCGATGCAGGCTGACAGAGACCGACTTGGTAATTAGCAAGCAAAGCACTTTCTCCAAAGGTCAGGGCCTGTCACATGCAGGTTTTTAAATGCTATACACAAGGATTTAAATGTAATCCTCTGCCTAACCCATAAATTAGCAGGGTGATTGTTACTTTGCATGACCCTGTAATGACCCTGTAAGAGAGGGTTTGAATCTCATTGTGTGGAAGCTTGATGCAGCAGGCTCTCAGAGATAGGTTTGAAGAACACCCCTACAGAGAATGTCCGATGCAGCCTCAGAAGTCTGTAATCTGTTTTTGGGAGAGGGTGAGGAGATTCTGCTTGAAAAGTACCAGGGCCTACGCCCCCCCACCCCCATGTGGTGATGGGTTTAAAGCTCTAGTCCTATACAAGACCCTGCCCCTTCATGGCCACGCACCCTCCTCACACCTAAACCAGGTCTGTAATCGTTAACTTACTCCTCATTTGCTGCCTTTACATCATAACGATATTTCGAGCTTCTGCTGATGTCACTGACCTAACAAAAAGGTCGTTACAGATAACATGCATAGATGCCTGGGTGTGCCTTTACCATGGGTCTGGTGCGAAATCACGCTACGAAAGACTATGTGGTGTGAATGTTACCACGACTTAATTTATTCTAAAATGATGTGTTTTGCTGTTTTTTTGCTGAAAGCTTCTTTGGTTCTTTCTGCTTTACACTATCAATGCATGTACAGTTACAAAAGTCTCCTCTTTTTTTAATCTCCTGAAAGGCGCAGGCTTTCAGGGTGCATTTTTTTTGCTTATCTTTTAAAAAGCACCTTGTAAAAACAACGGACTTCCTGCCTAGAGATAAGGGACTTTGTGATTGCGAAAATCCAGTGCTACACAAAATCTTGCCTTATCAGTTCGAATTCCCTTGCCTTCATTAGCAGCTAACCTTTTCAGCGATAACAAGAGGAGACTGGTAATGTTTTTGGCATGAGGAAGGCAGCCTGCGAAGTCTCATTAGATAGACTTCTGGTTTTAAATATTTTTTATAGCAATAATGCCTTCAACGCAGCATCTGTCATCCTATCATTTTTATACTGCTTGTCAATCGCATTTCTCTTAATCCTGCCCGCAGTCATAGCATGCTCCCAAAAGAAAGCGACATTTTCAACTTAATCATGAATTGCTTTGCTTTTAAAGAAACCCCATGATATAGCATTTTACATTGCAGAATGTATTTCCCACTGACCCCTAATTCTTCATGTTGGTTTCAAGGGGTATCGTTTAATAACTTCGTAATTTCGAAATTGAAAGCACTCTTACCTACAGATATTTGAGTCACTTTATTTATTTAATGCGTTTTTATATAGCGCGGACTTTACCCGAAGGTGTCAGAGCGCTTCACAATCGGAACAGTAATGATACATAAGATGACAAATTACAAGTGAGCATGTTACACAATCAAACGTTACGTTACATGAGGCAATAGTGACAATTGTGCAAGTATCAAGAGCAAACAAAGTACAAGAGGTAGCAAACGATACAGCTGCGGCCCGTGGAGGGAGTTCCGTGGGGCGGTAAGGCGGGGCGGGGGAGGGGCAGGGTGGGGGGTTCTAAAAACCGGAATATGGATAATTGCAGGTAAGTAAACAATTAAATAAATAAAATGAATAGAACTCCCTCCACGGGCCGCGGCTGAAACGATACGTTACAAAAGGAAAAAGTGACGTGTGCAGGTTACAAGAGCATACAGCGTACACATAGGTAAAAAGATGGCAATAAATGGCAGACACTCAAAACACTAAAACAAAAGTTACGTTACATGAGGCAGTGGTGGCCGTTGTGCGTGTATCAAAAGCAAACCAAATACAAGAGGTAGCAAACAATACATTACAAAAGGAAGGGTGACATGTGCATGTTACAAAAGAGTACAAAGTACAAGTGGAGGTCTAATACTGCACTAAGTGGCAGACACTCAAAACACAAAAACACACTGGGAAGGCACTTCTATAGTCACTGTATGCAAACCTGTGTTTTTGAACTGATGAAGCCACTTAGTCAAGGTCGGACCCGGGAACTAAAAGCAGCCCAGAGAAAAAATTTCAAACCAGCCCTGCTTCCTACCTCTCTTTGCGCAAGCTCTCTTTTCCATCAATTCATACTCTCTCTCCCCTTCTTTCTCTCTTTCCTTCCTCTCTGGGCTCTTTCTCTCCACCTTTTGGCCTTTTTTAAGCCTTCTAGTACCTACTGCAATTTATCTTGGCCAGCTGAGAAGAGTGAGAGAGGCATCGGGAGCGGCCCTGGGCTTTCAAACCCGGCATCCAACAGCTCCGACCCACCGGAGAATTTCCCAGTGACATTAAAGGCCTGTCCAGCCCTGCACTTTGTCCTCCAGCTGAACTCGCTGCCGTCGAGATCTAGTGTTGAACCAACAACAGCTGTCCAATTCTTTCATTGGAGAATGTATTTTCATAGAGTGACTGCTTTTGTGACTTCTTAGATCATGGGTACTCACAAACTTTCTCTCGGGGGCCAAATTTACAGTGTGGTTTGTGGCCGAGGGCCGCACCGGTGGGGGCGGGGTCAGAGGGGGAGGGGCGGGGCTAAAGCAAAAAAAATTGTGACCATGAGGTTGAACACAGGTCCCTGCAGCAGACGCCTTCGTCCACTGAGCCACCAAACCCAGCATACACAAATCTCTCTCTCTCTCCCTCTCCCCCTCCCTCCCCCTCCCTCCCTCTCTCTCCCTCCCTTGCCCTCCCTCCCCCTCCCTCCCTCTCTCCCCCTGTCTCTCTCCCCCTGTCTCTCTCCCTCTGTCGCCCTCCCTCCGTCGCCCTCCCTCCGTCGCCCTCCCTCCGTTGCCCTCCTCCCTCTTTCGCCCTCCTCTCTCTGTCGCCCTCCTCCCTCTGTCGCCCTCCCTCTGTCGCACTCCCTGTCTCCCTCTCTGTCTCCCTCTCTGTCTCTCCCTCTGTCTCCCTCCCTCTGTCTCCCTCCCTCTGTCTCCCTCCCTCTGTCTCCCTCCCTCTGTCTCCCTCCCTCTGTCTCCCTCTCCCTCCCTCTCCCTCCATCTCCCTCCCTCCCTCTGTCTCTCTCTGTCTCCCTCCGTCTCCCTCCCTCCCCCTCCCTCTCTCTCCCTCCCTCCCTCCGTCTCACTCCCTCCCTCCCTCTGTCTCCCTCCGTCTCCCTCCCTCCCTCCGTCTCCCTCCCTCCCTTTGTCTCCCTCCATCTCCCTCCCTCCGTCTCCCTCCCTCCGTCTCCCTCCCTCCGTCTCCCTCCCTGTCTCTCTCCCTCCCTGTCTCCCTCTGTCTCCCTCTCTCCGTCTCCCTCCCTCTGTCTCCCTCCGTCTCCCTCCCTCCCTCCCTGTCTCCCTCCGGCTCCCTCCCTCTCCCTCTGACTCCCTTTGTCTCCCTCCGTCTCCCTCCGTCTCCCTCCCTCCCTGTCTCCCTCTGTCTACCTCCCTCCCTCTCTCTCCCTCCCTCTCCCTCCCTCCCTCTCCTTCCGTCCCCCTCCATCTCCCTCCCTCTCCCTCCCTCCCTCTGTCTCCCTCCCTCCCTCCGTCTCTCTCTCTCTCTCTGTCTCCCTCTATCTCTCCCTGTCTCTCTCCCTGTCTCTCTCCCTCCCTCTGTCTCCCTCCCTCTCCCTCTGTCCCCCTCTCCCTCCCTCCGTCACCCTCTGTCATCTCACCCGTGTGTGTGTCAGCCCTCAGCGTGGGCTGAGACAGCTTCCCAGCGTGCACACACAGCCGCCCTGAGACAGCTTCCCAGCACTCACACACAGCCCCACCTAGTACTTAACAGGTCTTTAAAAGACCATTTAAATGTTAATAAAGCTCTGTTGTATTTCACCTCTTAGGCCCCTGCATCTCCACTTTGACAATCACTGGAATCCCCCGGCCCCCACAGAGCAGAGTCTCAGAGTCTGGGCTGCTGCAACCTGCAGTGTTTGCTAACACTATTTAATTTTTTTTTAAAACACATGTAGGGTGTCTGCAAGGTCCCTGGGCTGCCGAGGAAGGCTTGCCGGGCCGCTGGCGGCCCGCGGGCCGTACTATGAGTAACCCTGCCTTAGATGGTGCACGTCACAGAATGCTGCCTATGTAAAACACAGTGGTGGCTCACAGAGGGAGTGCTGCGGGGCGGTGAGGCGGGGCGGGCCAGGGAGGTCTGCGTGGGGGGGTAGCGGAGTCGGACATACGACTGGCAGGAGTAAAGTAAGTAAATAAGTAAATTAAACTATTCACCTTGCGCTTGCTGCATCGCCAACTCTACCATGCAGCAAGCACAAGGTATATCCGACTCCACTACCCCCCCATCCAGCCCATCCCCCGCCCCGCCTCACCACCACGCAGCACTCCATCTGCGAGCTGCCACTAGTCAAACATTGGGAAAACAGAATAGACAGAATAGAAGGCTGTGGTAACTGCCTATTCCAAGGCCTAGTGCCTTTTTCGACATCACATTCACACACACATTAAAACACCCATACCCACTCACACATGAGTAACCAGCATTGCCATGGGGCGGAAGGGGTGTTAGTTGGGGAACTCTAGACACATTATATAAAATGGCATAGTGCTGTAGGGCATGTGGGTGGTCTGAGAGCCTGGTGGGCATAAGCAAGAGGAAATTATTCCAAATTCATGACAAATGCTGTATAAGTTGGCACAAATATTGTACAAAATACGGTACAACATAATAGTTTCACAACTTTAGACTAATACGATAAAAAAATATCAGGGCAGATTTACAATATACTAACGCAGCGCGGTGCTGCAAGTAATTTTTCTGTGCTGCGTTAGTTTCGAAGCACAGATATGCGACATATTTACAACAATATTTTGTATCTCTGTGATTCCCCCTGCACTGGAGCACAAACTGTAGCCATGCGCTGGCGCAGGCACCCTGGCACCATGGTGTAAGGATGCCTGCGTCACGGGGATGATTGTTTATGTGCAGGAAGGGTTCCCTTCCTGCACATAAACAATCAAAATGGCGCTTTCCAAATTCTATGTGTGCTGCATTAGCACACATAGAACTTGTAAAACGTCATTTATTTAACCCCTTCAGTGCCCCGCCCTTTCCCCCTCCTGTGCCGGGCATTGTATTAGCGGACGGGGTCCATGACGAGATAGTCTCGTCATGGGCACAGCGCAACCGCGCTCCATGACGAGACTATCTTGTCATGGGCATAGAAGAGGTTAAAGGATTGTTTCTGTGCAGGAAGGGACGCCTTCCTGTACATAAACAATAATTAGAGGTTATTTCCTCATTCTATGTGTGCTGCAGCATGCAGCACGCATAGAAAAAAGAAAACCTTGTTGCGCCTCCCTACCCCTCCTAGCATTCAGACGCATTTCCAGATTTACGTTTCTTGTAAATCTGGAAATGCGTCTGGTTCCATGGGTGTTGCGTGGAAACACCCTCAGCAATACCCATGGAACGCCCCTTTCACGCAATGTGCTGCGTGTAAAGGGGCCGTATTTACAAGGACAGAAAAAGTCATGCGGGTGGCTTTTCCTCTACTTGTAAATATGGGGCAGAAAAGTGCGCTGCCAGTACGTCACAATAAGTGACGCACTGGCAGCACAAGAGGCTTGTAAATCTTCCCCATCATCTTTTTACTATGGAAAGGGACAACGAATAGAGCAGGGCATTCTATAAGCACAAATAATGCAAACATTTCACATGTGAGGTAGACTAAAAGTAGCAGAGAATGATCAAAACATACTCCAGAAGCAAACCCTCTAATATGTTTTTACAAAAAAATTATTATCTAAAAACATCCAAATGCTTTGCAAAACTTTTGAATTACTGGACAATGTGTTGTAATTATCCCTTTAAGTACTGATGATGCATTCCAGTAGAACACGGGATGCATCATCAGAACCTCGATGAGGGACTGTTTGAGGGAGATCGTGGATGGCGGTTGCTGCCCGTGTCCTATGGTGGTTGCCTAATAAAGAGATCCTCCTACGAAATGGTGTGAGGCATTCTTCATTATAATACAATGTTATCATGCAGTCCTGCTTTATCTCCAATTCTTTTATGGATAGCCATTTTTGCTTTACCTTTCAGCCTATAAAAGGGGTCTGATAATAGTAACATGCTAAACACCGCGACCCCCATTGCCAGATTGAAGGGGGATTACTCTTTGACCAGTCGCTGCATTACATGGTAATGCGACTGCTGTAATGATAAAAAAAGATTACTAAAGACGATGATTAGGAACCGAATGCTTGACTCCTAGCATAATAAATTGATCTTTGATAAGAACTTGTCTATGGAATATATTGCTTAATTTCCTATGCTATTTACTTCCACTAAACAGCACAGAGCATTGTGCATATATTTATCTATTCCTGTGACACCTCCAACATTCAGATTTTATTGACAGCCCCATTAATATACAATTGAAAAATGATCTGGTAATGCTGAATATTGAGATTAGCAGACATCAATAATTGATGACCAACACAAACTGAAAAATGATATGATTTTTTTTCTATTGCCCAATTACTTAAAATCTTTTGCAATATATCTTACATCTGTAAAAAAAACACTATTGCTTAAAACTCATTTACAATACATCTTACATCTATAAACAAAAACACATTAGGGGATTCTATCTGATTGCGGTTGTAAGAAAGACACCATTTATATTAAAAACCGTTGTATAAGCAGCATTACTAATTAAAAGAGGAAAATTAATATCAGATTCCATAGCAAAGTGTATTTTACGTCCAAATCTATAGCGACTGGAATTGTATTGACAAAGTTCCATGTGTCTTTTAAAACCATGCTTTAAACAGTTAACAGCAAATCTATTTTCCATTTGATGGCTATTCAATTCCTCTAGTGTCTCCCGGGCTTTCTTTCTCATTAATTCTGACACGCAGCTTGACCATGTATCATCCAACTTTGGCCAAGTCTGTTGCAGCAGTGCAGAAGAACGGAACCAAAACGACTTCTCTACATGTACAAGATCCTTTTGATAGTCGCATTAGTTTGAGCAGCTTCTGACGACACTGTGATAATCTGGGGCAACAGCACACCAAATGTTGCAAGGATTCCGTTTGATACTTGCAAATTCTACACCTGGTTATAAGATCAAGGGATCTCCATCTGGGGTTTAGTTCTTTAATTGGAAGGGGCACTAGTCTGGCCAGATGAATGTTTCTTAGAGCCTTCCTCCCCAATGCTTGTCTCAAGTAAGGCTGTATTTTTTGCTCAGTGTATGACGTAATCAGTTCAAGGAGACCTCCCCCGCAATGTACTTTGCTAAGTCAGTTTTACACAATGGTGTTTATGTACTTCGGGGCAGATCTATGTCGGAGATGCGCCACTTTTACGCCGCCGTTGCGTCACTTTTGTGACGCAGCGGCGGTGTAAACCCTGCGCCACGTTGCGCCATATTTACATCGTGACGCATCTATGGAGATGCGTCACGATGTAAAGCCCTGCGCCACGTAAAACCTGCGTCAGGTTTCACGTGGGCGTGTCGACATAGGGGGGGGCGTTCCGTCGCAGGAACGCCCCTGAAAAGTGACTCAGTCAAATCTATAAGATTTGACTGAGTCACTTTCCCAACGCTGATGCGCCAAAACCCTGCGCCTGCTTGAAGCAGGCGTAAGGCTTGACGCACCATGTTAGGGATAGGGTTGGTTGGAACAGTGCTGGAGTTGCGTCGCGCTTGCGACGCAACTGAAGCACTGCGCCAACCTTACGCCATTGGATGCGTCACGCATCTGTTTATTCCTGCGCGGGTAAACTTGCGTGACGCATCATTCCTGGCGCATCCTTGCTGATTTGCAGGGATGCGCCAGGCAACATAAATCTGCCCCTTCATTTTTAATAGCAGCGTAATTTAGGCCATCTTGCCCCCAATTCTGAATAGCCAGATCCAATGCTTTCCACTGCTTTCTGCATATAGCTTTGCCATGGGTTGGTTGTCCATGCATAAATGGATTTTAACATATTCCGCACGCTTCCTGTAGGAGCTTTCTAGACTTGGCAATAGTATTTTGTCTGCGTTCCCAGGCATTCTTGGCCTTGTTGCACCAGTCCAAACTACAGGTGAATCAAGCTATTGCGGGTGTAGTTTGGTAGCTTGAATATCCGTTTGTACACCTGGCATTGTGCTTTTTCTAAAATTGTATCCATTTTGCCTGGAAAGGCCTGCTGTTCAAACCTACACAAACTGATTCTTGAAACTTATCCTCATTCATCACAAGATTCATCTGTATACTCCAATGTTCGTTAAAACATTCTTAACATTTCTTAATCTATTGTTTACATTATTGTTAAAAAAAGACCTCCAATAAAGGGATCTGAGTTAAGCTGGCTTTAATATGGCTCATCTTATAGAAAAGCAGATAATAATTTTTGAAAAGGCGATTTCAGTAGAAAATACTTCTACTGAATACTGAAAAAAAATAACGCTTTAAGAGTTTTCTCGTATCTGTCAATGCCAATCATGAGATATACCTGGGAATGCAACTCATTGCCATATTGAAATATTACTATTGATAGAGTTAATAGGATGTTGCTGCACCACGTCCTCCAGTGGTGAATTTCTTATCTCATGATCCTGAAGCCATTTTTTGATAGTAGTTAGTTTCTACAAAATTAATTTGAAAAACCTTCTGCTTCTTCCCCTAAACAAAGATTTTATTGTTGGTAGCCCAGCTTCAAGTGAGATCGTACACATTTATAATTTATGAAAATACCCATATGTATCAACATAGCAGCATAATTATAGAGTTTGAAGTTGGAAAGTGCCCATTGGCCATTCTCTCAGCGTAATCTATGAAATCCCATTGCTCTTCTGGAAAGTCTATCTAAATCTATTAATAAGAAAATGGATCCAGTCCAACCATTTTATTGTTCAGAATAGAATTTTAACCCTAATAGGAAAAGTGTTACAGATCTGACGTTTTAACAATAATTATATTATATGGACCAATGAGTCCAATCCATATTTAATGCCTATTTTTAAAGCTCCTCTAGTTTTTCTGAAGAAGAGAATCATAGTTAAGTCCTTTCAATTCGGTGACCTTCACTTTCACTAAAAGGTTGACCCTTAAATATACAACAGATTTTCCAATATTTTAAAAAAAATGTTATTAAACCTTATTTATGACTTTTCGCATAAACAAGAGTCCATTACACTTTCAAATATTCATAACAATACCAGCACACTCGAACAGCACGTATAGCTTGAGTCCATCGATCGTTCTATACTCGCTTGTCATTTTGCAACCTCGGCGGGTACACTAGATGATCCAGCCCGATCCGTATTTATCCATCATAGGATTGTGCGTGTACATGAGAGCCCATCCCCATCACATCTGGAGTAGTACAAGAAAACACATTTTGACAAATTATCAACCTCACCACTTCACAAATCTGAGCTCCGTCCCACTCACCCACCTCTCACGCATTTCCTAAATGTCCGCGGTCAGCAGATCTTAAGTAGTTCCCTGTGGCACTGGTTCCGACCCCTCTGAAGCTCGCAGGAATAGATAACTTTGCAGCGGGCCCCATATATCCTTAGGTCTAGAGACGCTCAGTAGTAGTTCAGCATTGGCAGTTAATTGTTCCTGGCAGTGCAGTTAGTCTGTCAGCCAATCCTTGAATTTCGGGGCACGTCCCCGCCCCCACCTGCATGCCACCCTACGCTTGGCCAGCAGTAACGCCATATCCAGAAATTTACGATATGCCCTTAGTATTTGTGCAGTATACCCCATAAGGGCTATCAATGGATCCCTCCCCAATGTAACATTTGTCATCTTCTCAAGCGCCTCGAAGACCTGTCCCCAGAACTCCTGTACCCCGGGACACTCCCATACTAGGTGTATGAAGCCAGCCCCCGGACGTCGACACCGCCCGCAGTTATCATTATCTGCCAATTTATGCCTGTATTTTTTAGCAGGTGTGTAATACATGTGATATAGGTATTTATAATGTATTACGCGCAATCTACAGCTAGCAGAAATGCATGACGTTTGGAGACAGCAGTAGTCCCAGTGATCATCAGTCACCTCCCTCCCTAACTCTGCAGTCCAGTGTGCTCCAGCTGGAGTTCCTGCCCTCTGTTGCTGCGCGCGGACGCTTTTATAGAGCCTGGAGACCAGGTGTTTCCCATCCGTGGATCCCAGCATTTGGTGTAACGGAAGAAAATTAGCTGGCTCCCGTGGAAAGTCTGGTATAATAGTTCTGATGCCCTGTCTAAGCCGTATATAAAGGAAAAGATCTAGCGATGAAGGCTGGGTCCCCTGAAATAGCTGGTCCGGGGAGCGAAATATACCATTGTGAAAGAGGACGCCCCATTTCGTTATCTTAGTCCGCTCGCATAGTTTTTGAAATCCCTTTTCCTGTAACAGCGGCATGCTGGGGTGATATGACAGCAGAAGCCGCGACGAGTAGAGATAGGGGGAGTCAAGAAGTTCCGTAAGTCGATGCCAGGCATCGACCATTCCTGTAACTGTTGTGGGCGGTTCTGTCCGTGTACGAGCGGGTGCATATATGACCCCGTTCAGAGGAATGGGTTCTGCGAGCCAGTCCTCCGCCGCCACCTGTGGCATGTAGTGGGGGGGATTTATCCAATAGAAGGCATAATGTGCTTGTGCACACAGAAAGTATACCTCAAAGTCAGGAACATCAAATCCACCCTGAGCATAAGGCCTCATGAGCATTGACCACTGGAGCCTCGGTTGCTTGCCTCCCCACATTAACCTAATCAGCTCAGTGCGAAGCGTCTTAAAAAAATAAGATCCCGGGTGGTAGGATATATTCATAAAAAGATATAAGAACCGCGGGAGGACCACCATCTTAATCAAAGAAGCTCTTCCCGCAAGAGAAAGAGGCAAAGCCATCCATCGCGTAATAGTATCAGATAATTGCGTGATAGCCGTGCCGTAATTGAGGCGCAGTGCACTGTCTCTGTCCGCAGCCAGCTGTATACCCAAGTACCGAAGATCAGTATCGCACCACTCCAGCGGGAAATCAATATCAAACCGAGGGACTGCCGCCGTCAATGGATAAAATTGAGATTTCCCCCAATTAATGCCAATCCCAGACATTCTGCCAAATACGATAAACTCCCTCAGCAATGGGTTGACATTCTGCTGTGGGTGTCTAATATAGAGAGCCACATCATCTGCGTATAATGAAATCAGAATTTGGTGCAAGCAACAGCGAAATGCTTTATCTTGATGGTGTTGGCGGAGCTTAGAGGCTAATGGTTCGACAGCTATGGCGAATAAGAGTGGGGACAGCGGACACCCCTGCCGTGTGCCTCTTGTGATGGAAAATGGAGAAGAGAGGTGACCGTTAATCAGTATTCTAGCAGCTGCCCATATAACAATCTGATCCATGATATAAACTGGAGTGGGAATCCCATGCGTTGAAGCACCCCGAATAGGTAGTCCCACTCCACAGAGTCAAATGCCTTCGTGGCATCTAAAAACACTGCAGCTAACGGGAATTCCGGCTCCACGTTCTGCAGCAGAGAGAATTGGGTGCGTAAGTTATGAGTGGTGGCGCGGCCAGGGACGACCCCCGCCTGATCTGGCAAAAGAAGCTTATTGATCAGGAGAGTCAATCAGTTTGCCAATACCTTAGCTAATATTTTCGTGTCACAGTTTATAAGTGACAGCGGTCTATAGGAGTTGCAGGATTCCGGTGCTTTACCTGGCTTTAGAAGGGATATGACCAGCGCCTCCCTCATCCATGGGGGTAGTGTGCCCACTTCCAGTGATTCCTCGAATACTTCCTTAAGGACCGGCGCCATGATATCGATGTAGCATTTATAAAACTCAACGGGAATACCGCCAAGTCCTGGCGCCGTCCCGCTCTTTAGCTGCATTATCGCCTCCCTGAGTTCATCAATCTCAAAAGGAAGGCTAAGAAATCCCCGTTGTGTATCACCCAGCCACCCTAGTGCCACATCCTCGAGAAATCCATCCAGATCTAGGGCCCCCGCGCTTCGTAGTGTACAGTTCTGTATAATGCAAGGTGAATGCGTCTAGTATATCCGGAGTGTCCCGTCGTGGCAGCTCCCCAGGTATCTCAATCCCCAGTATATGCGTTGAGAAGCGGGGCCACTTAGTGGTTTCAGCCAGTGCCTTTCCCGGGCGCTCTCCTTCCCCATACCGGTGGGCCACCCAATGACGTCCCCTGTATTTCACCTCCCGCGCCGCAGTGACCTCATACTCAGACAGCGTCTCTCGAAACTCTTTTTGCACCTGGCCTGTCTCACCCTCCCCATACGGGTCTGCAATGTCTTCAACTCCAGTTTTTTAAGCGTACCCCTAATATCTCCCAGGATGCCAAAGCTCTTTGAGATACAAATCCCTCTAATGGTGACCTTAAAGGCCTCCCATATCGTCTCCACGCTGTCCACTGACCCCATCTTTCTTTCGAAAAATTCCTTTATATCTTCCCCTAGTTCATTTTGAAACACTGCATCCGTCAGGACAGCAGGTTGTAACCGTCACCTAGGCCTGGGCACGTCATATCCCTGAGGTGTGAGTGTAAGCCGCACTGGGCAGTGGTCTGAAAACGTGTGCGCAGGGTGCTTGGCGCTGTGTAAAGCCGTCACTAGACCCCTGGACAGCAAACAATAGTCTATGCGAGCCCATGTCCCGGCATATGCTGTAAAGTGTGTACCCTCCCTGACCTGTGGATGCAGGTGCCTCCAGCTATCAATCAGTTTACCCTCACCCATAATCCCCTGTAGCACCGCCTGGGAGTTATTGTAGTGATGTGCTGCAGTGTTTGATCTATCTAAAACCGGGTTGAAGGCCACATTAAAATCTCCTCCCCAGATTATGTGTGTGGACCCCACAGTCACAATTTTCCCCCATACCGTGGTAAAGAATTCCGTGGCATCAACGTTCGGACCGTAACATGTTGCTATTGTGATCGATTCCCTGCCCAAATGTCCCCACGCTATAGCATATCTCCCCTGTGGGTCTGCAATCGCCCCTGCCAATACAAGGGGTGTCTGTTTTTTAACTATGATCGCTGTGCCACGGGCATAAGATGAATAAGAGGAGAATATTCTACTGCCAGCCCATTTGCTAGCAAATGTATTAGCGGAGTGTGGGTTAATGTGTGTTTCTTGAAGTAGGGCTATGCTAACCTGTTGGCGATCCAGATATGCTCTAATATTTGTCTGCGTTTTCGCGCGTCTCCCAGACCCCTCACATTCCAGGATATTACCTTCAATTGTGTCCCATCTACCATGCCCCCCGTATCACCTGCCAGTGCATGGACCCCGTGTTGCAATTCCAATCATTCTAAAACCGTGTGTAAACAGCGAGTTGTGGTGCCTACGAGAATGCCGCACATGATAGCCAATTAACCGTGTACTGGTCGCAATCCCCCCTCCCCCACCCACTGAAGCATCCCAATCATGCCAGGTTCGTGAATCCCTCCCCCCTCCCCGCCCAAACATAACTTCCCTTTGAACAGCTCTAGCCAAGGACCAGAGTTAACCATCTATGGGGATCTCCTGTAAGGGGAAGTCTTACTAGGTGGCCCACGGGTACCTTCCGTCATTCAGGGCGCCAATGCCAACAGGCATGCCCCTAAACAGACACCGAGGGTGTCTGGCTGCTTCAAAAGTTTGTGTCCCAGTAGTCCTTACGTGTTACCTCCATCAGCATATAATTCTGGTGCAACCAGGTATCCACCTCACCACAAATGCTCGGTATGTCGTGCTTGGTTCTCAATTCGCAGTTTCCGCCGGCCTTCCCAAAGCTGAGTGAGCAACCGTCCACACTCCTCAGTTGTTATCAAGGTGTAGCGTCCGGCGAAGTGCCAGCTGCCTGTTCCCTCTGAAGTTGCTTCAGAAAGTCCTCAACCTGCTGGGGCTTTGTATAAAACATTTGTTTGCCCTGGTGAGTGATGCGGAGCCACGCCGGGTAGAGAAGAGCATAATCAATTTGTGCCTGCCGCAGTTTTTGCTTAACCGGAAGGAATTTGCGCCGTTCTTCCTGCGCTTGTGGGGTAAAATCCGGATATATAGTGAATGGCACCCCCTCAAAATGTAGCTGTTTCTTGTCTCTCGCCACCTTCAGGGCTGTGTCCCTATCCCTATAGTTCAGCAGGCAAGCTATGATGGGCCTTGGCGCTCCTCCGGGAGGCGGCCTCGGGCCTAGGGCTCTGTGTGCCCGTTCGACGACGAGATAAGGGGAGAGGGCCTCCGGCCCCACCACGGCCTTCAGCAATTTTTCAATATAGTCCTCCATCCTGCCCGTGTTGGTGCTTTCCGGTATCCCCAGTACGCGAATGTTGTTCCTTCTACTCCTTGCTTCAATATCCTCATTCTTGGCAGCGATAATTTTTAGCAACTTCTCCATTTGCGTCACTGTGCCTTGGATGTGGGCATTATTATCCTCAGCCTCCGAGATGCGCGTGTCAACTTCCTTTATACGCATCTTTTTTTTTGATAAACAAGTTTTTATTGTTTTACGTGATACAACAGAAAAACAGTGAGCCTGTCGGACCATCATCGCACAATAGCACCGCCTAAGAGCGCACCACCTCTCCGTCCCCCTCCCGAAGTCCCCACCCCTGCCCCCCCGGACCACATGCTCACAATACATTGCCTAACCATTTCCCCCAGACCCTTCGATACTTTTTGTGACAACCCCGCGCCTGGTAGAGAGTCCGTTCCTGTGCCGCACACCAGTCCACTCCGTTGCTCCATTTGGCCAAACTAGGCGGCTGTGGTTGCTTCCAGGCCGCTGCAATATCTCGCTTCGCCACCATTAACGCTGTCATGAGAAACAATTTCTCAGCACGAGTGCCATCCAGGCCGTCAGTGATGCCCAGTAAGGTGTGCTTAGGGTCATGTAGCACTTCCCAATGCCCATCAATCTTATGGGCGATCGCGTCCAAGTGTGCTCCTGCGTCATCCATCACCGTCGGCTGGCGAGTCCCCTTCTTCGCCTCAAAGGTGAGCCGTGATTGCTTCGCATCTGTTTTCCCCATCTTCGCACATGACTGTATAGACTATGCTGCGATGCCCCCTCAGGGATGGTGGGAGCAGTGGGTGGTTATCTCAGTAGACCGTCTCGCCTCCAATGCGGTATTCCGCTATTAGCGCCGGTATGGTGCGCCACCAGGCAGCTCTGTGCTACTAGTGCTCCACAGCAGGCAGCTCCAGCGCAACCAAGATGACGCCAGGGGACATGTGCTCCTCACAGACCTTTCCACACTGGCTATGTGCGATGCTCCTCTGTGGCACACTCCAGCCACCAAGTCCCCACCTCTTTTCAATGTGTCGCCAGTCCCCCGTCTCTCCTTCCCTCCTGCCTCCCAATGTGGGACTGCTCTGTGGTGTCAGACGACAGCCTCTCCCAGCTTGGCAGAGTTACCCTCACTACCATAGCACTGTAATGCTCCAGCCACCCCGAGCGGTATACAGTGCCCCTCTGCCGCTGACGGCCGATCCGCCGTCCGCACGATGGATGGGATCGGTAATATAGCTCCGCGCCCAGCGGGCGTTTAAGATAAGCAGGAGGCACTCATCGGTGTAAATATGCTTAATCAGCTGCTCCCTTCTTGCTCCAGTGGCAGTCAGTGAGGTAGGTCCGCGCTCAGCGGACCCGTGATAAAAATAACCGGCACTCACCGCCTCCCGGCAGCCGCCATGTCCGCACCGCGGCCTAAACGCCTCGTGGGAGCCGCGGTGCTTGCGTACCAAGCTCCCCGCTGCACCAGGGGTCGTCGCGGTCACGCCGTCCTCAGGCCGTTTTTGCCGATTCTCGCGTCCGCGGCTCCCGCGGCTCGAGACACAGTTACCCCAGTGCTTGTGGGGTGAAAGCCTAGTGCAGGTGGTCGGATCCGCTCCCCGGGACAGGATCATGAAAGGATGCCAGCGCCAGACTGCGGGAGCCTCACACAGTGGCAGCCATTCCGCTGCGGTGCCACCTTGCGCCCCCCAGATTTTCCAACTTGCTGATCTTGTGTATGACAAAAAGAATATGATATAATCTACGTTTTGTTTTATCTTAAATAATAACCTGAGATTGTATCAACAAGGGCATCTTCATTTTCAAAAACTTGCATTGTCTTAATCATTTCCAAGGAATACACTGTGATATCATCAGCATATGCTAAGGTTTTGTTGCATGCCCCTTATAATTGACCAATGCCATAGCTTCAGTTGTTAAAATCTTACATAAGAAGTGGTCTAGAAAAAGGGTCAACGATAATGGAGAACAGATCAGCTCTGAAGGGTTCCTCTTTTTACTTGGATAACACTGAAGTTTTTTACCATCATTTGCATTGGGCTTCTGATATAACTCCAGATTGAGTTTATAAATCTAGAGCCAAACCCCATCTTTTGTGTGACTGCCCATACGTTATGCCAAGATATGCAATCAAACGCCTTTTTCGGCAACACGCACTATCATTGCCAAAGAGTCACACTGTTGTGCTGAAAAACCCATAATGTAATTTCTTGTTTTATGTGGTCAGTACTGCCTCCACCCAGTAAACATTTGTGGTGCTATGGAAAAACAAGTTTGCCAGTGATGCTGCTCAACAAGTTACCATAGTTTTAAAGTAGATTTTTGCATAGCTGTTTATTAGTGAAATTGGTTGGTATGACCCAGAGTCTGTTAATAACTTATGTTTCTTTAGAAAATATGAAAATGTTACTCTGGGCCCTTAAATGAGGCAGTACATCCTTCTGTAGTACATTAGGAAGTGAAGTTGATCCTGAAGCCTATCACATTTTTAGAATACCTTTCCCCCAATCATCATTCGGGAGCCCAGTAATGGTAGAATCTATATCTAAGCAAGAAATATTAACATTTAAAAAGTCTGGATTGCTTCGTTGGTGTATTGTAGACACATGGCATTTATTTAACAATTGATTTTCTCATCAGAGATTTATCAATCCTCTTAATATATATGTTTTGATAAAAGTCCTGAAACACTTGTACAATGCAATCCACACTTTTAAAAACTTTTACCATATCTTTCCACTTTATTTTTGACCGGAAACCTATAAGCATAAGCGCCTTAGGGCATTGATCTGTAAAGATCAATATTAAGATATTGATCTTTACAGAAAACGCATCCTCACTTCCTGTTGGCCATGTTTACCTGGCCCCAGGTCGGAAAAGGCAGTGCTCTAGTTTCTCTGCCAAGCAGCTTTTTCCCCGTTTGCACTGACGGCTAATACGCAGGCAAGCAAATGCTGCACCAAAGGCTACCCTCATCTGCACCTGTCCGTGCTTAGATGGTGTGAGGGGCCAGGAATACTGCTCCTGCAGAGAGCAATTGATTAACCTACTCATCATCCGATTTACACATGTTGCGGCAAAGTGCACGTGGGGATTGCCTACATGCCTGGTCACCTGGGGCAGCCACGGTCGGTACATGTAACAGCGGTGGGGTGGTGGGGCTGCATGGGGGGGATTTCAAGGGACAATGCTGAGAGAAAATTAATTATTATTTTAAATTTCCCTCAGCACCTTTGCTTCCTGTAATGGTTTTATAAATAAACGAAGATGCCATCTACACTCCATGATAACATGGCCAAAGCTGGGTTGTACAAAAAAAGCACTACCCTCTACCATGATATCTGCCTTGGGCCTAGCCTTTTCAAACTGTTTTCAATGGAGTAGGAATTTTCCAAATAAAACCAGTATTGCTACAAGAAGTAGCTTTTTTTTATTTAGAGGGAGTATATGGACCCATAGAGCTTGCCGATCCCGGTTCCAATACTTCAGATCAGGGAATACATTTCAAAACAATAAAGCCTCTGGTGTCAGATCCTTCAGAGCCTTCCTCCATTTCCAATGCTCACATGTTTTTTCTGTGCTGGCAAATTTTATAGTCTTAGAGTCTCCATTGTAGATCTGCTAACGGGTGCTTGTGCATCTCCAATTGCCTTGTTATTTGTTATTTCTTTACCCTCCAGGCACCCTTTTCCAGTACCGTTTTAGATTCTCCCTAACGATAATACATTGCTTTATTTAATGCATAGCTTTGCTATACTTTTGAGTCTCACCTTGGTGTGCCTAAACAGTTGATGAAAAGAACTGAGGGTGGTTTCAGCAGATTTTGTTGTGTCCACAGATGTTGAGTTGTTGAATGGTGTTAAGTGTGCCACAATGTGATGCCCCTTTAGCAATTCTGTTCCTTACGGCTTATATTGCAGAAGGACGCTTTATCATATTTTCTAATAGTGTCCCCAAGGCACTCTGCATTGTTTTCAGAAACAGATAAAATGTCAGAATTTTTATTATCAGTAATATTGTTACTTTCAAATAGATGAAAAGAGAGGTTGGAGTGAGGATAGAATTGTTTAGGATTATCGAGTTCTTTATGTGCCTGCTTGATGAGCTCAGAAATTCTCACAGCCCTTGGAGTGTTCTCCCGAATAACTTTTAGTGGCCCTTGTATCATAAATCACAATTTTCCCCCTTGAGAACTTACCTTTAAGCTGCAATACCATAGAACTGTTCTTCTGTAATACCATATGATTGCTCTTCTGTGATTCCATTGAGAAAGCATTGATCCTGCATGTCTTGTATTAAATCTGTCGAATGTGAACCACATTGCCAAATGCTCACATAATCCCTTTGTAAAATATTTTTGCTAGCTGAGAGTTTCAAAGGATGTGCCACCTTTTCTGCATCACACAGCACACCATCTTGGAGGCTAGAACATTCAGTTTTACTGAGTGAGCCACAATCTGTTTCTTTGTCCAGCCCCTTGTTCCCATCAAAGTTAATCAATTGCAGAGATTTCTGCTCAGGCTGCAGATCCTACTGTGAGGTGTCAGGGAAGCCAGCGTGTTGCTTGCAGCTTGTAGTTTGCTGTGAGTAAGGAGACAATTACATCAGCTTCATCAACCAGTTTAGAAAGTTCACCATATTTTTCTCCACCAAACAGTTTTGGCATAACCACACAGGTTTTGCACTCTGTTTATTGTTAGTATTACATTGGGAATTGCCAATGCAGTTTACCTGGGGGCTGAAGAAACTACTTTGGTGGTTCTTGACTCTTTTACCGCTTTCAGCATCATCATTCTGGTAAGCAACAATGTCATGCCCAGAAAACCACAGCACTGTGCAGACCTTCACACTGGCCTAGTGCAAGATAAGTGAGGCGCCCTGAGGCTGTTCATGGTAATTTCCAAAGTCAACATTCAAAATTTATGAAAGCGCTACAGCTTGTTCCGCAATCAGCTTCCACACACACAAACCCCTCTGTCTCTTTCCCTCTCTCTCCCCCCTCTCTCTCACTCCAGCATTGTCAGAGTTGCGGGGCACATTATGTAAAATGTCCTGGTGCTGTTCAGACTTTGGATGGTCTGAGTGCCCGACGGTCATAATGAGGCAAATGTGGTTAAAAATTAGTGACAAATGTATACATGTTAAGATTATTTATTGGTCAAAACATGGTAGAACATAATGATAGCTAATTAACAGCGGATACAAATATCACTTAACATGGCAGCTCAGGTTCTCCTAAAATACTATTTAAAAATATACCAGAAAATATACCAAACATGACAGCAAACTAAATAAAAAGTTCTGGTTCGCTTGAAAGTAATCTAGGTCTCTAAAATGGGATGTTTTTACTGATTCCATTTGCAAATTGTCCGAGTATGAATAATTTAAACAAATGCATGCATATAGAAAGTAATTGTTAGGGTGTATTAAATGGCAAACCACATTTGCATATACCTCAACCATACCTTAGAGAGTCTTTGACTATCTTCAGATACCTCAGCCAACCTTCAGTTATCTGTTGCCCATCCTCCGACACTGTGAGCCAGCTGTTAGGGATTGTTAGAACTTGGGGTCTCTAGTTGGCTGAGGTAGGTAGCTCAGTCCAAATAGGGACCCTTGCTTTTAGTCAGGGAAAGGAGGGACACACTCTTAGATAACCCCTGCTCACCCCCCCCCCCCCCCGGTAGCTTGGAATGCGCAGCCAGGCTTATCTCCAAGGCAATGTGTAAAGTATTTGCAACCACACTCCCAGTAACACAGTGATAACACCACCAATAGACACCCCACTGATTTAGGAAAATAGCGGTATCTTTATCAAGAAGAAATACGATGAGACCAAACGATAAAAATATCCAGCATATGCGTATTCGTAATATTTCACTGGGCCGGTTATTAGGCCAACAATCACTGTTAGGTTCTGGCGGTATTAATGAGCGGTTCACAATGATCTAATGCAGTCCTAATGTAATGCTATGCAGTTCGTAATGCAGTTCGTAATGTAGAAATAAGAAGTCCTTAATGCAAGTACTAGTGCAGATCGTAAAAGCAAGTAATAATGCAGTTCGTAATGCAAGTACTAATGCGGATCGTAAAATAAGTAATAAGGCAGTTCGTAATGCAAGTACTAATGAGGATCGTAGAACAAGTAATAATGCAGTTCGTAATGCAAGAACTAATGGGGATCGTAGAACAAGTAATAATGCAGTTTGGAAAAACAATCCGGCACCGATCGCGGTGCTTGTGAAGGTCTCTATGCCACTCCTGGCTGACTCGCGGTAAGCGGTTGCCAAAATATGCCCCCAATACGGTTACAAAGGAAACAAAATGCAGATCCACAATCCGACCCCTGTACTGCCACTCCTTGGCGAGTACGGGTCGCGATACTGTCTTGAGCGGAGGCTCGTGCTGCAAAGATGGGAAAGGCCATGAGCGGTCTCTCGTAGCATGCACTCCGCCCCAGGCGGCAACACATGCACGCTCGCTGAGCGTTACCTGGGGGGTGCAGTCTCTCTCACCTCTCCGCGCAGCTTGGGTGTCACCCTGTGCGGCTTCGGGTTGGCGGCGGCTGCTCCTCGCAGTGAGAGTCGGGCTACCAGGTGACGGCCTCGCAGCTGATCGGCTCCCGGTGCGACTCTGCTGATCTTGGGCACAGGACATTGGACCCACGATGGTAAAGGTTCACAGGTCTCACCTTGGCAAAGGAAGGCTCGGGCCGGTGGCGGTGATTTCTCATGGCTCCCCCCTTGGGACGACGGTCCGGGCTGATGGCGATAACGGTCAAAGCACTTCTGGTCACGCTGTTGATTGAAGCAAAGCGCAAGACTGCTCCGGGTCACACGGTCACGGGGCAATTCTCATGAAGGTCTCAGGCTGCAAAAAGCACACGCACACAGCGTCGCTGAGACACACTTGGAAACTTTTATGTTCCTGAGTTTCCACAACAGGGATCCAGCTCCTCACGGGCCCTTGGCGACAAGTTACTTCAGGACACAGCACACAGCAAAGTCATTTCAAGCAGGGGGACACAGCACATAGCAAAGTCCCTTGTCCTCTTCTAGCCAAATCAGCAAACTTCAGGCCAGCCCCAGAACACGCAGCAAGGGCAGTCCTTCTCTTCAGTCTCTTCAGCTGTTCTTCCTTGGCAGAGGTTCCTCTTGAACATGAAGTTGTTTCAATCCTTCTTCAGGCTTGAGTTCAGGGGTTTCAGCTCTCACATTTATACCCCTAAATGGCTTTGAAGTCTTTGTGTTCAGGGGGCTCTGAGCCCGGTCCAAACCAGACCTGGGTGTCTCCCTGCCAGTGCACACCTTCTTTCTTTGATAATGGGGATCTGGGCCTCAGACACTCCGCAGGAGGTGAAGCCATTCTTTTGTGGCAGCAGCACAGGCGTGTTCGCATCAAAGGGGCTACTCCTCCCACTACACCAAATGCAGGCCAGCCTGTGCTGTCTCACCTACTCCTCCCTGGTGTCAGGACACCTCCCCAGACCCTGTCACATCCAAACCCAGACAGTCAATACACAACCAGGCAGAGGCATGCAGGATGGTTAGGACAAGAACACAGCCACTTCTAAAAGCGTGTTTTTTAAACACGCAATTTAAAAACCATCTTCACAACAAGAAGTGTTATTAAATTCTGAGTTCAGGCACACTAAACTCCATCCCTCCATCTTATGCCTATGGGAAGATATGTCCCAGCATTCCCCATTCTTTCCTATGGGCAAGATGGCCTTGCAACAGTGAAAAACGAATTTGGCAGTATTTCACTGTCAGTACATTGTACACACCTCAGTACATGTCCTACCTTTCACTTACACTGCACCCTGCCCAGGGGGTACCCTGGGCCTACTATAGGGCTGTCTGATGTGCATAAAAAGGAAAGGCTAAGGCCTGGCAAGTGGGTGCACTTGTCAAGACAAGGCAGTTAACAAACTGCGTGCAGGCACTGCAGTGGCAGTCCTGAGATCTCTCTTTAGGGCTACTTGTGTGGGTGGGTGGCACAATTAGTGCTACATGCCCACTAGTAGTATTTGCATTACCAGCCCTGGCACACATGGTGCACTTTACTAGGGACTTTACTAGTAAGACAAACATACCTATTATGGACAACCAATTATCATAACACTTTATACAGGGAGCACTTGCCCTTAGACACTGATCAGCAGTGGCAAAGTGTCCAAAGCATCTAAGTCGGCAACACAATGTCAGAAAAAGGTCTAGGAGGAAGGAAAAAAGTTCAAGGAACTTTAGCCAAAAAGGGTCCGAGTCCAATATGCTCCATGCCACCATCTTCTCCAAGCCTCCTTCTGATGATCAAGACTTGACTCGGAATCCGCCTAAGTATGAGACATGCCAGGAGAGACAAGGGAAAAGGAAATTTTCTGAAAGCCTTAACATTATGGATGAGGAGGAGGATGACAAACCAGTCATCCTCATTGATGCTAGCCCAGAGGAGACCGGCATTACCACTATGGAACCTGCTCCGAGGTATGTGGCACGGATACCACCGCCAGCAGCCCATATTTGTAAGGCCCCTGCGACCTGCATCCACAAATACCTCAGTAGAAGTATGCACTGCAGAGAGGCAATCGTCGACACGGCCACCTACCTCCACTTCTATGGGCATTGGCACTAGTGGCCCAATGAGAAAGTTGACCTCCCCAGTTTGGGACTTCTTAACGGTTAGCCAGCAGGAATAACATCGCCATCTGCTCCTTTTGCCATGTGAGTGTTCATTAAGGTAAGTGTGGTACACAATATGGTACTGGAGGCCAAAAATCCCATATGAAAAAACATCATGCCATCTGCTGGGACGCACACCTTAAAAAAATAGATGCAGGTCGAGTTGGTGAAGGAGATTATAGTAGGGAATCTGCTTCGATCACGGCAGAAGGTGAAGGTGATAAGGAAGAAGAGGATGACATCTTTATGCAAAGCAGCCCTGTCATCAGCAGTGCACTATCATCTACATCAATACTGTAGAAATGGCACAAGACTCAGCGTTAGATGGAGACACCACGGGATGCACATGGAGTCTACCACCATCCTCTCTCCAGAAGTTGCCTGCGTCAATGGCTCCAGAAAAGAAAATAATCCAGGCTACCATTACTGCCATGATTAGGCAAGAGGGGCAGTACAAACGCAATCACCTAATGGCCCGTTTGTATAATGTGAAGCTAACTAAAATGTTAGTGTTGGACTTCCTTCCTTTTTCTATTGTGAATGGAGTGGGATTTCTAAAAGGTGTGACGGCCTTCTGCCAGAAATGGAAGGTTCGCAGCCTGACCTAATCTGCCAGAGTTGCTGTTCCAATTCTCTATCATGATGTTCTAGAATTGGTTGGACAAGCTTTGCAGCATTGTGCTGTTCATACTATCCACCTGACGATAGACATGTGGACATGATGTCAAGCCACTGATTGCATGTGTATCACTGCACACTGGATCTTTTTCTTGAGGGTTAGAGAAATGATCTCTTTTGGTTTTGACTCTGAATACATTTTTAATGCTGCTCAGAAGCATGCAACGGAAGGCATGCTTGCCATGGAGAAATTCCATACAGCTGCAAACATCTTGGGAGACTTTAACAGCAAAGTCTTTGAAGGGCTGCGACCCCAAGGGCTCAACATTGGATTTGTGGCTATGGACAATGGCAGTAATATAGTTAAGGCCATGGCAGATGGTGGTTTTTTCAGGGTCCTTTGTTTGGCGCACTGTATCAACATCATTGTACAGGATTTTTGTTATAAAAAGACATAGTCAGCAACTTACTGTCCACCTGCGGAAGAATCGGCACTCATGTCAGCCATTGTTTTAAAGCCCAGAAGCAGTTGAGGATCATTCAACGTGATAATAGAGTGCCAGTTAAAGCCCTCATACAGGAAGTGCCAATACATTGGAACTCGACCTATAACATGTTGCAACGTCTGTTAGAGGAGTACAGACCAATCAATGATTATGTCATACAATGAGGGGATGCAACTGGTTAAGGCATAATCTTCACGATGGACAAATGGGGCCTAGTCAAATGCCTGACAGAGGTGCTGCTTCCTTTTGAGGTTTTCATTTTGGTAGTCAGCAAGGAGGATAGTACGATGGGTCAAGCTATCCTGTTGTTGCATCTGCTGGAGGACAAGCTAAAGAAGGTATCTGAAATGTACATAGATGTAGACAAAAAGAAAGATTAGCATGAGTTGGTGCAGAACTTAATCCTTCTCTAGCAAGATCTCTGAACCTTGGTCTGAGATCTGCTCTTCCCCAGCAGCTCCGGTGTTCTGTGCTCTGCCTCCGATCCCCACCCAGGTAGGTTTCGAGACCTGTTACCACGCTTGCCCTTTTCTCACTGCCATACTGTATTTTTATTCCGCGTGCCGTCCTTGCCTGTGGCCATTGCTGTTTTGTTTTATTTTTCCTCCTTGTGTTCTGTGCTCATTGTTGATTTTATTCTACTTTTGCTTCCTTGTGCCGCCTGTACTCTGTGCTCACTGTTGTTCAGTTTTCTGTGCCCATTCTATTGACTTGCCATTGACTTGCAATCCCGCTATCTTGCCTGTGCCCTTCTGTTGTTTTGCTGTGTGTTGTTAACTTTGTCTCCCCTGTTCCCGCTGACACCTCTGCCCCTGTGACCCCTCCCCGCTCCTGCTTCCCAGCTGCACATCCCTCCCCCTCCCCTACTCAATGGCGGCCGCTGCATGGTCGCGCACCGGGCGTGCTGCTGGCGTGCCGAAGGCGCACCTAAGGCAAGCCTGCTGTACCCGCCAGCGACCCAACCGTGGCCAGCACAAGGAACCCTGGATCGACAACCTTCCACCACTACAACTCTGCTGCTCTCCACGCACTCAACCCAGGGAGAACCAACGACTGCCAAAGTGCTTCACCAAACACCACCCATGGCCAGTTCTCCTGCTGACACTGCCGACAATCCTTCACCACAGACAGTGGCCCTACGATCGCCGAACCATCGCCAAACGCCAGCATCACCGAAGCCCTCAAGTGCATCCTCCTCAACGTACGCTCCCTACACAAACACGCCGTAAAGATCAAGGACCTACTCTCTCCCAATGTTGCTTTTTCACTGAAACCTGTACCAATACCACCTCCACCCCAGACATCGCCACTACCATCCCTGATGGATACAAGATCCAGAGAAAGGACTGCCCCCACCGCTCGGGAGGAGGACTCGCCATCGCACACAAGAGCTCCCTCCATCTCCCACCTCCTGCACAAGCGAGCCCCTCTCCAATACAGAGTACCTCCACTTCCAGATCCAAACCAGCACCAGAACCATGCTGCACGGGACCCTCGTATACAGACCCCCCGGACATCGTGCCTCCTTAGCCACCACCATTGCTGACCTCCTCGCATCCACGGACTACATTCTCATCGGAGACCTGAACTTCCACCTCGACAACCACAGCGACCCCGCCTCAACCACCCTCCTGGACAATCTCGCCAACCTCGGACTGAACCAGCTCATCACCACCCCCACCCACAGAGCCAGACACACCCTTGACCCCATCTTCGCAGGAGGGACAAACATCCTCTTCAGCCACACCATGCAGCCCCTCTGGACAGACCACCACTGCGTGCAATTCACCTTCAACACCACCATCGCACACAAACCCGCCCCGTGGCTGCCACGAAGGAACTGGAGCAAGATCACAGAAGAACACCTCAACGCCACCCTCCCCCATGACCCCCCCTTTGCCACACCAGACGCCAACTCAGCAACCAAAGAACTACACCGCTGGATAGCCGGCTGCGCCGACAAGCTTGCATCCCTACGCCACACCGGCAAACAACGCCCTCTGAAGGGCGTCTGGTTCTCCGCTGTCCTCCAGGAAGCCAGACGCACCTGTAGACGCCTCGAAAAACTCTGGCAGAACAGGAAAGCCAGCAAAGACCAGAACAACTACAGGAACGCCATGAACGAATACCACCGGGCATAAGAGCCACCAAGCGGACCTTCATCAAGAACAAAATCCACACCAATGCAAGCAACTCAAAATAACTCTTCAACATCATACAGCAGTTCACCAAACCCCCCAGCGAGACCACAGACGTCACCCCATCGCAGGACCTCTGCAACCAATTCAGCTCCTAGTTCCACTTGAAAATCAAGGCTCTCTACGACAACTTCAGCAAACAGACTCTGGACACCGCCACCCTCTCCACAACCGACAACCAGCCGACCATCACCACCTGGAAGCCTACCACCACTGAAGACACCACCACGACCATGAAGAACACCCCTTCAGGAGCTCCCACGGCCCCCGCCTACCGCACATCTACCACAGATCTGCCATGCCATAGGTCCCGAACTAAGCCGTACCATCAACGCCTCCCTCGAATCCGGCACCTTCCCTGATGACTGGAAGCGGGCAGAGGTCATGCCCCTCCTCAAGAAACCCTCAGCCAACCCAACTGACCTGAAAAACTACTGACCCATCTCCCTCCTTCCCTTCGCAGCCATAGTCAAATAAAGATTCATCAACACCCAACTCACCACCTTCATCGAAGAGAACACCATCCTCGACCCCTCCCAGTCCGTATTCCGCAGCAGCCACAGAACTGAGATTGCTGTCCTCGCCGCCACCAACGACATCCGCATGCTACTCGACCAGGGACACACTGCGGCCCTCATCCTTCTAGACCTCTACACATCCTTCGACACCATTGCACACCACACCCTGGCAGCCAGACTCCACGACTCCGGCATGAGAGGAACCGCCCTCGACTGGATCCGCTCCTTTCTCACCAGCAGAACCCAAAGGATCCAACTCCCTCCCTTCCTATCTGAACCTACAGAGATCAACTGCAGAGTACTCCAAGGATCCTCACTCAGCCCCACGCTCCTCAACATTTACATTGTCCCCCTCGTCGCCATCATCAGACAGCATGGGCTCAGCATAGTATCCTACATCGACGGCACTCAGCTCATCCTCTCTCTCACGAAGAACCCCGAAGCCACCAGACCCAGCTTCCAAAAAGGAATGAAAGACATCGCAGTCTGGACGAGCGACAGCTCCCTAAAACTGAACTCAGAGAAGAGAGAGGTCCTCATCCTGGGACCCTCCCCCACTGCATGTGACAACTCCTGGTGGCCCCCTGCCCTCGGAAACCTACCCACCACGATGGATCACACCGAGAGCCTCGGCATCATTCTAGACTCCTCCCTCACCATGACCCACCAGGTCAACGCCTTCGCCTCTCCTGCTTCAACACCCTCTGCATCCTTCGCAAGACCTTCAAGTGGATCCCCCAAGCAACAGAAAGACCGTCACCCACAGACTCGTAGCCAGTGGACTGGAGTACGGCAACGCCCTCTACGCATCAACGAAGCCCTGCTACACAAACTCCAAACCATCCAGAACATTGCAGCCAGACTCGTCCTCAGAACCCCACAACACAAACACATGACTCAGCACCTATGAGACCTCCGCTGGCTCCCCATCGAAAAGAAGGTCACCTTCAAGCTACTTACCCACGCCTACAAATCCCTCCACAACATCGGAGCCAAATACCTCAATGACAGAGAATCCTTCCACATACCCAAAAGGAACCTCTGCTCCGCTGACCTCGCCCTGGCAGAAACCCTATGCATCTGCAGAACTAGAGCAGGTGGAAGAGCCTTCTCCTACATAGCAGCAAAGACCTGGAATGAGCTACCAGTCAACATCAAACGCTCCACTACACTGCACACCTTCAGAAAGAACCTCAGGACATGGCTCTTCGACTGATCCGGAGCTGCACTCCCCCCATCCCCAGCAACTTGAGACCCTCACAGGTGAGTGGCGCGATTTATAAACCCCTGATTGATTGATTGATTGATTATCTTGGTTGAAAAATACAAGGCTGAAAAGAGACACTGAGTCGTCCAAACAGTGTATCTGTGCAACAATTCTTGATCCTGGCTACAAACAGTTACTGGCCACTTTCCTTCCCTTTTCAGAAGGGGATGCTTCACAGTACAAGATGTTGAATGCTGAGCAAGCCAGCGACCTGGAAGAAGAATGGATGGAAATTAGAGGTCCACTCCTGGGCAAAAGTTCTGGGGTGCAACCTTCAACTTCCATAGAGGGCAGTGCCCTTGGCTCACAGCAGCCAACTCCAGCAACAAGAACTCCAGCAACAACCACAATAAGGAGCATTAGCCCTAACCTCTGCAATGGCTTGGTTTCAAGTGGCAGGTCTTACGTCCCATGCAGAGGTGAAGAAAAAAGATGTCGAGCAAATTGCATCACCAGTGACCATTCAGAGGATGGTCCAGGACTATCTGGATGATCCAACAGAGGTCTATCTGGATCAAAACCTATTGGTGTATTGGTATGGGAAGAGGGACAAATGGCCAGTGCTCACCAGGCTGACAATAAAGTATCTGGCTTGTCCGGTAGCCAGTGTGTCTGCTTAGTATGTGTTGTCACAGTGAGAATGCACAATCTCTCCCCTCAAATGTGAAGAGATTGAACATGATCAAAATGAACCAACACTTTATACCACCAAATTACACCACACCCGAAAAACCAGAGGGAAGGATGAGGGTGATGTGTCTGACTCAGGTCATAGTAGTATGTTAGCTAACCAATGTCTGGGTGAACCACCTGAGTTTGAGGACAAACTCTACTTCCCTGACTTAGTAGGCCATCATAGAACTTTCTATCGCCAAACTGCTTTGCCCAACACAAAAAAGAAAAAACATGGATATAGCTAGGGGAACATTATATATTTTGTTTGTTTATGTCCGACTGACATATGCAGTCTCACCGGTTTGAGCACATGTGTGGCTAGATTGGAGTTGTACCAGTGCGCAGTAAATAAGCCTCCCGCCCTCCCCATTGCCTTGAATGACCTTGGAGAGACAATCCCTGCCTCAGTCCCATGCCTATCCCTTTTTGCAACCCCCAGCAGGACTGCCAAGAACATTTGATTTACAAGTCTGCCCAATGAGTGTTGCGTGCATCAAAGAGGATCAAGAATTTGAGATGCAATTGTGTACCACCCTGCTTGGATTGGAACAGGTAACTATTGCACCAATGAGCGATATATTATTGAGTGATAGGGTTGTGAGTTATGATTTACGTGGTGGCAGACAATCAGGGAGGGTGTTCAACTATAATTTGTAAGCTTGATTGTGATGATTTGAAATGTTTGTGGCCTGATGGGTGATCATTTTTTCTAAAGGTAATTTGCTCTTCCACTTTGTCACTTAGCGAGATTGGCTTGCTGAGTTCAGCTCTTTTTTTCTGGTTTACACTCTTCAAAGACCAGACCAGTCCATTTAGTTAACACACCCAAATCTACACACTAAAAATGACTCAATGTTTCTCTTCTTGTTCATCAGCAGCAGTGCACTATAGGTCGAGCTACCCTCATTTGATTTGGGAGTTGGGACAGAGTTGGAAAGATTCATCATTAGGAGTCAGGAGGATGATGGAAGGACTCAGGGAGCGACCACCTCAACACCAACCTGAAGAAGGAAGTTATCAACTTCAGGGAAACCAACATCTATCAGGACTTTAAAATCTTCAGGAGTCAGAGCGACATGCCGCGATTGAGACGCTGGTTTTCCAATACCGCGTACCGTGTGGTTAAGTTCCTGCAAGCATAGTACCTGGATAATATGAAGCCCTGATCCGTTAGCCCAAAATGGGTCAATGATTAAGGTATAAAAGGACTCCGCAGGAGCAAAATCCAAACTAAACCAACGCGGATTAGCTCAAAGGTTTAAGCCCGGATAGAGACGGGCAGAAGACATTTAAAGGCAAAGCTTATAAAGATATCTCACTTTGAACAATCGTTGTTGAAAATTTGGATATAACGCAGCCAGAGAAAGAGGTTGCTGACAGCTTTTATCTGCTCAGCGATAATACATTGTACAAAAAGATGTTATTCATCATGGCTTCCTGATGAAGGCTGTAGAGCCAAAACACGCATAGGTCACTATCGGTAGAACTCCATTAGCTATGTTGTATTTGCACATGTTTCTATTTAATTAGCCTAGCTGAATTGAAATTTCTGATCTTACTCTGACAAGCCATGAAGACCTAGAATGTTTGGCCATTTATGCAAATTGAAATAACTGCGATTCTCAATGGGCCATCATATTATCATGTATTAAAAAGGGAAATGGTACTGTTTTATAATAGAATGAAGATGTATCTGTACACTTTATAGGTCCGGTTCCCATACGAATCTATAATCCCATTGTATTTATTCTAGAAGTATGAATGTGGAAGTGTGAATGAACATCTAGACTTGTATCATCACTCTTTAGTTGGAGACATATATCGCTCTTTTAAAATATGTATAATCATGAATAATACACTTTGGATTATGTATTAATTTAATATACTTTGATCATGTTTTATGCACTATTTGTATATTTGATACCATTAAATTGCTTTTGATATAGATCCTGATCGGTGCTCTTCCATTGATTTCTTCATTTATATGCCCATATTCTTAACAGTTACCTAAGTATTTATGTATACATTTGTTGTTTAATCCCTGATTTAGGAACGCATCCAATTACAGGGATACCCTCTTTTTGTACAATTCAGTGTCATACTCATTCCTTTATTTTCTTTACAACAGATTGATGATCATGTCTGCCCCATCGCCCTGATGAATATTGTTCTGGTGCAGTGTTTGTCTTTGTCACATCTTTCCCAACTCCCCTTTCACCTTCCATTCATCAAACCCCTAATCCTCTTCCCACAGACTGTGTTATTTATTGAGTTGTGACTTAATGTATACCATAAACGGCTCACACACTTGGTGGGGAGGATGTGGTGAAAGCAACACCATGTCACTGTGGGATCGTCTTTTACCAGAACAATAGCCCATAGTGGCCCCATTTACCCACCCACACATAAAAGTGATCCATATTTTAGATTTAGAAGAACATCATTCATCAACATCATCATTCAGGCCTTGTGAGTCTATCTCTAACTCCACTACCCCTTACTCAAGAATTTCGTAATTTTAGTTTTAATTCAATACTAGCTCCCTATTGCTCAGAAGGAGTTAATATTGCTAGGTTTTGTTTTCATATCAGGTCTTCTTGGTTGTGTCATGGTGGTAGTCTGGTCTTAGTCTTTCTGAAGTTATGATATAAATATTATAACCCATGAACTCTGTGTTTCCTTTCAATCTAGTTGTCTGTGATGGATAATACTTTGATTAATTCTACAGTTAGAGTTCTCCTAAGTGCGAGTGGGACCTAACTTGAGATTCCTTCCCCGTTAACACGTTAGCCTGCTACTATTACCACCACCATAAGATGGCACCTTTGGAAACCCTGAAGTAAGAAGACCGAGAGAGGTAGAGCCCTTGCTTCATTTATTCTGGTAAGAGAACTATGGAGTGTTGTTGCAGGCAATATAGGCAATGGGAATCCCCCCTAGTGGTCAATATAGTTGCATAGGCGGGTATGACAAAGGTATAACTAACTGGTATAGACTTTTTAAAGCAGATTTTAAAAAACAGCCTGAGCTAAAAGGCAGAAGTGCAAAGTAAATCACTCAAAAATGATTTGAGGTATAAATAAAGTAAAACAATTGTTTATTACCCTTAAATTACTTTTAACAATAAAACCTACCTCTACCACCCACAACAGGCCCACCTCTCTCCCCAACTCACCCCACCCCCAACCGATGTCCAAATAAAAATTAAATATCCAAAATCCGGTCCCAAGTCCCTTTCCCACCCTCTATACCCACAACCAAAGTATCTGCCCCAAAACAAAAAAATAAAAAAGGGCTCAGAAGAAGGCCTCCTCTACAAGGGTCCGGAGGCATGCAAGATTTTGCCACATCCAGGCGATCATCTGTTCTATTTGCCCCATACGCTGCAGGAGATGAGACAGCAAACTAGCAGTCTGAACGAGAGGAGGGACAGCAGTGATGAGTAAGAGGGCCCCTGACAGCTGGCGGTGGCACTGGTGATGATGTTGTCAGGAGGCTGGAGGCTGCAGCTGGCAGAACGGGGGCCCAGGGCAGCAGCAGATGCTTCTGCCTCCTCCATCGATATTCTTGCTGAATCGTCTATAGCCTCTGCCACCACAGCCAGGCCACTATCTCAGGAGATGCTGGGGAGAGGTACTTTTGTGTCATGGTGGTGAACCAGCAGGAGTAGCTATATCGAGAAAAAAGACAACTTGTAAACAATACTCTGTGTAAACACTTGTTTAAAATTAACTAGTGGCACAGATGCAGTACATGCTGGTCCGCTAGGGCCAGTGGAATTTGATGTGATTAGGAGAGTCACAGGGATATTTTTTTACACACACATACCTCACATAAAAAGCACTGATTGGCTAAAAGAATTGAGATACAATAACACCAGATTTAAAACAAAGTGATTTTACTTGTTTGTTTAAAGGCTTTTTCTAGTAAAAAAAAAAAACTAAACAGACATTATGGAGTCTATTATAATGGTGGGAGGATCGCCACTGCCCGTATGGCGGTGGTGATCCGCCCACCATTATTCTCCGCCCACCTCCCATTTCCCCCCGCCATATTAGGATGGCGGGGGGAACCCGGCGGACGGAAAGACTGTCTGCCGTTTTCCTGCTGGTCTCACAGGAGACCGGGCAGAAAAGGGATCTAACATGGTGGCGGTGTCTGCAAGACACCGCCATCCATATTAGCAGGCAGGCGGAGATGTGGCTTTCCATGGCGGAGTTGCCGCCATGGAAAGGCATGCGGTCTTTGCCTATGGGGGCCAGTAGCGGGCCCCCAAGTTGTTTGGGGGTTGGGGGGTGCACATGGGGTGTACCTATGGTACCCCCCTGCAATGGCATTGACAAAGTGGCAGGCACCGCGCGGTGCCTGTCACCTTGTGAATGCCAATGGACGACGAGTATTCCCAGCATTGTGGCAGCGGTGTTGTGAGCACCGCCCGCCACAATGCTGGGAATAGGGGATGCCACCGCCACGGTGGCGGTGCCATCCTAATTGCCGGTGCGGGAACGCCGCACCACTGGCGGGTGGTCCCAGCACAGCTAGGGTCCGCCATCTTAATAGGCCCCTATCTGTTGAAAAAACTAAATAAATTACCTCTCATTAACGAGTTATGCAATATGCACTATGGAGTACAAGTTGCTGTGCAAAATTAATGAAAGCATGGTAGCTAGTGCATCGGTTACTTTGCTACTCTCTGCAGTCTGTTGCTGGGGCAGCTGTAATGGACAATTATCTTACTTTAATTCCAATGGCCCTTCCAATGGCCCTGCTCTTCTACAAATGCCTTTGAAATTCTACCCAGACTCCAAAGCGGCAGATTAATAATAATTGAGATACTAAGTCACAAATGAAATGCGGATACTCTGTCAGCTGTAAGATGACGGTGGGAGAAACGATGCACGGCACTACAAGGAAAGGAACTGGATGTATAGATTGTATTTGGCATGCTCGTCACAGAGTATCCCATCCGCCAAATCTGAAATCAGGCACTTAGTCCTACTTTACTCTCTGGCCTCCCACTCCACCACAAATTATTTTCATCAAATTCATTTGTTTGGCAGTAAGGAAAGGAAACTTATCTGACTCTACTGCAGGATAAGTTAGAGGGAATAGGCCCTGTGTTCCGTTTGCAAAGCATTAAAAACGTTGTAAATGCCTGCAGCAGATGTACATTGCAAAATCAGCACTGTAGTCATGAACTGAACCATGCTGCACTTGGGTCATTGGTGCCGAAATGCCATGGGTAGGGAGGGATGTGATGAATGATGATGGTTAGGATACATTTCTGCCTTGTTTAACAAATACAGTGAGTTGAGGGAGTAGAACAAAAAATAAAATACCCCCCTTTTGAACCATAGCTTTTATGAAACCAAGTAAGCGAAGCAGATGAGTATATTCCTTTTCAGAACAGCTCCCTTGTTTCTTCATCCAAGCAATTATTAATTCACCCTTTCATTGTTCTATTCACCCATTGATAGACTCCATTTAAGCTTTACTTTCTCTCATCCAGTCTTTCACCAAAATGTCCAAACCATATATACACATCCATATGTTCATTTAATCAGTATCTACTCATTCAATGATCCATTCAGCCATCCATCCATTTCCCCACCCAACCATCCTTTCACCCATGCATGCATCCTTTCACTCATATACCATTTCACTCATACTTGAATTTGAATTTGAATTTGAATTTAAAATTTCTTATAGAGCGCTCATATACCTGCGGTTTCTTGGCGCTATTACTGACAGGATCCTAGTTAAAAAGCAGTGGGAGCAAGAGAGTTGTTATTCGAAAGATTTCGTGAATAGGTAGGTCTTAAGTTGTTTACGGAATTGTGGGTAAAGAGAGATGGTGCGGAGTTCAAGGGGAAGAGAGTTCCAGAGGGTCGGGGCGAGGGTGGCAAATTTAGAACCTCCCCACTTCTTTCTCCGATAGCGTGGGATGGTGAGGAGGGACTGGGAGGACGAACGAAGTTCCCTGGTGGGGATATAGGAGACAATCTCGGAGGAGATGAATTCAGGTGCGAGTCCGTGTCGAGCCCGGAAGGTGATGGAAGCAAGCTTGAATTCAATTCTGGCTCGCACAGGGAGCCAGTGAAGTGATTTCAGGAGCGGGGTAGAGTGGTGGAATTTGGGGAGTTTAAAAACCAGGCGGGCCGCCTGGTTTTGGATCTGTTGCAGGCGACGCAAACTGTAGGCGGGTAAGCCGGCATACAGGGCGTTGCCGTAGTCCAGGCGGGATACCACCATGGCCAGGATGATGAGTTTTAGAGCAGAAAAGGTGAAGAAACGGGACACCCTACGTATAGTGCGCAGTGAAAGAAAGGAAGAAGATACCACAGAGCTAACCTGGGAGTGAAGGGTGAGTTGAGAATTAAGTTTTATGCCAAGTGTTTTAACTGAGGAAGCGGGGGTAGGAGGAGGGCCAAGAGAAGGGGGCCAGAAAAGAGGGGACCAGGGGCTGGATGAACCACCCGTCAACACCAACTCGGTTTTGTCAGGGTTGAGTTTAAGGTGGTTGTGGTTCATCCAGTCCCTGAAGTGAAGCATGACAGATTGAAAGTTTAGAATAGAGGAAGGAGAAGACAGATTGAAGACAAGCTGGAGGTCGTCCGCATAGTTAAATACGCCGACCTCCATCTGTTGAAGAGAGAAGATTAGGGGAGCAATGTACAGGTTAAACAGGAGGGGAGAAAGGGAGGAACCTTGGGGAACCCCGCACTGAACTTTCCGGACGTCCGCCGTGAAGTCACCCAGTCGAACAGCCTGGGTGCGGTCGCTCAGGAAGGAGGACAACCAGACCAGGGCGGTCCCCCCGATCCCCGCCGCTCCGATACGGGAGAGGAGGATGGTATGATCCACCGTATCGAAGGCGGCTGAGAGATCGAGGAGCACAAGGGCCTGGCGCTGATTGGTGTCCATGCCCTCCCTGAGGGTGTCCAGGACCGACAGGACAACGGACTCCGTAGAGTGTGCGGGACGGAAACCGGCTTGACGGGGGGCAAGAGCACCATAATTCTCCACAAAGGAGCTCAGAGCGCAGGTTACGTGGCGCTCGAGCACCTTGGCCAAGAATGGTAGGAGGGAGATAGGACGGAAATTGGCGGGGACAGAGGGATCTGCCCCGGGTTTTTTAAAATAGGCACAATTACCGCAGATTTCAAGGGTTTAGGGACGATGCCTTGGGCGAGAGAGCTGTTAAGAAGATGAAGGGGAGGGTCAGGACAGGAAACAAAAATATGGCGGAGAATGTGAGCGGGACAAGGGTCAAGGGGAGAGCCGGATTTGACCAGGGGAACCAAGGTGATCAGGCTCTCCCGAGTGATAGGGGGAAGTGAGGAAAGCTCGCCCTTCGGGGGGGGGGCATTGGGGGTCGACAAAAGAGGAGGAGGGTGGCGGGATGTTAGCCTTGATGGTGTTGATTTTGTGAATGAAATAGTTGTTGAGGGAAGAACAGAGTGCTTCGGAGGGGGCCGGCTTAAGAGTAGTTCTGTCCGAGAACGCTAGGTTGTGGACGATGGTGAATATCTCCTTGGACTGATTTTCCGCGGCTAAGATTTTGGAGGAGAAGTAAGATGTTTTTGCCTCCAAGATGTCTTTTTTATACTGGCTCAGGGTGTTAGTATAGACCAGTTTCAGGGTGGGGCAGTAATTCCTTCTCCATGCCCGCTCCGCGCGGCGAACTGTTAATTTGGTGGTCTTAAGCTCTTCGGTGAACCACCTATTGGCGTCCTTGTCGCGTTTGGAGGTAATGCGCTTGAGCGGGGCAAAAGCATCGCGTCCGTTGGAGAGCCACTGATCTATGGCGTCGACCTGGGAAAGAGTGGGAAGACCCTGTAAGGGGGGGAGGGACGAGGTGAGGAGGGAGGAGAGATTCTCCAGGTTAACACGACCCCATGAACGGACCCAGGTGTTTTTAGGCCGGGGGGGGTTAGCTGGAGGGTGGATAGGAATAAGGAATGAGATTAGGTGGTGGTCCGACCAGGAGCAAGGGGTAATAAAGAGTGAATCCACAGGGCAGTTCAGGGACCAGATCTGGTCGAGTATATGACCTTTGATGTGAGTGGGGGAGGAGACGTGGGGAGTGAAGTTGAGGGAGTGAAGGGTTTCGGAGAATTCCTTGGAGGATGGGCACTCCGCGAAATCGGAGGGCCAGAAATTAAAATCGCAGAGGAGCAGAATAGAAGAGTTGTTGATTGTGATGGTGGCCAAGACCTCCAAAAAATCTGGAAGAAACTGTGAGGGGGACAGAGGGGGACGGTAGGTGAGGAAGCAGGTCAGGGGGGGAGAGGTGGAAACTGTGCGGATCACCAGGAATTCAGTTGTCGCGATGTTGGGTAAAGATAACATTTGAAAGGGAAGATTGGTGCGTGCGATGACCGCCACGCCACCCCCGGCCCTGCCGGAAGGGCGATCCGCCCTGAGGGCATAGTAGGTGGCCGATAGGGTGGATAGTAGGGCAGGGAGGGAGTCATCGCAGAACCATGTCTCAGTCAGAAAGAGAAGGTCGGGAGCATGGAGATCCAGTAAAACTGAGAGTTCATGTGCATGGGCAACAGCAGACCGGGTGTTGAGATAAAAGGCTGTGAAGGCATTGGGGGGTGATGGGGGGGCGGTGCTACAAGACCCGGAAGGGGTGTCAACTGTAGGGGAAGGACAGAGAACGGAAGAAGCAGAGGAAAGACCCAGGGAGGAGATGCGAGAGCAGATAGAGTCCGAAATGGACCAAGGGCCCTGGTAGCAGCGAAGTTGGTCGGGGGAATAGATGATACGCGGGGCAGAGTGACGAGCCCCGGCCGGTCGCGGACGAGCGCAGACGAGCTTGCCTTAAGCGCGCCTTCGGCGCGCAATCGTCGCGCCCGCTGCGCTCGTCCGCTGCGCTTCCTGCCAAGGCACATGATTTATGGAGAAGAATCAGGGAATCGGAGGGGGCGTGGCCAACCGAGGGGGCGTGTCGGAGGCGCGCCTCGCCCTTGTGAATGGCGGCAAGAAGAAGGGGTCGTAGCAGCGTGGAGCGCTGTTTGGAGGATGTCAGCACAGGTAGGTAGAGAGCAAAGTAGTAAAAACACAGTATAACATCCAAATAGTTAAAAAGATCGCGGAATCTAGCTCCCGGCTTTCCGCCTCAGGAGTCCGTTGTCAGTGCAGCGCCCAGCGTTTGGCGCGCACTATTTATAACGTGGCGGGGGGGCGTGGCCAACCGAGGGGGCGTGTCGGAGGCGCGCCTCGCCCTTGTGAATGGCGGCAAGAAGAAGGGGTCGTAGCAGCGTGGAGCGCTGTTTGGAGGATGTCAGCACAGGTAGGTGGAGAGCAAAGTAGTAAAAACACAGTATAACATCCAAATAATTAAAAAGATCGCGGAATCTAGCTCCCGGCTTTCCGCCTCAGGAGTCCGTTGTCAGTGCAGCGCCCAGCGTTTGGCGCGCACTATTTATAACGTGGCGGGGGGGCGTGGCCAACCGAGGGGGCGTGTCGGAGGCGCGCCTCGCCCTTGTGAATGGCGGCAAGAAGAAGGGGTCGTAGCAGCGTGGAGCGCTGTTTGGAGGATGTCAGCACAGGTAGGTAGAGAGCAAAGTAGTAAAAACACAGTATAACATCCAAATAGTTAAAAAGATCGCGGAATCTAGCTCCCGGCTTTCCGCCTCAGGAGTCCGTTGTCAGTGCAGCGCCCAGCGTTTGGCGCGCACTATTTATAACGTGGCGGGGGGGCGTGGCCAACCGAGGGGGCGTGTCGGAGGCGCGCCTCGCCCTTGTGAATGGCGGCAAGAAGAAGGGGTCGTAGCAGCGTGGAGCGCTGTTTGGAGGATGTCAGCACAGGTAGGTGGAGAGCAAAGTAGTAAAAACACAGTATAACATCCAAATAGTTAAAAAGATCGCGGAATCTAGCTCCCGGCTTTCCGCCTCAGGAGTCCGTTGTCAGTGCAGCGCCCAGCGTTTGGCGCGCACTATTTATAACGTGGCGGGGGGGCGTGGCCAACCGAGGGGGCGTGTCGGAGGCGCGCCTCGCCCTTGTGAATGGCGGCAAGAAGAAGGGGTCGTAGCAGCGTGGAGCGCTGTTTGGAGGATGTCAGCACAGGTAGGTAGAGAGCAAAGTAGTAAAAACACAGTATAACATCCAAATAGTTAAAAAGATCGCGGAATCTAGCTCCCGGCTTTCCGCCTCAGGAGTCCGTTCTGTTCTTTCCCATTTCCATCCACCCATAATTTTTGACGTTCATTATATGAGCCTTTGTCTTTTGTGTTTCAGACAGAAGAGGCCATAGGAACTCAACCACTGCTGTAGCTGCTAGAGTGGGGGGGTTTATGAGTCATGAGTCTCATGATGTCCTTGTAGGTAGTGAGTATGATAGTAATTGTCAATAAGAAAGCAATGTGACTTATCACCACCCATCCCTGATGCCACTGTGTCTCCCCCCTCCAACTGCCTCTGCCTCTGCAGTATAACTGGCCAGCACTAGTGGTCTGTGTGGCTAAAAAGATTATTACACATTTTTAGATGCCAGATACTCCTCCCCTTATTTTTTTTTAAATAAAAGAAAACACAACCACAATACATCACTACAGTTCGGTTAGCAGTATCTTCTATCAAAAATATCACTTTGGCCATATTGTAAGTTGACAATGTTAAAAAAGGCAGGTACTCAAGCCAACCAAAACTTTTTATACTGGCTGGGCAGAACTGTAGCCTATGAGGATGACTCTGAGTCATTGTAGTGCAATTAAGTGGTGGGATAATGGTCAACGAAGGACATATGGTGTTGGTTGTCAAATGCAATGGGACCTCATACTTTCCTGCCATGCTGCAATGTCATTAAAACTGCTGGTATACTGTATAAACGAATTAGAGCACAACATTGGTAGGGGGTCCACCATGACAATGGCCACTCTCTTGTTAACTGTTAGAGCATGAGCAAGAAAGAGAAAGCCTTCTCAACAAAAATGTGTGACTTGGGGCGTCAATCTTCACAGTAGAGTACCAAACATCTTACAGTATCACAAGATGTATAGGGGAGAGGGAAAGCAAACTCCTCACAAATTAGCAGGAGTGGCAATTTTGGGTTATTTGGGGTTTTAGGAGAGGGTTTCAATGGGTCCACAAGCCAGGCAGCAATGGCTCTCAGTGTGTATCAGACATTGTTTGGAAGAGTGGATTGAAGGAGGGGCATCTTTTACCACAGGTCTTCTTGAGACCTGGATGTGGGAGGGGTAGGGGGATTAAAAGTTGATTTGTTGTGATTTGAAAGAGAGATCTGTCAGTTGAATCCAAGATGTGTGGTACTAGTGGCTTTACAAGTTAAGATAATCTACAGAAAAAGGGAGGCTAAAGTGAGAAGTTTGGGGAAATGTTTGATGAACAGGCCCTATGATCATACTCACTTCCTACATACATCTCTGGTAAGGCATCTGGAATAGGGCAGCACCACATGTGGCTGCTAGGTGCCTCTACATTGTGGTAAATAAAATATTACGCTCTCAGACTTTTAAATATTATCAATAGGATCATGCATAAAGCAAGAGGCTGAGTCTGTGGTATCAGATTCATAAAGGGATTTATTCCAATAACTCGAGTCAAAGGGAGAATATCTCCATCACCAAAAAGGATCTGGACGGGGCTGAAAAGTATTCTCAATATTCTCAAAACATTATTCACAGAGTACAGTATATATACATTTCTCAATTGTACGTAAGCAAGAGAGCAAGAGAGAATGAGATAAGAGCATGTGGGCGTGTAAGTAGGCGTGAAGGTGGGCGTCCATGTGGGCGTCCACTTGATGATAAGGGGTAAATTGTCATGTGTGGGTGGATACCTGGAGATGATTTCGCAATGTCAGCAGAAATACTTGGCAGAGATGCGCGCGCAGCAGCATGACGTGTGATAGACGTGCAACTAGAGGGTGAAAGGGACTTGACATTTAGCTCTACATGTGGAGACAAAAGTCTGGGGTTATGTCAACCTAATCCCAAATCATATCTAATATCCTATGTTTAAAGAACTGTGTTATCCACAAGGGAAGGGCTCTCGGACAGAATCTATTCTATACTGACTGTGTGTGCGTGTACAAGCGTCTAAGTGTCTATATGAGATGCAAGGGGCAGAAACTTTCCATGGTAACAGGGCTATGAATTACTTGCATGAGGACAGAGAGGCCGGGCCTTTTGCTTGGTAGCTGGAAGAATGTTTACTTAAACTACTAGACAGGAATGCATCGGCTGAGGAGCAAAATAGATAATTCGAAGGTGAAATACAGCTCTTGGCAGAGAATAGGCTGATGTCAGGCTTCGTGGGCCGCGCAGAGAATGAGACAGAGTTCATGGTCACAGATGCGAGCTCAAGCTGAAGCTGTCAGAGGCAGAGAGCAGGGAAAGGCTTTGAGGACAGAATCGGGCCTACTTGCCTGAACTGTAAAAATGGAGTAACTTAGCCATAAAAAGTCGGTGGCCTTTCATACTTAGGAATCGAATATCCAGCCCATTCATGGCGGATCTGACAGAGGACATGTTAACGGTGGACGCACATGTGTTTGCGTCTTCGAAACTGGAACTGGAGGGAACATACATGTACTTGTAACATGCATATAGAACCGTTGGGGTCCAAGATAGGGGACATAACTGACCAGGAAAATCCACATTTCCACATTCCCTCCTTGTCCCCTACTTGCCCTTCAAGAGATATCAATCTTCATCAATCCATTGATCTGTTCATATAGCATCATTTGTTCTTCTTTCTTCTTCCGTGATCTTGAATGAAATCTTGGTGGTGGAATACACGATGTGGCACACAGACCACAGATCGCTGGTCCACATTGTAGACATAGACAGCAACTGAATAGTATGAGAAGGCCAATACCTAGGAAGGATAGGACCCTCCATCCAAAGGTAGATAATACACTCCAAAACCAACCGGACCAAGTCCAGGTGCCTGGATTCTGGTGTATCTGGCTTACAATCTTATGAAGGCGAGTTATGGCTTTATATACAGATGGCGAATTTTCTGGTATGAAAAATGCAATAGCTTGATCCGATGACCCTACAAGCTCCGCCCCTATCGGCCAGGATAACGTCAAGGACAAGACTATTTTGAAGCACAACAATCCGCATAGCAGACTGCTCTTCTGTTAAATTGCCTAAGGCGGAAATAGTTTCGTTCACTACTGCTTCAAGGGTTCTGGTTAATCTACGTATCAGCTTACTATTGGTAACTGTACCTATATAGGGAAAGAAACCTTTATTGAAATCTGTGTATTTTTCCCATGCTGTTTCAGCGTAATTGACAATTGGGAGATCTCTCTGCTGTCTATTGTGTACTAAATGAGTATTTCTATGAGAATCAGGAGGAGCTAGGAAAACAGGTGGTAGGAGGAATGCTATGTAACAGGTACCATCCCAATCTAGAGGTAAGCGTATATATGCGGTCTGGCCACATATAAAGTAGGAATGACGAGAAGCTCTAAATGTAGACTTGCCTTGATCACTGAATTTTATTACAGTGGTGCATTTACTATGGCCCATGAGTATGGAGCCATTCTTTCTTATACATAATTCCTCTTTTACTGGGAATACGGACATGGCGGGCAAGATTGGTGTAGCTTCAGATTCAACGTTCAGGATCATGAGGTTAAGTGTAAAATTACCTAATCCATATACTTCATTTCTTAGATCAGTTCCTGTTCTTTTGGGAAGTCCCTCCTTGTTAGGGTAGCAGACTTTAAGCAAAACTAAGTTTAGGTTTCCCCATACCCAGTTGTCTTGATAAACGGCGGAATTCGAATCTAGGGAATTAATCAAACTAAACCATGCTCCACAGGAGCCATTGTGTGTGAACGGATAGAGAAAAAGGGGCAAAACTCCCTTATAGTTCTGATAGGGGGGGAGTCGGCCACAGACCCAGCAGTCTGTAGCATTGCTAGTCTGATGTGAATGGTGCAGCATCTGAATAAAGGTATTGTTGCGTAAGGCAAGTCGATATGATAGCTCATAGGATGGCAGATCACTAAATGTGTGCTTTATGGTATCATTAGTGGAGGAGTGTAAAAGTGAGGCAATAGGAGGAAAAATAGCATGTAGTATTAAGCTGATACATATTATCGTGATGCTCTTAAGATATTGAAAAATTACAGTCACTATACATCTATTTGCTTCTTATCTAACTCTCTTATTTTTGCTTTATGTTATTGTCCAAGATCTTATGCGAGCCAGAATACATGTTCAACCGCTTCACCACCTAGTGGACTTAATTGATCAAACGGGTTCTGACTTTTTGAATCAAGGTTTAGCTTTGTGGAAACTTCTGGGCATTCTCCTCTAGAAAATGTTGTTCAAAATCCAAGTTCAAAGTTTTTTTTCCTTTGTAAAAGAGTGGTGAAGGTGCACTTTGACTTTAACGGCCGTCCCCGTGGTCCAGAGCACTGACTTCGGCGCCTGTCATCCAGGAGCGATGGAGTATTCTTTGACCTGGGTGTTGTCAGGGAAGGCGGCAGCAACCTGCGAACAACAAGAGAGTAGTGCAGACATCAAGGAAGCCAGGTAATCTGTCAGCATGTTACTGTCAACATAAGTAATCTTTTAGGCATTGTAGTGCCCACATATTTTGGTGGTCTACCAAAGACCACTTCATAGGGAGATAAGCCTGTTCTAGAATGAGCTACAATTCGCATGTAAAAGAGGGCAACCGGCAGGGCTACCATCCAGTCTATACCTTTGTCTGCGCAAATTTTTAATGTCTGATTATGTCTTTCTACAAGGCCTGCTGCTTCAGGATGTCGCACACAATGGAATTTCCAGGTATACCCTAACAGAAGGGACACCTGCTTCATTAGTACCAGGACATATTTGTAACCTCTACATCTGTTTATTTGGATATAATCCATTTGGAGCACTTCAAAAGGGTGGTCAGGTGGATGGAATCCACCTTGTTCCATCGGAATGCCTTTACCTGCATTGAATTGGCAACAGATCATACATGTTCTGACCTTTTGTTTCGCTGCTGCACGCAGGTGCTTGTTGAACCATATATTCTGTAAGCTATCTATCATTGCTTTCTCTCCTAAGTGTGCAGGACTATGTGCGGTATTTATAATCACTTGTACCATGGTATCAGGAAGAAACCATGTGGATTTGCCCTTTGTCATCCAACCTTGATCAGTCAGTACCCCTCCTTGTTCCGATCATTTCTTTAATTCGTCTACAGTAGCATGTGTCTGAATGTCTTGTACATCCCTGGAAGGATCCCTAACTGTCATGGCTTTGGACAGTGATAGTATCTGTGATTTTGTCATGTCTAGTGGGGTCTGAGCTGTCTGTTTAGCAGTTCGGTCTGCCAGATCATTGCCTTGGGAAATGGTATCTGTGGCTCTAGTATGTGCTTTACATTTTAGGATAGCTATGGCTGTTGGTAAATGTATTGCTTCCAGTAGGGCTTGAATAAGGGGGCCATGCTGTATCTTGGCCCCATGAGAGGTCAAGAAACCTCTTTCTCTCCACAAAATCGGTGTAAATGTTTACTCTCAGGTGCTTAGCTCTTATGCACGCTTGTGTCAGGGCGATGAGCTCTGCTGCTTGTGCTGACAATATGTCTATTCTTTTAGTCTCTATTATTACAGTATCAGCAGTCACTGCATATGCTGCCACTAATTCTCCCGCCCCTGTCCTCATGCATGAGCCGTCAACATATAGTGTTAGGTCGGGGTCTGGGAGTGCAACATCTGTCAAGTCTTGTCTTGGTTTAGTCACGGTATGTATTACTTCAACACAGTTGTGTGGTGAAACGCTTTCTGTACTGGAGGGCAAAAGGGTAGCAGGATTCAGTATGTTGCATCGTCTGATCTCTATGTGTGGTTGAAATAACGTCAGCTCATAATCCGTCAGTCTAGCTACAGTCAGGTGTTGTGTTTGTGTCCGGTTCAAGAGAACCTCTACTGCGTGTGGTACTTGTACTGTCAGAGGGTGGCCCAGCACTATCGAGTCACTTTGTCTTATGGCTAAGGCCGTTACTGCAACTGATTTAGGCACGCAGGCAAAGCCTGTGCTACTGGGTCTAATGTACTAGAAAGATAAGCACAGGGCTCGTGTTTTCCTGCATGATCTTGTGTTAGGACAGATAGTGCTGTTCCATCCCGCTCTGTCACAAAAACATAAACGATTTGTTGTAATCAGGGTTTGCTAAAACTGGTGCTTGACATAAAGCTCTCTTTAATTCTTCAAATGCCACAGTGTGTTCTTGTGTCCAAGGGAGGACTTTAGTAGAAGCTGTATTAGGGGCTTGGACTAATTCCCCTGAAAGATCACAATAAAACATGAGAAAAAGGGGAAAACACCATACCTATTTCCTTGGCTTAATTTCTAAGGGGGCTAATTTCTAAGGGGCTTAATTTCTTAAGGGGCTAGCGGGAAGCGAACCTCCTCAGGGGCCACCCTGTGTCTTGACAATACTATTAATCCCTGTGTGTAGCTACTGGGCGTAAGCAAAATTATAGGAGATACACAGCGTATGTGAAACGGCGAGAAATCCTTCAAATTAATGTACAAACCTCATTGTGTTAGCTCATAAGCTAGCCAAATGACATCTCATATGCAAATGTCCCTATTACATGAACCTACACCAACCTGAAGTCAATATTAATGCTAGGAGGCCCTAATAGGAATGCTAAATTACCTAAATATTCGGAAAACCAAGTTTAAGAACAGTTGTTAATGTTGATAATTAATAATTTATCTGCTAAAGAAATCAGTCAATGTGCAATAATTTCCACCTATACAATAAATAGCCTAATTCAAAAACAAGTCAACTTTTGGGGCCACCACTCACAAGAATGAGCTTACTAAAGCAAACTTTAAAAAGGAAATCCTGTCAGATATTTTCTCATTACCCTAAATACCGGGCCTCATATGTCCCTCTGTGGTGGCAGTCCCTATTTAAAACAGGCCTTTCAAGAGTTAAAATGCGAATGCACAGATCATAATTGTTCCTTAATGTCCAATCTGGAAACATATGACCGAGGCTGCCTGTCTATAAGAGAAAGGCAGTTATGTGAAAAATATTTTAGTCTTGCATAGCCTTTTTCTTTTGTTTCATTCATCTCCAACACCAATTAGACATACACTGATAACGTGTTGTCTGCTATTTTGACAGCATGATAAAGGTAATATCATGTCTGTGAAATTTAGTAATTGTGCCAAGCCATCAGTATACCGGGCACAGAAAGCATGGATAATTACACTAACATATATAAATGAGCAGCGATGCGCAATTACAGTACCTACAGCTCAGATGCGAACATTCTGGCCTGCTTAATTTGTCAGGCTTATAATCAATAACTTATTTACCTGCCCTATACAACCCCATCTGGCAGTGGGTCATCCCAATGATGACCGCGTCAAGTCTGACACACAGGATCAGCAACAATAATCAAAAAATGACGAACACACGAACCTGTCTCTTTTTTTTTTTTTTTTTTTTTTTTTTATAAAAATGTGCTATGCTTCTTTGTACACAATGTACCCTCATGTCCTAGTCGAAGATGCATCTCACATCTTTCCTCACAGACCCGTAACCACTGGATCATTTATCCAATGCAACTGGTGGCAGCTTGTGGCCACAATTCAAAAATGTCTGAATTTGAAAATCGTTTTTATATAGGCACATAGCCCTTAAAATTCCAAGCAAGAGCAACATTTTACTTTCTGACCAGAAGCAATATAACAATTGCTAAAAAATAAAACAAATCTTCTCCATAGACATTTCCTCGGGGCACTTGTTTTGCACAGAATAGAACAAGGGAATTTTTCTCGACTTACATTTCTCAGCTGCCCTGTCTTATCAGAGAAGTTAAAAATAGCCCCTCAGCGCGGCCTGAGCCTGGGCTGCCAGCCATCTTTTTTTTTGTTTTTCCTACTCCTGGCCCCAAGGCTCTCCAGCTGCAGGCATTACACAGATGCGATGTCAGAGAAGCCTTCTAAGCAGTGCCCTGTTCTGCTCCTCTCATCGGCCCCCACCTACACTGGCTACAAGGTCAGAATCTGTCTCCGATTTCTGTATCACATTCTGCTCTACACGGCCCCCACCTTCTCCTCACTCTGAAGCTGTCAAAGACAAAAAGACTACTCAATTCCATAAAAACTGCAATAATTCGCTCAATTGAAAAATTATTTTTACATACAATTTGCACTCAGGGGGTCATAATCTTACCGACTTGACCCTGCACATTGGCTCACTGGACCACCAAGAACACAAACCTGTATTCATGAAAAATTTGCAAATTCGAAATACCAACAATTCTTTTTCCAAGCTAAACTTGTCACTAATTATTTTTCGTTAACACTTTGTACATTAGGGGTGTCACAGGAGTTGCTCCTTCTCTAGCTGCACCCCTCTCAATTTCCTATTGCCAACGTAGTCAAATGTTGGACCATGTAAACACCAGCTATGCGCTGTTCATTTGGTGGGGGGCTCAAGAACCTTTGGGCTACTATGTAATTAATATATGTATTAGAACTGGTCTTTTTACTGGGGCCACTCTTGCTAGGTCCTCTGAAAGGACGGGATAAATACCAGCAACGTCAGTATTTCTTTTTCTGTCAGCCTGCGCTCATTTTACCAGCTCAAATTCCTCCTGTAACATCTCATCCTTGGCTTTTCCAGACTCCAGTCCACTCCTCTCTGCTTCGTGAAACACTTACTCTGACCTTCTATGTGACGCCTTGCGCCAAAAACTCAATGGCATCCTTCCAAGCTGGTCTACATTTTCTCTTTCATAAGAGTGTTTCGTTGTCCATCTACTTGTTCTGCTTTTACTCAGATACCTTCCTCAACTAACACGTTTTCTCGGGCTTTGTCTGAATCCTCCATACTTTTCTCTTCTTTTCTGAGCGCTTACTCTGTGCGTCTATGCTATTCTTTACGCCATAATTCAACAGCGTCTTTCTGTGACTGTCTAGCTTTCCTCTTCCACAACTCTTCTTCGACTTTCATGATACATTCGGCATCCCAGGTCCCAGCTACGGGCCATCTCTGACTTTCTGGTAACTCTTTGGTGTAGTCCACCCATAGATCAAGGAATAATATGGCGTCTAAGCCATGCTTGTGAAAAATAAAATGTCCTGTAGTGTCCCTAGGAGGAATAGGAACTGCTTCTTCAAGCACCCCTTTTCTGGTAGTAATCTGTCTTAACTTCGAGAAGAGCGGCATATTGACAACTGATCTGATACTTACTCTTGAACTCACTTAATACGAAAAAAACACAATAATGAACAGTGAACAATGAACAATCATTCATACCACAATATTTGAACACTTTAAACATTAAACATTAAACATTTTAACAACGACCGACAATGATGACAGTCTGCCTAACTAATCACCACGCTGAATTCTTGACAATAACTGAATACTTCGGAATACTTGATATACTGCTAAACAGTACATATACACTGCTAAACAGTGCAGACCGGATTTGTGTACCCAAATCCGTCTTGACCGGCACAACCTATGTGCGCGTCAACACGCCTCCCCGGCGATGGTACTCACCGAGTAGCTCCTTGAAACGGAAGGCCTCAGAGAATGGACAGGACTCGATAACTGCGGACATCGGACCCTCTGGACATCGGGATTTCGGAAAACCTGGTGGGCCTCTGTATACCTCGGATCTTGCTCTCTCAGCTAGGCTCTGGTCGGGATACTTCGCACTTCTCACCGCCTCGTCTGGGTTGATCGCAGCCTCAGTCGCCCCCGCTTGACCGGAGGGAGCTTACAGGAAATCCTGCTGGTACGCGTTTATGGTCCGTCCAGCTGTGGCAGGAGACCGGGCCTGCAACGCACCGCCGGCGCGTGAGATGAGAAAGTGTCCCTGTTCGGGCGCCATTCTGTGGTAAATAAAATATTACGCTCTCAGACTTTTAAATATTATCAATAGGATCATGCATAAAGCAAGAGGCTGAGTCTGTGGTATCAGATTCATAAAGGGATTTATTCCAATAACTCGAGTCAAAGGGAGAATATCTCCATCACCAAAAAGGATCTGGACGGGGCTGAAAAGTATTCTCAATATTCTCAAAACATTATTCACAGAGTACAGTATATATACATTTCTCAATTGTACGTAAGCAAGAGAGCAAGAGAGAATGAGATAAGAGCATGTGGGCGTGTAAGTAGGCGTGAAGGTGGGCGTCCATGTGGGCGTCCACTTGATGATAAGGGGTAAATTGTCATGTGTGGGTGGATACCTGGAGATGATTTCGCAATGTCAGCAGAAATACTTGGCAGAGATGCGCGCGCAGCAGCATGACGTGTGATAGACGTGCAACTAGAGGGTGAAAGGGACTTGACATTTAGCTCTACATGTGGAGACAAAAGTCTGGGGTTATGTCAACCTAATCCCAAATCATATCTAATATCCTATGTTTAAAGAACTGTGTTATCCACAAGGGAAGGGCTCTCGGACAGAATCTATTCTATACTGACTGTGTGTGCGTGTACAAGCGTCTAAGTGTCTATATGAGATGCAAGGGGCAGAAACTTTCCATGGTAACAGGGCTATGAATTACTTGCATGAGGACAGAGAGGCCGGGCCTTTTGCTTGGTAGCTGGAAGAATGTTTACTTAAACTACTAGACAGGAATGCATCGGCTGAGGAGCAAAATAGATAATTCGAAGGTGAAATACAGCTCTTGGCAGAGAATAGGCTGATGTCAGGCTTCGTGGGCCGCGCAGAGAATGAGACAGAGTTCATGGTCACAGATGCGAGCTCAAGCTGAAGCTGTCAGAGGCAGAGAGCAGGGAAAGGCTTTGAGGACAGAATCGGGCCTACTTGCCTGAACTGTAAAAATGGAGTAACTTAGCCATAAAAAGTCGGTGGCCTTTCATACTTAGGAATCGAATATCCAGCCCATTCATGGCGGATCTGACAGAGGACATGTTAACGGTGGACGCACATGTGTTTGCGTCTTCGAAACTGGAACTGGAGGGAACATACATGTACTTGTAACATGCATATAGAACCGTTGGGGTCCAAGATAGGGGACATAACTGACCAGGAAAATCCACATTTCCACAACATCAAGGGGCTTCATCAAATTATTTAAAAAAAGAATGCCATCACTTATACTACAGTCTATGGGTGAGCATATCAATGTTGCAGGAGTTCAACCTACTTAAGGCTCAACATATGAAATTTACTTTAAGCTGTGTGCAACCAAATATTCAGCTTCTCATACCTTGTAGTAGAGGGGTGGTGATCACATTTGTTCTCAATTCCTGAATTTTAATGTAATTTTTTTTTTAAGCTGAAACCATCATTGTGGATGAGAGGTGACAGTAAGTAATTTTAAGGGGAACCTGTCATGCTACAAGGGTAACATTATCAAACATACTATATAGATTATCCAGACTTTTATGGTGTACTTTTCGGTTTACACCATGATGCATTGGGTGATATGTGTATTAGGAGATGCAGACTTTAATGTTACTCTGGACTCAATTTTGAACCATTCTGTAACTAGAGAACCACCAGTTTCCAGGGAAGCACACAGCATCCAAATCAATGGGAGTTTATAACTTCATTGATATTTGGTTGGTTCTTCAGTTTAACTTCTAAGGATCTGGGTAGATGGGTACAGAGGTGTCAGATTCAAATCACTCACAAACAAATTAGAATGCACAATCCCAGATGTGTCTAGTTCAAAATAAGAATGGAAGTATAGACTGGATGCACTGATGGATCAGCTTGATCAGAGATCAATTCAAAACACATTTTGCGCTACTTTGAGAAGAACGATTTAGAAGACACTAGCTAGGAAATTATATGGGATAAATTTGAAATCTATACTGGAGGAATTAGTATAGCATTGAGAGGTGGAGTATTGCAATCAATTGGGCATAGATGTAGCCAGATTTACTAACCCTAGATTCCAGGATATTAGGTATTGTTGGTCATATAAAAGAAACGAGACCCAATTTTGACAACTTTGCTGCAAGGGAGATTAATTTATGTATAAGAGTATAATTGCTAGTAATTATGCTAACAAGAATCGGCCAAGAAAGGTGCTAGCATGCTGAAGGAAGACATGATTCCAACTATCTAATGGTATCACCAGGGACTCTGGAAATGTTGTCCTGGACAATAATGGAATCTACAATGAATTCCCTCAATTTAATATAACCCTAGTCCCTGAAACACATTCTAAATGGGAACATTACATTAAATCCTATTTAGATGGGGTTGCACTTCCAGGGTTCAGTGTAGAGGCTCTAGAATTGCAGAATACCAAGACTGAAAAGCATGAGGTGATTGAAGTAATTGTATCATTGAACTCTGGGAAGTCCCCTGGGGCCAACGAATTAGGAGAAGAATTTTATAAACATTTTGTGTACATAATAGCATCCAGATCTTTAGAGGTTTACAAGGAGGCTTTGGAGGTAGATGAGGCCCTTATGGCAATATTTTCAAAACTGACCAAATATCCAAAACTCTGGCTCATATTGCCCAATATTCCTTTGAAATAGGGAGACCTTATCTGAAGATGAGAAGAAGCAATGCAACATTTCTCTCTCCTCAGTGTTCCCAAAACTGCTAAAAAACAAAAGGCAATAGAATAAGATAGGGAAAACAGAGGAAAACAGACTTGATAGTTCAAACTGGTAAGACAAATAGGGATAGACAAGACAAATTTCACAGACACAAAAATCTGTGAAGATGGACACTTCAGCAATCCTGGATAGGAATGAAAGGCAAACGATGCTGAGGAAAGAGATGAGCATTGGTCTGAGGACTGGTGGATGCTGCCGTCCCACTGATGAAGCTCTTGACCCAGACAAAGTCCCCTAGAACTGTGGTTATGCACAGTGGGTGGCAATGGAAGGGAAGTGAATGAGTCAGGAGCAAAGGTGGTTTGAGTTTAAATTGGGATGAGTAGAAAACTTCAGTTTAACACAGGAGCCTGATACGTGAAATCAGAGCCCTACAATTTATGCACAGTAAGGGGCCCAAATAATGAGAACGGTTGCAAGCAAGGGAGTAACTGATCTGAACCATTTCTGTCTTCCTAAAATGAGGAAGGGCTAAGGAATTAGTTCTGGTATTGCCTTGATTTAGAACTATCAATAAAAAAGGGAAAGCTAAACATTTATGGGGCCGATTCCGAGCCGGGTCGGAAGGGCACCAAACGCGATCCGGCCGGAAAAACTATGAGCCATATGCGTGTTTTTCGTCCGACTCGTACAGCAGTACGAGCGAGCTAGTACAATGCGAGCTACGTGAAATTCACCGTCCAAGTCGTTTCCAGGTCCGAACCGCTCCGTATGTCTCAGTCGTAAGCTAACCGTGGCGTACAATGGATGCAATTTACAACCGAGCCAGTACGATGCACGCGTCGGACAGCCTGTGCGAGCCGGAGTGTCGGGCTTCCAAAACGTCCGAGTGGTTGCCTTTGGGGGTCCGCGTCAGACCCCCTGTCACCCGCAGCCCTTCAACTCGGACACAGGGGGAGGAGACACAAGGGTCTCCCCTACACATGCATGTTCGGTGTGGATGGCACCGACGCGTACCCAATGTAGGGGAGCATGAGACGTACCCATTCAGTCAATGGGAGCCCATGTACGCGTCGTACGACCGGCTCCCATTGACTTCTATGGGAGTCCGACCGAACCGAGTCGGCAGTATATGGCCGCATCGTACTCGCTTGGTCGGACTGCAGGACTCCGGCTCGGTCGGAAAACACTCCGGATCCGGCTCGGTCGGAGTGCTTTCCGACCCGGATCGGAATCTGCCCCTAAGTCTGAATTCCATCAGAAAGGAAAGGACTTTTTTTTAAGAGGAGATAAAAGAAAGGAAAACCCAACCGTTGGACCTGGCCCTTTTCATAGGATTACACCCAAACTTTTTGCCTTCTTCCATCTATTCTTCTGATCTTCTTGTTGTTGGCTTCAGGACTCTGGGCACCTTACCTCTGCTAATCAGTGCTAAAGGGAATGTGCGTTCCCCCTTAAAGCTTGGTATGATTGGTTTACACCTCTTTGGCATATTTGATTTACTTGTAAGTCCCTTGTATGGTGGTATCCCATATACCTAGGGCCTGTAAATGAAATGCTATTAGTGGGCCTGTAGCGCTGCTTGTGCCAGTTCACTGATAGACTATCAATGCCCAAAATATCCCCATACACAAATATCGATGCAAAAAGGTCTATGTCAAAAATATCGACATCCTATATTTAAACTTGTAAGTACAAAAATATCGATAAAAAATATAGATGTACAAAATATTGATTTTTTTATTAAAACTAAAATTAATGTTACAAATATTAAATAAGTGAATAAACTTAAAAAAAATATTTCAAATTAATACACATTTTAACAAATATTATAAAATAAATGTAATTAAAAAAACATATTTAAACTATATATAAATTTCCTTTAAAACAATTATTAAACTATTAATTTTAATGTATTTTTAAATTTTTTAAATATAGCCTTACCGCGCGACCGACACGTACCCGTAGCCGGTCCGTCCTGCAGAGGAAGTATGCTGCGCATACCTGCCAAAAACACGACCGACACGTAGGCTGTGATTCAAACTCCATTCTCCGTCCGAGCCGTAACTCCTAACGCTGAACCGAGTCGCCCGGAAGCAGTATCCATAGCAGTTTCCAGCATGACAAGTACGATGCGTACTTCCTACGCGCCGCGCGGGTCACCACGTACAGCACGTCACAGCATCCAGAAAACAAGCATATCAGCTACGATTCGCGCCACAACTCAATCCACGGCTACGAGATGGACCAGCTTGCAGCGGGTATGAGACGGAGCAACAAGCAGCGTGTACGACACGAACAAATCATGAATCCCATCGCGCAGGTCATACCAGTACTCTACATCTATGACCGGCACAGGAACCGACGCCGACGGCGCAGGCGGTAAATCAGACACCTACCACATAAACAAATGACACGTACCCGCAAAATGGTACACACACACAGGGGATCCACATCCTGGCCACTAAGAACATGCCACCACAGGGGTTGCATGGCCAGCACCACTAACACCCCCAGCCATAGGGCTTATGTTCCCTAGCACCCCTGCCACCCCCACCCCTAGGGGACCTGTTGCCCATCACCCCTGCCACCCCCAGCCATAGGGCTAATGTTTGCCATCACACCTGCCACCCCCACTCATAGGGGACCTGTTGCCCATCACTACTGCCACCCCCACAACTAGGGGACCTGTTGACCATCACCCCTGCCACCCCCAGCCATAGGGCTAATGTTTCCCATCACGACTGCCACCCCCACTCATAGGGGACCTGTTGCCCAGCACTACTGCCACCCCCACTCATAGGGGACCTGTTGCCCAACACCCCTGCCACCCTCAGCCATAGGGCTAATGTTGCCCATCACCCCTGCCACCCCAACTCATGGGGGACATGTTGCCCATCACTACTGCCACCCCCACTCATAGGGGACCTGTTGCCCATCACCCCTGCCACCCCCAATCATAGGGGACCTGTTGCCCATCACCCCTGCCACCCCCAGCCATAGGGCTAATGTTGCCCATCCCATCACCCCTGCCACCCCCACCCCTAGGGGACCTGTTGTCCACCACTACTGCCACCCCCACCTCTAGGGGACCTGTTGCCCATCACCCCTGACACCCCCAGCCATAGGGCTAATGTTGGCCATCACCCCTGCCACCCCCACTCATAGGGGACCTGTTGTCCATCACTACTGGCACCCCCACTCATAGGGGACCTGTTGCCCATCACCCCTGCCATCCCCACTCATAGAGCTTATGTTGCCCAGCACTACTGTCACCCCCACCCCTAGGGGACCTGTTGCCCAGCGCTACTGCCACCCCCAACCCTAGGGCACCTGTTGCCCATCACCCCTGCCACCCCCACTCATAGGGCTTATGTTGCCCAGCACCCCTGCCACCCCCTCTCATAGGGGACCTGTTGCCCAGCACTACTGCCACCCCCACTCATAGGGGACCTGTTGCCCATCACCCCTGCCACCCTCAGCCATAGGGCTAATGTTGCCCATCACCGCTGCCACCCCCACCCCTAGGGGACCTGTTGTCCATCACCCTTGCCATCCCCAGCCATAGGCCTAATGTTGGGCATCACCCCTGCCACCCCCACCCCTAGGGGACCTGTTGCCCATCACCCCTGCCACCCCCAGCCATAGGGCTAATGTTGCCCATCACCCCTGCCACCCCCACCCCTAGGGCTTATGTTGCCCAGCACCCCTGCCACCCCCTCTCATAGGGGAACTGTTGCCCAGCACTACTGCCACCCCCACACATAGGGGACCTGTTGCCCATCACCCCTGCCACCCTCAGCCATAGGGCTAATGTTGCCCATCACCCCTGCCACCTCCACCCCTAGTGGACCTGTTGTCCATCACCCTAGCCATCCCCAGCCATAGGCCTAATGTTGGCCATCACCCCTGCCACCCCCACTCATAGGGGACCTGTTGCCCATCACCCCTGCCACCCCCAGCCATAGGGCTAATGTTGGGCATCACCCCTGCCACCCCCACCCCTAGGGGACCTGTTGCCCATCACCCCTGCCACCCCCAGCCATAGGGCTAATGTCGCCCATCACCCCTGCCACCCCCACTCATAGGGCTTATGTTGCCCAGCACTACTGCCACCCCCACCCCTAGGGGACCTGTTGCCCAGCACTACTGCCACCCCCACCCCTAGGGGACCTTTTGCCCATCACCCCTGCCACCCCCACTCACAGGGCTTATGTTGCCCATCACCCCTGCCATCCCACCCCACCCCTAGGGGACCTGTTGCCCAGCACTACTGCCACCCCCACCCCTAGGGGACCTGTTGCCCATCACCCCTGCCACCCCCACTCATAGGGTTTATGTTGCCCAGCACTACTGCCACCCCCACCCCTAGGGGACCTGTTGCCCATCACCCCTGCCACCCCCACTCACAGGGCTTATGTTGCCCATCACCCCTGCCATCCCACCCCACCCCTAGGGGACCTGTTGCCCAGCACTACTGCCACCCCCACCCCTAGGGGACCTGTTGCCCATCACCCCTGCCACCCCCACTCATAGGGGACCTGTTGCCCATCACTATTGCCACCCCCCACTCATAGTGGACCTGTTGCCCATCACCCCTGCCACCCTGACTCTTAGGGGACCTGTTGCCCATCACCTCTGCCACCCCCACTCATAGGATGGGTGATGCGCCACACATCCATCATACTCCAACATTAGGTATGTCAGCAAAATACATCTCCCCTAACATCATGACAACAGTGTGTAGTCTGTGACAAATGCCCACAACAGTGATTGTGACTTTGAACATACAATGTAACTAACAGTACATGTGTGACCAACAAATGAGTGTGCCCCACACAAGGCAAGCATCACCATAGCATTGTGGTAATGTAAAAAGAACACCCCCTCGCTGAGTAGTAGAAAAGTTAAGTGTGGTCTTCCAAACAGCAGCAGATGTTGAGCATTTTGGTGATGGGGTATAAACCCCCCCCTCATCACAGTGACCAAAAGGTAAGTGTCATCATGGTCAAAGCTACAAATAACAAACAGCATATATGAGCCCTGCTCCCAACACATTAAACACTTCTGTGGCAAACTAGTGGTTGTGTCCCATTCCCACAGCGATGTGGTGAGGCTAACAGTGCTGTGAAAACCTAACACACTCTCGGCCATGTGCAGACAAGCACCAAACATGGGGGCTGACAATGCATACAGTGTACAATGACACAAGAGCAGAAGTGACCATCACCAAGCATACACACATCTCGAAAATAGACACACTAATCAAAACAACCTGTGTAGACTGTAGGTGTCAGCTCACAAACTCCCATTCCATGCCAGCAATGGCACCTAACAACCAGGATGAATGTGCACAATGACGTGATATGACTCACAGGGACAGCAGGGAAAATCACAGAAACAGCATCCAGACAAATGCCCAGAACAGCAATACCAATGCACTGATGCAGATGCACAAACACAAACAGGCAACCTCAGACTGCACATCTGACACAGCATGTGTGTGTGTGTGTCACAGCATCCCCAGGCAACTACACAACACATGAGGAGGGCTGAACCACAGTGACACAGATGTGGACACAGTGCCTTACAAAAGTAAACCATCATTGGGACACCCTTAGTGGGCAATCAGGCATTGTGAGATGAGAGGGAGCACAAACGACACATGTGACACAAGCTGGAATGAACACCAACTAACACAGCAAGAGACTGACACACAACAGCACTACCCCCAGGGACCAAACATTGGGGTGACACAAGCATGCATGACACCTCCACTGTGATGACAAAGGCAGATGTCGTACAAACTGGGAAACCCAGACATGTGTCCTGTTCCACAAACATACATCACACATACACAAACACAAATCACTCAGCATGGCCCCTCATCCATGGACAAACGGGAGCTAGGGGACCATCCATGCAAACTTTAACATCAGTCCAGCCTCAACACCACACACCCTGAACTGCAACAATGTGCATCTGTGAAGCCCACATGGACAGGTGACATTGCACATGCACCCATGACAAACACAGGAATGTTGGGAGGAACTAAGGTGCACAGACACATCACACAAAGACAATTTACAACCCTGGTGAATGACAGACATACTGCACAGTATGCGGTACATGGCCACAAGAGAACCACAAGGCACACATGCTGACACCTGCCAACATTGCAGCCATGAACCTGACAAGTGGGAGCAGTCACACTCACATATAAATGTGTAAATCCCTGAAAGGTACCACCTAGGGACAACTACATGATTTTGCAAATAAACAAGTGCCTTGGGGAACCGTGACTGTGTCCCATCTGTGTCTGACAACATCATCACCACTCAGAACTGACAAATCCCAATGATGATACAACAATTAACAGTAGTGTGTCATGCACCCACTCATCTGGTAGCCCATGGCAAAGTAGTGGGCTGAACCCAGTACCACTCAGCAACCATCAACAACAGGAACATATCAAGGGAACACTGCATGTGTATGAACAGGGATGTGGACATACACACATGCTCATACAACACACACCATGCGTCCAGGCTATGTCATGGGACAACACACTTACTTGAGGGGACCCAACTCCTGTGGAAGCCCAGCTGTGCCAAACATATTCACATCACCTCTCACTAATGTCTGCAAAACACTTGGTCAGTCAGCCATCAGTTACCACACAATGAAGGCTATGGTCACAACAGCCTGGGTACATGAGTCTCCCCTAAGTCATCTGCACATACTCAAAACATATGTCTAGCAAGTTGCACAGAGGACCCAGTTGCTCCTATAACAATGATGCCCACACCTGTAGTTCCATTGGTGATGTGCACAAAGTTTGTGGAATTGACAAATTGGACAATGGGAAGCACATCATATGTGCATGGGTGCAAGCCAGAGATGTGACCATGCAAATCAAATGTTCACAGAGATGTCCACAAATAGTTGATCATGACACACCCAGGTAGCTGCAAAGGATGACATGGATACCCATCAGAATAGGATACATATCTCATGGACCACATGGAGTACCTCACAGCAACACATCAGAATTCAACATTGGAAATCAAGAATTACAGGTGCAAGGGCATGTTAAACATCATCAACATAATGTACAGCTAAATCAAGTTCACAGGGATAAAGAAAAAAGCTTTATACAGCATATTAAAAGTTAAACGTCCGTTCAAACAAAAGGCCAATGGCCAGTCCATGTCCAAATTCCAAGGAGTGAACTAGAGTGACAACTGTCACACGTTGCTTGCCTGCACTGCTAAGGACCGGGGTCATCCCCTCGGAGGGGCATACATGGGGGCAGGCCAGGCTCCGCAGGGACAGGATCAGGGTGCAGCAGAAGGAAGCAGTGAAGAGGTGGTGGATGCAGGCGAGACACTTGCAACTGCAGTGGAGCTGACTGAAGTGGTGGGTGCTGTCACAACTGTGGGGCACAAGTCAGATGGGGTGGGTGCCGGCACAACTCCAGTGGGCAGGTCAGATGGAGTGGATTGGGTCCCCACTGCAGTGCCCAAGTCAGACGGGGTGGTCGTGGACTACACTGCAGTGCCTACATCCATGGGAGCGGAATGGGGGGCAGGTGAGGTCGGCAGGACGGGGGTCCCCACATCAGTGGCACTAACCGTCTGACCAGGTGTGGAGGAGCAAGTGGTAGGGAGGATGGCCTTAGCATTTTGGGGATGGTGTATCTGTGGGTGGGGGAACCCGGGGCAGGGAGTGGCGGGGGAACCTATGGAGTTGTGGCCTGGGGGATGGAGGACAGAGACTTTTCCTTGGAGCTGTGTGGTGGCGTGGGGGTCTTGCTCTTCCGGCTCTGGGGGGACTTGCGGGTGGGAGTCTCAGTCTGACTGTGCCTGGGGGAGGGTGCCCGGGTGTGAGGGGCGCTCCCCTCTGTGTGTGGGGACTCCCTCTTCTCCTTGTAATCAGGATCTGCTGGGTCGGTAGGGAAGAGGCCAAAGTCACAGAGGAAGAGCTTCTAGGGATATGGGGTTGCAGGTGATGCAAGGGAAGGGGGCTCGGAGGGAGGTCTCGGAGGACTGCAGAGTGGTTGTGGTTGACTGTGTGTGTGTCTGCAAACCAGCCCCTGTGAGTGTGGTATCAGTCCCCTGCGCTTGGTTGTGTGCACGTCTAGACCTTGGTTTGGGTGTTTGTGTGCTTGGGACAGGTAGGCTGCTAGGAATCGTGGGTGGTGCAGGGGTAGGAGGGGTGTGGGACTGTTGGAGGAGGGACACTGCTGCCGTCAAGGAGGAGGCCATGGACTGATTGGTCCTCTGTAGGGCAGACATGCCCGAGGAAATGCCCTTCATGAACGACACCAGTTGTGTCAACAGACTTGTGTGTGCATGACGTCTGCGCTACATGGATCTGTCTAAGTAAGTCCACAGACTCCTCACTCAGGGCAGCAGGGGACACAGGGGCAGGGGTTGCGGTGCCTGGCACAAAGGAGACATGCTCACGAACATGGGAGCCTACAGGGACCTCTGGATGGGAGCCGATGGGAGGGTGGTTGTGGTGGCGGGGACAGCCTCACAAGCTGGGGTTCGGTGGCTGCTGACACCCGCCTCCACAAGGGAGTCATCCTCAGAGCTGCTGTGGCCCACAGCTGGGGGTGATGGTGCTGACGACTCTTCATTATGGCTCCACTCGCCCTCTGTGCCACTGGGTCCCCCCCGACTGCTCTCCTTCTGTCCTCTGTGGCTCCTCCTGGTCCGTGGAGCTGTCCCCTCCTGTGGCCGTGGATGTATCTGGATAGGAATAGGAAGTAAGAGAACAACATCAGTCACCTGCACCGACTGCACACACCACAGTGAGTTCATCACATCACAGGGCAAGCCCTGGCATCATCAGCTGAACACAGCTCAAAGTGCTAACACTATTTAGAATAAGCCAATTGTCATTCTCAACCTCAACCATGGCACATATATCCCTCCTTGACTTTTACACATATGTCTGTTGCATGTTGGATGCTAACACCCCAATGTGCCGACATGCACCACCCACACCTCATTTGGACATGCAAGTGAACATGTAGGAGTATGTCACTATACACACAGCACATCTCTTGCTACTGACTCAGTACAGGTGTCCGGATGAAGGGATGGGCAGAGACTCATTTCACATGCGTGTGATGCATACCAGCAACACACACTATGATGTTCTCATGACCTGATGGGCAATGCCACAATGGGGTGCATGGTGCATACTTGAACACAATGCAGGATCACTCATAGCAAGTTAAATGCCATGGCACTGGGAGGCCCAGAAAGTCAGTCAACACCGTCTCCTGTCACAGGGGCAGGGCATCCAGACAACAACAATATGCACTGACTCACAATCCTAGCTCAGGGGTAAAGCTGACTCTGCAGATGACCGGCGCACTTGCCCATCCCCTGCAAACAACATATACAGGACCCAGAAGACCTCACATCATGCAAATCAGACATATGAGTCTCTGCATACACAACTCCCTGTACATTATCACATCACAGTCTGCCATGCATGTAACCCAGCTGCATGAAGGACTCAGTTGCATACACCATAGTGTGCTGTCAGATGATCACACACCTATATGTCACACAGGTCTTGTCTCTCACAGTCACATCTCAGATGTCATGCTGACCCTCTGAATCATGGACACCCCACTTGTACGTAATAACAAGCCACACCCTAATGACACAGAGTCAGACACCTGAGGGCACATGTCACTAAGCACAACCTGTTATTTGAAACACAGGAGTGGGATTACAGAGTGTTTCTAGATGCCCTTGAGGAGCCATGACTGGCCAGGTCTACATCAAACAGTGTTTGCCCTGGACAGTAGTCAGGTGGCTAAGCAAGTGTGACATACTTGATATACATTCTCCTGAGGCTCCAAAATTGGAGTCCCCTGCTGCATGGGCTTGTTTGGAATACGCCAGCCACATGTGGCGAGTCAGACCAACCATTGGAACACATCTCAAGGGCACACACAGATCACATGTCAGATCTCAGGCATTGGGTAAACAATTGACCCACCCATAAAACACACACCAGAGTCACGGGAACAGATGCCTTCCGGTAGAAGAAGCATAGCTGACTGCAGGCACACAGTGCCCTAGTGACACAAGCAACAGACTGTAGGGGCCACACCTGTGGAATAGATGAGGAGGGTGCATCACACAATTGAGGGACCTGAGTATTGGACTACAAGACCTACGTAATGTGGAAGTGTGACCAGGCCAAAAGACTGCAACTGGCATGTCAGACATAGTACACAGATTAGGCATGGACTTACCCCCTTCCTGCTGCTGTCTGGCCTTCAGCTGCCTATCCAGGTCCGGGAAGACCACCGCCAGTATCTGGAGCATGTGGTGGGTCAGGGTCCGGTGTCCGCCCCTCCTGCGCGGAGGTGACAGCTTCAGCTGGACTCTAGCCATCCTCCGGGCCCAGCCCCGAAGGTCCTGCCACCTCTTCTGCCAGTTGCGGATCCGGCGCTTGTAGACCCCCACCGAACGAACAGCCCAGGCGATGGTCAGCCAGATCTCCTGCTTCTGGTGGGCATCAACCTGTGAGGATGACAAAGTGAAAAGTACATTAACACACATGCCCCAGATTTGTGCAGCACACATTTGGATATACATGTCATCATCACAAAGGGAAATGAGTTACACAGGTAGTGCAACCATGGGGAAGGAAAAATCACCTGCATGTCTGACATGTTAACAATGCCTGGATAGTTTACGCTTGCACCAAATGCACTTTAGCAGCAGGACACCTGTTCATTACATGTACCTACACACTTTGGGTCATGAAAGTAGTCAGTGAGAATGCTTGCCACTGCTAGTCCTGCTAGTCAGACAACATGCATTATTAGGAAGGCAGTGGACTGCATACTTACCTGCTCCCCTGGTTTCCCATAGAGCTTGCTGTACTGTGGAAGGAGCCCGTCCAGCAGGGCCTGGTTCTCCACCTCAGTGAAGGCTTGGGCCCTCTCCAGAGTACGTGCCATAGCAGGAGCCAGTGGATGCAGAGACAGCAGCAGTGGTAGCAGGGATGTGGTCCAGTAGCATGTAGTGCAGGCAAGTGAGCTCCCTGGGGGCCAGTCAGCCTTATATCTGTGCTGCAGAGGCAGAATCTGTGCCATGTGTCTAAAGTGATAGGTCCAACACGTTGCATTCTATGAATCTGGCCAATCCATTTAAATGTAAGACTCGTACACGCCTTCCTCATCGTTCAAATCTTCGCCTTCATGAAACACTTGAAATTGCAACATTGTTGTAGGCATCCAACTGAATTTCCAGTGCACAACTCGTACAAGTTTTGAATCCGCATCTGTCTCCATGACAGTCTGGAGCCAATGGGGGCACCCGGCTAATTCAACTGACTGTACAACACGTATTTAGGAAATACACATGCACCCGTCTCCATACGATTCAATGGCTAAGGCGTACGCCTGTCTCGGACCATGCCTGCCCGACGCGTATGCATGATAGTCACCCGCGTCGGACCTCATAGCATTCAATGACAAAGCATACGCACGGCTCGGTCATGAACCGTGCAATGCGTACGCATTGTCACCCGCGTTGGACCTCATTGCATTCAATGTCAAAGCGTACGCACGGCTCGGTCATGAGCCGTGCAATGTGTATGCATTGTCACCCGCGTTGGACCTTATTGCATTCAATGACAAAGCATATGCGTGGTTCGGTCATAAACCGTGCAATGCGTACGCATTGTCACCCGCATTGGACCTCATTGCATTCAATGACAAAGCGTACACACGGTTTGGTCATGAACTGTGCAATGCGTATGCATTGTCACCCGCGTCGGACCGCATTGGTGAGACTATTATACGGATGCAACACACATTTACTGGCCAGGGACACCTGTGCACACCTACCACACTACAGCATTGGCCACACAGTGTCCCATGGCATGTAAGGCTGCATTCCCTGGGTGTTTGGGGGGGCCACATATGGTTTGTTGGGTGGCACTTTTGTGCAGCCACTCCCAGGCTGTGCACGTGTACATGGGGACAGAATCCTTTGTGTGTTGTGCACATTACCACTGTGATGTGCAATTGTACAGTAATGGGCATGAGTCACGGACACAGTTTCATGTTGGATATGTTTGGGGCATGTCACATACACCCTGAGTCCAGTGGGTGGTGGCATGTATGTCACAGTGAGACCTGTAGCCACAATACTGATGTGCACCCACAGTCTGTGTGCATCTCAGATGTGTCTGATCAAATGTGCCCAATGGGTGGCAGTCTCCACATCCATGTGGTATATGCATCAACCTTGATGGTGTGTGTGTGTGTGTCTAAGAGACGTACATGAAGGGCCGGCAGGAACAACAGTGGCCACTACCTGTGGGACTTACACTTGCCTTGTGGTGTGTACGTGATACGCTAGATTTGTGATGCCTGGGAGACATCATGCCTCACTAGTCACTGTGGTGTGTGTTTGGAACGTTGCAGCAGTACATAGGTTGGGTGACACAGCCAGATGATTGGCCATTGCACTACATGGGACTCATGTGGACATGTGGAATTGAGATGTGAGGTGGTGGTCATGTAGGTGACATATTTGTCCATGCACAACAGCACACACCTCAGTACATTGTGTAATGTCATGATCTATCATGTGCGATTGAGCCTGGTCATGGCCACATGGGTGGATGAACTGACAATCTTCCTTTGTGCATCTCTGTACTGCAGGGCGCCAGCTGTCCATCGACCGTTCCCAGACCTTGCATCCATGCAAGAATGCGACTGCATCAGACTGTACCGCTTCACCAGGCCACTGATTGAGGAGTTGGCGGAGCAGTTGGCAGCACATCTGCTACCTGGCCGGACATACCTTACATCACTGACCCCAGAAATGAAGGTGATGGCAGCCCTGCTCTTCTTTGCTACTGGTACCTTCCAGTACACTGTGGCTACTGCTGGTGGTATGTCGCATACGATGTTTAGTCGTGTGCTACGCGATGTCTCGGAGGGGATATTGCATTTCCTAGACCTTTACATCAAGTTCCCTAGTCCAGCTGAACTCCTGGAGATAAAGGATGCCTTTTATACACTGGGGAGAATGCCGAACGTCATCGGATCTATTGATGGGACACATGTGGCCCTGATTTCACCACAGGCACATGAGCAGGCATACCGGAACAGGAAGCACTACGACTCCATCAATGCTCTGGTGGTATGTCTTGCTGACATGTCTATCACACATGTGTGTGCACGGTTCCCTGGTTCTGCGCACGATGCCTACATTATGAGGAGTAGTCGCATTGCAGCGCTGATATCACAGATGCCAGCTCAGCATGCCTGGCTTGTCGCTGTGTACTGACTGTTTCTCATTGTGTGTGTTTGTCAATGTTGTATTCCGCACTCCGACAAAACTCAGCTACTTGTTCATTTTTGTGTGTGTAGGTCACTCCAGATACCCCAACATGCCGTGGTTGCTGACACCCCTTAGGAACCCTGTGACACCAGCCAAGCTGCGCTACAATGAGGCACATGGTCGGATCAGGAGGGTGATTGAGCGGACATTTGGACTACTTAAAAGCTGCTTTCGCTGCCTGGACAAGACCGGTGGGGCCCTCCCATATGAGCCTGCAAAGGTATGCAAAATAATCCTTGTATGCTGCATGCTACACAACATGGCAGTGCGGAAAGAGGTGCCTCTCATCCAGCATGACGATGAGGATGACCAACCGCCGGCACCTGTGGAGGATCCCGGGCTGGGCCAAGATGCCAGTGATGATGAGGATGAGGGTGATGTCCGCTAACAGCTCATCAACAACTTTTTAAGCTGAATGTGAGTTTCAAGTGTTGTTAAGTGAATGTATGGAGGTAGCCTGGAATGTGTTTTGGCAGCTCTGTTGCTGTCTGAGTGTGTCTGTGTGCCACTTGACTGGATGCGTGCAGTGATGTGTCCATTCAGGTGGTGTGTACTCCACAATAGGGTAGTACTGCTAACTTGTTTTTGGGTAGGGTTCTTGCGACACGTTTTGTGCATGTGTATTGCATTTCTCTCCTGTTCTGCTGTGCTTTTGACTGTGTCTTGTGTCTGTCCTTCCCAGGGTACTTTGCCTGTTGTTTGGTCAACACTGACCCCCAACACCCTGAAGCCAACACCAGTGTCGAAGTTGTCAATTCCCATCAACTGATGTACCACACATCCCTGGACTTCAATTTTCCAACACTTTGTGAGCGTGTGTCCACTGTTACGTAGTATTACCATGCAACTATTGTGGAATAAACATGTTGCTGATGTGTAATGAACCTGTGCTACGCTTTGTTATGTGCGTTGTCTGTCTTCCCACATCTGAGTGACATCTGCTTACCTCACCTGTGGACTTGTTACCACTGACTGGGGTTGGTGTTGTGCATGCCAATGTGTTTCAGGTCAACATCATTGTGTGGGATGAGTAACATGGCCATGGTGAGTATGTGTTGTGGTGCCATCGTGGTGTGTCTCCCTCACATGTGTCACATCACCATGACTCACCTTACGTTGGTCACATTGTTGCAGTATTTGGCATTAACTGTGTTGTGTAGCACATCGACATCTCCCTGAACATGACAATTTGGAATCACAACAGAGGCAAGTATGGTGTACTGGTGAGTTTATTTTCAAACATGTGTGAGGGAAGTGCACAGGATGGTGGGTGCTGTACATTGTTTTTGGAATCCAAAGTTCACATTAGAGATGGAAGTGCTGGTAGATGAGATGTCCAGAGTAAAGCCCACAGTCATCTGCTACATTGGCCCAAAATGAACCCTCCATGTCACGTGGGCGAGTTGTGTGCGATTGGACAAGGTGAACGGGTTGCGCACAAAGAACATTGTCCAGAACAGGTTTAGAGTCCCTGGGGGATGTGCTGGGACATCTGGCTCTCACATGTCCTTCTTCGGACGACCCCTCTTCTTCCGGGGGGGGGATCCTCATGTGCAGGCCTCTGCGTGCAGGGGACTCTCCGCCAGAGTCCTCCTCCCTCCCTGTGGTGCTGGCAGATGGTGTTTGCGACAGATGTTGTGGCCACACAGGGAGGTGTGAACAGGTTGGTGTTGATCATGCAGAGGCATTGGAGTATGTCTCGATGCACCGCAGTAAGGGCATCCCACTTGGCCTCCATGCGGGCATGGTGGGTGACCTGCTCGTGTTGCATGTCCTTGAGGATCCCCACTACCTGGCCAAATCCTCCAGTGCTATCCTGGTATGCATCTATGATGCATGCCAGGTGGGGGTCATCATGCAGTCCAGACCCTTCTGCAAGGTGCGCCCTCTGCCTCCTACCCCTCCCAGCACCCCTATCCACACGGGCAGGACCAGCGGCGGGATGCACAGGTGACACTGGGACCCCTTGGGTGGTGTTGCTGGTGGTGTTTGCTGTAGCTTCATGGGGGTACTGTGTCCCTGTGCTGTGGGTGTTCATTGGCCTTGGTCTGTCCATGTTGGTAGAGGTGCCCTGTCGGTGTCCAGTTGCTGGAGGTGTGGGTACAGGGTGTGCAGATGTTGATTCTGCTGGTGCTGCAAGATGGCTCACACCGGAGGTGCCAGGTTGGTCGTCGTCATCCGAAGAGGACAGAGAGAGAGTCAGACCAGAGAGCTCAGTGTCCGCCAGAGTCTGGGCCGGGGAATCCTCATCATTTGATGCTGGGTGCCCAGCACCACCTGTGTTTGGAAGAGACACACGATTTGAGTTATGTTTCTACATGCATTGATGGTTCACAAACATGACATTTTCTACTTTTCAAACAGATGCCTCCCTGTACACTGCTTTTTCCCAGCTTGTCAAGGACAGAGTTTGATATTGTTGTTGGCCATTTCCCAGCATGACCTTGTGCTCCCCACAACATAGCCCAGTGTCAGACATGTTGTCAGTCCCTTCCCACTCCCTGTGAAGCAGGTATGGTTCAGTGTGAGCTTGCTGGGCCATGTGGGTGGGTGTAGATTGTCTGTGACTGCGACTCCCATCATACTCTTGGCTACACCCCCCTTCCCAGCATGCACATACTTCCTTCCTCTTGACTCTCCTTCCCTGTGAGGGGGTGTGACAGCAATGGCAAGATGGCTGACTGTGCAGTCTTAGTGTTTGGGGTTGGCCATTTCCCAGCATGGCCTTGTGCTCCCCACAACAGAACCCAGTGTCAGACATCTTATCAGTCCCTTCCCACTCCCTGTGAGGCGGGAATGGTTCAGTGTGAGCTTGCTGGGCCATGTGGGTGGGTGTAGATTGTCTGTGACTGCGACTCCCATCATACTCTTGGCTACACCCTCCTTCCCAGCATGCACATACTTCCTTCTTCTTGACTCTGCTTCCCTATAAGGGGTGTGACAGCAATGGCAAGATGGCTGACTGTGAAATCCTGGTGTTTGTTTTGTGGAAATATGGATTTTTCTGGTCAGTTATGTCCCCTATCTTGGACCCCAACGGTTCCATGTGCATGTCACAAGTACATGTATGTTCCCTCCAGTTCCAGTTATGAAGACGCAAATACATGTGCGTCCACCGTCAACATGTCCTTTGACAGATCCGCCATGTATAGGCCGGATATCCCATTCCTAAATATGAAAGGCCATCGGCTTTATATGGTTCACTTATGCCACTTTACAGTCCAGGCAAGTAGGCCCTGATTCTGTCATCAAAACTCCTCTTGCCTTCTGCCTCTGAAAGCTCCAGTCCGAGCCTGCATCTGTGACCATGAACTTTGTCTCATTCTCTGCGCGGCTCACGAAGCCTGACATCAGCCTACTCTCTGCCAAGAACTGTATTTCACCTTCGAATTATCTGCCTCCCCCTCAGCCGATGCATTCCTGCCTAGTAGTTTAAGTAAACATTCTTCCAGTTACCAAGCAAAAAGGCCCATCTTCTCTGTCCTCATGCAAGTAATTCATAGCCCTGTTACCATGGAATATTCCTACCCCCTCGCATTCAGTGTAGACACTTAGACGCTTGTACACGCACGCACAGTCAGTATAGAATAGATTCTGTCCGAGAGTCCCTCTTTTATGGATAACATAGTTCTTTAAACATAGGATGTTAGATATGATTTGGGATTAGGTTGACTTGACCCCCCAGACTTCTCGTCTCCACATATAGAGCTAAATGTCAAGTCCCCGTCACCCCCTAGTTACACGTCAATTACACGTCATACTGCTGCGCGCGCATCTATGCCAAGTATTATCTTATAGATCCACCTATGTATTACATCATAACCAATCATGTTCCTTTTTACTCATTATTACACCCATTTTCGGTTACGCAGACCAAACGTCAATGTCCTTATCAATTGTTACGCCTACTGTATTCACTTCATTATAATGTATGTACTATAAAAGTTACTTTCTTGTCAATAAGGTATGTACTTCACTTCCTGAACCCCCGTGGTGATGGAACTTGAAGCATCCGATTATAATCGATTATTGGAATAAAGCCCATTCCGAAACTCTAATATCACGGATTCTGCCTCTCATTTTACTGAGCTATTTTATAATGTTTCTGTATCAAATTCAGTCCCGGTAAAGGAATTTTTATTTACCACATGATGGCGCCCGAATAGGGACACTTTCTCATCTCACGCGCCGGCGGTGCGTTGCAGGCCCGGTCTCCTGCCACAGCTGGACGGACAATAACGCGTACCAGCAGGATTTCCTGTATCTCCCTCCGGTCAAGCAGGGGCGACTGAGACTGCGATCAACACCCAGACGAGGCGGTGAGAAGTGCGAAGTATCCCGACCAGAGCCTAGCTGAGAGAGCAAGATCCGAGGTATACAGAGACCCACCAGTCCGAAGTCAAGCCCAGTGTCCGACGAGTCGAGTCGAGTCGATTCCAGTCCGGTTCAAGTTCAAGTTACTGAGGCCTTCCGTTTCCGAAGCTACCCGGTGAGTACCATTGCTGGGGAGGCATTTCTGACGTGCACATAGGTTGTGCCGGTCAAGACGGGTTTGGGTACACAAATCCGGTCTGCACTGTTTTAGCAGTGTATCTGTACTGTTTAGCAGTATATCAAGTATTCCGAAGTATTCCGAAGTATCTAGTTATTGTCTAGTTATTGTCGAGAATTAAGCTTGGTGATTAGTTATGCAGACGATCATCATTGTTGTTTCAGTTAAAGGTTTAATGTTAAATGTTTAAAGTGTTTAAGTATGTTCTGTATATCGTGGTATGAATGACTGTTCATTATCGTGTTTATTGTATTAAGTCTGTTCAAATTCAAGTATCAGGTCAAAATCAAGTATAAGGTCAGTTCTCAATATGCCGCTCTTTTCGAAATTAAGACAGATCACTACCAGAAAAGGGGTTCTCGAAGAAGCCGTCCCTATTCCTCCTAGGGACACTCCAGGGCACTTTATGTATCACAAACATGGCTTAGACGCTATATTATTTCTTGATTTATGGGTAGACTATACCAAGGGATTACCAGAAAGTCAGAGGTGGCCCACAGCGGGGACCTGGGATGCAGAGTGCATCATGAAAGTCGAGGAAGAGTTATGGAAAAGAAAAGTCAGACAGTCACAGAAAGACGCCGTTGAATTATGGCGTAAAGAATCACATAGACGAACAGAAAAAGCACGTAGACAGGAAGAGAAGAGTAAAGAGAATTCCAATAAAGTTCGAGAGAATCTATTAATTGAGGAAGGTATCCGAGTGAAATCAGAACAAGTAGACAGACAAAGAAATGCCCTTATGAATGGTATGTATCCCCTTCTGGCCGAAGGATTACCTAAGGCTACTCCAGAGATACCGAAAGACTTGCCACCCCCATTATTCCCAATCAAGGTACATCCTAAGGGGCATCCTAGAACCGCAGAAGATGTTTTTTTTCCTCATATTTAGATGACGCAGCTCCCGAGTATGCTAATTCCGCCCCACGTAGACCACATACCAGGGAGGTCCAACGCCAAGATCCAGCACCCGTATCCCTACAGCAACAAATCGAGTCACAAGTTCCGGCAAGCACATCTGTTTCTGCATCTGTTCCTACAGGTACTTCTATAGCTGAGTCCACACCTATAGTTGCTGTGTCACGTTCGACGAATCCTTTCACACCCGACGCCCCAGACGGGGCCACGGGAGGTGTTACCAATATTTTTTCTACGCTTCCGATTCAGCAGGACCTGTAAAAGGGACATGCAATTATTGTAAAAAGCCAGGTCATTACGTACACGATTGTCCAGTGCTAAAACATAATATCGCCATAGGTAAAACACAAGAAAGATCACGGCCACTAAGACAAGATCAGAATGAACAAGGAGCTACGCAGCATGCCCAGGCCATGCCAGCCGCACAACAGCCAATACAGTTTGTGCCAGCTGCACCACCGTTGCCTGTTGCTGCCACACAGACAACAACACGACAAATGTATCAGACTGCACAGTATGAATATCCGGAGTATCAACGTTACGCATGAACTAGCCTAGAGAGTGAAGTTGACTTAACCCTTATCGAGATTCCTGTAGATCAAGAAGGACCTTATGTACATAGTGAATTATTAGGTCAAGATAGAAAATTTTTACTCGATACAGGGGCAAGTCGAACAACTATAAAACGAAGTGAAGTCCCAGGGGCACCCCTCTCAGGCTCACAGAATATTTCCCTTGGTTTTTCAGGAAAACCTATTGTTAATGAAGTGTCACAGCCTCTTCCACTTACGATAGGACCTCTGACCCGAACTACAGATTTATTGCTTACTAAATCATGTCCAGAAAACTTGTTAGGAATAAAAACGTTGAAAGCCCTAGGAGCCATAATATGTTGTTCTCCGGAAGGAGTAAGGTTGTTTTTACGTGATTTTAAAGGTCACTATGTATCTAGAGACATGGATCCCCGACTGCAGACTTTACCTACACATCTATGGGCACAAGGCCCTACTGATGTTGGTTGCATGAATATTACACCATATCGAGTCACACTAAAGGCAGGAGTGGTGCTACCACGAATGCGACAATACAAGTTACCACCAGATGCTGTAACGGCTTTACTACAAATCATTGACGAGCTTATTGCCCAAGGAGTAGTTGTAGAAACAGACTCCAATGTATGTAATTCACCGATAATTCCGATTCTTAAACGAACAGATCCTACAGCTCCGCCAGTATATCGATTGGTTATTGATCTGCGCGAGTTAAACAAATGTATTGTGCCACAATTTCCTGTGGTCCCAGATATCTCGTCATTATTGACAGCTATTGATTCCGAAGCAACATTCTTTACTGTAATTGATCTCAAAAATGCCTTTTTCAGCGTCCCAATAGATCCGGAAAGCCAATATTTGTTCGGATTTAGTTTAAATGGGCGTAGCTTTAAATTCACCCGCGCACCTCAAGGATTTACAGAAAGCCCCAGCATCTATAGCCAAGCACTGAAACGAGAACTTGACAGTATCCACATGCCGGTTAACACTGCCCTGCTTCAATATGTCGATGATCTGCTGATCACCGCTAGAAGCGAACCCGAATGTGAGAACGCATCACTGACAGTTTTACAATTTCTAGCCGAAAAGGGGCACAAGGTGTCCCCTTCTAAGCTGCAATTCTGTGTCCAGCGAGTTGTTTATCTTGGTCACTCGCTGTCCAAGGAGGGAAGGCAGCTTACACCCGACCGCATTCAGTTAATAGCTAACATGCCAATACCCAAGACACAAAAGGAGGTGCGGGCTTTCATAGGCCTCACTTCATATTGTAGACAGTGGATCCCTCAGTATGCATTTCTAGCAAAACCACTCATTCAATTGACAACACAGGAGGCAGCCACACCGACTGTTCTCCCTTGGACTCAGGAACACACACAAGCTTTTGAAAGCTTAAAGAAAGCTTTATGTCAAGCACCCGTTTTAGCAACGCCATGTTACAGAAAACAGTTTACACTCTTTGTTACAGAACGCGAAGGTACGGCCTTGTCAGTACTCACACAGGAACAAGCAGGAGCACACAAACCATGTGCTTATTTTTCTAGTACATTAGATCCCGTAGCTCAGGCTTTGCCTGCATGCCTAAAATCAGTAGCAGCAACAGCTTTAGCAATCAGACAAAGCGATGCCATAGTGTTAGGACATCCATTGACAGTTCAAGTACCACATGCAGTAGAGGTTCTTGTAAATAGAACGCAAACACAACACTTGACTGTAGCGCGACTTACAGGATACGAGCTTACATTGTTTCAGCCACATATAGAAATCAGACGCTGTAACACATTGAATCCTGCCACACTTTTACCAGTAGTCGGAACAGACCCACTAGCCCATGACTGTATTGAAGTTATTACAATAACAACAAAACCCAGACAAGACTTAACCGATGTCCCATTGTCAGATCCAGACCTGACCTTGTATGTAGATGGTTCATGCATGAGAACAAGTACAGGAGAGTTAGTAGCCGCCTACGCAGTCACAACAGATACTGAGGTCATTGAAACTAATCGTATAACTACTTTGTCAGCTCAAGCCGCAGAACTTATCGCTCTGACACAAGCCTGTATTCAAGCCATGAATAAAAAAGTCAACATATACACTGACTCACGTTATGCATTCGGAGTTGTACATGACTTCGGCGTGCTGTGGCGAGAGAGAGGTTATTTAACTTCCCACGGTGCCCACATTCAGCACGGACCCCTCATTCATGCATTATTAGATGCAATACATCTACCCACTGAAATATCAATTATGAAATGTAAGGCCCATACAAAGGTTACTGATATCATTTCCCAAGGCAATGATCTAGCCGACAGAACAGCTAAACTGATTGCTCAAACTCAAACCCCCGATATGACAAAGACAATAGTCCCGACACCGACACATTGTATGACAGTTAAAGATCCTACTCTTGACGTAATTGACATACAGACACATGCTACACCAGACGAAATAAAGAAATGGACTGAATTAGGAGGGATCCAAACGGACCAAGGATGGATGATGAAGGAAAGGTCTGTATGGTTCCTTCCTGATTCAATGGTCCAAGTCATAATTAACACTATACATAGTCCAGCACATTTAGGAGAAAAAGCTATGCTAGACAGCATTCAACACATTTGGTTCAATAAACATTTACGAGCAGCAGCAAAACAAAAGGTCCGTACCTGTATGATCTGTTGTCAGTTCAACCCAGGAAAAAGCGTTCCCGTAGAACAGGGTGGATTTCATACCCCTAATCATCCTTTTGAAGTACTCCAGATGGATTATATCCAGATGGAACGATGCAGAGGATTCAAATATGTTCTCGTAGTTGTCTGCGCTCTGTCCCGTTGGACGGAGGCATACCCGGTTTCAGATTACACTGCCCCGACTACTGCCAAACAGTTGGTTCGAGAATTCTTCCCACGATACGGTTTACCACGTGCTGTTTACTCAGATAACGGCCAGCCGTTCTCATCCGAATTAATAAAACACGTTTCACTTCTGTTAGGATATCAGTGGAAATTCCACTGTGTCCAACATCCCGAGGCAGCAGGTCTCGTAGAAAGACATAACCAGATACTGAAAATTAGAATGTCCAAAATATGCAGAGAGAAAGGTGTCGACTGGGTAGTAGCGTTACCAGTTGCACTCTTTTACATGAGAATGGTAGCACACTCTCGAACAGGGCTATCCCCGTATGAGGTGATCTTCGGAAGACCACCGAATATGTGGGGGACGCCTATACCACGCAAAATAACTGATATTGACTGTAATATGCTGACAGATTACTTGGCTTCCTTGATGTCTGCACTACAATCTTCTCGTTCACAGGTAGCTGCAGCCTTTCCCGACAACACTGAGGTGAAACCCCATGACGTTGTTCCGGGTAATCTTGTCTTTGTGAGGAATTTCGACCGAAAGACTCAGCTGGAGCCCAGGTGGAAAGCACCCAAGTTGGTCCTGTTGACCACAAGAACAGCCGTGAAGATCGAGGGCCGCAAGGGCTGGATTCATTCAAGCCACATCAAGAAATTTCATGGACTATCTTCGGATATAGACATTGTGCCCTGCACTCCCTCACAGACTGATACAAAACTCCCTTTTGTTGAACCTAACAAATCTGAAAATTACAAACTAAAGCTTAGGCCCAACCAGTCGAGCAATTTGATTGTTTAAGTCCTCTCCAAGGTGAAGCGGTTGAATTGTCTCTGACATGTATCCCTTGGACCTGAGTAGAGAAAATACCCGAAAAATGTTGAAACGACAGGCGTATTGTAAATCACTGCGTAGCCACTGCATAGTGACATTATTAATTTTGTTTTTATTGAGTCTTTTAATAATTATTACAAGTATGTTGTTGCACATATATTACCCTATTTCTAGACATGTTTATAATGTTGCTGCTGAACATTCTTTTAGTGACTTACCTCCGCATGAATTGTCTTATAGACTTGCGCTGCGCAATAACACTTTCATTAGTATGTTACATCATTCCCATCAGACTAGTAATGCCACCAATTGTTGGGTGTGTGGCCGACTCCCTCCCTATCAGAATTATGAAGGAGTCCTGCCTTTCTTTCCACATCCATTTACACATAATGGCTCCTGTGGAGCATGGTTTAGCTTAATTAATTCCATAGACTCAGACACAGCAGTTTACCAAGATCATTGGGTATGGGGAAATCTGAACCTAGCTTTACTCAAGGTCTGTTACCCTGACAAGGAGGGTCGCCCCAAAAGAACAGGAACTGATCTAGAAAATGAAGTATATGGATTAGGTAATTTTACACCTAATCTCATGATTCTAAATGTCGTATCTGAAATTGAACTAGTCTTACCCACCATGTCAGTATTCCCAGCGAGGGGTGAATTATGTGTAAGAAAGGTTGGTTCCATACATATGGGCCATAGTAAATGCACTACTATGGTAGAATTCAGTGATCAAGGAAAATCCTCATTTAGAGCTTCTCGCCACTCCTACTTTATATGTGGTCAGACTGCATATATGCGTCTACCTCTAGATTGGGATGGTACCTGCTACATTGCATTCCTTTTGCCACCTGTTTTCCTAGCTCCTCCTGATTATTACAGAAATATTCATTTAGTACACAACAGAGAACGGAGAGATCTCCCCATTATCGATTACACTGAGACGGCATGGGACAAGTATGTAGATTTTAATAAAGGCATCTTTCCCTATATAGGTACTGTTACTAATAGTAAGCTGATACGTAGATTAACTAGAACCCTTGAAGCAGTAGTGAATGAGACTATTTCCGCCTTAGGCAATTTAACGGAAGAGCAGTCTGCTATGCGGATTGTTGTGCTTCAAAATCGTCTTGTCCTTGACGTCATCCTGGCTGATAGGGGCGGAGCTTGTAGGGTCATCGGATCAAGCTGCTGCGTATTCATACCAGAAAATTCGCCATCTGTATATAAAGCCATCACTCGCCTTCATAAGATTGTAAGCCAGATACACCAGAACCCAGGCACTTGGACTTGGTCCAGTTGGTTTTGGAATGCGGTATCAGCCTGGGGATGGAGAGTTTTATCCTTCCTAGGTATTGGCCTTCTCATACTATTCAGTTGCTGTCTATGTCTACAATGTGGACCAGCAATTTGTGGTCTGTGTGCCACATCGTGCATTCCACATCAAGATTTTCATTCAAGATCCCGGAAGAAGAAAGAAGAACAAATGATGCTATATGAACAGATCAATGGATTGATGAAGATTGATATCTCTTGAAGGGCAAGTAGGGGACAAGGAGGGAATGTGGAAATATGGATTTTTCTGGTCAGTTATGTCCCCTATCTTGGACCCCAACGGTTCCATGTGCATGTCACAAGTACATGTATGTTCCCTCCAGTTCCAGTTATGAAGACGCAAATACATGTGCGTCCACCGTCAACATGTCCTTTGACAGATCCGCCATGTATAGGCCGGATATCCCATTCCTAAATATGAAAGGCCATCGGCTTTATATGGTTCACTTATGCCACTTTACAGTCCAGGCAAGTAGGCCCTGATTCTGTCATCAAAACTCCTCTTGCCTTCTGCCTCTGAAAGCTCCAGTCCGAGCCTGCATCTGTGACCATGAACTTTGTCTCATTCTCTGCGCGGCTCACGAAGCCTGACATCAGCCTACTCTCTGCCAAGAACTGTATTTCACCTTCGAATTATCTGCCTCCCCCTCAGCCGATGCATTCCTGCCTAGTAGTTTAAGTAAACATTCTTCCAGTTACCAAGCAAAAAGGCCCATCTTCTCTGTCCTCATGCAAGTAATTCATAGCCCTGTTACCATGGAATATTCCTACCCCCTCGCATTCAGTGTAGACACTTAGACGCTTGTACACGCACGCACAGTCAGTATAGAATAGATTCTGTCCGAGAGTCCCTCTTTTATGGATAACATAGTTCTTTAAACATAGGATGTTAGATATGATTTGGGATTAGGTTGACTTGACCCCCCAGACTTCTCGTCTCCACATATAGAGCTAAATGTCAAGTCCCCGTCACCCCCTAGTTACACGTCAATTACACGTCATACTGCTGCGCGCGCATCTATGCCAAGTATTATCTTATAGATCCACCTATGTATTACATCATAACCAATCATGTTCCTTTTTACTCATTATTACACCCATTTTCGGTTACGCAGACCAAACGTCAATGTCCTTATCAATTGTTACGCCTACTGTATTCACTTCATTATAATGTATGTACTATAAAAGTTACTTTCTTGTCAATAAGGTATGTACTTCACTTCCTGAACCCCCGTGGTGATGGAACTTGAAGCATCCGATTATAATCGATTATTGGAATAAAGCCCATTCCGAAACTCTAATATCACGGATTCTGCCTCTCATTTTACTGAGCTATTTTATAATGTTTCTGTATCAAATTCAGTCCCGGTAAAGGAATTTTTATTTACCACAGTTTGGCTACAAGTCCAATGAGAGCCCCTGTGCTTCACACAGCAGCACCCAGTATGGGGTATCTTTTGCTGATATTTCAATGAGGTGTGTGTCAATACAGTCTACCCGGTGAGTTGTGTGGAGTTTGTGTTGAGGGGGTGTGTCTCCACATGCTGGTAAGTATGGTCAGGGCTGTCAATCCTCCTTCCCATCATGAAACGTGCTTCAATTGTAGGGCGTGCAAGTTGTCTTTCAGGATGTCAGTCAGTGGTGTCCTGCTTCTAATTTGCACACAACCCCTAACAGGGCCTTGTGCTCCCCACAGTTGGACCCAGTGTCAGCCATCTTGTCAGTCATTTTCCACTCCCTGTGATGTGGGCATGTTTCAGTGAGGTCATGATGGGCCAATCAGGAGGGGGAGCATTCTCTGTGACTACAGGCCCCATCATGCTTTTTCATACACTCACTTCACCTGTATCCCCACAATTCCTTCCTGTCAGTCAGCTGCACTGTGAGGTAGTGTGTTTGTGGTGGCAAACTGTCTGGCAGTGTCTATTTAGCTTTGTGCCACTGGCTTGCTCTATTTGTTTGTAGGTTGGTGCATGTCATGACACAGTTCCAAGTCACTATGAGATGGCAGGTATTGTGTTTGTCTGACTGGCATACGCATTTTGGGATGATTATCGATTGGTTACTGTAGCTTTGCTTGCGGTGCATGGTTTCACTGTCCCCTTGCCACACAATCTTGGGTATGTTGTTTGTGTACTCACCAGGCTCTGGGATGTCTGTTAGGCCATGGATGCTCTCTGGTGGTAGGATGTCCCGCACCTTCTCCTCCCAGGTCCTGAAGTAGACTGGTTTGGCAGGAGGGCACCCGCCGGTGCACTGACTCAGGGCGTGATCTTTTTCGATGAGTTTCTTGACCCTCCTGCACACGTCATGCCACCTGTTCTGGATATCGTCCTTTGTGCACCTTGCTGGTGCTTGTCCACAATCCTCACCCACATCTTTGTTTTCTGTGACATGGGCGTCCTTTGGACCAATGTACCAAAGAAATGTGGCTCTACACTGATGATCTCGTTTACCAGCACTTCTAACTCACTATCTGTGAACTTTGGATTTTTCTTTGGGGGCATGGTGATGGGTGGTGGTGCTAAGGGGTTGTGTGTGTGAGGGTGCAAGTGAGGGTGGGTTGGTTTTGGTTTTGCTTGCTGTATGTGTTTGTGCTTTTGGATGAGGTGCGGATAGTGTGTGGGTTGTGTGATGTGTTAGTTGTGAGTGTGCCTGTGGTTGCTGTGTAATGGTGTTTGCTGCTGGCTGTGTCTCCTGTTTGCAAGGGATGATGGTAGTGATTGTAGTCCTTTATATAGTTGAAGTTGTGGGTGTGTCTTTGTCCCATGTTTTTTTATTTGGTATTTATTGGCTTTGTCATTGCTTGTTTGGTCCTTTTTTTGTCTTTTTTCCTTTGGGTATTGTAGGTATGAAGGAGACGTTCATGTGACGGAAACGGATGCTGCTGATGTCTCGTGCGGGCTTCTCCGCCTCGTTCACGCTGCCTAACTTCTATGTTTGATACGCGTCAGTCGCGAAGGTCTCTATTGCTTGTGTGCCCGGTTTTCTGTACGTGTCGGTCGTGCAGCTTGGTCTACGTGCGAGTCGGTCTGGTTTTCACGCATTGCATTGTACTGCAAGGATCGGACCTCGCTGGTACGGGTCGGTTGGATTCATTCCGGGTTCGTGTAGGTCAGTGAAATTAGCGTCGGTTTTCCGGCCGGATCACTATTTTCCCTACTGTTCGGTCGTACAGCTTGTATTCCGTACGTGTCGGTTGTAATTCACTCGCGTTGCATCGCACTGCACGGGTCGTACGGCGCTGGTACGTGTCGGTCGGGATTTGGTCCAGGTCCTTGTCGGTCGGTTCGTTTTGCGGCCGGTATCGGACTCGGCCCCTAAATCTAATAAAAAACATTATATTATAAATTAAAACATTAAAATATTTAATAGTTTTTAAAATTACATTTTGCACTCCATTGAGTGCAACAGTAGGGAATGTGTTGGATTGCGGAGGGGTAAAAATTACTATTCCCACTCCAGTGGGTGCAACAGTAGGTAAAGTGCTGTATAGCGGAGGGGTAACTAATACTATTCCCACTCCAGTGAGTGCGACAGTAGGGAAAGTGTTGGATAGCAGAGGGGTAAAACATTTATATTTCCACTGGAGTCATTTCAAAATTTAAAACATTTAAAAACAAATTAACAATAACACAAAAGATTAAAAAAAATATGAGTTTTAAATATTACAAAAGATAGAAACAGATTAGAATGTTAAAAAGATCAAACAAAGCTCAAACAAATACCTAAAAAGATCATTTAAAAAAATAATAAAAAAAAAAATGTTTTTTATTCAATACGTTTTATAAACAAAAACATTAATTATTACATAAATGTAATATTTTGTATTTCCTACCCTATAACACCACACAAATCACAACCCACATTAAAAAAATATATATATACCTCCATAATTAACAATTAAACAAATATTCTTAATTAAAAAAAATTAAAACAAATAAATCTTAATTTACTTCCCAAACCTTACCCCTAAAAAACCAAAACACAGTAAACACTCACCATGAATATTTATTAATCGATAAATTAATATTAATAATCAAAGCATTATTAAACATAAATTACTTTCCACCCTCTACCCCAATAAACACCATAACCCACATCTAAAATCATTACACAATTTCCATAAAAATTTTACATTAATAAATTAGAAGAATTTATTTCCACCCTTTACCACTATATACCCCACAACTTACATACAAAATTAATTACACAGTAGCCATAATTTAAGTGTGATTAATTAATTAGCATTAATTAACAAACAATTATTAATTAATTATAAATACATTACTTTTCACCCTATTCTCCTATGAACCCCACCACCTACCCCTAATGAATGACACAAATAACATAATTAGTTATACATTAATTAATTAATTAATAATGATTAACAACCAATTACTAAATATTTTATAATAAAATAACTCTTCCAATTAGCACTATAAAATATCAATTAAATAAATAATAATAAATACAAAATAGTAATACATTTATTATAATTAAATTACTTCCCACCCTATTCCCCTATAAAATCCACCACCCGCTCCTAAAAAAATGACACAATTAACATAATTGCCAATTAAATAATTATTAATAATTATCAGCCAATTAATTAATAATTAATTAATTCCCACAATTAACACTATAAAATCTAAATTAAATAAATACAATCATAAAAATGTACAATTAATTTATTATAATTACAATATTTCCCACCCTATTCCCCTATAAACCCACAACCAGCTCCTAAACAAATGACACAATTAGTACAATGTACAATTAATTAATTAAAAATAATTAACAACTAATTAATAAATAATTAATAATAAATTAATTCCCACAATTAACACCATACCATCTAAATTAAATAAATACTCATACATAAAAAATTATCATTAATTTATTATAAGTAAATTACTTCCCACCCTATTCCCCTATAAACCCACAAGCCGCTACAGAACTTAAAAACACAAAATTGAATTAAGATAAAATTAATAACTACCAAAGATTTAACACATATATTAAAAAACAAAACAAATTCTTACACAAAAAAATAGACCACATACTTTTAAAATACATCCTAAAATACATAACACTGATTAAAACAGCGGTATTTTAAACAACTTTATTATTGCAAACGATATTAACAACTTCGATATTCACACAAATGATATTCCTTACCTGCAAGTCCATATTCTTGACTATAATATTTTTTCTGTCGATATTTCTGTATCACGATATTTGAAACTCGATATTTGTGCTTGTCGAAATTTGTACACGATATTCCGTCTGTGCACCGCTTGTGCGACACACAGATGTAGCCTTTCAAACTTGTCTCAGGCCTGCCACTGCAGGGCCTGTGTGCACAATGTATTGCCACTTTAACTTGGCATTTGAAACTACTTGCTAATCCTTAAAACCCCTTTTAGTACATATAGGTCACCCCTAAAGTAGGCCCTTGGTAGCCCTATGGGCAGGGTGCTGTGTAAGTAGCCTTTCAAACCTGTCTCAGGCCTCTGCCACTGCACGGCCTGCACATGCAGTTGACTGCAACAGTGACGTGGCATGGCAAGTGGTGGCCATGTATATACTCACCTTTTACTACACATAGGTCTCCCCTAAGGTAGGCCTTAGTTATCTCTTTTAGCAGGGTGCGGTGTAGGTAAAAGGTAGGACATGTGCCTTTATGTGTGGCAGGTCATGGTATCGACAAACAGCCTATTTAATTTTTCACTGCTGTGAGACCTACTCCTCTCATAGGCTAGCATTCGGAACTCCCTTATATACTTTCAAGCCCTAATTACTCATCAGAAAGGAGTGGCGTTGCCATGTTTGGTATGTTTAGAATACTGGTGATTAATCCTGCTTACTGGTGTAGTTGGATTTTACATTACTATTTTAGAAATGCCGCTTTTAGAAAGTTCAGAAACAGAAAAACAGCGGTGTTGCACTCAATTGCACAAGAAAGTAAAACACTGTATTCAGCAGAAACAAATATACTAATTACAGTGTGCACCCTCTGAGGTGGTTCTACCCAACCACCTGATTCAAAAATGAAGAGATAAATAAGACCCAAGTCTTAGACAAAAGGTGCACTACTATTATACACTCTAAGAGTGTCTACCACATAATACACTTATAGTAAACTTGTTCAAATCAATAAACAGACATAATAGAATCACAACAGAGTCCAATTAATAACAATATTTCAATGAGTTGTCCTTGGCACAGTTATTTTGTTGCTCCTTCGTTATTTATTATTCGGACGCAGGTGTTTCATGGGACAAACAATTCATCATCTTTTAGATGTCATTCATATAGTTCCTGCGTGGATTATTATGCAAGTCCCAAGGCATTTCAGGTATCCAAAAACCCTTCTTCAGGTTATCTACAAACAAATTATAATAACAATGAGCGTACTTTATATGAAGCCAATCGAACCATTCAGTTATACCAAATGGCCCCTGTTTCCTGTGAGGTGGACTTCAATTACAAAATGTGCGAATCTCCTACAATGAAAACCAAAACAACAGCCCTACTTCAACTGATGCAAGAATCATATGAGAAAGTAGAAAAAGTAAAGGAGGAAAATGTGAAGGAAAAAAGAAAGAAGCCAAACTGTGAAAAATATGTACCAAAACCCGCATCTAACGTGCTCATCCCCGAGCAGCACAGTCTATACGACGAACTTGATGCAGTACACGTGTCCCTGGCAGCTAGCTGTAATCACATGCATATACGTGAACCGACATGCAAACCCATGCATCGATATAAGCCACTCCACTATCAAAATGAAATACCTACACGCTAGGCGATTTGGCAGCCAGTATCAACTGTCTGATTTCCCAATGAGTATAACTTTTACTGTTCCTGCACTGGCACCAATACAGAATATGGTCAACCTCAGATGGTTCCTGCTCGAATGTCAACTATATCCAGGTCCATGTAGGTCCCCCAGCATGTAGGGACGACTCCAACTATAACACAAAACCAATTGATTGGTCCCTACACACATATCCAAAATAACCACAGTGACTGTCAGTGTAAAAAGTCTAAAAGTTTATCCAACTCAGCCGAACTCCTGTGTAGGATGTTGTGTACTCCCCAGTCAACTGAGTCCTCAACTGACTCAACAATCTGTTGTGAAAGACCCCAACCAATACTTGCTGGACTCTCCAATGTGTACAAAGTTGTAGTCAAAAGTAGAGCACCCCCGCACAATGGGAGCAGCTCCCGCTGAAAATTAAACGGAACAGTCTAATATTTCTCATTCACGTTTAAATTACAGGCATGAATCCTAGTGCTAGAGGCCCGCGGAGATCCCCCGCTCTACTCATCAAACCTTCGCGGGGTCACAAATTGTAAGGCTCATTAATATTAATGAGCCTCTTCTAATTTGCAAGCCCATTGTGAATGCCAGCCCTCCAAGGGATGGTGGCCTGCTGGGCTCAGCAGACCACCATGTCTGGAACTGCTTTTTATTAAAGCACCTTTGTTTCTCAATGCAGCCCGTTTCCTTAACCGCTTCGGTGCTCATGACGAGCACAGCTCGTCATGAGGCCCAGTGGAGCTGGGCTCATGACAAGCTGGGCTCATCATAATGGTCGCGGCCCTCCCACGCGTGATTGATTCCCCGCCTGTGTGGGAGAATCAATCAGTGGGAAGGGATTGTGACGAGCTCAGCTCGTCATGAGCACAGCTCCACTGTGCCTCATGACGAGCTGGGCTAGTCAAATTTTGTTTCATTTTTTAAGGGCAGGGACCACTGCCTGCCCTTAAAAAGTTATTTTGTATGCAATTGCAAAGGGGAAGGGGCCCCCTGGGGACCCCTTCGCATTTGCAAATGCCTTACTGCCTACTTGAAGTAGGTGGTAATTGAGAGTGTTTTGCGACCGCAATTGCGGTCGCAAAACATTACTAAATTGTTTTGAGACTCGCTATTTGGAATGGAACGCCCCTTCCAAATAGCGAGTTGCAAAACCTATTTAGCGAGTCGCAAACAAATTGTGACTTGCTAATTAGGATATGTACATGGCTCAATATGTTTTTGCATGCGCAAACAAGTTCACAAACCCGTTTGCGCATGCAAAAACGGGTCGTACATCTGGCCCTTAGTGGATACCACAACACAAGAAGGTCTGGGTGTGACATGGGATACCTCTGCAGTCATCTGCATACTGATAGTTTTCTTGGGCTGGGAGAGGAGGTTCACGCATACATTTGTATGCATTGTGTCCTGCCCTCAAACAAAGGGATAATTTACTCCCTACTGACCATCTGGAGCCAGGGCTGGGTTGATTGTTGATTCTAAGGGTTCCTTTGAAGTCACCCCTTCATCAAAGAGATTTTTGAGTATAAGTACAGGGGTTCTGACCCCATGATGTTAGACACTGTGTAGACTTGTAACCAGACGTTGCTGGCTCTACAGTCTGCACATTGCCAGAGGAATGCTGTGCTGCCAGAAAAAACCACCATTTGTGTTGGCCTGCCGACTGCTGGGCTGCAGGAGGCACTGCCACTATTTATCTGGCCCTATTTGCTGGCCTGCTTCCTGTCTGCTTGCTATTTGTGCCCCCTGTACTCTCTGGGGACTGGTTGCTTGCCCTCTCCCTGTTCTTTTGGGATCTATGAGGATTCCATTAAGCAATACTTAGAATCGGCCGTGGACTTGTCAGTCCGGCCATCGCAAGCTTTTTAATCAGTGTGTGCTAAGTGCCATTTATTGCACCTTTTAATCTACACCAACATGTGGTGAGCATTGCCCCAGGATCTCCAGATAGCATGATAAATAGCTTTCACCTTTATGAAGGAGTAGCAAGTGTTTTTCTCTGGTGTGACCTCCCCTGGTGACGGAACAGCGACGTGCGACCTGCCTGGGGTCGATGTTGTGCCGTGGCTCCTAGCACAGCCGTTTTTTTTCAAAGAAGCACAGCCCCGGTAACTAAGGGTGGGCCAAAGAAGCAAGGATAGTTTGTCATCTTCGCCTAGCCTTCGTTGACAACAACAATGACTGAAGATGGAGGTGGTGGTCCCATGGGCTGAGAACAGCCTCGGAGAGGCATCCCTCACAATCTTTTTAAAAGAAGATGGCCCCAGGGAGGTAGTGGTCCCCGGGTGTCTCTGACACCCCCAATACAACTTGATTATGGTCCCAGTGAGGTGGTAATCTCCAGAGCCAGGGGAGAGGTCCAAGAAGCCACCCATAACCATCCATAATCCCCAGGGCAGTGGTGATCCATGGGGCATGGAAGGTCCATGAGATTCCCCTGATTTAGTTGTGGAATATGTTCCTGGGAAGGTGGTGGTCCCCTGGGTCCGGGGGGTCCTAGAGGCCCTCCCATTTAATCACAAATAAACTCTGGGGTGGTAGGCCCCGGGGCATTAATAATCCCCAGGATGGGTGGAACATGTGCTTCCCTTTCCTTATTTACAAAATGCCCCCAGTACTTGTCCCACCCGGGGACCAATTACTAACTAGGAGCAGGAGTCTGTGCTTCAATTGTTTTTCATTTTCAGTGGGACCCACGGATTTGATGCAGCTCCTGCCAAAAATGAAACCAAAAAATGCTTTTTGGGCCCTGTGGGGTCCCCGGGGGACTCCACCAAGAGGCCTAAGGGGTCAGGGTATTTCTGTTCTGACCCCATTTCTTTTTTTTTACATTATTTTTGGGACTCGGCTGAAGCCAAGCCCCAAGATGGTTGCTAACACTTCCTGGTTTGAAATGATGGCAGCCAATCAGATCTCAGCATGAGATCGGGAGGGGGTCGCAGATCATCCGCGTCCCCATATATACAATTAGAAGTTTATTTTTATAACTCTGCAACTACTGAACGGATTTATGAGTGAAATCTGAGCCTAACTATGACGTCCCTGTAACCTTTGGTCTTTTCAGTAAAAATATATATTACCTACTGGCAATCTCCAGTAGGTAGTTATAGTAAGGACTGAGTTTCCATAGGAAAATAATTTTTTGACCTACCTATATCTTTGGCGTCGTTTACAGTGATTCTTGATGTGTATAGAAAGTTTCAATGTGATCCATCAAGCAGGAACCGAAAAAAAGGGAGAGGGTAAAAAACCATGCGTTTGGGGGCGTGGCTTGGGCGGCAGAGCTAATGGCTGCCTGATTCCGTCGCTCTGTCGGATTGGAGAAAAGAACATTGCTCTCCCGCCGCATAAAGGATCAAGAGGAGCCAAGTGAAGATCCAGCCGTCAGAAGGTTCGCTGCTAAAGTGGATACCTTCATCACAATCGGCGGTGCCCTAACGGGGTAGAAATTCGAGGTTGTGTCTCGCCAATAGGAGCGAGTCGCGGGGGCTTAAAATGGCGGCAATGCAGCAATCACAACCGGAGACAAACTGAAACTGAACTGAAATCAAGAGCACCCAACTGAAACGCCAACATAAGCACCCTTACCCGCCAAAAGGGTGAGTGAGCATCCACCAAGGATGGTTAAGGTAAGCTAAAGCCATTCAGATTATTCTGGCAGGTGCCGTGCGACTGATACACACATGCCCGCTTCAGCAATGATGGCTAGTTTTTAAATGGCGGCAGATTATTAAACCTCCCTTTCACCAAATCGGCCAGGGCCAAGAAACCATTTTGCCACTTCAGTGAGCGCTGCAACTGGCGAAATCTGATGCACGTAAGAGAACTGTGGTTTTTACCTATAGCTACTTTGCAGTCATGAAAGCGGCAGATAAAATGGTGGGTACCAGAAGAGTATGAGAAGAAAGGCTTTACTCGATTGCGAGATGCGGGTGTTATGCATATGGTAGCCAGTAATGTAAGCGGAGCCGAACGATCACGACACAAATGAAGCAATTGTGTTTTTATTAAGTGTTCAGACTTAGCGCTAAACGAGAATAGCACTGCCGCGAGTCAAGAGCTGAATTCCAACAAAATGGCGCCTGCCCAACGAGGTCTATAAGAAGGTCCGAGCTTCCCGATGCATAAGCTCAGCTAATAGCGTATGTGCCGCATGCTTGCTTTATGTACTTGATTGGGAAACAAGGAGACCCTACCCACAAGGAGCCTGGGTATTATGTGCTGTAAGGAAACAATAGCTCATGTGGATTAATACTTATCAATATAGTATGTATTCTAAAATAATGATCAAAAAAGAAAAGGGGATTACGAGAGATGTCAGAAGAAAAGGCAAAGCCATACACGTTAGGTCTTTTTGTGAAGAAAGTTCTTCGTTTATATTACTAGAATATTTACACAGGAAGTGGACATAAATACACAATACAAATTGACATTAAACATGCAAATTACAAATTACAAATTAGTGTCCCAATGAAAAAAACCTAAACAGACAAATAACATAAAATGCGACATACAAACAAGGTTTCCATTTCTCTTTACAAAGGCAATCACAAACAATTAATGATTCAAATTAGCAACACTTAAATATTATAAGTGTTGATTTAGTGATTTGCCTATCGCGTCAACGGCGTTTCGACCCTATTCCAATTTAAAGGGTATAATATTTAAGTGTTGCTAATTTGAATCATTAATTGTTTGTGATTGCCTTTGTAAAGAGAAATGGAAACCTTGTTTGTATGTCGCATTTTATGTTATTTGTCTGTTTAGGTTTTTTTCATTGGGACACTAATTTGTAATTTGTAATTTGCATGTTTAATGTCAATTTGTATTGTGTATTTATGTCCACTTCCTGTGTAAATATTCTAGTAATATAAACGAAGAACTTTCTTCACAAAAAGACCTAACGTGTATGGCTTTGCCTTTTCTTCTGACATCTCTCGTAATCCCCTTTTCTTTTTTGATCATTATTTTAGAATACATTCTATATTGATAAGTATTAATCCACATGAGCTATTGTTTCCTTACAGCGCATGCTTGCTTTAAACACGAGCCCCCGAAGACCTAAAAGCAGACTTAACATTGCCAGGAGAGTACTGTTAGCGGGCCACCTCCTGATTGTACTGGCGTGAACCTGCCTGATCCCAACATGGTGACCATCAGGAATAGAGGATAACCCCATCCGTCAAAGTGGAGCCGGTGCACGAGGCAGACACATCTTAATCAGCGTGAAAACTTTAAAATTGCTACATAACACGCATGCAGCACGCTACTGCTTTGCTTGTCGCGAGTCAAGGCATGAGCGGCTAAGGAGCCCAATGCAGATTTGGCTCGGAAGCGTGTTGTTACCTGGGTCTGCGAACACCAAGCGCTACCCTCCTGTCAAGCGTACAGGCTCTGGTTGCACTACTTGAGCACGGACACGCTAGCGGAGAGAGTCGCCCATTAGGTTTCTCATCAGCGCAAACTTGCTGGTCCTAAAGCTGGACCGAGAGCGGCTCCACCTGCTAGCTAGCACTTCATACTCAAGAACAAAGGGGAATTACAGACATTCTAAAGACATACTCCGCACACAATAAGACACTTGCAGAGGCCGGCTACCAAAGATTGTAGGGCATCAAGACCAAAGGTGCAGCAACCCATCACCCGCAACCCATCACCCGCTGCCCTCAACCACTCTAATGCTCCTGCTACGAACCAACAGCTTTACCCTTGGCTTTACACCAACTCCAGCACTGTATGTTGCAATTACAGGTGTACCAGCAGGGCCAGCATACTCGCTATTAGATAAGAGAGGGTCCACCCCAGAAAACGCACGTCAAAATACAGGAGCCACGCTGTCCACGTGACGCCAGCTGGAGGGAGACTAACAGAAGGACAACTGGACACACAATTTGAACCCAGGAGCCTCACAAGGTGACCCACAAAATCATGGCCGAAAGGGAATCCAAGCTACACCAACAAAAAAGAAGCAAAGCAGATCTAATACCCTCAGACTCTCCACTCAAGATGAAACCGGACATCAACAGCACCGTGGACAGAATATATGACGTTACTTCGCATGCGTTTAGTACGCATGCCATTACTATGCGTCGTTAGTACGACCGCGTTTTTAGTTCGCATACCTTTCCTACGCAATTCGGAACAACGAATTGCAGTAGGGGGTGCTGGATGTTGGAATAGTATAATTTACTATTCCAACTCCAGTCTATGCGGACACTAGGGAAGGTGTTGGATTTTAAATCCAACACCTTCCCCCCCTAACGCAAGTCGCTGTTCCGACTTGCTTAGGAAAGGTATGCGAACTAAAAACGCGTGCGTACTAACGTCCGCGTAGTAACGGCATGCGAAGTAACGCATGCTAAGTAAACGCCGTTTACCCCCTGGACATGATCCTAAGGAAGCTGGCAGAGGTTCACTACCTTGCAAAATCAACAAAACAAACCACTGACGCTATTCAACTTGAAATTGCGGCCATTAGACCCGATCTAAACACAGTGAATATTAGACTAGCAGTGGCTTAGCAAAGAATTAGTGATATAGAAGATACTGCCGGCAACTCAAGTCGGGAGCTGAAGGCCTTAACAAAGCTGACCTCAACACTACAAAAACAAGCAGCGGAGCAGGAAGACCGTAATCGTCGGGGGAACATTTGAATACTTGGGGTCCGGGAGGGCTCGGAAGACCCTGCAGGCTTGTGCCGGGCATTCCTTGAAGACTGGATCCCTAAGCTTACCAACCTAAAGTTCGACCAACAGTTCGAACTGGCTCATGCGCACAGAATGCTCTCTTTTAATTCCAGGTCAAGACGAGGACCCCGTCCGATTATCTGCAAAGCATTAAGATCTCAGCACACTAATACTATCCTCAATCATGCACATAAAAATCAACAAATTGTTTGCAACGGACATAAAATCATTTTCACACAAGATTACTTGAAGCCCACCGTCGACACCAGGAAAGGATTTCTTACCCAACGTGACAAATTAAGGAACAATAACATCCCGTTCTCCTTCATTGGCCCGGCCAAATTCAGGATAACCGATGGTGGAAGACACCACTACTCCACTACTTCAGCGATCCTAAGGATCTGGCGTCATTCTTGGAAGGCCCAACACCTCAGGACATGGAGGCATCTCAACCCACCACTAACAAAAGAAGATCTTCTTCAGACCCAGGCAAGGGATGCACTAAGACACTGCTTCTTCGCCGGACAGGCTAAGTGCTTCTAACCATTATCTACCTCATGTTTTGACACTCTCTGTGATGCTGGCATCACGACTACTGAAGTTGCCATAGTTCTTATGGTCCTGTAGGCATATCTTCCTTAGATTCTATATACCTATTATGTTTTTGAACACTATATTTTGAGATGTTAAGTCCTGTAGACTCACTGTTTTACTAATATGGGGAATACATCTCCTTCAGTGCCTCGCTATATGCTAGCTACATATTGGCTCACGTATAGATATAAGGAGATTCACGACTTAAACTTTCATAAATAGATAATCTCTATGAGACGGAAAGACGATCCTGCCGTCGCACCTCCTACATTCGAAGCTCTACAGGGGTGGGTAGCAGGGAGTGGGGGGGGAAGAACCCCAGAAACTCCAGGAAGATCTCTTCAATGATTATATAAATGCCTTTGGGGTTCTCAGTCTTTACCTTTTCTTTTTTCTAGCTTCCTTTTTCTTTTTCACCTTCTCTCCTTCTCTAGGCGGGGCTCGGAACTGTGTAATGCATGGACAGCTAGGTAGATTGGGCAAACGTGAGTATCCGAAATGTGGGCTGTACTGTTTAAAACGTACCAAGAAAATGCATAGGAACTATCCCCGCTGGGGGGGCATGGTAGCGGCCATTGTCATTAATTTCTCTCCCGGGACAGGTAGTGCCCTTAGGCTGTTATTCTCTTTACTCAAAGTATCTAATTCATATTCCCCTATCTCATGGCCAGCAATAATACGTTTGCCCTAGCAACTGTTCTCAATATACTTTCTCTAAATGTCAAGGGTCTGAATCACCCAATTAAATGCCATAAAATCCTGGATTATCGGGCCAAAACCAAGGGGGATATCATCCTATTACAAGAAACTAAGCTGTCACTGGAAGACGCCAAACTTATTAGAGGTAACTGGATCTCACAAATAGCCTGTTCTCCCGCGGATAAAAAGAAACGTGGAGTGATAACATTGATATCAAAGAATTCCAATATTTCGATAGAAGCCCAGTCGCACGATGACGAGGGCAGACTTCTAATCACACACCTGAGGAAGGGAGAAGACCTACTTCATGTAGCAAATATATACGGCCCCAACGCTGACGACCCAGTCTTTTGGACTGAGGTTTCCAATAAGCTGGAAGTTTTCCCACTAGAGGGGCTCATGGTGGTAGCAGGAGATTTCAACATTCCATTAGATCCTATAATAGACAGACAATGCGCCTGCCGCTACTAAACCACAAACTCGCATGCAGTACTACAAAATATCTGCTCTAAATTTAACCTTAAGGACGCATGGCGCCTTCAACATCCAGACACTAGGGACTACACTTTCTACTCTAACCCTCACAAATCATACACCAGGATAGACTATATTCTCATCTCTGGCACACACACAAGATTAATTGAACACTCAAACATAGCTCCTAGGCTAGTGTCTGACCACTTGTGTATTAGCCTAAAACTAGCCGGTTGCCACAATGAGTCCGTCCCTAAGAGATGGCGTTTTAATAACGATGTACTTTCTGTCCCTGTAGATATTAAGAAGATCAAGGATGCAATAGTAGACTACCTTAAACACAATGACAATACTGAGACCAATACAGAAACTCTCTGGGACGCGGTAAAGGCTACTATTAGGGGCACAATAATTCAAATCAAAACAAAAATTAACAAAAGTACAGATCTGAGACTAACTCAGCTTGAGCAAGAGATTAAAAACTTAGAATTTTCCCACGCCTCGTCTTTACATGATAGCAAGATCCTCACACTCCTAACACAAAACAAATATGAGTATAACAACATTTTAAGCGAAAGAGCAGGACTGTGGGTTAATAAGTACAAAACCCTCAACCTATGCAAAGCTAATAAAGCAGGGAAACTCCTTGCCTCCTATCTCAAACACAAACAGAACCAATATGTCATCCCAGCCATTAAAGACGCTAACAAGCATACTTACACCGAACACAAGGACATTCTTAAAACCTATAGAGACTTCTATGAGGAACTCTACAAAAATGATCAGACCCTCAATGTAGATATATGTACCAAATATCTCAATAGACTCAACTTGCCACAACTAAGTAAGGAGGACACAATTAAACTAGGACAGTAAATCAACAGCACAGAAATTGAAAAGGCAGTTAAATCATTAAAAGACAACAACGCCCCTGGGCCAGATGGGCTCACGGCCTCTTTCTATAAAACCTTCCTTAACCAGCTAAAACCAACCATGAAACAAGTCTTTAACCACACAGCATCTAAAGGGATCACATCAAACACAATGTCAGTGGCTAACATAATAGTCATTCCGAAAGAGGGCAAGGACCATCTATTACCGAAAAACTATAGACCCATAGCACTTATTAACGTAGACTGTAAAATTTACGCTAAGATTTTTGCAGTCAGACTCAATACCCTCATCCCCAAACTAATAAGCAACTCCCAAGTTGGTTTCTTATGCTCACGAATGTCCAATGATAATACCGGTCTTTTATGCCACATCTTAGAGGATACTGCCACCAAATCCGAGCCTGCAGTAGCAATCACACTAGATGCCGAGAAGGCCTTTGATAGAGTCTCCTGCGCCTTCTTGGAACGATGTATGCACTCTTTTAACTTAGGTGAGAACTACATCCGCATGGTTATGGCCCTATAGAAAATACCATCAACCTGTATTGCTGTTAATGGCTCACCTTCTGAACCCTTCCGTCTGCAGCAGGGCACTAGACAGGGATGCCCACTCTCCCCATCCTTATTCCTACTGGCGCTGGAGCCCTTGATCCAGGACATCAAGCTAAATCCAAACATAAAAGGGGTCGATATCAATGGCGCCCAAGTGAAACTAGCTGCTTACGCAGATGACATACTAATAGTAACGGAACAACCAAAAACATCAATAACAGCCTTAATTGATACAATCACAGAATATTCAGTCCACTCAGGTTATAAACTTAACAGAATGAAATCAGAAATCAAACCACTAAACGTCCATGGTACGAGAGATATCACGGGGAATTTGGGTTTAACCTGGCAAACAGGCTATATCAAATACCTGGGTATTGAATTTGGCAGCAACCTATTAGACACACTACACCAAAACGAGAAAACAATACTAGAGAAAATTAAAAAGCTGCTGGACTCTTGGTCTCCAAAATTCATCACGTGGTGGGGCAGAGTCGAAACTATTAAAATGATGATCACCCCGATGGTTAACTATCTCATCAGTATGCTTCCACTCCTTCTTACGGATGACTTCCACGACAAAATAGATAGCCTTATCACCAAATTTCTCTGGCGCGGGAAAAAAGCAAGAATTAGTATCAAAAAGTTAAGACTGGACAAAACCCTAGGCAGGGTAAATCTCCTGGACTTTAGGATATACCAGTTAGCCTTCGTGGCAAAACAAGGCACATATTGGATCTCGCCACCTACTGGATACACCCCGATGTCGTTAGAAGTGGAGAGAGCTAGCCTTAATAATCTAAGCCCCTTAGTACTCCTCAGAACAAATAAGCTCTACCCACATACCTCCAAGCCCATCTTTAAAAATACAAAAATTGCACTCCTCAGGGTTGATAAAAAGCTGGAGAATAGTATTAAAGGCTCTAAAATGGATTCACTCTGGTCCAATAGCAAAATAAGGTACCAAGGCAAGAGTTTATCCCTCGACACATGGAGCAATAAAGGTATCCTCTTCCCGTGTCAACTAGAAAAAGGTGCATACCCAGTAACTTTCTCAGAGCTCCAAGCAAGTTATAACCTAGCTGACATTGAATTTTACAACTTCCTGAAAATAAGAACGGCCCTCTCAAAAATCAAATTTTCCTCCGTCTGACCATCAATCCCATTGTTTGTGTCAAACAATGACAAACTAGGCCACCAGGTCTCCCCGATCTATAAGCTCCTCCGCCCGCAGACATCTAATCTCAATAACAAGACTATAGCCTTTTGGGGGCAGCAACCTTCGGTCCCACCAAAGGAACAGATATGGCCCACAGTGTGGAGCTCTGTCTCACATAATAGCATCTCACCAGTCCTCTCTCAAACCGAATTTTGGCTGCTACACAAAGCATTCTGGACACCTGCCCGACTTTTCTCATTAGGCCTCTGAGAAGACGCAACATGATGGAACTGCAACCAAGAAACAGGGGATCTAGCCCATCTTATATTTCATTGCCCAATAGTAAAACCATTCTGGGAGGAAATTTTTGCCTTTTTAAATGGATTGTTTAAATGTACTTTGGTCAAAGAATTCTCCACCCTACCTGTGGCATTCTTGAACGCAAACCTAAGAAACGACTATGATAAAGCCCTACTTGACCTGTTACTAATATCTGCAGTGAAAGTGGTTCTTGTCAATTGGAAGGACACTAGCAAAACTTCCTGTAAATGCTGGATAAACTGGATCACCCACCTCAGAGGGGCAGATAGCATTGCATTACAAAACTCGCCGTGGAAACCCTCAACCAGGATGATGTGGAACACTTTGGACACTTACCTTGACTCTTATGAACCTCCATGAACCTCCATGAACCTCAACTTATGCCCTTATATCATAACCTGTGCCTTACTCTGTATCACTTGCTTATCAGTATGTATTTGTTATTACTTGTACCAGGCGGGTATAGGCTAGACATACCAGAAGGGTCTACCTCCGCACCAGCATATGTAAAACTGAGGAAATATGTGTTACTGCTTGAAATACCGTAGCCCTCTCTTCCTTCTTTCTCTTCTCTTTCTCTCCTTTCCCCTCATTTTCCTTGCCTTTCTCTTCATTCCTTTTCCTTTTCTACTAGCGTTCACTTGGGTTAGATTCTTGTTATCCATGTAGGCGTATTAACACCACTATGCGACTGTGCACGTGATAACTTTGCCTCACACTTATGTTATATTGTTTGCTGACCCTGAGACAGTATTATTTTGTATTTGTATTTCCTTCCCAAACAATTTCAAAGTATTTTGAAAATAAAAAAAAAACACAAAAAAAAACATGGGTTTCCCATGTAAATTCCCATAGGACCTTTAGCTACATCTACTGCCTGAACTGCTGAACTGAATTACACCAAATTTTGCAGAAAGGTAGATGTTGGGCCAGGGAAGTGTCTTCTTTTCATTTGGTCAAAAAGCCAAGGATTACTTGGACATTAGTGTTACACACATATTTCGCTCTTACAGAACCATTCACATTCAGCAGTTACAATTACCTGAGCTAACTCTAACTTACCCTCCTGCAATCCACTGCTTATGACCTCACATATTACTTCACTCAGGCTGTTCTCCCAACAGACTGATGCAGACAACAGATACTGCTCTCATCTTTTTGTTTATTTCCTTATTCCATTCCCCAAATGTTTGCCATGATGCGTTTTGCCCAGCATTTGCGGTTTTGATTACATTGATATATATATTTTTTTTGTAGTTTTATATAGTGCAAACTTGACCTGAAGGTATCAGAGCGCTTTACATAGCACCAGTTGTGTTACATGAGGACACATTCATTTTTGTTAGGTACTGGGAGATTAAGTGATTTTCCCAGAATCAGAGGATGTTCAACGTCATTGCCGAGACCCGAACCCAGTTCCCCAGATACGAGGTCGGCCTCCCTAGCCGTTAGGCTAATTCATCTACATATGTATATATATATATATATATATATATATTCACTTAAAAAACCATAGGTTTCACAAATGTTATAGTTAGCTGGACATTTCACTCGAAAAAAAACAATGAAATTCCCCCGTTATAGTTAGTTCAGGCAACTATAACTCACGCGACCGCAATCCACTGCTGATGACGTCAGATATTACATCACTGTATTTAGACACTTATTTACCCATTTATTCTTCCATTAATCTTTAGCTTTACATATTATTACAAATATTTATTTTACAGAAAGACACATATGTCATCAGTGATGTAATATCTGACGTCATCAGCAGTGGATTGCGGTCGCGTGAGTTATAGTTGCCTGAACTAACTATAAGGGGGGAATTTCATTTTTTTTTTTCGAGTGAAATGTCCAGCTAACTATAACATTTGTGAAACCTATGGTTTTTTAAGTGAATTTGCAAGGTTTTTTAAATGCTAATTCCTAACTATAACGTGTGTGAAACCCATGGTTTTTTTCTGTGATTTTCAAAGGTTTTTTAAATGCTAATTTATTTATATATATTTTTTTTATGGCATTTACAGCTTGCGCGCAACATGCGCGCACTGTGCGTGTACCTTTCCGATTTTTTCTCACCCTTAGGGGTGCTTCAGGGACCCCCTGACAAAGGCTAGGGGGTCAGAAACTCTCTACCCTGCCCCCTTTTCACGTTCTTATATGTTTTTTTTAAATTGTTACCGTGCGCACCCCGCGATTTTTCGAAAAAAAAAAATAATGTTTTTTTCACCCTTGGGGTCCTTCTGTGACCCCCTGACAAAGGCTAGGGGGTCAGGAACTGTCCACCCTGCCCCCTTTTCACGTTCCCCACATTTGTTTTTCACTGCCTCAGACTGCGAGAGACAAAATGGCGGCCGACACTTCCTGATTTCGACCGATTCGAATGTTTACTGACATCTAACAACTATCAGAATTTCGCTCGCGCACGTAACCGTGCGCGCGTATAGATATTGATATGCTTTTAAATGCTTTTTTCTCAGGATATACTGAACAGATTTACACCAGACCTGCAAAAGGCACTTCCCTGACCTGAGGACTACCTCTCTGCCAAATTTCAAGTAATTCTGTTCAGCCGTTCGGGCTGTACCTTCGACTAAAGGTCCTATGGAAAAATGCATGGGGAAAATGCGTTTTGGGACCCCCCTTTTTTCTCGGCCCCTGCTTGTCGAATCACCCCGAGACTTTCAGGGTAGGAGCTGAACGGAGCACCCCATTTGTTTTGAAAATTTCGGCGCCAAAGTTATTCAAAATAGAATTTTGAGATTTCCTATGGAAACACGGTCCTAACTATAACTATCTACTGGCGACCGCCAGTAGATAATATATATATATATAAATATATATATACATCTATATATTACCTACTGGCGGTCGCCAGTAGGTAGTTATAGTTAGGACCACGTTTCCATAGGAAATCCGCAACATTCTATTTTGAATAACTTTGGCGCCGGTCGACGAATCCTCGCGAATTTTTCAAAATAGGTGGGGCGCTACGCTCCGCTCCTACCCTGAAAGTCTCGGGGGGATTCGTCAAGCGGGGGCTGAGATAAAAGGGGGGTCCCAAAACGCGTTTTTCCCATGCATTTTTCCATAGGACCTTTGGACAGGGCTACAGCCCGAACGGCTGAACAGAATTTAATGAAATTTGTCTGAAAGGTAGTCCCCAGGTCAAGGAAGTGCCTTTTGTAGGTTTGGTGTAAATCTGTTCAGTAGATTCTGAGAAAATAGCCTTTAAATCAATATATATATCTGAGCCAGCTTACGGTGCGCTTACGGTACGCTTACCGTACGTGTACGGTGGCGTGCGCGAGCGCGATTCTGATTGGCTCTTAGATCTTAGTAAACATTCGAATCGGCCAAAACCAGGAAGCGGCGGCCGCCATTTTCTCTCTCGCACTGAGAGTGTGGATTAAAACACAAAGCCCAAAAACATGTAAAGGGGCTGTTTTGGATGCTCCAAAACACCTAGCCATGTTGAGGGAGTCCCCAAAGATCCCCCAAGGCCAAAAACGGAATTTTTATTTTTTCGCTAATTTCGCCGATTACGCTTACCGTACGCGTACGGAAAAAAAATAGTAAAAAAAAAAAATTATCCACACTCTCCCCACCCCGTGTGCAAATGGTGCCCGTAGCGCACCATTTGTGCATGGCTTATAACAGATAAGAAAAAGTAAAATATTACCTATCAAAACGAAGTGCATCATATGTCCTCCATGTGCGCACGGTGCGCGAAGCGCATCGTGCGTAAATGGCCCATCTAGCGTAACGTGGGCACGCGGTGCGCGTAGCGCACCGCGTGCCCACCGTGCGTGCACGGCACTAACTGCGTAAAGTGGGCGCGCGGTGCGCGAAGCGCACCGCGTGCTCACTGTTCCGCAGCTCACGGAACGAACTGCGTTAAGTGGGCGCGCACGCCACGAATGGCGTAAAGTAACTTAGCATTTAAAAAACCGTACAAATTCACTGAAAAAACCATAGGTTTCACACACGTTATAGTTAGGAATTAGCATTTAAAAAACCGTACAAATTCACTGAAAAAACCATAGGTTTCACACACGTTATAGTTAGGAATTAGCATTTAAAAAACCTTGCAAATTCACTGAAAAAACCATAGGTTTCACACATGTTATAGTTAGCGGAAATTTTACTGATAAAAAACCAATGAAATTCCCCCGTTATAGTTAGTGCAGGCAACTATAACTCACGCGACCGCAATCTTCTGCTGATGACATATGTGTCTTTATGAAAAAAAAATATTTGTAATATATGTATAGCTAAAAATTTATGGAAGAAGACATGGGCAAATAAGTGTCTAAAAACAGTATTAGCATCAGCAGAGGATTGCGGTCGCGTGAGTTATAGTTGCCTGCACTAACTATAACGGGGGAATTTCATTGGTTTTTTATCAGTAAAATTTCCGCTAACTATAACATGTGTGAAACCTATGTTTTTTTCAGTGAATATATATATATATATATTATCTACTGGCGGTCGCCAGTAGATAGTTATAGTTAGGATCGTGTTTCCATAGGAAATCTGAAAATGCTATTTTGAATAACTTTGGCGCCGGTTGACGAATCCTCGCGAAATTTTCAAAACTAATGGGACGCTCCGCTCCTACCCTGAAAGTCTTGGGGTGATTCGTCAAGCGGGGGCCGAGAAAAAAGGGGGGTCCCAAAACGCGTTTTCCCCATGCATTTTCCCATAGGACTTTTAGTCAAAGGTACAGCCCGAACGGCTGAACAGAATTACTTGAAATTTGGCCATAGGTTTCACATATGTTATAGTTAGGTGGACATTTCACTCGTAAAAAACCAATGAAATTCCCCCGTTATAGTTAGTTCAGATAACTATAACTTGCGCGACCGCAACTCTATCACAAGGATGATTTCATCAGTGATGTCATGAGTGATGCCACTGACCATGTCATGAGTGATGTAATATGTGATGTCCTGAGCAGTGGATTGCGGGCGCGCGAGTTATAGTTATCTGAACTAACTATAACGGGGGAATTTCATTGGTTTATTACGAGTGAAATGTCCACCTAACTATAACATGTGTGAAACCTATGGTTTTTTAAGTGAATTTGCAAGGTTTTTTAAATGCTAATTCCTAACTATAACGTGTGTGAAACCTATGTTTTTTTAAGTGAATATATATGTTGTCTTTGAGTTATCGGATCAACTCCTGCTCACCTCCGTTGCGGACGAAGCTATGGATGCTGCCAGATATGGCCCGTGACTGCACGAGGAGCCGAGTGCACTGTCACTTTGACTCACATCCTGCTGGAATCCTGTATCGGGGGCTGGAGCATCAGGGGGACCCAAGGGAACCTGTGGACATTATTTTTGCCTGACTTGCCCTTCCCAAAACAACGCGCCTTTTCCCTGCAGCCTTCCCCTCGCAACCCGTCACCAGAAACATTGCACGTGACGAGGGGGCGGTATCTTTCCTCCTATGGGGTTATAGCAGGACACATAAAGGCGGGGTCTGAGGTATATTCAGGTAACAGCGGCGTCTGAAGAAGGCTACAACGCCGAAATGCATCATGCCTATGCTGTTTTCAAATTAAAGATTCCCGTGGATTCCCCATTGTGGCCTCTTACCTTTTCTTCATTGGAGGGGATTTGTTCATATATAAATATATATATATATATATATATATTACCTACTGGCAGTCGCCAGTAGGTAGTTATAGTTAGGACCTATTATCCATAGGAAATCCGCAACATTCTATTTGGAATAACAGTGGCGCCGGTTAACGAATCTTCGCGAAAATTTCAAAACTTGTGGCCCGCTCCTATCCTGAAAGTCTCAGGGTGATTCGTCAAGCAGGGGCCGAGAAAAAAGAGGGGTCCCAAAACGTGTTTTCCTCATGCAATTTTCCATAGGGACCTTTAGTCGCAGCTACAGACCGAACTGCTGAACGGAATTACACCAAATTTGGCAAAAAGGTAGCCCTTGGTTCACACTCGTGCCTATAAATGGTGTAAATCCGTTCAGTAGTTCCTTAGAAAATCAAAAGTAAAATCATAGATATATCTATGGGCGCGGTAGATCCGCGCACCCTGCCGAGCACGAGCTGTATGCTAATTGGCTGTCAATACTCCAAACCAGGAAGTGTTGGCAGCCATCTTGTGCCTCAGTAGAACCGAGGCACAAGAAAAGAGAAGAAAAAACGTGCAGAACGCAAAAAGGGGGAAAGGTAGAAACACCCTGACCCTCTAGGCCTGATTAGGGGGTCCCACATGGACCCCTGGGGCCCTCAATTTATTTTTTTTCTTTAAAAAATCGGCAAAATCCGCGCTGGGCGCGCGGATCCTGCCGATAAAAAAATAAAACGAAGCGCAGCCTCCCGCGCTTTGTTGCTAATTTGCACCCAGGGGGGCCAAATCCCAGGGGCTATGGAAGTATTGGGTTGGGGGCTCAAAGGGGCCCCCAGCCCCGAGGACCACCACCCCACGGGGCTTTCTAAATTGGTGGGAGGGGGGCCATGCGGCCCCCCCCCTGGAGCCAATGATGGCCCTGGGGACCGCCACCCCCCAGGGCCGGCTCCTGCAGTGTCCTGGGGTGCACACCCCCGGGACACTGCTGTTTGCTATGGCAGGGCCAGAGCCGCGTGGCTCCCGCCCTGCCATAGCAAACTTGGTTTGAATTTTGAAAGAGAGAGCAGGAAAACCTGCTCTCTCTTTCAAAATTTAAACCAAATTGCTTTCCCACACGGGGAGATGCATGTTAGCAGCTAAGGCAAGCCCGTCTGCGCCCGTCTGCGCCCGTCCGCGCCCGTCCGCGTCCCGGCTGTGGCCGTGGCCCCCCACTCTGCTTCACGGATGGGGGGAACGCGCGCAGCCCTGATGTACGTTAGGGATGAGCTATGTAACTTGTTCTTATCTGTATGCTCCTCTCACCCTCAGTTCGATTTGGCAGATGCTCAGGAGCATATTCTGTTCTATATGTGGCTTTTGTCTCCCGGTCCCCTCCTCGACTGTCTCATTCGCCCCAGGCAGTCGGCCAAAGCAGGATACGACTCCGCCCATCTCTGCCGCATTAATTAATGTACATTCACTTAAAAAACATCACGCCGACATCTCTGAGCTCCTTTCGGATCACCCGGTTGATCTTCTGTTTCTTACGGAAACGTGGCTCGATTCCAACGCTGACCCTTTTATCACCCTGGCTATCCCTCCGGGGTACAAAGTTGCTAGGGCCGACCGATTAGATGGAAGGGGGGGTGGTGTTGTGGTTATTTTCAGAGAAAGGTGGGAGCTTATTAGGGGTGAGTCTTATGATTGGGGGCCTGGAGAAGCGTTAGACTTTAGCATCAGGCTGTCCCCTCACTTTCTTTTAGGGGGGTCGCTGGTCTATCGCCCCCCTGGCCTGGCCAATGCCACCATTCTGGAGTGGGGTGATAAGCTAATTTCTAGGGCGCTTCGTTTCCCCCATTTCCTATTCCTCGGCGACTTGAATATCCATTTGGATCAGGGGTCGGGTACTGATGCTATGCTTCTTAAAGATATGCTTCAGCTTGCCCAGTTATCCCAATGGGTTCTTCTCCCCACACATCAGGCTGGACACATCCTTGATCCTATCTGCTCTAATTTTAACATTCTGGCAGAGGATCCTCTTCCCCTTGTGTGGTCGGACCATCTCATTACTTTTTTCTCCTGGAAGGCTGCCCTCCCCTTGCTGCAGAATCTATCTCGCGGAAACCAACCTTCAAAAAGGTGGATCCCACCTCTCTGGCTGGGGCCTTGGCGGCTTCTAGGCCGTCCCTTACGGGTGATCTTGCAGAGAGCTTGGCGACTTTTACTAACTGGCTTGACAAGTCTATGTCTTCGCTCGCCACTCCCACTTCCTCCCGGTCTTCGAGAGTTTCGCCATCTAAACCTTGGTTTTCGCATGATTTACGCCTGCTCAAACAAGAGTGCAAGAAGCTGGAGCGGATTTGGCGTCGTCAAAAGTATTGTCCTTTGGCCAAGGCTGCTTTGAGGGCCAGGCAAAAGATCTATTACTCGGCCATCCTCCTGGCTAAAAAACAATACTTTACTGACCGTATTGAGCAGGCTGGCAATAATTCAAAGGAGATATTCCATATAGTCCAGAGCTTCACAGCCCCTGCTGCTCTTAAGTGTTCGGGCCCGGTCTCTGTTGACTGGTGCAATACCCTTTTCTGTTTCTTCTCGGATAAAATCCGGTTGATACAGCAGTCCTTAATGGTATGTGCAGCTCCATGGCTGGATGACGGACAGACGGTGCCTCTTCAGGGTGCCTCAAATCACGTCCTGTCGGTCTTCTCGCCGGTTGATCCCGCCAGCACTCTCAAACTGCTTAAGGGCCTCAAGTCCGGCTCCCCCACTGATTGCTGTCCAGCTAGATTGTTGGCAGCGGTCGCAGAGACCATTAATTCGGAGGTCAATGTCATTATCAACCTCTCTCTTGAGGAGGCTTGGGTTCCATCGGAATGGAAGCAGGCCAAAATTCTTCCTTTATTGAAGAAACCGGCCCTTGACCCCTCACTGCCCTGTAATTACCGTCCTATCTCCCTCCTCCCCAGCCTTGCTAAGGTATGTGAGAAGGCAGTGACTAGACTACTCTCCGATTTTGTGGAAAGATCTGAGGCCCTGCACCCAGCCCAGTCTGGGTTTCGGGCTTCTTATAGCACGGAGTCGGCGTTAGTTGAGATCTCGGAGGCAATTCGGGACTGTTTAGATGCGGGTGGCAGAGCAGCTCTGGTGATGCTTGATCTGTCAGCCGCATTTGATACGGTGCCACATGCCAGACTGCTTTCCCGCCTCTCCGAGATTGGTGTCTCTGGCCTGGCTTTAGCCTGGCTGAGGTCCTTTCTGGAGGGCCGTACCCAACAGGTTTGGCTGCCCCCCGCTGCCTCACTTCTACAGGAGGTCTCTACCGGTGTCCCCCAGGGCTCGTCACTTAGCCCCCTCCTTTTTAACATCTATGTTACACCGCTGGTCTTCTTGGCCGAGAAGCTGGGGGCTAAGGTGATAGCCTATGCTGACGACACCCAGCTTCTTTTCACCTGGAGCAAGGGGGATGATTCCGTGCTGCCTGTACAGAAGTGTTTGTCCTCGGTATTTGGTTGGCTTGCCAGGGCTCAACTCAAATGCAATGAAGACAAATCGGAGATTCTTCTTTATGGTAACTTCCCCTCGGACTTCAGATGCAAGATTTGGCCCACGGACCTTTCCCCCCCCTCTTCCAAGGGGAGCTCCGTAAAAAATCTTGGAGTGAGGTTCGAGGACAATCTGTCTTTCTCGGTCCAGGTGAAGAAGATCTCGGGTGGTTGTTTTGGCCTTCTTAAGGTTCTCAGGAGTTTTCTCCCATTTCTCCCTAGAACGGCGAAGGAAACGGTTGGAAACGGTTGGAAACGGTTGTAGTCCAGGCGGTTGTCCCGCCTGGACTACGCCAATGCCCTCTATGCTGGCCTGCCTGGCTACTCCTTGAACAAACTTCAAGTGATCCAGAATGCGGCCGCTAGGCTCATTCTTGGTATCACTAGAAGGTGCAGTGTCCGCTCTCATCTTCAGGCCCTGCACTAGCTGCCCCTGATTGAAAGGGTTAAGTTCAAGGCTTTGGTCATTGCCCACAAGGTTCCGACTAGAACCCGACTAGAACCCTTCGCTCATCAGCTCTTTTACTTGCGAGGGTTCCGCGCTTCTCCCGGTCTAGGATTGGGGGCAGCTCGCTTGCTGTCAAAGCTGCCGCTGCATGGAATTCTCTCCCATTTTTCCAGCGAAATACCCAGGACCCAGGCTGTTTTAAGCATCTCCTTAAAACTTATCTGTTTCCATAAGTCTTTTCTTGCTCTTACCTTGGCTCTCCCCCCTCTTGGGTTCGCGCTGGGACACTCTTCGGAGTAACTACTGCGCGTTATAAAAATATTTTAACATAACATAACATATAGACACTCATGTAGCTATTTGCAAACCCATGCAGCCACTTACACACCAACAGACAGACGGATACAGCCATTCACACAGTTTAGTCACTAACCCATGTATTCAGTAAGATACATTTAATCACTCACTTATATAGTCAGTCACGCACCAACAAAATCATCCATTCACACACTTATACATCCACTCATTCTTCAAAATGCCTTTCCCTATATATAATAAACATATTTAAACTTTACAGAAACACACAGACACTGGATGATGTCATCAGTGATGTCACTGACCATGTCATGAGTGATGTAATATGTGACGTCATCAGCAGTGCATTGCGGGGGCGCGAGTTATAGTTAGCTGAACTAACTATAATGGGAGAACTTCTAAGGTTTTGTATGAGTGAATTGTCCTACTAACTATAACACCCCTGAAACCTATGTTTTTTTCTGTGAATTTCTAAGGTTATTTAAATGCTAATTCCTAACTATAACGTGCCTGAAACCTATGGGTTTTTTAAGTATATATATATATATATATATATACATATATACATATAGACACCTATACACTTAACCAATATAGACTTTTCATTTCTTTGTAAAGGCAATGCATGGTAAAGACCTGGTTGGTTAAGGCATTGCTTGGTAAAGGATGCATGTCCTGCATTCACAAGGTGGATTAAGGTAGATATTGCTATCCGGGAGATCAGGCCCAGCAGGCACAATTATTACTAAATAAAGTGTCTTGAATAGGGTGAGCAATAGTACTTAGGTGCACTATAGTGAGATTGGTTACAGTATCCAGTCAAGTGAAGTTCCAATTCACTGCAACCAGCAGCTATGTTGGATTTTTTCAGGCTAGGGGTGGATGTTGTAAATAACAAATGTTCTCAGGTGTGCCAAAGTGAGATCGGGTCTGGCACCCAGATGATTCAGGTATTTTATTTGACCGCAACCTGCAGTGATGTTAAAATTTATTCTCGCTGTGGGTGGATGTTGTAAATAGCAAATGTACTTAGGCACACTAAAGATAGATTGGTTGTGTCACCCAGATGAGTTGGATTTCCAATTCACCACATTCCCCAGCTATGTTGGCATTTTTACTGGCTAGAGGCGGATGTTGTAAATAGCATATATACTGATGTAGGCCTAAGTGAGATTGGTTGTGGCACCCAGACAAATCCAAATTCCAACTCCCCACACCTATGTTGAAATGTTTTATGGCTAAGGGTGGATGTTGTAAAATTACAAATGTATTTTGATACGCTCAAGTGTGATCGGTTACGGTTCCCAGGAATTGGATATCAAATTTACCATAAGCCACAGCTGTGCTGGAATATCTTTCTTGTAAATAGGTGACATCCAAATGTGGCAAGGAAGCAGGAACATATTATGTCAGATGAGAGCTCAATAGGAGTTAGATCTATATTGCAAAGTCATGTGTGAACTGTGGGTGGTGGTTTGGAAAGCATCTGGGGATGCTAAATGCAGATACAAGCTATGTTATCTCTGTTCTGTTGTGTAGGATATTCTCCAGTAGGTCTGTGCAGCATGCATAGACTCACAGGCAACCTTTTTCACCGCCTATAGAAATCCTCACCAATCAGGGACCTTTAGGGCTTGTGATAGAAGTTCTTATATCAATTTACGGAAACAGCATTTATCTTTGACTCCAAGTAACTTTTGTTATTTGCTTAGCAACTGTTTTGCACTATGCAACTGACATTTGTTAACCTTGCATTGACTTTTGCGAAATGCAGAGCAGTGCTAAATTGCATACAAACCAGATCCCCAGAGTTTTGTGCCTGAGTGATAACGAGGTGCCACGAAGAGTAAAGATAAGGTAGACTTATATCGCGTGCCAGCGCATCCCCAGCAGGCTTGATACACCTGGGTGGAGTTAAGGGCCAGCTTGGCATGACAACGAGATAGCCTCGAGACAAATCAAGCTGGAAAAAATCAGTGGTAGGAGGGAGACTACAAAGATTTGCAACTATTCATGAATCTGTTATTATGTGAAAGATCCACCTGCAATGCGAAAAGCACCCCACTCATTATCGAATGCGCATGTACATTATTGGAAAATTACTGCCCTAGAGGTGATGCACTGTGGTACATGCAACGTCATTATTTACTGAATGCTATGCTGAGATCGAATGGCATTGGACCGCGGTTTTTCATTGTGACTGTGTGTTTTTTCTTGTTAATAAAGATTTAAAAGTCAAAACAAAATCAAACAAGCATTTGCAATGAAATAGGTCTAGCATTGTTGAAAGTTAGAGAAATTGGTGTTGTTAATCTGCTTAAGAAATAGACGCCATACTTTTAGAAGCATTGCCTGTGTACAGTCAGCTAAAATAAGAGTTGATCCCTTTACTGCACTGGCCCTGCTTCCTGCCGGACCAGACTTTTAAATTGTTATAAAACTGCAACCGACAACAATGTGCCTATGCCAGGTGTGTAATGTGCAAGCATAATTATGGGCCAGGGGCTGGTTTAGTAGGAGATGGGCGCTTGTGTTAATGCTTTCGCTTTTGCTAGCGCATGCCCCCTGTCCGGGATGTTGGTGTCCTCTTGCTAGCTGCCATTGGTAAAGATGAAGAACGGCATGCCGTGCTCCAAAAATGTAAAACTTACCTTGTTGGGCGAGCCACACACAACAAAAGAAAAGACGCGCAGACGCTATTGTTAAAGATCAAGTGCAGCAAGTCACTCTGGAAATTTTTTTTTTACCTTGTACACTAATGCAACAGAAACTTTTGAAAAACATGCTTAAAATCACAAGAAACAATTGCAAGAGCACCATGTCGGCGAACTACAGTTTGGGCAGTAGCGTAGCTGTTATGCCTGCAGCGGCAGCCATGCTGAAGAAGTCATTAACAAAATAGTGCTCACAAACTATAAATAAAACATATTGAGTAACAACACATTACTACCAAAGAGAAGTATCGGCATTGTCTGAAAATCCCCAAGAGGCCCAAGGGCTCAGCAATGGGTAGAGTTTGGAATACATTGGGTGGGGTTGAATTGGAAACACTCCGCACAGACAACAGCAAGGGTATAGGGAAACAGTTAAACACACAAATACAGGAGGAATACTTAGCTTTTGAATGCTGGGGGCCTCACCTGACCTTTAAGTGTAATAAACTACAGTGGCTTTGACCCCCACTGAGACTGGGAGGGAGGGATGGCTCTCCACCCCAACCACATGGGCCATGTGTAACCCTGAGCGCATCCTGAGGAAATCTTATAAGGTATGCTTTACTTAACTTATATCTCAATCCCATACTTTTGTTCCGCAACAGGCTCTAGCTCCGACAAGTGGCCCTGCTGGAGCGGGCAGTACAAAATTTTGTATACACCCCCCATTCTGCATGTTTATATTAATCTGAATAATTAACTAATAGTGATCCTATTAATTGGTTTGCAGTGAAATACTTATCAATCATACGAACAAAAGAGTTACACGTGGGAACTGCACTTTGCATGGCTATATTAATTGTAAACTAACATGTGTACGCATACTAATAGTAGAAAATTAGAATATTGTATGATATATGTTGCTTTGGTGATGTATTTGTGATTTCTGCTTTATTAAGTGAGTATAAACCGCTTTGAGTGATGCTTTCTGCTAGATAATTACACACACATATGGGTATTAGCGAAGGGATAACATTTTATTAGCCATTTCTATGTTTTAATTACGTCTTTGTGCTTCTTTTGCTTAAGTTGCCCATTTCGGCCTAGACAAGATGGATGAACGAGACGTTGAATGTGACTGCCCTGACAACACGAGGTTCTGGGGGAAGTAATCAGGCGTCACCGCCAGCAGCAATGGCCTGGACCTGACCCCGGGAGAACATGTACCCTTCAAGGTCTCTCCGGGAACTTCGCCAGCAGCAAAAACAATAGACAATTTAAAAACCGGAACCAGCAAGTGCGATGAGTTCATTACACGGACACCCTGAGAACTTTACCCAGCGACCCCAAGTCGACCAATCAGGACTTTCTAAGCCCCGATCTTGATACTTTTTGACATTATTTTCATTATAAAAGTAGGTATGGAATTGAACTAAAAAACTCGCTCTTCTTTGACGAACTCGATTTCCTGACGTTATGCTGACGGAGAGGACGGTGACACTGCTGGACAGCTGTTATCCTGAATCTTTGAGAGACTGAATTGCGGCCTAACTTTGCTGAATAAAGATTTTTCCCCGACATGACTGACTTAGAGGACGACTTTTAGCTAGATTAGGTAAATATGATGCTCTGAAATGCTGATGATGATTTCTAACGATTTTTGCAATATTTCTTAGATAAAGAATATTTGATTAATTGACAAATGTGTTGTGTCGATTATTTGGAGAAGAAGAATTAAGATAAAGAAGTAGTGTGAAGATAGATGAGTTTAATCACTAAAATCATAGATAACAACTAAATGATTCATCTCCTTATGAGAGGAATATCTTAGGGTTGAAGTCAATGTATTTAGGGTAAGGTAAATGTATTCCTTTCATGACAGTGTTTGGAAGCTTATTCCTATAGGTAAGCAGATCAACAGAGTGTGAGTATTGGTGTTATGGGCCCCACCAATGAATGTATATGAGTGAATTTACTGTTGAGGTATTTGGTCTGTGACAAAAGGGGAATTTGATGTTCCATGCTGCAACAGTTTTTCTGGTAGCAGTATGATGGTTTTTATTGTTTTGGTTTGGTGATTATTGCTTGTAAATAGCTTATTGATTATTGGTTATTGATATTGGTTTATGTATTAACATTCTATGTGAGTCGTGTTTGAGTTTTATGTTGTTTGGACGGCTTCTGGGATGTAGGAAGACGGAAGTTTGTAACGGTTCCGTAGTAGAGCAGAGGTAAGCTCTGTTCTCGGGAAAGACGGAATTGTTGTTATCCTGTAGATACACAGGAGAAACGTGTGACGATTGAAGTTGCACGACGCATTGTCTGGGTTCGATTGGGTGACATTGCCGTGTGTTGCAATTAGAGACATTTTCTGTGTGAGAGAAGTGTGTATGATAGCGAAGGTTACCTGTGATATTCTGGTCTTAGGTACCAGGAATCCAAATGGCATTCCGATAACGCTTATCACTGGAAAGGTGATAGGTATTCTCTGAGCTTGATAGAAGGACAAAGGAGAGGGAAGCGCTGCTTTGTTAACGTATGTCATAATTCTGTAGTAGGACAGACTGTTCGCTGTTCTCGGGAAAGACAGGATTCTGTGTGAATGTACTACTTTTTCTTGTGTGAAAGTGTGTGAATGTAAAGGTATTCGGGTTAATTGTGAAACTCTAGTTTTATTTCTCAGGAGCATTGGGTCTCCAACTATGTGTCTTAATTCTGGAGAAACAGTTAGCTAATGCTTGTTAGAAGGGTAAGGTAGAGGGATGTGCTACTTTATCAATGGAAGTAACGATTCTGTAGTAGGGTAGAGGTAAGCTCTGCTCTCGGGAAAGACGGAATTCTTGTGAGAAAGGTCTATTGCTATTCCTTGGTTAGTGAAGCGGACAATGGTGGCATTTTTATGTTGTTACTAACCGAATTGTAAAATTGAAACAAAAACTTACTGAGCGGATTTTATGAAGGAGGGGTAGACAGGAGCAGGAGCTGCCGCAGCGGCTGCTGATGTCAGAACGACCGCGCTGGGATTGGACAGTCGCTCAGAAACGTAAAACGCTCCAGATTGGTGCGTTAGTGTACGCCGCGCTAGGAGTGGAGGAATACAGGGTGACGTAGACGCTCCCTATTGGTGCGTTAGTGAGAGTCGCGCTGGGATTGGAGAATTGTAAAAGTGACATAAACGCTCCGGATTGGGGCGTTAGTGTGAGTCGCGCTACGATTGGACAGAAAAGCGGTACAGTCGTAAGGAGAGACTAGTGAGGTACGAAAGAAAGGAAAATGTATTACGATCCACCAGAAAAGGAGAAAAAGTCTTGGTTTGGTAGAATTAAGAAGTGGTTTAAGAAGGACAAACCGATTGTAACTAGGAAAGGACAGTTACTTCCTCCACCGAAAACCCCTGCATCCTTCATGGTTGCAAAATATGGATATCACACTTGTATTTGGTTAGATAATTGGGTCAAATATACCGAGAAGGATGCAGTGTTGGCTTTTCCAGAACATGGTTCATTTAATTTGGCTGTTTTGAGAAATTTGAGAGAGAAAATGAGAGAGAAAATGATGAATTTAGAACCGAGACCTAGACCGACACAATTTGAGGCTTTGACGGAATGGGAAGACGAGATGCATGACCGAGAAATGGTAGAGGATATAGGTACCTGTTTGGCAGATCATACGGACATGAGACGCACGATGATGGAATTAGAAGGTGGCGGAATCTGAGTATGACTGAGGGTTTGTTTCCCGGAAGAACTGTAGGAGAGAATGAAGGACAAAAGTGTGTAGTAAAGAGGCATAATGTGGTATCGAGAGGGTATGAAATGAATGAATCAGAGGATGATGTACTTGATGATATGTTCTATAAGAATCCACCTCCATATCGACCAGAACTAGAAATATTAACCCCAAGTGCCCCAATGAAAGAAACAGAACGAATCATAAAATCGGAACCAGAGTTCCAAGATTTAGGAAGAAACAATTCCATTAGAGAGGTAGAAAAGAAGTCTGGAGGAAAATTAGATGGAGAAAATTCAGCAGAACTAGCAAAAACGAACCCAGAATTAACAGAGAAAATAAGAGAATTGACTAAGAATTTAGAAACGGTAACTGTTCCAGTAACGATAGGTCCAATAATGCCTATTTTTGATAAGCAGAAAGATAGCGAACATTGTTTGACAGTCCCTTATAAAAGTAGTAAACCGGTTGAGCAACCAAGAATGAGTGAGAATCCATGGAGACAGACTATGAGTATGATTAAACCAAATTTTTCAAATAACCCGTTTTTACGTCAAAACTGTGCAGAAAAACGTATGACAATAATAGAGACAATGTCAGAGACTCAAAAAGATTTTGGACAAGGAAACATAGAAAAGCCAGTAGGACCATCTACAGAGGAATTAAGTGAATGGTTGAGAAGCTTGCAAAAGAAAGATAAAGAATCCCAGTCAATAGATGTGGCAAAATTACGAATGGTACTGGAAGAATTAATAGTAGGAACTATCCCGACAGAAAAGTAAAAAACTTATCAAGATGAGGAGTTGTTATTTCTGTGTAAAAGTGTAACATGGAGGGCAAAAAGTCTTCAAGAAAGATTAGAAGAAGTGGCAAATGAAATGGGTATTGATATTGAAAAGGTAAAAGCATTACAGAAACCCTATCGAGTAGATTTCACTGAAAAAGACATTGAAAACATGAATACCACAGGACGAATAGGTCAGATTAAAGAGATAATTATTTTGTTGAGAAAATGGGGAGATGTGGACAAATGGAAAAGCAGATGGTATCGTAAACGAGATGAAGTTTCAGGTAAAACGTTTTCAGCCTACCCTGTGAGAGAAAAATAGAAGGTTGTGACAGAATATCCTATGAGAGAGATTCCAGGAGGAGGATATGTACATGTCCCATGGACTAGACAGGATATTTTTTCATTTACGAATGACTTCCCTCGACTGCGTGAAAAACCCGTCGAGTGTATAGACAGGTGGACAGATTTGTGAAAATATCCAAAGTATTGTGGATCGATCTGAATAGCTTGTTTGACATAATAGTACCAGCAGATCTATGGACAGAATGTAAAATAGTTATAGATTGGCCGACACAGGAAGACCCAAGGGATCCAAAAACAGGAGCTCCAGACCCTGAGGTATTGAAGAAATATGAACAGGTTATGGCATTTTTGAAAAACAAGGTACCCCCAAAAGAGACAGACTGGGTACAAATTGACAGAACACATCAGGAAAGCAAAGAATCAGTACATGCCTATTATGAGAGGTTAATTTTAGCCTTTAAACAATTCAGTGGAGATGAAAATTTGAGCGACAAGGATTTGAGTCATTTCGTATACAGATTTGTATATGGTCTTCGTCCAGAAATTAGTGAAATGATAAAACAGCATAGGGTAGATTGGCAAAATAAGAAAATAGACGAAGTATTGAGACATGCTAAATATTTCAGTGCTGAAATTGAAGCAAAACAGCGAAAACTGAAAGAGAAGGCTATGTGGGCACAGGTAAAAGTAGCAGAGAGACAGGAAGCACAATTAGCAGAACAAGCTGGATCGAAACAAACATTTTATCCTGGGAAAAATAAAGGGAATATTGAGGAAGCTAAAAATAAATTTCCGTGTCATAATTGCGGTAGGATAGGGCATTGGAATTCCGAGTGTAAATTTCCTCCAAGTACTAACGATGAAAATCCATCATTGAATCCACAGGTGCAGAATGAGGTGAGTGGTCAGCAGCAACGACAACAGCAGGGTGTAACACAACAGAATCAGGTGCCAAAACCACCTTTTCCACAGAACAAAAATTGCTAGAAGTATAGTAAGGAGAATGGATTCTACAACGAAGAACAGGTAAATAAGCCGCAACGCGCTAGTGCTGCTTCGCAGTATTGGCTGCAACGTGATGAAAGCGATTCAGACGAGGGTTATTGACGGTGCCGAAGGGAGGAAGAAGAGTGCGTACTTGGCGCAACTCTAGAAGTACACCAGACAGGCCCATTTGTAGATGGAAAAGTTAATAATGAAAATATTACTTTCCTAGTTGATACTGGTGCTACTCGATCAACTGTTAGATCAGCTGATGTCAAGAATCTTCCTCTATCAGATGAAACGATCCAAGTAGTTGGTGTATCCAACAGACAGATTAAAACTTACCTTACAGAACCAGTGAAAGTTAGTATAGGGAAATTTTCTGAAATGCACCGATTCGTAGTGTGCGCTACCAGTCCTGTGAATTTGTTAGGTAGGGATTTATTGTGCAAGATGAACTGCACCCTATTTTGTACTCCAGATGGAATAGTCTTTGAAACACCAGATGATAATGTGCTGTATAAAATGACAATGGCAAACAGAGAGAAAGAGGTTACAGGAACCTATGCTCTATTTAACCCTGATGAATTACCAAAAGAATTAAAACAATCTGAAAAGCAGAAGTTTGGGACTTCACAGGAGAAGACGTAGGATTGATGAGGAATGTAGATCCAGTAAAAATAACTGTAAAAGAAGGAGTATGTTACCCAAATGTCCCACAATATAAATTGACCCCTGAAATAATCGAAGGAGTTACTCCTGTGATTGAGAAAATGATAAAACAAGGAATTTTGAGAGAAATAATGAGTAGCCCATGTAATTCACCAATAATGGGACTGAAAAAGCCTAGTGGGAAGTTCAGGATAGTACAAGATCTGAGAAAGATAAACAAAATTGTTGTACCATGTTGTCCCATTGTACCGAATCCATCTGTGATTTTATATCAGATCCCTCATGACGCAGAATGGTATACAGTGTTTGATCTGTGCCATGCTTTCTTTTCAATCCCATTGCACCATGACAGTCAGCAAATTTTTGCATTTCGTTTCGGTGAGCGTATTTTGGCGTGGTGCCGAATTCCACAGGGATATACAGAAAGCCCCTCAATATTTAATCAGCTATTGAAAAAGTCTTTGGAAGGTCTAGAAATGCCTGAGAACTCAGTACTAGTACAATATATCGATGACCTACTTGTGGCATCGAAAACTCGTGAAGCTTGTGAGGTAGACACAGTAGCTTTGCTGAATCATTTGGCAGATGGAGGACTAAAAGTGTCACCATCGAAATTACAATTTTGTAAGAAGGAAGTCCAATATTTGGGACATAGCATTGAGAAAGGACACAGGAAAATAACCATAGACAGAATCAGGATCATAAAAAGAATGAGTCCACCAATGACCCAAAGAGAAGTGAGAATGTTTCTGGGAATGGGTGGATATTGTCGTCAGTGGATAGGCAATTTTTCATTGATTGCAAAACCTTTGGTACGATTGACAAAAAGTGATGTGAAAGATCCAATTGATTTGAACAAAGAGGAGTTGGCAGCATTCAAGAAATTGAGAGAAGGATTGTGTGAAGCACCTGCATTAGGGATGCCTGACTATGACAAGGAGTTTGAGTTGTATTGCAGTGAGAGAAATGGATGTGCACTCTCTGTTCTAGTACAGAAGCATGGAAAACTGAGGAAACCAATTGCGTATTTTTCATCCATGTTGGACCCAGCAGCTGTAGCCCTTCCTGGGTGTCTGAAAGCAGTAGCTGCTACATGTCGAATTTTGGAACAGAATGAGGGAATTGTGATGGGATATCCTGTGAAAGTGTTTGTACCTCATGATGTGGCGATTCTTTTAACAAGGAGTCGTACTCAGTATATGACGCACAGCCGACTGACTAAGTATGAAAAGGTCATTTTGGGTGCAACAAATGCTTGTGAGATGTGTGAATGTGAATCCTTCAACGCTGTTGCCAGACGTAGAGCATGTGGAGGTAAGAGATGAAGCAGATCATGATTGTTTGGATATACTTGATTTCTGTACAAAACCAAGACCTGACATGAAAGATGAACCCTTGCCAGAAAGTGATTATGTCATGTTTGTTGATGGATCTTGTTTGAGAACAGATGATGGAGTGCTGAGTGCAGCATATGTGGTATGTACAGTTGCAGCAGTGATGGAAGCATCCTATTTGAAAGGAGTAAGATCGGCCCAAGTAGCTGAACTTGTTGCCCAGACCAGAGCATGTAAGATTGGGAAAAGTGTGAGAGTGACTGCGATAACTGATAGCCAGTATGGCTATGGGGTGGTCCATGATTTTGGCCAAATTTGGCTACAAAGACGTTTCCTAACCTCAAGTGGAACTCCCATTAAGAATGCTGAAGTGGTTGGAAAGTTGCTTGAGGCAGTACAGCTGCCTAGGCAATTGGCTGTGGTAAAATGTGCTGCCCATAGTCGCAGTGGTGATTACATTGCCACTGGAAACAAATTTGCCAATGACATGGCGCAATATTGTGCACGAAATCAGAATTCAATCAATCGGGCAAAGGAAAGGGAATTGATTTCTTGTTTCCCAATGTGTACTAACACTGTGGGAACATGGGAAGAGGTAAGACAATTGCAGGAAGAAGCAGGTGAGGAAGAAGTAAAACAGTGGGTAAAAGCAGGATGTGCACCAAGAGAGAAAGATCATGTGTGGGTCTATCGAGATGGAAGACCAGTTATGCCTGATAGCATGATGTCTGCCATGGCACGGATGTATCATGGACAGGGACACATAGGGAGAGACGCCATGATTAGGTCTTTTAAGCAAACTTGGTATAATGCCAAGTTCAGGCTTGTAGCAGAAAGTATTTGTCAAAGATGTCTAATTTGTCAGCAATACAATCCAGGAAGAAAGACAGTAGTGAGTCTAGGAACAATAGGTCGAGAAGGAGGACCTTTTACTAGAATGCAAGTGGATTTCATTGAGATGCCTCCTTGTAACAGGTTGAGGTATGTTTTGGTGATGTATGCCTATTCTCCAGGTGGGTAGAGGCGTTCCCAACAAGAAGAAATGAAGGAATGACAGTGGCAAAATTTCTCTTGAGGGAATTTATACCTAGATTTGGGTTCCCAGTAACGATTGAATCAGACAGAGGAGGACATTTCCATAATGAGATTATAAAATTGATTTGTGAAGCATTGAATGTACGAAAAAAACTGCATTGTGCCTACCGACCAGAGGCTTCTGGTGTAGTAGAACAAATGAATGGTACTATCAAAAACAGAATAGGGAAAATGTGTTTAGCCACAGGTATGAAATGGCCCGATGTCTTGCCTCTAGTACTCATGACTATTAGATCAATTCCAGACAGAACTACTGGTTTGAGTCCGCATGAGATCATCATGGGACGTGCCATGCGACATGTGTTTATACCAGTCAACAAGCTGATGACTATAACTGATGACATGGTGTTGGAATACTGTAAAAGCCTGGCTGACGCAGTTCATTCTGTATTTCATCAGGTTGGAGCGGATGCCACCACTCTTGAAAAGAAGCCAGCCCATGATCTAAGCCAAGGGGACTCAGGTGGGGAAAACCAAGGCAAGTCATCTTGAACACAACAACAGCTGTGAAGTGTGCTGGATTGAAGAACTGGATTTATGCAAGTCATACTTAGAGAATCCCAAATCCAGTTGACTGTAAAGAAAAGGAGTATTTTGATGAATCAGAATCCAGTACTGAGTCGGATGACGGAGAGACAAAAGACAAAGAAAGAGAAAACCCTGAAAGGGGGGAGACAGAGCCAAGTTTAACTTTGGTCCCCAGAAGTAATTCCCTGAGGAGAAGGTTACAGATTTCTGATACCAGTTCAGACTCAGAGACAGAACAAAAAGCACACTCTTCCAAGAAAGAACAAGGGAGGAACAAAGAAAAGTACTATGGAGAGACAATAAAAGAAATCCATGAGAAGGAAGTGCCAGATGAAAGATTGAGAGAAATTCCACCTGAAACAACACCTTTAGATGGACAGGTGACAGATACAGAGAGAGAGGGAAAGATTATTGCGGAAGACCCCCGAGGAGGTGTAGGGAACTCCAACATCCAGTTAGAAGCAGGGACCAGTAGGCAGCAGGAAGATTGCGTAATGGAGATTCGAGGAGGGGCAGAAGTAGGGAAAACAAAAGAAGTTGTGGAAAAAGAAATCGTTGAAGGTAAAAAGCAAGTTGAAACAGAGTCTGAGGAAAGCGAAGATGAAATACCAGAAGGCCGAGTTATGAGAAAGAGAGCTTGGAGAACTGAAAAGAATGATAAAGGGAGTAAATTGAAAAGAGCGGCAAGGGACGAGGTGTGGCCAAACAAAATAAAGAGACTGAGATATCGACTGACACGTGTAAATTCGCCAAGGGTTGAACAGATGAATGAAGTGACGAGTCAGGAGAAATCGAAAGGAGAAGAACAAATAGTAGCCAAAGAAAGCAAAAGAACAAGGAAACCTAACCAGAAGTATAAATCACCAGAATGGACATTTGTGGCCCTGCCTGAAGTGAAGGAAGAGGCGGATAGCCAAGGAAATCCAGAGGTGGTTGTACCGGAAGTGGTTGAGGAAGACGAAGAATCGGAAATCCTGAGAGTTATCTTGTCCGATAATGGAGAAGAAGCGGATGTTCAGGACAACCTGTATGTTGAAAATGAAGGGAAAGTGAAAGATGATGGGATGCCAAACTGAAAGAGACAAGAAAATTACTGATGGAAATACAATAAAATAGTGAAAAAGACAGAAACTGGTAGAACCCAGTAGGTGCTTAGAAGCCTTGGGTTAGAAACTAGTTGTGAAGTAGAAGAGGCTAAGTCAAAAGACACGGCTCATTTTAGAAAAGATGGCAAACATAGAAAGTAGCAAAAGTAGATGTACCTTCCTTAGAAGATGGTGCAAAATGTGTTGTTGTTGTACAGGATTGTTAATGCTTCTTTGGAGTATTCTTGCTTTACTAATTTCATTTAAATTTACTGTAGATACATTAGAAGGACATAGTGATAACATAACTAATATAGGGAAAGTTCAAAAGGTAGTTCCAACTAGAATAGATAAAAACTATTTACATAAAGACATGTCAATAACAGATTTTTCTAACAATGTGTTTTCAAAATTGTTGTATGAATATGTAAAAACAATGGATGTAATGGATTGCTACGTTTGTATGCAATTACCTGCATCTGTATCTGAAGGAGTGACTTATCATCACCTTCCAGTAACATATGGAATAACATGTAGTGTAATAGCTAGTTTATTTGATCAAACAGGTAAATTAGATACTATATTTTCACAAGTACCAGCCATTAACAAACTAAACAAGGTAAACCTGCATAGGTATTAGGTGAATTTTTCTTAGAGACTAAAGAACTAACATTAGAATATATATTTAGAAATAACTTGACTTGCAGTTTAAAGAAAGAAGAGAAGACATTTTTGGATATGGTTGAAGAAAGAAGATTGAAAATGTAAAGAAAGGCTTCAGAGGTAAAAGTGGAGAAAACAGTTTGGGATGTAGAAATGGAGAAACACTTGAAAGGGGAAACGAGTCCAACTATGGCTTTAGAGTGGCCTCAGAAAGGGAAATTGTGCATAAGAAGGAATCAAACGGCGTATGACAATTATTTTCTAGGGAATAGTGAGTGCCATGATACATACCGAATCATGGGAGGATGGGGATTTAAAGGTGGAAGAGATCCAGTCTTTCCAGGACTGTATTTCATTTGTGGGAACGGGGCATATTATCGTTTGCCAGACCATTGGTATGGCACATGTTATGTTGGCCTGGTTTTTCCAAAGATTTTTCAGATGGATAGAGGAGAAGATGATGTACATAGCTTAGGTAGTTATTTAGCACGTAGTAAGAGAGAATCTTGGATTGAAATTGTGGGTGACATTTTTGGAGCACTGATACCAGCAGTGGGAATATCTCTGAATGCGAACAAAATTAGAAAACTTTCAACAGTAGTGGATCGCTTGTCAACAAGCACCGCTGGAGGATTCTTATTGGTAAATACAGAAATGGTTGCCATGCGTGCTATGGTAATGCAAAATCGACTTGACCTTGATATCTATATATCCCTATGCAGAGTGGGCACCAGGCCCACGAGGGTTAAGGTAGAATCATTTACCTATGAGAATTCAAAACTCCCGTTACCTAGACATAAGTGATCTAGCAGTAACTAATGACTCGAGAATATTTCCATAGAGCGACTTAATCCAGTCCATTCCATACCTAAATTTTCAGAACCCCAGACAAACCTGAACACACGAGAATTAAAGAAACCAAAGTTGTGATAAAGTCCACACTGGGTTACCACTCCTTATACCAATGACAGAACCAAAAACTCTGAGTATCAGAGAGGAAGATATCGAAGAACTCTTAAAACGTCCATCAACATTCAACCTAGGCAACAACTCATCAAGTTTTGCCCAACAATCGGAATTAGAAAGAATAACAAGACTCAAGAAAAAACAAACTCGGACAGCATTACATGGTGAAGTGCTTCTAGAACACCTACGAGCCGGCACAATACCGTCCGGACTACAAGTCAAAAACATTCCTGTTATATTCATAGACCAACCTGAATATCTGGAAGGATTCAGTCATATCGGTACTAAATGTTCAAGAGATTGGATGTTTCATTCTATCAAAACTGCGGAACGACTGAGCCAAAAGGAAGTAGAATTAATCAAAGAATTAGAAGAAGCACTGCTCACCAACTCAGCAATAGAAAATGCACAAACATTACTATCCAAATTGGAAAAGGAAAATACAACTTTAAAAAAAACACAGAAGACGCCAAGAGAGCAAAACTCCAAAAGGATATAACCAATTTTTCGGAAATTAGAGTTTATCCCTACTTGGAGAAGGATTATTACAAACAATCCCAAAACACGGGAGCACTTAGAACATACGGAGGAAGAAGTAAGAGACGTTTCCTTACATTCTCTGACGCCTCTTCATCCTCGGGAACATCTAGTGAGAGTGAGGGACCCTCCACTTCCAGAAATAATCAACAAAGACCATTCTACCAGCCGGCTCCTTTTTTAGACAGAGGGAACAGCCGACCGAGAGGCAGGTCACGAGCCAACAGATGGTACAATCCCCAATCGAATCAATGCCAAGGGGAGATTACAACCCGAAGGAACGTATACCGATGGTAACAGAAGAGACAAACTGTATCTATAATTTATCTGACTACGACTTAAACATCGATGAAATCAATGTCCTACAGAAAGTTCTATCATTCATCCCCACAGTGAAACCAGACCTTAACCAAACCAAAATGGAAATAATACAATTATTCCGCAAAATGCGATTAAAAATATTCTTCCATGAAAGCGAAGTAATGACACCCAGAAATTTTTCAGGCTTGAAAAATCCATCAACATTCTTTCCAAGCACTAATAACATGCCCATAGAACTCCTAACATTCGAAAAAAATGTATTAAGAGATCTGGATGACCTTGAAAAAAAGAAGATATTTACCAAATGGAACCTCACAAAAGATGAGAAAAAGGCCCTGGAACAACTAACATTCAATAAAAGCCTTATCATAAAGCCAGCCGACAAAGGGGGCGGAATAGTAATCTGGCCCAGAGAGAAGTACGAGCTGGAGGTACAACGACAACTAGCAGACCATAAATACTACCGGAAAAACAACGAAGACTAGAATAAAAAAATCAAGGATAAACTACTACACATTATACATATTGGAAAGGAAGAAGGATGGTTAACTAAAAAAGAGGCAGAATACTTGATCAATGACAACCCACGGACACCAATAATGTACGTTCTCCCCAAGGTGCATAAGGATCCAAACAATCCACCAGGCAGACCTATAATTTCGGGAGTCAACTCGATTTTAGAAAGACCAGCAAAATACGTGGACACGTTTTTGAAACCTTTAGTCTGCAATACACCAAGTTTCATTAAAGATACGATGCAAGCAATCACCATATTGGAAAATCATCCCTTTGATAAAGAAAACAAATTTTTAGTAACTCTTGACATCGTTAGTCTGTACTCCAACATTCCCCAGGAAGAAGGACTGGAAGCTCTTCAAGTTTTTCTGGACAAACGCATCAGGCCACATAATGTACCAACAATCCACTTAATACAGCTAGCAGAAATATGCTTGAAGTATAACTTCTTCACTTTCAACGACACGCAATTCCTGCAAATCATGGGTACCGCGATGGGTTGTCCATTTGCCCCAGGGATGGCCATAATGTACATGGCCCTCTATGAGGAAAAATGGATATACAACAACAACCCATATGATGGACACATTAAAATCTGGCGTCGATACATCGACGATGTGTTCCTCCTGTGGAGAGAGAGGTAATGCACAACAGCTTGAAACTTTCGTGATTTGGCTCAACAACAGGAACCCGAATATTCAATTTACAGTCAACTACAGTAATTCGGAAATGAACTTCTTAGACCTGCTAATCAAACACGAAGAAGGCCACATTTACACAACACTATATACCAAAAAAAACGACAGAAATACATTCCTGCACTTCTCAAGTTTCCACCAAAGAAATCTACCCGAGAATCTACCATTTAGCCAATTCCTAAGGATAAGGCGGAATTGCACAAAGAAAGAAGATTACTTCGAGAACGCGACAACACTGCTAGAGAAACTGGTAATGAGAAACTACCCAAAAAACTACTCAAGCAAGCTCTGAAACGAGCGTGGTATACCCCACGTGACTCTCTTCTCACCCCCAGGCCAGAGAAAAAAAGTACACCATTGGTATGCGTCACCACCTTTTCAGGACGGACAACAGAGATGCAAAAAATCATTCGCAAAAACTGGAACACAATAGGAAGCATACCAGCTTTCACACAAACTCCAACATTCGCTTTGAAAAAAAACACAAGCATCAGAGAGAAACTTGTACGGGTGAATATGACGATAAGACAACCAGAAACAACTTTAAGGTCGCTGCTGTCATTACCACCCATCAAAGTTCACAGAAAATGTGGCACCTTCGTATCATGCGACAGCACTATAGAAGGAACCAGATTCACGTACGGCCAAAAATACATAAACCATGAAGACTTCACAAAAAGCAATACCCACAACGTAATATATTGCGTCCTCTGCCCCTGCCCATTGGCTTATATTGGGAAAACTACTCAGCCCATAAAAAAACGCATTTCCCAACATCGCTCGAGGATTAAATGCAAAACACTGAATGCCCCAATGGTTTCCCACTGTATTGAAAAAACCACAGCCCCAACGACCTCAAATGGACTGTTCTACGCCACATTCGAGGCAAAAATATCGATGCGCTACTATCAAAAAGTGAAGCAAAAATCATAATGCTCCTTGGAACTATTGCAAACGGGCTGAATGAAATGACGGAACTGACACACATTGTATAAAAGAAGGGTTCCAACTATCCTCTTCTCACGATACACCAAGTTGGAGATTCATATGAGGTCACACTCACCGTTTCCATCAGGAAGATCAACTTGCTTGGCAACAGGGCAAAAAGAGACTATTTGAACATTTAGAAACTTTATTGATAACCACAACTACCAACAATAGGTTTGCAAATCAAACGTAATGAGCCCTCCGGAGGAAATCGAGGTTCCACAATTTTGCGGCAATGTAATAGAGAAAAAAGTGAATAACATGGAAAAACAACTAACGAGCCCCCCAGCTGAAGGCATATACTCGCTACACGAGAATCCTACCTGAAGCGATAATGGAAGCAATTAGTAGTAAATACATTCGCAACACGAGAATCCACCTCGAAGCAACAAAGGCAGTCACCAGCAGTAAACACGTTGCCACAACAACGCAACAACATTGAACGTAGCGACGCCGGAAATATAAACCCGGCCAATCAACACACTCCCCTGAAACGGGGTGTTTTCGCATAGCTGAGGACGAAGACGAAGACAACGCGGCATAAGAGAAGAGGCAGTTCTCACTTCCTACAAACTAACAAGGTATGCAAACTACCTCTACGTGACAACGAGATGGCATGAGCACTTGGCATCCAAAATTGCCGCCACGCGAAACGAGCATTCGAGTAACGCCATAGGTTCTTTAAAATCAACTTGCATGCACGTTCACCCTCTGTATGATCACACGGAATACTAGAGGAAGCCCCAGCCCGTTCACCTAGACCCCTCGGGCACTGCAGCATGACAGTCCGCCACGCAATAAATGCAATATATGAATGAGCCGGAGTTTGTCCACACTAAGCTCATTTAAACTCACTTGGGAGCACTAGCCACATATGAAGACACCCAGTGGGCATCCATTTTCCCTTATCACAGCGTTATGCCCTCCTTGTATTCACAGATTTTTCTACCGAAAATAAGTGAACGAACGACATACCAGTCCCATTTCCTCATGGGCGAACCAGGAAGGTATGTCAAGTCCTCCTAAATTAAATCCCTCTCTTTTGAAACGTGCAAACAAGAGACAAGAAACCATGAGAGAACCATCTATCTCATAGACGTGTCCCCCTTTGTATATCATAGGTAAAAGAAGACGCCAGCATCCCCTACCCGCCAGCACGTAAGTGCCTCATGTGATCAGGTTTTTAGAAAAACATCAATTTTTTTAAAATTACAATCTTTATGATCAGACACATTATTTTTTCAGGAAAAAGATGTCCCTTTGGAACAACACATGAGCCCTGATGAAGACCATATGAATATAATATAGGTCCACTCCATCAAAGGTCGAAACGCGTCGGCTTATCGAGAACGAGAAATATTTGGGATAAATTACACAATAAACGTCCCCAGAAGAGCAAAAACAACACACCCAGTCAACGCTCTCCACGACAATTTCGAAACATATTTTTTTCTCTGACTCCGCACAGGACCATAATAATCATTCAATGTGGAGGCAACAATGGGTCAGAATGCCCCCATCCCCCCAAAAATAGGATATCTGAGTACTGTAGCGTAATATTATCATTGTTTGTTTAAGTATTGTCAATTTAAAGATTTTTTTTCATGTTTGTTGAGTTGTCACTAAGTTATTGTAAAAACAGTGATATATGTTAAATGTATAAGACATGTGTTTGTCACACTAAGGAAGTGTTCTCCCTGTTTCAAAACAACATAAATTGTTATAAATCAAATATAACTCGCAGTCAATAAATAGGCTTGCTGAGAAAAGTTGAAACTGTGATCTATGGTGTCAGAGGTACTTGCATTTCTAAAACTTGATATTTTATTGGCATAAGAGGGTGGAGTCTGTGGAATGCTGAAAGTTCAACATTGTTGTACTGACATTCCTGACAAAAGTAGAGATTTGAAAATTTATATTAAGAACATTACAGAATTTCATGACGAAATTGTACCACTGGAGGTTGAAGGTGTCTGGGAGAAGATTGGTAAGAAAATATCAGCTATTAAAGACTTTGTAGTAAAATTAGGTAGTATATTTATAGGTCAGATATTATTTCATTAACATGTGTGATTTCCTTAGTATTAATAATTAGACTAGGTTGTATTTGTTGTTGAAAGAATAAAAACCAGAAAAGAATAAAAAGAGAAAACTTAAGGAGAAGGGATAAGAAACAAGAAAGAGAATTTGAAGAAATAGAACTAGAAGAGATTAAGGATAGCATGTATAAAACACCAAAAGAGAAGAAACAGGGGAAACGGAAATATGAATGAAACAAGAAATCGATTTAAAATTCCGTAAAAGGGATACAAATATTTTTGGTTGGTGTGGTGATATAATCACCAAAGGGGGGATAGCTGGAGCGGGTAGTACAAAATTTTGTATACCCCCCCATTCTGCATGTTTATATTAATCTGAATAATTAACTAATAGTAATCCTATTAATTGGTTTGCAGTGAAATACTTATCAATCATACTAACAAAAGAGTTACACGTGGGAACTGCACTTTGCATGGCTATATTAATTGTAAACTAACATGCATACTAATAGTTGAACATTAGAATATTGTATGATATATGTTGCTTTGGTGATGTATTTGTGATTTGTGCTTTATTAAGTGAGTATAAACTGATTTGAGTGTTGCTTTCTGCTAGATAATTACACACACATATGGGTATTAGCGAAGGGATAACATTTTATTAGCCATTTCTATGTTTTAATTACGTTTTTGTGTTTCTTTTGCTTAAGTTGCCCATTTCGGCCTAGACAAGAAGGCTGAACGAGACGTTGAACGTGACTGCCCTGACAACACAAGGTTCTGGGGGAAGTGCGCAGGCGTCACCGCCAGCAGCAATGGCCTGGACCTGACCCCGGGAGAACATGTACCCTTCAAGGTCTCTCCAGGAACTTCGCCAGCAGCAACAACAATGGACAATTTAAAAACCGGAACCAGCAAGTGTGATGAGTTCAGTACATGGACACCCTGAGAACTTTACCCCGCGACACCAAGTCGACCAATCAGGACTTTCTAAGCCCCGATCTTGATACTTTTTGAGTAGGTAGGGAATTGAACTAAAAAACTCGCTCTTCTTTGACGAACTCGATTTCCTGACGTTATGCTGACGGAGAGGACGGTGACACTGCTGGACAGCTGTTATCCTGAATCTTTGAGAGACTGAATTGCGGCCTAACTTTGCTGAATAAAGATTTTTCCCCGACCTGACTGACTTAGAGGATGACTTTCAGCCAGATTAGGTAAATATGATGCTCTGAAATGCTGATGATGATTTCTAACGATTTTTGCAATATTTCTTAGATAAATAATATTTGATTAATTGACAAATGTGTTGTGTCGATTATTTGGAGAAGAGAATTAAGATAAACAAATAGTGTGTAGATAGATGAGTTTAATCACTAAAATCATAGATAACAACTAAATGATTCATCTTCTTATGAGAGGAATATCTTAGGGTTGAAGTCAATGTATTTAGGGTAAGGTAAAGTTATTCCTTTCATGACAGCGTTTGGAAGCTTATTCCTCTAGGGAAGCAGATCAACGGAGTGTGAGTATTGGTGTTATGGGCCCCACCAATGAATGTATATGAGTGAATTTACTGTTTAGGTATTTGGTCTGTGACAAAAGGGGAATTTGATGTTCCACGCTGCAACAGTCCTATCTAACTCTCATATCTCTGACATCAAATTAACAACCAGTAACATAATGCAAAGTCCTCTGATTTACTTATGCTTTTCTTATGAGTTATGATTTTCACCTTCATGTTTTGTTGGTTATGCTGATATATTTGACTGCTACGTATTGTATTCATATTGCATTAAGACACAAACAATGTTTGTTGCGGTACTATATAATGAGCAACTTTGAAGTACTACGTTGCTTATTTGATAAATGTAAATTGAAAATCAATAAAAACTGTTCCAAAAAAATACAGGTCGTGCAGCAGAACATTTCTCTGTCAAGCCAGACCTAAAATGTATGGAGGAAGTCAGGTCTAGTGGTTAAGCTGCCCACTTTGGAACTGGGGTACTTGGGTTTGAATCCAAATTATAGCATCTATGGAAAAACGAGTGCTGGGAGAGAAGTACTTGTGGAACATCTCTTAGTTCTTCGTCAAAGATATTCCCCAAGTTCTGCCACCTAAGATCCCCAAAGTGCCTGAGGAGTTGTCAATGATTTCTTTAGAGCCTCTAGAGTGCACAGACTTAAATATGTGTCTCCTAAAGTGTTCTTTTCAGTATCTATTTATTCCCGAGATTGTTGGGTGACTGTGAGCTTTGATTTAATGTTCTCAGTTTCTTAATTTATTTTCACTGATAAGGTGGTGCTTCATCTTGGACCACTTTTCAGAGTCAATCCACGAGGGGAGTGTCTTCCTTTTGGGTGGCTTGAACTCTTCCTAAAATGACATTTGTAATCCTGTCGCCTTTGCTTCTATAGGTTATAGTGCGCTATACAAGTCACAAGAAATAAATAAATAAATAAATAAATAAATGCCCTATTCCAACTTCAGGTGGATGGAAGTTTTACATAAGATTTTGGTTCACATGTAATAGCTTCAATGAGGCCTTGAATTTAAAATATCACATACTGTTATCATGATCTATTTTGGAAGTTTTTCTCTTACATTTTCCTGTTGGCTGGTGTTGGTGATTGGGTGCATACTCATTTTGTTAGTATACTGGGCTAAGAAAGACCGAGGAGGAGGTAATAAAGATTATCTGTAAGTATTGATTCATTTATCTTTTCCAAAATAACCATATGGCTAGAGGAGAGGAGCTGGCTTAAGGACTAGGGCAGTCGACCTCGAATCTGGGGAACTGGATTTGAGTCTCAGCAATGACGCTAAACATCCTGTGATTCTTGGCAAATCACTTAAACTCCCCGTACCTAACAAAAATGAATGTGTCCTCATGTAATGCAACTGGGGCTATGTAAAGTGCTCTGATACCCGATTCGGGTCAAGATCGCGCTACATAAAACTCTGTAAAATAAAAAATTTAATGGCTTGCCTTCAGGAATAATCAGAATAGTAAGCAAACTGTGATCGCTATTAATGTTTGGGAATACATCCGTTGGGTAAAGCTTTTGCAGTAAAGATGTAATCTATCACTGAGTTAGCTCCATGTTTCACAAGAGTGGGCTGCTGGGAGATTTCAGGGCCGGGGGATTCAAAACAGAAAATGTTCCAGTAGTTAAATATACAGCATAACACCATGAGGCTCCTGAACATGCATCACATCAACGTTTGAGTCTGTGCATGTAAAAGGATTTTCATTTAGGTACAATGACCTATTCCCCGACCTAGCATTAAAATCAACACCTACCACTAAGCTATAACCCCTAACCTGGATCTGACAATAAATATGTCACTTGAGCTATGACTGCACAGTACGTGCATTAATACAATTTTGGTTTATCAGTGTTTCTGGCGTCTGTATTGTAAAGTCATTCGCAAGCCTGGTCCAATCTGTGCCATGGGTCGTGCATGGTGAACTCAGTATAAGGGAGGTAAGTGTAGCCAACCCAGCCTACCATTTATAATGGACATTCAGCACAAAGTAGACACTCAACCTGTATATCAGCAAATATCTGAAATGAGACAGAGTTGTTCTGAACTCTCTTCTAGACCACTTTCTTGAATTAAAAGAGATCAGTCGGTTAAGTATTGTATTAGACAGACACTATAAGTAGGTGCAGTGCACAATAAAATGCCACTAGAATCATACATGACAAGTTTAGGAATCGTTTAGGGCTGTCACTGGTAAGCATTTGTAAATACAAACCAAAACAAACAAACTGTCAATTCATAGTCAAAACTCCAGAAACAGACAGAAGGGACATTACATCGACCAGTCTGGCAGAGAATACTAAAAAATCCCATCACTTCTTGTTTGTTCTCGAACCTCAGCAAAACCAATAAGTGAAGAGAACAATCAGCAGCATCTTGGCTGCCGTAGGAATGCGCGCCCATGAAACAAACGGAGTAAGGCCGGATATCTGCAGTCTGGTACTGCATCCATGGCGAGCATCTAATGGCTGAAAGAGCAGAAGGTTCCGGTCAGGGTTGTCCTTAAGTGACTACCGGTGTTCCTTCTAACCGACGGAACACCAGCAGACTTCATCCTTCCTGTTCCCATGATAATGAAATCTGCCTTGAAACAGGTTTCTTGAAGAAAGACTGCACCAGTTTAAAAGAACAGCAAGGCGCTGGGAGGCTGTGGGTCACCTGTCTTGCCCACCGTAAATGCACACTCCGTGGCAGGGGGCGTAGAAGCTATAATGAGCAAGATAAAAGATTGCATTTAAGCGGGTGCTGTGCTGAAACAAAACGTGGCACCCATGTGGATGGCTGCGAGTGAAGCGGCACCTTGGTAATAAATAAGTTGTCCCACAAAAATACATTAAAGATCTAGACTGTAATCAAACTGTAATTGGCCGGTGCTTCTGGCCTGAAAATGGAAGTAATGTATCAGGAACACCGCCCAATTAGGAACACAGAAATAAAAGCGACGCACAACTGAACCAATGGCAAGCGGCAGGAGGGATAACGCGCAGTACGAGTGAATACCACAGGTCTTGCAGACAGCGCATGCGCGCTGACGCTCGACTTAAAAATTACCTGTATGCTACTAGTGAATTAGATATAGTCTATAGAATGTAAAGGTTGCTCTGCTGTTTTCTTTTTAATTATAAGTTAGGAAAGAATACTTACAAGTAGCAATAACTGTGCAAATGTGAGGATCAAAATAAGAAGAATGCCTAGACTGGACTATTTCCATGGTAAGCAATGATGGAATAGCCATCAGACAAATCAAACAGAAACCTCTGCTTAAATTCTGTGCACATCATGACTTGGAATTGTAGCCCAAAGTCACAAATATAAAGTGAGGAATCTGCTATGAGTCATATTTTTTTAGAGCATTTTGAATTATGTAGCTGGCTGCGGGTGCCAGATGTGGGGATGTGGGTGGCGGGTTTCCTAAAGATGCCTGATACACAGAGGGTGAATACAGTGTTAGAAGCGTCAGTAGTGAGATACCGCACATCACTATATTGTATGGTAAAACTCATCCATACATCACTGTGGTGATGCATAAAGTGCAGGACAAGTGGCATGTAGATCTGAGTGGACACCTAATGGGTGTGGAAAGGTGCTGGATGTGCCTACATGAGTCCCCAATAGGTCCACAGAATGAACTGGCTTGTACATCAGAGTTCAGTGGCGTAGCTAGGCCTTATGCGGCCCATGGCAGCCCCTGCGTTTGCGGGTGGGGGGCAGGTGGTGTGTTGGTGATTCCTGACTTTGCTTGGCTCCCTGCGATGGCTGCAGGTGGGGGATATCGCTGCCCCCAAAACTCGTGCCACCCAGGGTGGACCGCTCCCCTCCTTCCTACACTACTTTCTTATATAAGTCAAACACTAGATAGATGACATAGTGTTTGTCCATTTGAGCACACGTTATTTCATGCTTGTGTCTTTACTTTTACCCTGAATTTGTGATGTGCTAGCTGAGCTGTTTGACCACTGTCACCTGTGCTTTTGTTTATGATTATACATTTAGCTAGCCAAATCAGCCAAACGTGGCCTGTTGTGGCTCCTACCAAACCAAAAGAATGCCGTTCTTGTCTCAGTTTTCTAGTCTCACTCTGACCTTTGCTACCAGCTGACTAGCGATTACATTGTTATGATGCCAATATGGATCCTGGACAGAAGAAAGTGGATCAGCATTGAAAAGATGTGGTAGAGAATGACTCATTAATGAACAGGGGCTACACTGAATTACTTGAATCACATTTATTCAACCCAGAATGGAGAAATCAACAGAACCCTGGTCCTTTACAGCACGACAGTCCCTCTTTTGAACCAAACAAGGCTCTTTTCCACCAACAGCAGGTGGTTAATGGCAGCATTGGGAGTGCATGTGTGTCGGGATGGCAGCTATAGTGGAAAGGCAGACTAAGGACACACTAGGGCGGGGCAGTCATGGAAGGTGCTCCATCTGCTCCCTGCACACTGCAGAAGGGGAGAGTCGCTACCTGGAGTTTCACCAGGTGTGGATTCGCACTCAATGAAATCAAGTCTAATGTTTCAGGACTTAGAGTTAATGGGCCCAGAATTTGAAAACCTATTAATCCTGGCCTGAAACCCCAGACCACTTGTAGTTGCCTGCAGCATATCTCATTTGAGGGCAGTGCTGTGGGCAACAAGTAATGAGACCCTTAGTGTGATTGCTCATGTGTTCTGTGGTCATTTTGTGATAGAACTCAATCGCCTTACTTCCCATGGGTACACAATGTCCCTATTACTGTATGTTTTATGTATGTCTTTGTGCCACATGCCTTTGCGGAATGCTGTGTTCTTATTATAGTTTGTTTTTATTATAGTTCTATGTAAAATGAAATAGAAAGAATAAACAAGCGTATTTTTCATGAATTTATTCTGCACAGAAACTGAGATGAGACACTGACAAGAAACATGCGTTGCCCTACAATTTCAGCTGTAATGAGAGGATGTGGTCTCACGGCTAGACTGCTAAATTTGGAGCTGTGAAACCAAGGTTCCAGCTTCAGGGTCGACTCCACATCCTGTGATTCTGGGCAAATCACTTAATCTCCCCGTGCCTAACAAAAAGATGAATGTGTCCTTGTGTAACGTAACTGGTGCTTATGGAAAGCGCTCCAATACCTTCGGGTCGAGTTTGCGTTATATCAATCTAAAAAAAAAAAAATGAAGGAACAATACTTTCTTGTTAAGCAAGAAGAAGTAATAGTCAATATCTCTTTTTTAGCTCACAATACAACACCAGAACTGGGTGGTTTTACTAGACTTTTTTGACTGGTGTTTGGAGGACACCACCAGTTCTGTTAATTTCTGATTTCTACATACATAATCCTACTTGTGAAAGACTAACCCTCTTGGCTAAGCCTGGAAAAATCACACTGTGATTTTTTCTACTTTTCTACTTTTCATTTACTTTGTCATATGAAAATCTCCTCCTCAACTGCAGAGTCTCCCTAGGGTAAAGTATAAGGAAAAGTAAAACAGTATATTTAACAGTATATTTAACTAAAAAAAAAAATACCTAAAATATTTAGTATAAATATTATTGTAATTTAATTTTATATACTTCTTTTAAATGTAGAATAAAAGGAAAATGTTATAGTACTGTTAACTTAATTGTGTATTGAATCTTTAGTTCGTTTAAATAGATATATGTAATTTATTTAAAATATTTTTCTGAAATTTAAATTAAATCCCTACCTAAAGTTAAAAAAAGAATGTTTTAGTGTGCATAATTATTACATCTGATGTGTAGATTTAATTAAAGTAATCAAAATGATGTTTTATTAAAATGTAATGTTTTACATATTTTTCAAATAAACAAAAGATTGTTAAAATATTTTATAAATAATAATAATAATTTTTTATTTGAATATGTTTTTTAACGTTAAATGATATTTATTTATATTTGCAGCTATTTAAATAATTTCATTTAATTGAACATTAGATCCTGGGGTTTGATTTTAAATCCCTACCTACATTTTTTCTTTGACAAGATGTTGCAGTATCAGTGGTTGGTCATGTGTGGTGCTGGACTTACCTCAGCTCTGAGATGGAGTAATGTATTATTTTTGTGTCTCTTGTGGTTGTAGTTAACTTTAGAAGTGAAGTTTAGAAATAGCAATGGTCTTAGGGCCAGATGTATGAGCTATCACGCAGTATAGTGACTGGGAACAGGGAGGAATGCACTGCATTTAAAATAATATGGTGCATTCCTGCCTTTCCAGGGCAAACCCAAGGAGATGATGGACAGAGTGCTGAAACCTTTCAGACACTCACCCCAGTCACAGATCGGGGTTGAATCCATCATTGTTCTTTAGCTCACTTCGCCACCCCAGTTTAGACCAAGCCATATGCAAATCAGTCTTGACCCTGTTCGATTGTTGTTGTGTGATATTGGATAATGAGATGTGAAGAGGGCATAAATAAAGAATCCAAGCGTGCAGGTTATAGTATGGTAAACTACAACTTATATCTTAGGTCAATTTCAAGAACACATATTTGAAAAGTGCCTTAGAAATAAAGGAAAATGCTGAAAAGAGTGACACATTTCAGCAGTTTCCAGCCCTACTGGGATGCTTTTGCAACGTATGAATACATTATTCCCCATTCATTAACAACAAGGAAAGGAATTCAGTTGAAATAATTGCCTGCAATCAGTCACAAAAAAGCAGTCAATTTGACAAGTCAAAATCTTCAGTTTTAGGCTAGATAACTACTGATTGTTTCATAAACTTAGCCATTGCGCCCGATGAGAAATGTTTCCTCTTGCAAAGGGCATTCATTCATGACTGGAAGTATTTATGGTGAATATTGTGACCTATGTCAGCTCTCACAGGGCTGATATGCTGCAAACAACTATTCATCCTATACTCTTGATTTTTCAAGGCTGCATTGGTCAGGCAATTCGTGTTCATTCTAGTCGAGGGTAGCAGGCCTTACAGTAACTAGAGACTGTTAGAAAAGGGAACTCTTGTTGGCAGTGGCTTGCACCCTGTCCAAGTAGGGACCCTCACTCTAGTCAGGGTAAGGAAGTCGCACAGCTAAAATAATCCCTGCTTATTCCCTTGGTAGCTTGGCACTAGCTGTCAGGATTATCTCAGAAGCAATGTGTAAAGCATTTGTACATACAGACAGTAACACAGTAAAACACTACAAAAGGAGTCCACACCAGTTTAGAAAAATAGCCAACACAAGACCAAAAAGATACACAATCCAACATACACAAGTTAAGCATGTTTAAACCATAGAAATCAGTGGATGCATTTATTTTATCATGAAGTACCTTGAATGTATCAAAAATCAAAGACGAAGCAGGCACAGGGGAGGTGTGGCACTGGAAAAGTAAAGTGATGGATCTGCACCTTACTCCACAGGGGAGCTGATGCGTCGGTTCCTTACAGCCAGGGGAAGGAATGCGTCGGTACCTTACTGCTAGGCAGGGAAGGAGATGCCTCGGATCTTTACTGTCAGAGGAGGTAATTTGGCAATTCCTTAATGGAAGGGGAGGAGATGTGTCCATTTACGGACATGCTGCATTGCTTCCTTACTGCAGTGTGGCATCGATGAAGTATTGGCGTCGAGGGATGATGCATCGAAAATCCAGATGTGTTGTGTTGCTGCAACAGCGGTGAAGCAAGCGCTGCATCAATTTTCCAGTCGCAAAGCCATCACTGCTTCGATGCTACAGCTACTGGCTAGGTGCTGCGTAAATGTTGGAGTGGGTGTCACGGACGTTGGTGATATGGTGCTCAGGACTCACACTCCATCGATTTTCATGACAAGCTGCGACTGGGAGCTGGGGCCTACGGTGAAAGCTGTGGTCAATGCACCAATCGAGAACCATGCTTCGGTGCAGGCAGTGGTGATGCGTCTGATGGAGCAGGTAAAACAAGGTTTTGTATACCTCCTCTAATTTGCATGAAAATACTAACTAAATAACCTACTTATTATAATTTTACTAACGGTTTGCAGCGTTAAACTAAATCAACCATTTGCATACACCAATTACACGTGGGATTGCTAGTTGCATGGCAAAATAACTCTGATAACTAAAATATGTACGCATATTAATAGTAGTACATGTGGTAATAGGATATCGCATGATTTATGTTGCTTATGTGATGTTTGCGTTCCTGTTTGGATCGTAAATGTGAGTATTATCGCTTTAAATGTCGCTAAAGGCTAGGAAAATACTAATACATAAAGGGATTAGTGAGGGTTTAACATTTGAATCTTCATTTCTTTGTATTAATTATTCTTTTGTGTTTGTTTCGCTTAAGTTGACATTTGGGCCTACCAAAATATGGCGTCCGAAATGGAGTTCAGAAGTGGCCACCGTCTCGTGAGCGCGATGACTACTGCGCAGACTCGGATGGATCCGTGAACTTTCCAACAACCCCAAGTCACAGTGTTCCTGGTCAAGGATAGGAACTTGGTGCACTGCCAAACTTCAGTCAGTAAAATCTGGTCTAAATGAACAATTGGGACATACAAGCAAATCTTCAACAATGTTACATAAGGGCAACAATGACAGAGGAAATGAACCAGCAAAATCCATGAGAACCTCATAGAATAAAAATCGGACATTCCCCAACCAGCCAATCATCTTCATTTTTAGCCTTAAAATGTTTCATGTTATCCCGAATTTCATTATAAAAAGGGTAGTAGAATAGGGAGGAGAGAGCTGCTGCTGCCTTCTTACTTGATGACCGCGAACCTTTTGACCCCACAGGCGATGACAGATGCTTGCACGATTTCTGGTTCTTTGGAGATCTTTGGGACTGTAACGTGCTGAGCAAAGAACTTTCGGACTTTGAGCTTTGGCTTGCTTTATTTAGACAATTAACGGCTAAATTCGGTTATGCAGAGCCAAATGAATTAGAGAAAATTCAGATCGCAAGAATAGGTAAATATAAATGTCCTGCGATTTTTATTAATTGAATAAAATACTAAACTTTGATTGACCATAAATGTCAATATTAATTGAAAATAATATTTAGATAAACAAATATGATTAACAGAAATTGCGAGTTTGTGGTTTTTCAATGAAAAGAGTAAAGGATTCTGAGTCTTAAATGTGTTTTAGCTGGTTCTAAATCACCTTCAATCAATCCAACTAATTGTTCCGTCGACCAAGTGGTGGAGTGCCTTGATGTTTAGGATTATGAATCTCTAGGTGGTGAATGCTAATGTATATTCTGTAAAAATAACTTTTCTTCCCTATAGGTTATACAGTACCCCCTACATGTCCAGCGCAAAATCATCATCCCTCCTGTGTGCAGACTCATGAGTGGAGACGTGTGAGTGTTGGTGTTATGGGCCCCACCAATGACTGTGTGTGTGAATGAGCTAGTGTGACGTCGGGTCTACGATGCAGGGAGGATAGTTGTAAATTTTGCTCTCTCTTTTTCCCCGCTCTCTCTCTCGCGCTGCATCAGCTTTTCTGGTAGCAGAATGATGGTTTTATTGCATTTGTTTGGTGATTATTGTTTATAGATTCATTATTGCTTTTTGATTTCCTATTTTTGAATATTGATTATTGATTGCGAATGCTTGGATGAGTATTGATTTATGTACTAACATTCCATGTTGAGTAGCGTTGCGTTCTATGTTGTTTTGGAAGACTTCTGGAATGTAGGAAGTCGGATGCCCTGTGGCAAGTGAAGTCACATGGTGAATTGTTTGTTGCCCTGTAGGTACACGGGGAAAACGTGTGACGATTGCAGTGCACGACGCATTGTCTGGGTTCGATTTGGTAACATCGCCGTGTGTTACTGTTAGGGACATTTCTGTGTGAAAGAGGTGCATGGGTAGCGAAGGCCACCTGCGAAATTTTGGTCTTAAGTAACAGGAGTCCACGTGAACTCTGATTACGCTTATCACTGGAAAGGTAATAGGTGTTCCCTAAGCCTGTAAGAAGGCTAAAGTAGAGGGAAGTGCTACTTTATTAATGAATGTAATAATTCTGTAGTAGGACAGAGGTAAGCGCTGCTCTCGGGAAAGACAGGATTCTGTGTGAATGAACTACATTTTCCGTATCAAAGTGTATAAATGAAACGGCATTCGACTCAATTGTGAAACTCTGGTTTTATTTCTCAGGAGTAGAGCGTCTCCAACAGGTGTCTTATTTCCAGAAAAACGGTTAGCTAATGCTTGCTAGAAGGGTAAGGTAGAGGGAAGTGCTACTTTATCGACGGATGTAATGATTCCGTAGTAGGGCAGAGGTAAGCACTGCTCTCGGGAAAGACGGAATTCTTGTGAAAAAGGTCAAGACTATCTCTTTTGCTAGGAAACAGATAATGGTGGCGTTTTTATGTCGTTACTAACAGAATTTGAGTAAAAAGTGAATGTAAGAAAGTTTGCCGATAAATTCTGTAAAGGAGGGGTCAGCAGAAGCAGGAGTAGCGAGAAAAGCTGACGTCAGAAAAGACAGCGCTGGGATTGGCCAGACAGTAAGAAACATAGACGCTCCTGATTGGTGCGTTGGTGTGAGTCGCGCTGGGATTGGAGAATTACAGGGTGACATAGACGCTCCAGATTGGTGCATTGGTGTGAGTCGCACTGGGATTGGAGAATTGCAAACGTGACGTAGACGCTCCAGATTGGTGCGTTAGTGTAAGTCGCGCTACGATTGGACAGAATAATCGTAGGAGAAAATCTAGCGATGCTGAAAAGAGAAAATGATGTATTACGATCCACCAGAAAAAGAGAAAAAGTCCTGGTTCGGAAAGATCAAGAACTTATTTAACAAGCATTTGCAATGCAATAGGTCTCGCATTATTAAAGTTTGAGCTATTGACATTGCCAGTAGCTTAAACTCTCGCAAATGTGAGATAGGTCTCATATTTATGCGAGTTTAAACTATTGACATTGTAAATGACAAATGCCTTTTATTTATGTTTCAAAAACAAAAAAATAAATAAAAGGCATTGTCATTTACAATGCAATTTGTTCAAAGTCGCGTAAATGCGAGCTCTATTACATTGAAGTTCCTGTCAGGCAGAAGAATTGGGCGAAAAGGCATCGCATTTCCTGGAGACTGAGGCTGGAGAGGTCTGTTGTGCTTGATCTCTGGCTTGGTTAATCAGACAGTATCTGCACCTGCCCTTCGTCTGGACTCTCACACAAATTCCACCATAAGGTCCCGCCAGACTGTGTACGCAAGGGTGAGGCTGAGGTGTGAGTTACGACGGTGCCAGGGTCCACTTTCAACAAGCATAATAAATACAGACTAAACATATTTAAACTTGTGACCTCTCATGCACAATATGACACAAAAGAACAGACAGTGACACTGGGGCACACAAATATTGATTCGAGAGCGCCTGCACACTCTGACCAATGAGTACACAAGCACAAACAAAAAAGCTTTCACAATGTGACGTAAGACAAACGTGCTAACACAAGAGTACACGTACACTGTGATGCAGAGGCGCCAGGAAAGCATAAGTGGACCTATAAACACAAAAGCATGTACCCACACATGAACAAAGGTATGCGCACACAGGAACAAAGTGTAACAACAGTGACACAAGAGCGCACACGCGCACCAACTCCACGGTACTACAAGCGGGTGCACACACTGAAAAAATAACACATATACTCACACTAGAGCACCTAGGGTAACAAAACGTAGACACGAACACACACTAACGCGACAGAGCACACACTGATACAGCAGTGTGCACACAGGCATTTACACAGAGTGCACACAAGTGTTCATCGGAGCAGACATATAGACAGGGGCAAACACTTGCACAGGAAGAACGACCAGCGCTGCTAACTTCACAGACGGAGCTGTTTTGAGAGTACAGCACTGAACACTGTCCTTCCTACAGCCCGGTCCGCACACGTGCACCGTTCCGTATTAGAGGACAGCGTTTTTTGGGTTTTACCAGGCGCTTTAGAGTGAGAGGCAGGGCGGGGGTAATTCAGGCCCGGGTAAAACCCTGACAGGAAGGAAAGTGAAGTGAAAAGAACAAACATTCCCCTGAACAGATTACGGTCTGTGTAGAGTTAGGGAAAAGAAGAAAGAAGCTAAATGAAAGGGAAGTACAGACACATTATACTGACTGCTTTTTGAAGCCCTGGGATCGCGTTTCACCGTACCGAGAGTTGCAAGTCTCTGCAAAAGAGTTAAATGTGTGCGTTTTTTGCGTTTTTTTCTAAAAGCACTGTCGCTGTGCAAAAGCCAGAGGCAAGCTCCCACACTCTTCCTGCGTTTAATAGAAGCCACGAGCCTGCAGTAGACTGTGTGAGAGACACGGTCGTCAAGTCACAGGAAGTGGTAGTGATTGCGAAAGTAAAAGCAATCGCTATTGAAAAACATGTGGCTTCAATTATCGCGCCCATGTCTGGGCACGATAATTGAACCACATGACGGCTGGTGCACGTAATAGACACCAATAGGCCATCGGCAGAGCAATGCGCCCGCTTTTGGCCTATTGCATGCTCTGTTTGTGAAAAACACGCACGCACAAGCCCATCGTGGGGATCAAAAGAAAAAGCACACGCACGAGCGTGTGCGATTTCTAGGTACGTTTTGAAACCCCCTACAAGAAGTCTCTCGCTGCGCGAGCCGTTCTGCGCACTGCAACACTAGGAGCGAGACCTAAAAAGGCAGCTTCCTTAAAATATGAATTGTCCTTTGACAACCAAAGGATCCTGCTCTTCATAGATGGTGGTGTGAAGTAGGACCCAGCAGAGAAGCAGATACTGAGGGCACAAATGATTACACTTAATGGCCAGGCTGCAGTGTGTAACCAGCCAAGTTGAAGATGCTCTATAAGACTAAGAGGGCTGTTGGTAAATGCCTCTAAGGACTGTTCGTTTCCTCTGATCTTTTTCACCCACATCCGTGCCATTTCCTGTAGCACATTGAAATGTGGGGCGGGGGGGGGGAGGGTCTCTTTCCCTAAAATGAAATGGTTAAATGGCTTTATCTAAGCCAGTTCCACTTTCTATGCTTTTCCTAATCCCTATTACACAGTCCCTCTACCCTTAGCCTTCTTTTCTACAGGAGAGATATTATTGGTGCGTTGCAAAAATTGGTCTTAGTTAAAACGGGATGTACTAAAAGCAGAGTGGGGTGTTCAGTTAACCTGTTTTATGGGACACACCTGTCAAATGTAATTACATCAGGGCCGCTTATTTGCTAGTTATTTAATAATACAAAATATTACAATTCAGAATGAGCTAAACTTACTTAAGTAACACATAAAAAAGTGTGCCCGGAAGGAGCTTTAAGTGACCTTCCTTTCTGGGGACTATGAAATGGACAAAGGTAACAAAAGGCATGCACTCTGAAGGATTAGGTACTCCAGAATTTCAAGCCAAAGATGAAGTTTGAAGTATAAGCAGGCCCAGATTCTCCAAATTGGTGAATGAGGTGTATTAGTTTTGCTTTTTATTTTAAATAGCGGACACAGCTTGTAGGTAGTATCGGAATCTGGGGTCGGGGGAGGGTGCTTAGGGCAGCGAACACAAAGCACTAGCATATGTCACATGAGGCTTGAAGCCACACTACCAGGCAGTGCACACAAAGTATACGTTAAAGGTTGTACAGCTGTGTGCACCTTTGTCTGATGGTGAGAGAGGGGAGTTAACCTGTTACAAGAAGAAAGCGCATCCTGATTGGCCTCTTTGGGGAGTATGTGGGAAGAAATTTAGAACGAATTGCATCAATTGTGCGATTTAGTTTAGCTAGGTCAGATCCTATCCTGACTTTGCTGAGGGAAGACTTTTCCGTACCTCTGCTACCTGAGATTCCATATTCATAAGTTCTTGAGTTAAGACTCAAGAACCTTTCCGCTCTGTATCCCAAACCTTAACTTGTTTCACTTCCAACTGACACCTTCTGTTTAGGACTTCCCCTCTGCCATTTTCAGATGCTTAATTTAGTCTAGGGACCTCCCTTTATGGAATGTTATAAAGATTTTCAGTTTACTTTATTTGATAAATCTAAGAGGACTTAAAATACACTCTTAGTGAATAACCAATGGTCCATCCAGAAGTGGCGCAATCTGATTGACAAATATGAAGCAAAAGGTATAGAAAATTGTGCTGAATCAACAGCAGACTTTTTTTTAGTTGGGATCTTTAAACAAAAAAGCCACAAAATAATGCAGAGCTTGCCTTTTTTTAAATGTTAAACTATACCCCACAGCACAGCACTGTGCAGCGTTGTTCTACATCATTGGCAAAGCCAATAGGTCACGAAGGATCAACATATTGGTTCTGCCAATGCTGGTTTGAATTTCTATTCTAAACCCTTCTATAAGGTCATATGTATTTTTGTATACGTTTCATAAGCATTTCTATGCAAGCTCCTTTGAGCCAATTTTGCATCACATGGTGAGAAATTTGTACAGTTTATACAGAAAGCATATACTGTTTCTTGCGGATTACAGCCAGGATGAGGATTACCCGATTGTCTGCTAAGGATTTAGCTTTCAGAACCAGGGGGTCTTTGTACCATTAAGCCCGAAAGTTACCACTGTAGCAAGCCGAAATCAAAAAATACATATTGGAGTGTAAAATAAAATCCAGGTGTATTACTAGAGCGAGCGCAGCTCTAAGTGACCACTTAGCAAACAGGCTGACAACACAAAACGATCTCTTTATTATCATCTTGTAAAGAGAAGAACGTAGCTACCATTAGTGCAGCAGATAAAGCGGCACCACAGTCCCTAAGAGCAAGGTGCCACTATACCCCAGTAATGGCCTTCTTTTACATCCCAACTAAGAGTTAAGGGATTCCATCTTCCTTGCTTGTATCTGGGTCTATGTACCCTTGTGACATGGCTGTAGTGAAATAGAGACACTCATCTCTTACAGCTAGCCAACTAAGGGGCATATCAACAACAACCGGTGATAATTATCGCAAAGCGCACTTAGCGCTAGGATAATTATCGCCGACTAGCGTGGATTTTTATCCCTGAGATAGTGTGCTATTAGCAACGCTTATCTCAATAGCGATAAAAATCCTCACGCTAACTGGCTAACGTGAGATTATCGCCGGAAACCCACCGATAATCTCACGTTAGCTTGTTGATAGGAACTCACAAACTTAGCCATGATATCCTCCTTCCATAGGATATCATGGCTAAGTCAGTCCTGAAGCAGGTGTTAGGAAAGTAGCGATAACAGGTGTTATCGCTACTTTTCCTGACGCTATGCTTCATAGCGTGGGGCTTGATGATAGGAGAAATGTCGCTTAGCGACATTTCTCCTATCATGTCAGGTCAGGAACGCCCACATTGCATCTCATTAGAGATGCAAAGCTGGGCGTTAGAAATCCCCACGCTAAAGCAAGGTTTCACGCATTAGCGTGACCTTGCTAATATAGCGATAAAATTATCGCCGCTTTTCAGCCGAAAACGGCCGCTAAAGCGGCGATAATTTTTTATCGCCTCGTTGTAAATATGCCCCTAAACTTGCATAGCCAAGTCATCACTTTCAAAATTGAAGTATACTGTAGGCAGAGTACTTAATAAGGATGACAGCCAATATGCCCTAGATGCACACGCAAGATATCAAGGCCCTGTAAAACCAACTTCTTCGAGGCATGGATTACAATATCTGCCCTCGGTGGGACTATCTCAACAGTACAGAACACTAATAAATAAAACCCGACCCTTTATTGAAATTACGAGACAAATGGTCAGAAGACCATGGCCTGTTAAAGGACGAGGAGCAGGTGGAGGCTAGGATGGCTCCCAGAACCCTTTCTGTGCCTATGAGAATGTGATTATCCAACTGAATTATCTACAACTAATGTATTACAGCTCAGCATGATTGACCAGAATGAGAGGTAGTCTTCATCCTCACTGCTTGCTCTGTAAAGGGGAGTTGATGGAACATTGCACTTTCTATCATACTGTCTGGGAATGTCAAGTGATTCAACAATACTGGTCTCAAGTACATTCGACCCTATTTCATATTATTAGTAGGCAAATCATTCCTGATCCTAAGATGGCACTTTTGGGTCTGATAGACAAATGGGGTGGGAGATGTCAACTAGACAATTATTGGCTATTGGCCCGTTTGTGGCAAATATAGATATTGCCCATTATTGGCTCTCTGACAGGAACCGCCCCCCCCAACAAGGGGGGAAAGAGAAGGGCCATAGATTAATGTGCCAAGTCAGAAACGTAAGTCTATAAATCTAGAAGTCGCTCATAGAACTATCAGAAAATATGTAGAGTATAGTGGACAAACTCCCAGGACCTAGAATCCTCACAAATGAAATTGACATGATTCAGGAGGATTTGTATTTGCCTTGTGATATGATCATATCTGGCTTTTGAATGCTGTACAGTGTTTGTTTTTTCACATAAAATCAACGCATAAGAAAAAAAAAACTTTACATCTAGGTGAAGACTTTTCGATGCAATATGGATTTACTTTCCAATTATTTGGCAAATCAATGATAATCGCAAAAAGACCAAAACAATTTGTGCTAAACATGGTGTTGCAGTAATGAAACAGACCAGTCTCAGATTTCACCATAGAGCATAAATCTGGCAGACTGCTGTCAGGGAACATGCTGTTCAACACTCAGACACTCTCCCACACCCTCAGGGACTACCCCATCACACTTCTACATGGGTTCAGGAACTTCAGTGCTCTTTCAATTATTCAATGAAGCCAAAAAACAAACCTACGCTAGGCAGTTGGTCTTCATCTGCATTTAGTATGTATATGACAACTGGAAACCCTTGAGTTTGGTGCGTTTATAAACACTTTTTTTCACACTGGCTAATCTAATTAAAAACAAATTAAATGAGCTGAGGTGTGAACAACGGGTACTCATGTGTAGGGCCAAAAACATTACTTCAGGGTAGTTGAAAAAAATTAAAAGCCAAGTGAAACATACTGAATTTGTTGTGGCGTAACTTTCAGACGAGATGCATTCAGCAGTAGCTGCACACTGGCTGCTTTCTATTCGGAGATGCAACTTGCAGGTAGTCTCTTCTTTTCACTTTCGGCAGGGCTCAATGCAAAGGCCTCACTTAAGGACACGTCAGCACTCAATTGTTTAGCGCCTCATCCTGGATTGGAGCTATATGGAGTTTAACATCTAGATGCCAATGCATTGGAGAAACCAAGGCACGCACCCAGCTTATCACTTTATAAGTTGCGTAAGAGAAACTATGATAGGGAGGCAGGGTTTTGACTTTGTGCAACGCCTGCATTTAAGAGCTGTGCATGAAACATAAGGTAGTCAACTGTATGTGTCATTATGGGTAATTACAATAAGTCGGTTGCGCCACTCAACTGAGTGGGGTCCCCCGGGCTCCAATGCCCCTCAATTGGGTTTCAATAAAGTAATCAAAAGTTCTACATAGGTTGATGTTTCATGGTGTTTTATTCACGCACAAGTTTCTTTAAAGTTTTCTTTTAGCATTATTCCAATGCGGAGTCCCAATGCATTTCGGCATTAACATAACATGCCTTCATCAGAGGAAACGTTTCTATAATGTAAACAAAAAGCGTAACACTCAATAAATAATTCTGGACAGGTACGTGGTTATATGCAATAACTGTGATGTTACGGAATACAAAATGTTTAAAAACGATCGGAATTTGTGAGCATTATCATAAAGTACTATACGTGGTGACAGCATTAATCCGACGTGTTTCACAGTGAGTCGACTTTCTATTATGCAGTTGTCCATAATATTAGGAAGGTCCGTGAAGGTTAATTAAGTGCACTGTTAAGTGAATACAGAACGGGAATCAATGAAGCTGGTTCGGGGTGTATTATAGTAAAACGTGTTAGTAAACGGGTGTGTTTTCGATATTAGTTAGAGTAGGACAAGTGAATTTTAAATGTGTGCTGAAGTGCTCCATGCAATTCAATATTCGTCGCGGCTAAAAAACATGCTTTTAGAATCGAACAGTGATGTTCTTACCAAGTTAAACGTGATGATTCTCGCGTAGTGTGCTCCGGAAGTACAACCCGAGCATGTAACCCGGAAGTGTATTAAATGAACTAGGGTTGCTAAGCAACCGGGACAACGTTGTGATAAAAGTGTCGATTGTTGGTGCTAATAAAGTTAGCTATTCCATGAACGGTGAGAAAGGTGATGGAAGGTAATAAGGGTCGAATGGTGATGAAGATAAGAATAAAAGCGCACAGGTAATCAAAATGAAAACGAAGATTTAAATTAACTATAATGGTGTAGACAGAACGTGTGTAATGGGTGACATCTGTTCCAGCAAGGAGATGGTAACAGTAAATAATAACAAGGAAAATGTCTGATTGAAGGAAAGATTATACGAATGAAACATTGAATATCATGGTGAAAAATTGCATTAAACCACATGGTAAAGGCTATAGGCAGGACCAAGGAAGCTAATGATCAAATATTGGCGCTGTTGTCACTTTAAAGGTAACAATTAAATTCCATATGGTCATTGAGACCATTTGGCTTCATGCTACACAAAAGGGATATCCAGTAATTCTCTCTTTTGAGAAGTTCATTATGATTATCTCGACCTTCTAGTCTGGGAACTGTCTCTGATACGCAATAGCGTAATTGACTGATGCTGTGGCCTGCTTCCAGGAAATGCTGAGCCACTGTCGATTTCAACTGTTTGGTGCGAATGTTGGACTTGTGCTCGTTAAGTCGTATCTTAATCTTACGTTCAGTTTGTCCAATGTAAACCTTCCCGCACGGGCATTTGATCATGTAAATAAGGCTTGCACTGTCGCATGTTGCTGTAGCTCTGACCTTGATATTGTTTCCTTTCATAGGGTGACTGATGGTTGTCCCCTTAATTACATTGCTACAATGGCTACAATTCCAACAGGGTACTGTCCCTTTGTGAATAGTGATTGTGGTTTCTTTGTATTTGATGAGTTCTCCAAGATTTTTGCTCCTGGTGTAAGCGAATATGGGGTCAGAATTGAAAATATTATTAAAATCCTGTTCAATTCGTAGTATTTCCCAATGTCTTTTAATGATCTGCCTGAATTTGAAGCTAGAAGTCGAATATTTGGATACCACTGTTATGGAATCTTTGTTGGTAGGTGGACTCTTATGAAGTAGTTGTTGTCTGTTGACATTGTTACAACGTTGTTTGGCCTGCTCAAGTGTTTGGGGAGGGTACCTTCGTGCAGTGAATCTAGATGTCATCTCTTTCAAATGGTCATCAAGCTTTGTGGGGTTGGATACTATGCGTTTCTCTCTTATGAATTGGCTATATGGTAAATGATCCTTAAGAGGCTGAGGATGGAAACTAGAGTAGTACAAAGTATTGTTCCTATCTGTTGTCTTTCTGAAGAGTTCAGTCTCAAATCCTGTGGCTGTTTTGATTACTCTCACATCCAAAAAGGATATGGATGAATCTTGTATGTCATGAGTGAATTGTATCCGTGTGTCAATGATGTTGAGTTTTTGAAGCTCATCTTGGAGTATTCTTTTTGGTCCTTGCCAGATCAAGAAAATATCGTCGATAAATCTGACAAACATTTTACTGTGAGATTTCCAAACTTCTTTCGACAAAATCCATTCCTCTTCAAACCTACTCATAAACATATTAGCATATGCTGGTGCTGGTGAATTGCCCATTGATGTACCAGTAAGCTGCTGGTACCAATCCTCTTTCCATAGAAAGTAACTGTTGAACAATGTGAACTGTAGAAGTTTCATCAAGAAAACTTTGAAATCCTCTGGCAAATCTGTACCGAGTAATCCATTTTCTATTGCTTCAATGCCCATGGAATGTGGAATGGAGGTGTAGAGGGACATAACGTCTATGGTACATAAATGGATGTCTTCAAGATTCTCTAAAGATAAGTTGTTGAGCTTGTTAAGAAAATCCGTGGTGTCTTTGATGTAGGTACTTGTAGCTGTGACTATGGGTTGTAAGTATTTGTCAAGAAGCTTGCCCACTGGCTCGTGGATGCTTCCACAGGTGGAGACTATTGGTCTACATGGAGGTCTCTGTAAGTTCTTGTGTATCTTTGGGACCAGGAAAAATGTAGGGCTTTTAGGATAAGTCGTGATGAGATATTTTCTCTTTTTTTCATTGATGGTTCCATTCTTGGTTGCTTCGTCTAGTATAGCATCCAATGTCAGCTTGAAATCGTTGGTAGGATTTATTTCTAATTTTAAATATGTACTGGTGTCCGCGAGGTGAAGAGACGCTTGTTCCTCATAGTATGATGTATTTAAGATAACAATGGCTCCGCCTTTGTCAGCTTTTGTGCAGGTTATGGCTTTGTTGTTAGCAATGTTTTTTAGTGTGTGCATCTCCTTGATAGTATAATTTTTCCTCTTGGTTTTCGGTTGACAATTCAATTTTTTCAGGTCATTAATGACTAAAGTCTCGAAAGTATCCAGCGTCTTATGTGAAGACGGCGGCATGAAGGTGCTTTTGGGCCTTAAGCCAAGTAATTGATCTGGCTCACTAGACTTAGATTTTTGAATGACATTGTCGAAGAAGTGTCGTAAGCGTAATTTTCGCATGAGCTTAAAAAATGCTATATTAAGCTCCAATTTATTGGTCTGTGATGTCGGTATAAATGAAGTTCCTTTTTGTAACGTTTTGGTTTGAATGTCGTTGAGGTGATGGTCCGAGATATTTATGACTAAGTTGTCTGTGGTGTAGTTTTCTTCGGCTTGTCCTTCGTTCCTGTTACTGTGCGTGTTTGTGGGGGTTCTTTTACCTTTTCTTTTGCCCCTCCTGGGTCGTCTTGTGCCTCTGGGCCTACCTCTAAAAAAGGCTCAGTAGAGGTTGTAGGGGTTTCGTCACTAATTGTTTGTGGAGTGGCTGTTGCTTGTATGTGTTGTACAGTAGGTATATTAGTTACTGGTTTTGGAGGTTGATGTCTCGCGAGTCTTCTCTGTTGGTTCATCGTGTCTCCTTCCGAAGATGAAGTGTCCGTGTTAGCCGAATATGGCTTATTTTGTCTCCTTTTGGCGTAAATTTCCGCCCATGAATACACTTCTCCCATCTTGTAGTCAATGGTATCACGTCGTAGTTTGCGAATTTTGCGTTCATTTACTTCTGCTGTGTGTTTCGACAATTGCATGTTAATGTCTTCCAAGATTTTTCCAAGTTCTTCTGGGGATAAACTATTTTCCAGTTTGGTTTTAACTTTAGAAATGTCTTTGGCTAGTTCTTCTAAAATGTTTGATAATTCTTCGATAATTAGAAGGATTAAGTCAAGCGAACATTTGTTTAATATCGCGTACCAGCGATCTTTAAACTTCTGCACATTCTTACAGAGAGAAGGCTTTAATGGGATCCTCAATCCTCTCGGAATCCTTTGTGCACGGTGGTATTTAACCAAAGTACTTGCGTGTAGGCGTTGATTTACTTCTTTTTTGGACAGATACAACAATTGCCTCACGTTTTGTTCCTTGGTGCGGCCAGCTGCCAGTTCGGTAGCATCCTCGTGTATGAGTGCGTATATTCTGTCTGCTTCCTCATTGCTGAATGCAAAAGTTTCTGCACGAATGTCTGTGAGGTTGAAAATTTCATCCATGTTTAAGAAAGGTAAGTGCGTGCTGTCCTGGCTTCAGAGTCAGAATAAACTTGAAAGAACTTGGGGGTATTTAGCTGGATGCACTGCTATTTGAAAGTTCAAATGTTTATATAGTTGTCGGGTCCTCGGGGAATCGCTCTCTGACCATAGAGCTTAATGTGATACAATAAGTCGGTTGCGCCACTCAACTGAGTGGGGTCCCCCGGGCTCCAATGCCCCTCAATTGGGTTTCAATAAAGTAATCAAAAGTTCTACATAGGTTGATGTTTCATGGTGTTTTAGTCACACACAAGTTTCTTTAAAGTTTTCTTTTAGCATTATTCCAATGCGGAGTCCCAATGCATTTCGGAATTAACATAACATGCCTTCATCAGGGGAACGTTTCTATAATGTAAACAAAAAGCATAGCACTCAATAAATAATTCTGGACAGGTACGTGGTTATATGCAATAACTGTGATGTTACGGAATACAAAATGTTTAAAAACGATTGGTATTTGTGAGCATTATCATAAAGTACTATGCGTGGTGACAGCATTAATCCGACGTGTTTCGCAGTGAGCCGACTTTCTATTATGCAGTTGTCCATAATATTAGGAAGGTCCGTGAAGGTTAATTAAGTGCACTGTTAAGTGAATACAGAACGGGAATCAATGAAGCTGGTTCGGGGTGTATTATAGTAAAACGTGTTAGTAAACGCGTGTGTTTTCGATATTAGTTAGAGTAGGACAAGTGAATTTTAAATGTGTGCTGAAGTGCTCCATGCAATTCAATATTCGTCGCGGCTAAAAAAACATGCTTTTAGAATCGAACAGTGATGTTCTTACCGAGTTAAGCGTGATGATTCTCGCGTAGTGTGCTCCGGAAGTACAACCCGAGCATGTAACCCGGAAGTGTATTAAATGAACTAGGGTTGCTAAGCAACCGGGACAAGGTTGTGATAAAAGTGTCGAGTGTTGGTGCTAATAAAGTTAGCTATTCCATGAACGTTGAGAAAGGTGATGGAAGGTAATAAGGGTCGAATGGTGATGAAGATAAGAATAAAAGCGCACAGGTAATCAAAATGAAAACGAAGATTTAAATTAACTATAATGGTGTAGACAGAACGTGTGTAATGGGTGACATCTGTTCCAGCAAGGAGATGGTAACAGTAAATAATAACAAGGAAAATGTCTGATTGAAGGAAAGATTATACGAATGAAACATTGAATAAATGGGTAATTACACCATGTTTTGTGTTTGAATCTGTCTATTGCAAAGCAGAAAAATTGGGACCCCCTCAAATGATTAATTAAGGTCAGGGAGAAGAGGGGCAAGAAGAACAATCATACTATAAAGACTCCCTCATGACCTATATTTCTTTTTGCCATATGATTCAAATGAATTCAAAAATTGGGCCATAAAAATTATAATATACAACAGAAACATCATTATTTTTTATGTTTTTATTTATTTCTTTTTTTTAAAGATGAAACACTTTTCTTTAATTATCAAAACTGTGGTTGTGATTATGAATGTAGTACGAATGTGGATTGAACTGGTATGTATGTATGAGAGAATGTGAAAAAAAAGAATTTTTTTTGATGTGTTTAGCCTTTCCAAGGGATTACATTATGGTAATAAGTGACATGATGTATTATAGACAAATGTGTTGAGTATATTTATTGTATGTCTATGACAAAGAAATTACAAATTGATAAAGTTTTGATAATTAAAGAAAAGTGTTTCATCTTTAAAAAAAGAAATAAATAAAAACTTAAAAAATAATTATGTTTCTGTACTATGTTATAATTTTTATGGCCCAATTTTTGAATTAATTTGAATCATATGAAAAAGAAATATAGGTCATGAGGGAGTCTTTATAGTATGATTGAATCTGTCTATTGTACATAAGTTTCACGGTCAACATCTCATTACTGTTCACAACTAGTTTGTCTTGAGTGTGTAGTACAAGAAACATAAGTATCCAACGACGTGTTACATCATGAGAAACATACCGCGATGAACTCAAACATTATCGCATCATGTGAGTATCTCTTAACATATACAAGTTTATTTCGAGTAAGTTGTATACAGACAGGATTCTGAGGTGGAACATAGCTATGCATAGTGTAATCGGTGTACACCTAGATGGTGGGTAGGAAGCACTTTTCCATAAGACGAGGCCTACTAAGGAATCTTTCGTGCAGACAATGTATAGGAGAAAAACAAAGAAGGGAAATGCAATACAGCTCGTTATTTTTCGGTCAACAATACTCACACGAAATAAAGAAGAGAAAATTGTAAACTAACCAATAACTCAGTGCATCTCAGCTTCCAGTGGCTACAAACATCCATACATCAACGCAAGTGCCATACTCAAAGTATGTTTGGTACTTGTGAGTGACATGCAATCAGGGGGCAATTTGGGGAAGTGAGGGAAGGAGAAACTCCAATAGAGTGCCAGCAAATGTCAGTATCGCTCAGTCAGTGTGGAAATGAAAGGTGAGGTGAGAGTTATAATCACTCCATTACTCAATGCAACTGATTACCAACCATGTCAGTGGGCGCCGGTACATTGTCTACCTCTTTGTGTGCATGCAAGGCTAGAAGAATGGAGTCCCAGTAAGTGGATATGGGGTATTTCCGCAGCCCTGTGTCCTCTCTGTGCAGGGCTACACTTTCAGCTTGCGCTAAGTTGTTTATAGAGCGTCGCCTGGCAGAAAACGTCAGGGTGTAGGAGATTTCCATCTCTTTGTGGAGAGGTGTTTGGCGACTATAAATCCCAGGTCACGAGAGGTCACCTTTTCTCTTTTGGACCTGTGATAAAAGCCCAGCAAGCATACCCCCAATGATGTAGGTCGGGGCACGCGGTATTAATAGTTAATGTTCTTGTGAGGGCATTCCAATAGGTGTCTAGTGATGGGCAGGCCCACAACATGTAAGAGGTCTACGTCGATACATAAGCATCTGGGACATGCAGCATTTGTTGTGTGATAATATCTGCTCATATTGGCAGGGGTAAGGTAGGCCCTGTGTGATATGTAAAAACATAAGTTTAAAGCGGGTGTTAATTGGAGCATGACAGGAACCCTCCAATATCACACTCCATTTCCGATCAGTACAGGGGCGGGTCAAGCTTGTTTCCCATCAACGACGCAGGATAAGAAGTTGTGGTATAGTGTGTATGGCCAAGGAGTCAACAAACCAGCGTGTGAGGTGCCTGCCCCCTCCCATCACATGCAAGTACTGAATGGTGAGGTGCGGATGTCTTGTCCGCCAATGGGTTCCGTAATACACCTAGAAGGGACTGGTGGAGTCAAAACTGACCAGAAGGTAATCCATCTTCTTCCATTAGGCTGTCAAAAGGTGCTAACACGCCCTCTGTATAAGTTGCCAAAGGTACTTATTCCTGCACCGTGCAATGCTTCTGGTTCTGCTGTTGTTAAGCCTGCTGTCCTAGGAGTGCCCAACAGTGCCAGTCCTGGGGCATACGGGAGAGTCGGTCTGGTAATGTGTAGGCATTTGAGGTATCTGTGCGCCACTCCCAGGAGAAGCGAGTCCGGTGGGCTTAACTAAGGGCAGGGGTGAAATAAATGCTCAATGTCTAATAATGACAGTTCCCGCATGGTTGTGGCTGTGTCTGATAAATGTAACCCCGCTGCCCAATGTACAATCTATTGGATTTGGGCAGCCAGATAATATAGTTCAAAGTGAGGGGCTGCAAGACCACCAGTGCTGGTGAGGACACAAAGCTTTGCCAAGGCAACCCTACATCTCAATGTGTTCCAAATGAAGTCTCTCACCTGTTTTTCGAATTTCTGAAAACAAGTAGCCGGGATGTATATGGATAGATTAGAGAAGAAATAAAGTAGGCGGGCAGTACCACCATTTTTTCTAGAACCACCCTTCCCATGACTGCTTGAGATTATGTGCACTAAAACCTCATCTGTACACGAAGCGCAGTGATTGCCTGCAGAACGTTGCCCTCAAACAGATCCGTCATGCTGTGGTACACTCGTGTGCCCAGATATTTGAATGTGCGGTGCTGCGAGTTTACTTGTGCATCCCCTATCCTCAGTTCGGGGCTAGCCATATTCGGGTGGAAAGGGCACACACAAGATTTGGTTCAATTTACCCTCATTCCCGACATGTCTGCGAATTGTGTCAGGGTAGCATTCATCACAGTGGGGAAGTCCTGTATGTACCTCAAAAACAATAACATGCCGCCAGCGTGCAGGGAGATGACATGTAGTCCATCGCCCAAGGTAATGCCCCATCGTTCTTCCTGTTAAGGAAGTGCTGGGGTCAAGTGTTCGATGGCCAGCGAGAATAATAATGGCGACATCGGGCAGCCCTGACATGTACCTCTGTGAAAAGGGATATCTGCTGACAGTAGAGCACCTGTTTAAACTCTGAGTGGATTGGTATATGGTAGTTTCACCATCTTCAGGAATCTGATGCCAATCCTATACCGGGTGAGTGCTGCAAACAGATAACACCACTCTAGTGAATCTAAAGCTTTCTCAAGGTCCAGTATTAAGCACACAGATCTGGTCGGGGAGGGGGTGTGGGGGCGAGAATGGGCAACTACATCAACAACGATTTAAATAGAACTTACTAATTGTATGTATTATAGAGTTACCCATTCCACAATATGGTGTAAGGGGGCATAAAATATCACACATTATTAAGAGATAATGAATCATACAAGTGGGCAAATCAATGTACATGAGGGTTACAAGGTAAAGAAAGCACTTGTACCTACAGGTAGGTATTCTATGTTAAGAGTGCTTGGTCTGGAGACACATTAAAGGCTGCATTTAAAACAATGGTTGGGGTTCTCTTTGCAAATAAGGCGGTTTTCTACCTAAAGGAAACCTTCATAGCAAATGCAGATTTACTAAACGATAGAGGGAAAAAAATAGGGCTCTAAATCTGAGTCTTGCAACGGTTGATGTTGTAGAACCAAGGATATTGTGCTGCACAACTAAATATTTATAAGGGCCCAAAGGCGAGACCTATTGGCTATGTTTTTCAATAGTGAAGGCAGTAATCCTTGTTATTGGCAGGGTGAATGTGCACACTGAGCAGCATTTGCTGCTGCTTTTGGGCCAGTCCAGACCTGGTTGCATCTTTTTGTCATTATGGTGGGGAGAATGGTTTACAATAATTATCAGGTGACATTTGTGTCAGAGGGTGGTGCTCTGTGTCACATGACACCAAGTACTATAATGTGACCTATCCGTAGCTGCTTCCTGTTGTGCGCTTCATGCGAACTGTAACATCGTGAATCCTGACTTGTTAATCCTAAATACTTGAGCTGTTGTCGCCCTTCATTTCTTTCAACTTTCCCTTTAGATGTATTTATTCCTGAATGGTGAAAATTTCTATGACGTACAGATAAGATAGAAAGAACCACCACGGAGGCCGCAGTTACTAGCAGTACATGATAGCGATAGTTGGAAACAAAATTTATAGGGGCAGAAAAACGTATTTGAATATAATGACCCTCCACCCATGTATACTGTTTATTCTCGCTTCAGATTGGGGGTTCTGACAATGGACCAGCACTCCAGGCTGTGACAAGGTGTTGTTGCCACATCTGGTCAGTGCCAGATTGACACCAGAACAATAGAAATATCTGCCCATGAGGTATTTCTTACATCAGCTAATTAAACACTATAAAGCACTATAGCACGGCCACTAGACTTAAGTGGCAGTGAAGAATAGGGTTGACATAATTATGCAACAAGGAAAGTTGAATATGTAACATAATGTGGCACAATATGTAGCAGTAATATTTCAGTTTTTTGACAGTTTAACAACTACTAATAGTGTATGAGCAAAGCCGCACCTCATTAGTACCAGTTTAACACCTGAATGCAGCAATCGTCAACTGAAAGCTGACCAGTTAACCCTTGCAGAGGATTTGCCACTTCGCCGAACCACACATGACCCCTTTTGCTTAGAAAGTGTCTACACTTGTCTATGAATACCCTTGTCTACACTGTGTGCTACAAAGTGTGAAGGGTACAATGGGAACGGTACACAACACAGAAGGCGTACCTAATGAAGGTAAGAGTCGTGGGTTAGAGGGAACCAAATCTTGCAAACCTTTAATGCAGTTTCGAGCTTAGCAACAGTTTCTGAAAGGAGGATTCTAGAGTCCTCACTGTGAGTAATGCCGTGCGCGGACTTTGGAGACACGATCAGTGTTTATTTATTCAACGGTAGCTGCCTTTCATTCAAAAGACTGATCGTGACGGATTGTGCATAGTTTGTACATTACAGTACGTGTCAAGTGTGTGTGTGGTGTGTACACTACAGTACGTGTCAAGTGTGTGCGTGGTGTGCACACTACAGAATGTGTCAACAGTGCGCCTATGACTACCGATGTTGTTGACACGTTGTAGTTGTGGAACAGCTGCAGGCGTGCATTTAAAACAGAATTATTGTATTTTTTGGTGGTCGGTGCCCCTCCTCACATGCCTGACATACTCAGATTACTACCGATCACAGCTGTGCGGAAATGAGGCGCCCTCCCTTGTTCATCTCACAATACTGCGCCTGCTCCCGTAGCATATGACATAGAGCCAAGAGGAGTAAAGAGGAGCTAGACATCCAGGGGAGTTTCAGTACACTGAGAAAGCGTGTGGCCGGGGTCAGACGAGAGGTACACATAGGAATAGGTGTGTGGCTCTGGAGGTTTACAGAGTCGGAGGCTGCAAGTGAGTGTTACAAAGCTCGGAGGGTGCGCGTCGAAGCACTGCCCTCTGTGGGGTCTGTATGTGAAACAGCTGGGAGACACGATCAGTGTTTATTTATTCAATGGTAGCTGCCTTTCATTCAGAAGACTGAGCATGACGGATTGTGCATAGTTTGTACATAACAGTACGTGTGAAGTGTGCCTCTCGGGTTTAAACAAGCTTCGGCATACAAATAGAACATGGTGACCCGTACGGGGTTGTTTGCTCTCCCCCACACACAAGTGACACACTCAGGAGTGACACCCTCAGTAATGACACCCAGTAGAGATACATCCAGGAGTGATAACCTCAGGAGAGACGCACAGGACTGACAAACTTAAGAGTGACACGCCCAGCAGTGACATACTCTAGAGTGTAAGTACAGGGGACCCTGTCCCTGCAGGCTGGACTCATTAAGATGTGGCCTAACGGTTAGAGCATATGACCTCGAAGCTGGGTAACCAGGTTCGAGTCTCTGCTGCTCAACCTCTTGTGATTCTGGGCAAATCACTTCATATCCCCGCGCCTAACAAAACATGGATGTGCCCGTCTGCAACAGCTGGTGCTCGTGTAAAGCGCCATGATACCTCCTGGTTGAGTTCGAGCTATATAAAACTGCAAGACAAAAAACACGGCTCTGCAGATCTTACATGCCCTCACATGTGCACTCACTGTCACGTGCTTCAGAGGTAATCTCGTGCTCATGGCGGATACACTCTCTCCCCTCCATAAGTGCCCCTTGCTCCCAGAACATTCACGCACTTCCTGTTGGTTGGCGAAGAGTGAGACACAAGCTCTCACGTGACAAGGTCGGGTATAGCGCCCACCAAGCGCCTCTTGGGTTTCAACAAGCATCGGCATACAAACAGAACACAGTGACCAGTACGGGGTTGTTTGCTCTCCCCTACGCCCCAGTGACACACTCAGGAGTGACACCCTCAGTAATGACACACCCAGTAGTGATACATCCAGGAGTGATAACCTCAGGAGAGACACACAGGACTGACAAACGTAAGTGTGACACGCCCAGGAGTGACACGCTCTGGAGTGTAAGTACAGGAGACCCTGTCCCTGCAGGCTAGACTCAATAAGATGTGGCCTAATGGCTAGAGCGTACGACCTCGAAGCTTGGTAACCAGGTTCGAGTCTCTGCGGCTCAACCTCTTGTGATTCTGGGCAAATCACTTCATCTCCCCACGCCTAACAAAACATGGATGTGCCCGTCTGGAACAGCTGGTGCTCGTGTAAAGCGCCCTGATACCTCCGGGTTGAGTTCGAGATATATAAACCTACAAGGCAAAAAACACGGCTCTGCGGATCTCACACGCCCTCACACGTGCACTCACTGTCACGGGCCTCAGAGATGCTCTCGTGCTCGTGGGGATGCACTCTCCCCCTCCATATGTAGCCCTCGCTCCGAGAACATTCACGCACTTCCTGCTGGTTGGTGAAGAGTGAGACACAAGCTCGCACGCGACAAAGTTGGGGTATAGCGCCCACCAAGCGCATCTCGGTTTTAAACAAGCATAGTCATACAAATAGAACATGGTGACCCATACGGGGTTGTTTGCTCTACCCCACGCCCCAGGGACACACTCAGGAGTGACACCCTCAGTAATGACACACCCAGTAATGACACACCCAGTAGTGACACACCCAGTAGTGATACATGCATGAGTGATAACCTCAGGAGAGACACACAGGACTGACAAACTTAAGAGTGACACGCCCAGGAGTGACACACTTTGGAGTGTAAGTACATGGGCCCCTATCCCTGCAGGCTGGATTCATTAAAATGTGGCCTAAAGATTAGAACGTACGACCTCAAAGCTGGGTAGCCAGGTTCGAGTCTCTGCGGCTCAACCTCTTGTGATTCTGGGCAAATAACTTCATCTCCCCACGCCTAACAAAACATGGATGTGCCCGTCTGCAATAGCTGGTGCTCGTGTAAAGCGCCATGATACCTCCGGGTTGAGTTCGAGATACATAAAACTGCAAGACAAAAAACACGGCTCTGCAGATCTTACATGCCCTCACACGTGCACTCACTGCTCTCCCCCACACCCCAGTGACACACTCAGGAGTGACACCCTCAGTAATGACACACCCAGTAGTGATACATCCAGGAGTGATAACCTCAGGAGAGGCACACAGGACTGACAAACTTAAGAGTGACATGCCCAGGAGTGACACACTCTGGAGTGTAAGTACAGGGGACCCTATCCCTGCAGGCTAGACTCAATAAGATGTGGCCTAACGGCTAGAGCGTACGACCTCGAAGCATGGTAACCAGGTTCGAGTCTCTGCCGCTCAACCTCTTGTGATTCTGGGCAAATCACTTCATCTCCCCACGCCTAACAAAACATGGATGTGCCCATCTGGAACAGCTGGTGCTCGTGTAAAGCACCCTTTTACCTCCGGGATGAGTTCGAGCTATATAAACCTACAAGACAAAAACACGGCTCTGCGGATCTCACACGCCCTCACACGTGCACTCACTGTCGCGGGCCTCACAGATGCTCTCGTGCACATGGGGGATGCACTCTCCCCCTCCTTATGTAGCCCTCGCTCCAAGAAGATTCACGCACTTCCTGCTGGTTGGTGAAGAGTGAGACACAAGCTCTCACGTGACAAAGTCGGGGTATAGCGCCCACCAAGCGCATCTCGGGTTTAAACAAGCATCGGCATACATACAGAACACGGTGACCAGTACGGGGTTGTTTGCTCTCCCCCACGCCCCAGTGACACACTCAGGAGTGAAAGTACATGGGCCCCTGTCCCTGCAGGTTGGACTCATTAAGATGCGGCCTAACGATTAGAGCGTATGATCTCAAAGCTGGGTAACCAGGTTCGAGTCTCTGCCGCTCAACCTCTTGTGATTCTGGGCAAATCACTTCATCTCCCCGCGTCTAACAAAACATGGACTTGTCCGTCTGCAACAGCTGTTGCTCGTGTAAAGCGCCATGATACCTTCGGGTTGAGTTCAAGCTATATAAAACTACAAGACAAAAAACACGGCTCTGCGGATCTTACATGCCCTCACACGTGCACTCACTGTCACGTGCCTCAGAGGTACTCTCGTGCTCGCGGTGGATAAACTCTCTCCCCTCCATAAGTGCCCCTCGCTCCCAGATGATTCACGCACTTCCTGTTGGTTGGCGAAGAGTGAGACACAAGCTCTCACGTGATAAGGTCGGGGTCTAGCACCCACCAAGCGCATCTCGGGTTTAAACAAGCATCGGCATACAAATAGAACATGGTGACCAGTACGGGGTTGCTTGCTCTTCCCCACACCCCAGTGACACAATCAGGAGTGACAGCCTCAGTAATGACACACCCAGTAGTTATACATCCAGGAGTGATAACCTCAGGAGAGACACACAGGGCTGACAAACTTAAGAGTGACACGCCCAGGAGTGACACGCTCTTGAGTGTAAGTACAGGAAACCCTGTCTCTGCAGGCTAGACTCAATAAGATGTGGCCTAATGGCTAGAGCGTACGACCTCGAAGCTTGATAACCAGGTTCGAGTCTCTGCGGCTCAACCTCTAGTGATTCTGGGCAAACCACTTCATCCCCCCAAGCCTAACAAAACATGGATGTTACCGTCTGGAACAGCTGGTGCTCGTGTAAAGTGCCCTGATACCTCCAGGTTGAGTTCGAGCTATATAAACCTACAAGACAAAAAACACGGCTCTCCGGATCTAACATGCCCTCACATGTGCACTCACTGTCACGGGCCTCAGAGATGCTCTTGTGCTCGTGGGGGATGCACTCTCTCCCTCCATATGTAGCCCTCGCTCCGAGAACATTCACGCACTTCCTGCTGGTTGGTGAAGAGTGAGACAGAAGCTCTCACGTGACAAAGTCGGGGTATAGCGCCCACCAAGCGCATCTCGGGTTTTAACAAGCATCGTCATACAAATAGAACACGCTGACCAGTACGGGGTTGTTTGCTCTACCCCACGCCCCAGTGACACACTCAGGAGTGACACCCTCAGTAATGACACACCCAGTCATGACACACCCGGTAGTGATACATCCATGAGTGATAACCTCAGGAGAGACACACAGGACTGACAAACTTAAGAGTGACACACTCTGGAGTGTAAGTACATGGGCCTCTGTCCCTGCAGGCTGGACTCATTAAGATGTGGACTAACGGTTAGAGCGTACAACCTCGAAGCTGGGTAACCAGGTTCGAGTCTCTGCGGCTCAACCTCTTGTGATTCTGGGCAAATCACTTCATCTCCCCACGCCTAACAAAACATAGATGTGCCCATCTGGAACAGCTGGTGCTCGTGTAAAGCGCCATGATACCTCAGGGTCGAGTTAGAGCTATATAAAACTGCAAGACAAAAAACACGGCTCTGCGGATCTTACACACCCTCACACATGCACTCACTGTCACGTGCCTTAGAGGTACTCTCGTGCTCGTGGGGGATACACTCTCTCCCCTCCATAAGTGCCCCTCGCTCCCAGAAGATTCACGCACTTCCTGCTGGTTGGCGAAGAGTGAGACACAAGCTCTCACGTGACAGGGTCGGGGTATAGCACCCACCAAGCGCATCTCGGGTTTAAAGAAGCATTGGCATACAAATAGAAAATGGTGACCAGTACGGGGTGGTTTTCTCTCCCCCACACCCCAGTGACACAATCAGGAGTGACACCCTCAGTAATGACACACCCAGTAGTGATACATCCAGGAATGATAACCTCAGGAGAGACAGACAGGACTGACAAATTTAAGAGTGACACGCCCAAGAGTGACACGCTCTGGAGTGTAAGTACAGGGGACCCTGTCCCTGCAGGCTAGACTCAATAAGATGTGGCCTAACGGCTAGAGCGTATGACCTCGAAGCTTGGTAACCAGGTTCGAGTCTCTGCCGCTCAACCTCTTGTGATTCTGGGCAAATCACTTCATCTCCCCACGCCTAACAAAACATGGATGTGCCCTTCTGGAGCAGCTGGTGCTCGTGTAAAGCACCCTTTTACCTCCGGGATGAGTTCGAGCTATATAAACCTACAAGACAAAAAACACGGCTCTGCGGATCTCACACGCCCTCACACGTGCACTCACTGTCACGGGTCTCAGAGATGCTCTCGTGCTCATGGGGGATGCACTCTCCCCCTCCATATATAGCCCTCGCTCGAAGAAGATTCACGCACTTCCTGCTGGTTGGTGAAGAGTGATACACAAGCTCTTACGTGACAAAGTCGGGGTATAGCGCCCACCAAGCGCATCTCGGGATTAAACAAGCATCGTCATACAAATAGAACATGGTGACCAGTACGGGGTTGTTTGCTTTACCCCACACCCCAGGGACACACTCAGTAACAACACACCCAGTAATGACACACCCGGTAGTGATACATCCATGAGTGATAACCTCAGGATAGACACACAGGACTGACAAACTTAAGAGTGACACACTCTGGAGTGTAAGTACATGGGCCCCTATCCCTGCAGGCTGGACTCATTAAGATGTGGCCTAACTGTTAGAGTGAATGACCCCGAAGCTGGGTTACCAGGTTCGAGTCTCTGCGGCTCAACCTCTTGTGATTCTGGGCAAATCACTTCATCTCCCCACACCTAACAAAACATGGATGTGCCCGTCTGCAACAGCTGGTGCTCGTTTATAGCGCCATGATACCTCCGAGCTATATGCAATTGCAAGACAAAAAACACGGCTCTGCGGATCTCACACACCCTCACACGTGCACTCACTGTCACGTGCCTCAGAGGTGCTCTCGTGCTCATGGGGGATACACTCTCTCCCCTCCATAAGTGTCCCTTGCTCCCAGAAGATTCACGCACTTCGTGCTGGTTGGAGAAGAGTGAGACACAAGTTCTCACGTGACAATGTCGGGGTATAACGCCCACCAAGTGCCTCTTGGGTTTAAACAAGCATCGGCATACAAACAGAACACGGTGACCAGTAGAGGGTTGTTTGCTCTCCCCCATGCCCCAGTGGCACACTCAGGAGTTACACCCTCAGTAATGACACACCCAGTAGTGATACATCCAGGAGTGATAATCTCAGGAGAGACACACAGGACTGACAAACTTAAGAGTGACACGCCCAGGAGTGACACACTCTGGAGTGTAAATACAGGGGCCCCTGTCCCTGCAGGCTGGACTCATTAAGATGTGGCCTAACGGTTAGAGCATATGACCTCGAAGCTGGGCAACCAGGTTTGAGTCTCTGCGGGTCAACCTCTTGTGATTCTGGGCAAATCACTTCATCTCCCCGCTCCTAAAAAAACATGGATGTGTCCGTCTGGAACAGCTGGTGCTCCTGTAAAGCTCCCTGATACCTCCAGTTTGAATTCAAGCTATAGAAAACTGTGAGACAAAAAACACGGCTCTGCGGATCTTACACGCCCGGAAATTACTTGTACGGTCTCCACGCAAGGAAGCTAGAGATGTTTAGGAAAGACTGCTGTGGCACAAAATGCCATGAAGGTGCTTGTGTCTGGCATAGAAGGACTCCCTGCAGATAAATCACGGATTCAATTGAAATAGCGCGTGACAGTAAGAAAATAACAAGCACTCGCCATGACGTTTTTGTTGCCTTTTTCTGCCGTCCCACTTGGACGGCCTCGCCTGCTATAAGGTTTCTTGTCTTTATGGGGCCATGTGTTTGGCCCCATAAAGAAGATAAGAAACCTCTTACGCCAGCAGGAAGTCAGATGAGCCAGTCCAACTGGGACGGCTCTAAAAGAGAAAAGTGTACGTCACTGGAAGCTCTTTTCCAATGGCTGGCCACCATTTAGTATAAACAGTGACGCCAGCCAATGGAAAAGAGGGGCGGGGCTTAAACCCCACTAGTGAAAGCTACCCAAAAACATAAAATCTTGCCAGCGAGACTGCGCATGTCAGCGCAGCCTACGCTAGCCAAGACCTAAAAAGAACAAAGCGATTGTGACTAGAGAGGGACAGTTGCTTCCTCCACCGAAATCACCTGCATCCTTTATGGCTGCGAAATATGGCTATCATACATGTATTTGGTTAGACAATTGGGCAAAGTATACAAAAGATGATGGAGTTTTAGCATTTCCGGAACATGGTTCATTCAATTTAGCGGTATTGAGGAATTTAAGAGAAAGAATTAAGAAACTAGAACCGAGACCTAGACCTACTTAGTTTGAAGCACTGACAGAATGGGAAGATGAGATGTATGACAGAGAACGACAGCGGAGTGGGGAAAGGTACAAATATATGTTTGGTAGACCGTATAGACAAGAGAATCATGATGATAGAATGAGGAAATGGCGAAGTGCAAATATGACTGATGGTATGTTCCCTATGAGAAGTGCTGAAGAGGCTAGTAGTAGAAAATGTACAGAAAAGAGAAATAATACAGAATCAGAAGGTTATAAGTATGGTGTGCATGAGTCGGAGGATGATGTTCTTGAGGACATGTTTTATAAAAATCCACCCCCGTATCAATCAAATTCCACATTGTTGACACCAAATGCCCCAGTAAAAGAATCACCACAAAATATAAAGTTTGAATCAATACCACATGAGGTAGGAAGAAATAATCCCTTTAGAGAAACAGAAAATATACAACCTGGTAAAATGGCAAATGAAAATTCAGCTGAATTAGCAAAAACAACTTTAGAGTTAACTGAAAAGATTAGGGAATTAACGAAAATTGTGGAAGCTGTAACTGTTCCTGTAACAATAGGACCTGTAATGCCTATTTTTGATAAGCAAAAGGATAGTGAGCATTGTCTGACGATTCCTTATAACAGTAATAAACAAACCAAAATGCAAAGAAGAGGTTCAAGAGAGAATCCATGGAGACAAGCGGTAGGAATTTCTGAACAAAGTAAGCCTAAAAATTTGACAGTAAATCAGAGTCTAGCGAATAGAGCAATAATGACGACAGAATCAGTACCAGGATCACCAAAAAGTTTAGAACAAACACGAAATGAAATGATTCCTGTAGGTCCTACTTCTGATGAATTAAGTGAATGGTTAAGGAGTTTACAGCAAAAAGATGCTGAACCTCAACCTTTAGATGTGACCAAATTAAAAATAGTTTTAGAAGAATTAATAGTAGGAACTAATCCCACAGAAAAGTTAAAAGCCTATCAAGATGAAGAATTAATGTTTCTATGCAAAAGGATAACATGGAGAGCAAGAAATGTACATGAAAGATTAGAAGAAGTAGCAAGTGAAATGGGTATTGACTTTGAAAAGGTAAAGTCCTTAAAAAAACCATACAGAGTAGACTTTTCTGAAAAAGACATTGAAAATGTTAATACTGCAGGACGAACAACTCAGATTAAAGATTTAATTATTTTACTGAGAAAATGGGCGATGTAGATAAATGGAAAAGTAGATGGTTTCGAAAACGAGACGATGCAACGGAAAAAATGTTTGCAGCTTACCCAGTAAGAGAAAAAGAAAAGGTGGTAACTGAATGTCCCATGAGTGAGATTCCAGGCGGAGGCTATGTGCATGTCCCCTGGACCAGACAAGATATGTTATCATTCACCAATGACTTTCCTCGCTTGCGCGAGAAGCCGGTTGAATGGTACAGGCAGGTAGAGAGGTTTGTAAAATTGTCAAAAGTATTATGGATTGATTTGAGTAGTAATTGTACCAGCCATCCTATAGGCAGAATGTAAAATTACAATAGGTTGGCCTAATCAAGAATACTCTAGAGATCCAAAAACAGGTGCCCCTGATCCAGAAGTAATGAGAATATATGAACAAGTAGTTACCTTTCTGAAAAATAAAGTGCCTCCTAAAGAAACTGATTGGGTAAAAATTGATAGAACTCATCAAGAAGGGAAAGAGTCTGTACACGCATATTATGAGAGATTGATACTAGCTTTTAAGCAATATAGTGGTGATGAAAATTTGAGTGACAAGGATTTGAGTCATTTTGTATATCGATTTGTATATGGGTTGCGTCCTTAAGTAAGTGAAATGATTAAACAGCATACAGTGGATTGGCAAAATATAAAGATAGATGAAGTACTGAGACATGCAAAATTATTTTAGTGATGAAATTGAAGCAAAACAGCGTAAATTAAAAGAAAAGGCTATGTGGGCCCAAGTAAAAGTGGCGGAAAGACAGGAAGCCCAATTGATTGAACTAGCAAATGGTACGGGTATGAAACAAAAACCCAACCTTGGGAAAGGAAAAGAACAGATTAGTTTAAGAAGCAGCCAAAAAGAAGCGGCCATGTCATAATTGCGGAAGAATAGGGCATTGGAGAACCGAGTGTAAATTTCCCCCAAGTGCTAATGGTGATAATGCATCATTGACTCCACAGGTGCAGAATGAGGTGAGTTGTCAACCGCAGCGACAGCAGCAGGTTGTTGCCCAACAGTGTCAGGTGCCAAAACCGCCTTTTCCACAGAGCGTAAATCCTCAGAAATACAGTAATGAGACAGGATTCTACAATGAAGAACAGGTAACTAAGCTGCCGCGCACTAGTGCTGTTTCGCAGTATTGAGAGTGAGTCAGAAGAAAGCTATTGACGGTGCCGAGGGGAGGAAGACGAGTGCGTACTTGGTGCAACTCTAGAAGTAGACCAGACAGGCCCTTTTGTGGATGGAAAGGTAAATGACGAAAACATTACTTTCGAATAGATACTGGTGCTACTCGTTCAACTGTTAGGTCAGCCGATGTCAAAAATCTTCCTCTCTCGGATGAAACAATCCAAGTAGTTGGAGTATCCAACAGACAGATAAAAACATACCTCACTGAACCAGTTAAAGTAAAAATAGGGACATTTTCTGAAATGCACCGTTTTGTCGTGTGCGATTCAAGACATGTAAATTTGTTAGGGAGAAATTTGCTGTGCAAAATGAACTGCACAATATTCTGTACTCCTGATGGTATAGCTTTTGAGACTTCTGATGAGGATGTACTGTACAAAATGACTATAGCTAATATGGAACCTGAAATTACCGAGTCATTTGCTGTATTTGACCCCGAAGAATTGCCTCAAGAATTGAAGAACACAGTAAAAACGGAGGTGTGGGATTTCATAGGAGAAGATGTGGGATTAATGAAAAATGTAGATCCCGTAAAAATCTCTGTAAAGGAAGGAGTAAGTTACCCAAATATTCCACAGTACAAATTGACACCTGAAATAATTGCAGGAGTCACTCCTATAATAGACAAAATGATTGACCAAGGTATTTTGAGGGAAATAATGAGCAGTCCATGTAATTCACCAATTATGGGTCTGAAAAAGCCTAACGGAACTTTTAGAATAGTGCAAGACCTGAAAAAAATAAAAAATCGTTGTATCATGTTGTCCCATTGTACCAAATCCATCTGTGATATTGTATCAGATTCCTCACGATGCAGAATGGTATACAGTGATTGATTTGTGTCATGCTTTCTTTTCCATTCCGTTGCACCCTGACAGCCAACAGATTTTTGCGTTCCGGTTTGGCGAACGTATTTTGGCATGGTGCCGAATCCCACAGGAGTCCCTCGATATTTAATCAGATTCTGAAAAAGTCTTTAGAAGATTTAAAAATGCCAGAAAGTTCGGTATTGGTCCAATATATCGATGACCTACTTGTGGCATCGAGAACTCGAGAAGCCTGTGTAGTGGATACCATTGCATTGTTGAATCATTTGGCAGATGGAGGACTTAAAGCATCCCCATCGAAATTGCAATTTTGTCAAAAAGAAGTACAATATTTAGGCCACAAAATTGAAAAAGGACTAAGAAAAGTAACTGCAGATAGAATCAGGATAATAAAAGGAATGAGAGCCCCAATGACTCAAAGAGAAGTGAGAATGTTTCTTGGAATGGTTAGATATTGTCATCAGTGGATTAGTAATTTATCTTTGATTGCAAAACCTCAGGACAAGGAGTGATGTAAAAGATCCCATTGAATTAAATAAAGAAGAGTTAAAGGCTTTTAAACAATTGAGAGATGGTTTGTGTGAAGCACCAGCTCTTGGCATGCCTGACTATGAGAAAGAATTTGAGCTCTATTGCAGCGAAAGAAATGGATGTGCACTTTCTGTGTTAATACAGAAACACGGAAAATTGAGAAGACCAATTGCATATTTTTCAGCTATGTTAGACCCTGTAGCTGTAGCATTGCCTGGTTGTCTGAAAGCTATAGCAGCTACCTGTAAGAGTCTGGAACAGAGTGAAGGAACTGTGATGGGATATCCTGTGAGAGTGTTTGTACCTCATGCTGTGGCAATCCTTTTAACAAGGAGCCGCACTCAGTTTATGACGCATAGTCGTCTGACTAAATATGAGAAAGTCATCTTAGGTGCAACGAATGTGAGCCTTGTGAGATGTCTGAATATGAACCCTTTAACATTGCTACCTGAGAGGAGGAGCCTAGCGCGCAACCAAGATGGCCGCGTAGGTGCGAAGCTCCCGAGGACCTCCGCGACCTCCTGAATTAATCCTGATTATATCCTGTCTTTGACGAGGGGACTGTGTCTGTGTACCCGAGCTGAGGCGGCACCCATTTTCCGTTTTCGAATCGGACCCCGGACACTGGTGGGAGCACCGATCGAAGATTGCGGCCTTCTCCGCGCCGGCCCCCCGGATTGGAGTTGTGGGGCGATCCGGGGACAAAGCGAACAACAACGGCGGGCAGGGCTGGGAGACTCGCGTACCCCGCGCTTTCACTTTCGCTTTTGCGCCCTCCTTGCCCTCAAGCGAGGTAGGGTTGCGGAGCGGGGTGCGGTGGTGTGGCCTTGCCCCTGTGCCCGGCTGACCCGCCGGCTGTGAGTTGTCCTGCGGTGCAGTGGTCAACCCCCCCCCGGAACCTGTGAACTGGTTTATCGGCCCTTTCGAGGAGATTGGCACGACTTTGGGAGTGCGACATGTCCACAAAGCAAGATGGCGACCGGGCCAAGGTGAAATCGACCCGCCGCGGCCCGGCACATCAGTCAAACAGTATGGACCGCTACACCCTCCAGAAGGGATCCCCAGAGGCACAGCGTACATCCCCCGCGGGCCCGGCTGAGGCGTCTGCTCAACCCGCGGATCTGACCCTCCGGGACGTCATGGGCGCCATTGCCGAAATGAAGGCCTCGGTGGACCAGCGCTTTGATACTCTGGCGCAGAAGATAGACTCGGCCCTGGTGGAGGTGGGCCTGGTGAGAGCCGACTTGTCTAAAACAAATGACCGGGTCGATTCCCTGGCCCACACCACCTTAAGTCTCACTACAGACGTGGCGGCCCTTCAAAAGGAGGTGCACCGGCTTGGCCAGGCGAGCGCCATGATGGACCGTCGATTGGAGGACGCCGAGGGTCGGGCCCGGAGGAACAACGTTCGTATTGTCGGGGTGCCGGAGGGACGGGAGGAGGAGGCGGCAGATTTGTTTGTGGAAGACCTGATCCTCGCCCATCTCCAGCCCCGGGGGCTGAGTAAACTTTTTGCGGTGGAACGTGCTCACAGGGTCCCCGGAGGAAGACCTAAGGTCGGAGCTCCGCCGCGGCCTCTCATTGCCCGGATTTTTAACTTTCGGGACAGAGACGCTATCTTGCAGACTTCCAGGCTACAGGGACCGGTCAAGCTTGATAATATGGACGTGAATTTTTACCCTGACTTTACTCCGACGGTCCAAAAGCAGAGACTGAGTTTTCTCGGAGTTAAACGTCGCCTACGGGACATGAACCTTAAGTACTCAATGCTTTTTCCAGCTAAGCTGAGGGTAGAGGTGGATGGTCGCATGCATTTTTTTGACCGTCCCGAGGCGGCTGGGGACTGGTTGGATACTCTGCCTGGGGATCGGGGCCGGGGGGGTGGGGGGGGTGCGGTTGGCGGGGAGGGCGCACCGGATCAGAACTGAGGGGTGAATAGTAGGCCTTGCTCTGGACAACATTTTGGTTACCATTCACTGATCGTGTATGTTCCCCTCCTATGGAGGTCGTACGGGGTCCGTTGGGGGCTTTCCCTCCTCCTCTGGGGGACTAGTTAGTTTTTCATCTATGGGGCGACAGGCACACTGCACTTTGGGGGGGCTGTCTGGGCTCATGCAGGGGTGCAGGGAGGGGGGAGTTCTGTTGGGATGGGTGGGTGGGGGTGGAGTGTTGTTTGTTTGCACCGCAAGGCGAACCCTTTACTGTATTGTTGTTTTTGAGATGCTCTTTGGGGGACGATTGATGGCTTCCATGTATGATGGGGGGTAGGGACCTGACTGTGTTATCATGGAACGTTAACGGACTGGGGGATAGGATTAAGCGTGGTGTGGTCCTGCAGTATCTGAAACGAATTTCACCAGATGTAATCTTCCTGCAGGAGACACACCTTATAGGTAATTCCTTTCATGCCATGAATCGGAGAGGCTATCGCTTGGTGGCCCATTCGGGCTTCACCTCGGGCTCGCGGGGGGTGGGCATCATGATTAAGAACTCGCTCCCATTGGAGATTGATGAGGTGCGCCATGATGAGAGGGGACGTTACACTGTCTTGGTGGGTAGAATGGAGGGCAGAGTGGTCGTTTTTGTATCAGTGTACGTTCCGCCGGGGTTGCAATCTACCACGTTTGCGGACCTGGGGCGCCTCCTCCTTGACCTCCCGGATGGGCTTCTGGTAGTTGGGGGGGACTTCAATGCGGTGGCTTCAGGGTCTATGGATCGTCATCCCCCCAGGGACCTCCCCCGGGCACAGGCGTGGCTGTCCGGCCTCTTAGATACACTAGGATTGGTGGATTGCTGGCGACTAAAGCATCCCGCTCAGCTGCAATACACCTTCCACTCGGGTGCCCATGGTAGCCTCTCGCGGCTTGATTATATCCTTGTTCCTGCGGCCTATGCTGGGAGGGTGGGAGAGGTGCGCCATTTGGCGCGGGGTATTTCAGATCACTCCCCACTACTGCTGCATCTGGATGTCTTCCCGAGGGGGGAGGGCAGGGTGGCCCCAATTAATGCCTGGTACCTGCGCGACCCCACTATTCGAGCCGAATTGATCAAATCCTTGCAGCGGTACTTTGAGGAGAATGTGGGGTCTGTCCCTTCTGCCATCTCCCTTTGGGAGGCTTTTAAGGTAGTTCTTAGGGGGGAGGCCCTCTCCTTTATCTCCCATGCCCGGAGGCGCGAGCGGGAGGAGGTAACCCGGGTGGAGGCCGAAATTACTGAACTAGAGGGTGACCTGGGGAGCGGGGTGACGGATGCCACATTGCATGTTCTACACCTCAAGCAGGCGGCCTATAGGGCCCTCGTCACGGAGGCGGCCAGGGGCCTCAGTAGAGAGCAACAGGGGCGACTGTATGATGTGGGTGATAAGGCTGGTAAATTGATAGCGTGGCTGGATAAAAAGGAGAGAGCGAGTCGTGTGGTTCCGTTGATCGAGAGGATGGATGGTGTATGTGTCACCGAGCCGGACGCCATTGTCTCCTGCTTCGCGGATTATTTCCGCGAGGTATATTCCCCGGTTTCTCCCTGCTCGGAGGAGGATTCCCATGCCCTGCTTCGGGACATCGCGCTGCCCTCCCTTTCGGTGGAGGACAGGGATTCGCTGGACGCTCCTCCCACCTCGGACGAAATTGCCCTTGCTATCCGCTCGGTCGCATCTGGCAAGGCCATGGGCCCCAATGGCATTCCTATCGAGCTGTACAAGCTGCGACCGGATGTGCTGGCGCCCCACCTGCGCGCGATGTTCCTGGCGGCCTGCTCGCGGGGTTCCCTTCCGCCGGACCAGCGTCTGGCCACGATCGTGGTGATCCACAAGGAGGGGAGGCCCCGTGAGCGGGTCACATCCTATAGGCCTATCTCGCTCTTGAATCCGGAGCCCAAAATCCTCGCCAAGGTGCTGGCCAACCGGCTGGTCGGCGTGATGGGCGACTTGGTCCACCAAGACCAGTCCGGCTTCATACCCCATCGTAACACGGCCCTTAATCTGTGACGCTTGCACGGGGTGCTCGCGCGTGTCCCGTTCGTGCGGGAACCGGCCATCTTGGCGTCCTTGGATGCCACCATGGCGTTTGATACGCTTGAGTGGCCATACATTTGGGCGATGCTGGCGAAGTTTGGCTTCGGACCGGGCTTCATCAGCTGGGTCAAATTGTTGTATTCCGGCCCATTGGCGCAGGTGGTGGTGAATGGACGAGTTTCGGCCCCATTCGCACTGGGACGGGGTACGCGACAGGGCTGCCCCCTGTCGCCTCTCCTGTTTGCACTGGCCCTGGAGCCCCTGGCGGAGTGGCTGCGGTGGCACCCTTCCATCCGTGGTCTCCGTTGGACCCCCGAGCATGAGGACCGTGTGTCCCTCTACGCTGATGATATCCTTCTATATCTTGCCTCCCCGCGTAAATCACTGATCGTCCTAGTTGATGTTTTGCGCTCATTCGGTCGCAACTCAGGCCTCGTCATCAACTGGGCGAAATCCTGTGTATATGTGCTTGCCGGGGAGGCTCCGGTCTTACCACGGGACTGTCCGATCCAGATCGCCTCCCAGGGGTTTCGGTACCTGGGTATATATATTACTCTGGACCCGGAGGCCCGCTACGAGCGGAATTTGCTGCCCCCCCTCCAGCGCTTGAAGGAGGACGTGGTGCGTTGGCGGCGTCTGCCGCTTTCGCCGCTTGGCCGAGCGGCCTTGTTTAAAATGATGTCGTTGCCGCGCTTTCTGTACGCTCTCCAGAACACTATGGATTTGGTTCCGGCGCGCTACTTCCGAGAGGTGGAGAGTTTGCAGCGTCGCCTGTTCTGGGACGGGAGGCCACGTATCGCCTTGGCTAAATTGACGCTCCCGTGGTACGATGGGGGGGTTGCCCTCCCGGATATTAAACGGTATTACTGGGCCTCCCAGCTAGCTGCGATTAATCATGGCCTTTACGGGCCTGCCCTGAACCCGGCATTTGAAATGGACAAGATGCTCCTGCCCGGTGGCGACTACAATCGGGCGCTTTACTCTGGCGCGCCGGACCCTCGCCTGACGGGACCGACGCATGTCATGGTGCGTGTATGGCACGCGGCTAACGCAGCTATGGGGTGGAAGGACCGTTTGACCCGGGCGTCACCGCTATATGCATCGGCGAGGTTGGGCTCCTTGTGGACCTCGAAGGGCTTCGAGAAATGGGACACGATCGGCATCAGCACAGTGGGAGATCTCTGGACGAGGGGGGGATTCAAAACTTTCGAGACGCTGCAGACGGAGTTTCAGTTGCAAGGCAGTGAGTACTTCCGGTACTTACAAGTCCGCCACGCTCTGGGCTCCGTCTTCCCGGATGTCGCGTCCATTCCGGAGTCTTCCCCCCTGGAGGACAGAGTGCTGGATGGCCATGTCCCAGACAGCACGATCTCCCTCATATACAAAAAACTGATTAACGACCGATCGGGCCTGCTGACTGGCCTCCGCGAGGCCTGGGTTGCCGATGGGCTGGAGTTGGACGACGAGGACTGGATGTCCGCGGTGGCTTCTCCGAAGGAGGTGGCCATCCCGGCTCGCCTTCGCTTCGTCCAGCTTAAGATCCTCCACCGGGTCTATGTGACGGGGCCAAGGCTTCTACGTATGGGCTTAGCTGAGGATGGACTGTGTAAGCGTGGCTGTGGTGCTTTGGCAACTTTCTTGCATATTCTGTGGGAATGCCCAAAGGTGGAGCGATTCTGGCGTGGTGTGCATGAGGTCCTGCGAGTGGTTACGCGTGTCGTGCTGTTGCCTGAAGCGAGGAGATGCTTGCTGAATGTGTGGGAGCCAACTGACTACTCGGTTCCGCAGACGCGGTGGGTGACTCTGGGATACATGATCGCTAAGCGTGACATTGCTCAATTGTGGGGATCCCAGAGGCCTCCGGCGGTGTCGGCCTGGAAAGAACACATGGATTGGTGTATGTTTCGTGAAAAGGTGGTGTATGTTGCGAGGGGTAAGCCTGGGGCGTGGGTGAAAATCTGGGGCCCCTGGAACGCCTATCGCGGGGGTATTTGCGAGCCGCCGCTGCTGCCGGCTGCTTCACCAGCTCCGTCCCCCTAGCCGACCCCCTCCCCCAGCCATGGGCACGTGGTTCCCCAGTCCCTGATCTGTTCACATTCCCCTCTTCAGAGATTGGCGATTGGTTGGGGTCCCCCACTTAAGGAGCGCGTGCTGTCACTTGGGATTGCGGGTTGCCTTGCGGGTGTGGTTGTTTTTGTGTTGTTGTGTTTTGACAAAAGGAAACCGTATTGTTGGTTCGGAGTTATGTGGCCTGCACTACTGATATCTCCTGATTTACCCTTTTCGCACCGCCAAGAGATTTTTCTGTATGTATGTCATATGCTACTGCTACTCTAGCGGCCGGCCAGACGGTTGTAGGCCCATACTTGTAACTATTTGAGATTGTAATAAACGGTTTCAAAAAAAAAAAAAAAAAAAAAAAAAACATTGCTACCTGATGCTGAGAATGTGGAAGTCAGAGATGATGTGGATCATGACTGTTTGGAAGTGCTTGATTTCTGTACCAAACCACGTCCTGATATAAAAGATGTACCTTTGACAGAAAGTGACTATGTGATGTTTGTGGATGGATCATGCTTGAGAACAGATGAGGGAATTCTGAGTGCAGCGTATGCAGTATGTACGGTAGCAGCTGTACTGGAAGCATCTTGTCTGAAAGGAGTATAATCAGCCCAAGCTGCTGAACTTTTTGCATTATCAAGAGCATGCAAGTTGGGGAAGAATGTGAGAGTGACTGTGATAACCGATAGTCAATACAGCTTCTGTGTAGTGCATGACTTTGGGCAAATCTGGTCCCAAAGAGGGTTTTTTACATCAAGTGGAACTCCTATAAGGAATGCTGAGGTGGTTTGAAAATTGCTTGAGGTGATACAGCTGCCTAAGCATTTAGCAGTGGTGAAATGTGCTGCGAATTCCAAGTCCACTGATTATATTTCAGCGGGCAACCGGTTTGCCAATGATATAGCTTAGTATTGTGCACGTAATCAGGACTCAGTGAATCGTGGGAGAGAAAAAGAAATGAATTCACGTCCCTTGTTGTTTACTAACACTGTGAATACATGGGAAGAAGTGAGGCAGTTGCAGGAAGAAGCAGGAGATGAGGAAATGAGACAGTGGGTAAAAGCAGGATGTGCACCATGGGAAACAGATCATGTGTGGGTTTATCGGGATGGAAGACCAGTCATGCCTGATGGCATGGTTTCTACCATGGCACGGATGTATCATGGACAAGCACATGTAGGAAGAGATGCTATGATCAGACTTTTCAAACAGACATGGTATAATGCAAAATTTATACTTGTAGCTGAAAGCCTTTGTCAAAGATGCCTTATATGTCAGCAATTCAATCCTGGAAGAAAAACAGTGGTAAGTCTGGGAACGATAGGACGAGAAGGAGGGACTTTCACGAGAATGCAGATTGACTTCATTGAAATGCCCCTCTACAACAGGTTGAGGTATGTTCTAGTGATGGTTTGTCTGTTCTCTCGATGGGTGGAAGCATACCCAACTAGAAGGTGTGATGAAATCACAGTAGCCAAGCTACTATTGAGAGAGTTCATTCCTAGATTTGTTTTTCCAGTCACGATCGAGTCAGATAGAGGAAAACATTTCCATAATGAAATCATGAAATTAATTTGTGAAGCATTGAATGTACAACAGAAACTACATTGTGCCTATCCCCCAGAGGCTTCTGGTGTGGTGGAACAAGTAAATGGCACCATTAAAAACAGATTAGGAAAAATGTGTTTAGCCACAAGATTGAAATGGCCTGATGTCTCGACTCTGGTACTCATGACTATAAGATCTATTCCAGACAGGAATACAGGCTTGAGTCTCATTAGATAGTGATGGGCAGAGCAATGTGACATGTTTTCATACCAGTCAACAAGCTATTGCCTATATCTGATGACTTGGTGTTGGACTATTGCAAGGGGTTGGCTGATTCCGTTCGTTCTGTGTTTCATCAGGTTGGATCGGATGTCACTACTCTTGAAAAGAAGCCAGCTCATGATCTGAGCCCAGGTGACTGGGTGAGAATAAAAGTGCATAGAAGAAGAAGTTGTTTGGTCCCAAGGTGGGGTAATACACATCAGGTGATCCTGATCACGACAACAGCTGTAAAATGTGCAAGAGTGAAGAATTGGATTCATGCTAGTCACACCTTGCCAATTACAAATCCAGTGGATAACAAAGAAGGAGAATACTTTGAAGAATCTGATACAAGTTCCAAATCAGATACTGAAGAAATAAGAGCAAGACAAACTCCTGAAAGGGGGGAGTCAGAACCAAGTCCAGCTGTAGCACCAGAGAATCTTCCATTAATTAGAAAATTGCAGATTTCGGACACCAGCTCTGAATCAGACACTGAACCAGTACAAGCACATAAGAGAGAAAATAAAAACAGTAAAGAGACTGTCAAAGAAATTCTTGATAAAGAAGTTCCGTATGAAAAGTCAAGAATAATTCCACCTGAAATAACAGAAGTAGATGGTAAGGTACCAGATACAGAGAGTAAGGGAAAGATTGTCGTGGAAGACCCCCGAGGAGATGTAGGGAAACCATACATCCAGATAGAAGAAGGGACAGTTAGTCAGCAGGAAGATTGTGTGGAAGAACCACGAGGAGGGACATAAGTAGGTAAGAAAAAGGAAGTGGTGGAAAGAAAGACTACTGAAAGTAAGAGTCAAGTTGGAACTGAATCGGAGGACAGTGACGAAGAAGTACCAGAAGGTCGAGTCCTGAGGAAAAGAGCATGGAGGACTGAGAGAAATGAAAAAGGAAGTAAACTAAAAAGGCCAGCAAAGGATGAGATTTGGCCAAACAAGATAAAGAGACTGAAATACAGATTGACACGAGTGATTTCATCCAGAGCTGAACAATTGAATGAGGTGTCTAGTCAAGAGAAATCAAAAGACGTTGAACAGACACCCTCAGAGGAAAGCATAAGGACTAGAAAGCCCAACCAGAAGTATAAGTCACCAAAATGGTCGTATGTGTCACTTCCTGAAGTACGAGAAGAGGCAGACAGCCAACGAGATTTAAAGGTGACTGTACCAGAAGTGGTTGAGGAAGAGGAAGAATCGGAAATCCTGAGAGTTATCTTGTCCGACATCGGGGAAGAGACGGATGTTCAAGAAATTCTGAATCAAGATTGTGAAAGAAAAGTGAAAGACGATCAAATGCCAAACTGAAGAGACAAAAGTACTCTAGAAGGAGAAACTTGAAAATTACTAAATAAAAGAAATAACAGAAAAAGAACCAAGTAGGTGCTTAGAGCCTTGGGTTAGACAAAACTAGTTGTGAAGTAGAATAGGCTAAGTCAAAAAACACTGATCATGTTTCGAAATGGCAAACACAGAAAGTAGAAAATCTACATGTGTGTACCTTAGAAGATGGTGCAAAATGTGTTGTTGTTGTACAGGATTACTAATGCTTCTGTGGAGTGCGTTAGCTTTAATGGTCTCATTTAAGGTTACATTAGAAACATTAGAAGGTCATAGTGAGAATAAGACTCAAAAGATTAATCCGACTAAAATAGATAGAAATTATTTACAGAAAGATAGGTCCATAACTGATTTTTCTAACAATGTTTTTTCAAAATTATTGTATGAATATGTTAAAACAATGGATGTGAGAGACTGCTACGTATGTATGCAGTTGCCTGCATAAGTGTCTGAGGGAGTGACATACCATCACCTCCCAGTGACATATGGAATAACATGTAGCGTATTAGCAAGTCTGTTTTACAAAATAGGGAAGCTAGAATACTATTTTTCAGATGTAGATAACATATTTTCACAAGTACCTGTAGTCAATAAACTGAATAAAGTAAAACCTGCTAAAGTGTTAGGTGATTTTTTCTTAGAAACTAAAGAATTAACATTAGAGTCAATATTCAGAAATAATCTAGTATAATAATAATAATAATCTGTAGTCTGAAAAGAGAGGAGAAGACTTTCTTAGATATGGTAGAAGAAAGGAGATTAAAAATGCAAAGGAAGGTACCTGAGGGAAAAGAAGAAAAGACAGTTTGGGATGTTGAAAGAGAAAAACATTTGAAAGGAGAAGCTAGTCCAACAATGGCTCTAGATTGGCCCCAGAAAGGGAAGTTGTGTATTAGAAGAAATCAAACTGCATATGATAACTATTTCGTAGGTACAAATGATTGCCATGATACTTATAGAATCATGGGTGGATAAGGATTTAAAGGAGGAAATGATCCGGTTTTTCCTGGATTATATTGTATCTGCGGGAACAAATCTTATTATCGATTACCCGACCATTGGTATGGCACATGTTATCTAGGCCTGGTTTTCCCAAATATATTTCATGTGGGAAGAGGAAAAGATGGTGCACATGAGATAGGTAGACAACTAACACGTAGGAGAAGAGAATCTTGGTCAGAAATTGTAGGAGACATTTTTGGAGCGTTGATACCAGCAGTTGGAATATCTCTGAATGCATAGTAAATTATCAACAGTAGTGGATCGCTTGTCAACAAGCACTGCTGGAGGATGTTTATTGGTAAACACCGACATGGTTGCCATGCGAGCCATGGTGATGCAAAATCGACTTGCCCTTGACATAATTTTGGCAAAAAAGGGTGGAGTCTGTGGAAAGTTGAAAGTTCAACATTGTTGTACTTTTATTCCTGACGAAAGTCAAGATTTAAAGACATACATAAAGAATATAACTGATTTGCATGAGGAGATTGTTCCACTGGAGGTTGAAGGTATTTGGGAAAATATTGGAAAAAGGTTTTCTACTATTAAAGACTTTTTACTAAAACTAGGTGGTACCTTTATTGGTAAGATATTATTTCCAGTACCATGTGTGATTATTCTAGTATTAATTCTGAGATTAGGATGTCAATGTAGCAAAAGCAGGAAAATACGAAACAATATAAAAAGAGAAACTGTAAAGAAAAGAGAGAAAGAAAGAAAAGAGAGAGAATTTGAAGAGGTAGAATTAGAAGAGTGGAAAGAGAATATGTATAAAAAGACAAGAGAAGAAGAGACAGGAGAAACAGCCATGTGATTTAACAAAATATTGAGAGAACTGAATTCATTTCTAATTTCAAATTTTACAAAATTTTAAGGTAGTGTGGTGATGTTAAAAATCACCAAAGGGGGGATTGATGGAGCAGGTAAAACAAAATTTTGTATACCTCCTCTATTTTGCAAGAAAATACTAACTAAATAACCTACTTATTATAATTTTACTAACGGTTTGCTGTGTTAAACTAAACCAACCATTTGCATACACCAATTACACATGGGATTGCTAGTTGCATGGCAAAATAACTCTAATAACTAAAATATGTACGCATATTAATAGTAGTACATGTGGTAATAGGATATCGCATGATTTATGTTGCTTATGTGACGTTTGCGTTCCTGTTTGGATCCTAAAGGTGAGTATTATCGCTTTAAATGTCGCTAAAGGCTAGGAAAATACTAATACATAAAGGGATTAGTGAGGGTTTAACATTAGAATCTTCATTTCTTTGTAGTAATTGTGTTTGTTTCGCTTAAGTTGACATTTGGGCCTACCAAAATATGGCATCCGAAATGGAGTTCAGAAGTGGCCACCGTCTCGTGAGCGCGATGCCTACTGCGCAGGCTCGGATGGCTCTGTGAACTTTCCAACAACCCCAAGTCACAGTGTTCCTGGTCAAGGATAGGAACTTGATGGACTGCCAAACTTCAGTCAGTAAAATCTGGTCTAAATGAACAATTGGGACATACAAGCAAATCTTCAACAATGTTGCATAAGGGCAACACTGACAGAGGAAATGAACCAAAAAAATCCATGAGAACTTCATACAATAAAAATCGGACGTTCCTCAACCAGCCAATCACCTTCATTTTTAGCCTAAAAATGTTTCATGTTATCCCGAATTTCATTATAAAAAGGGTAGTAGAATAGGGAGGAGAGAGCTGCTGCTGCCTTCTTACTTGATGACCGCGAACCTATTGACCCCACAGGCGATGACAGATGCTTGCACGATTTCTGGTTCTTTGGAGATCTTTGGGACTGTAACGTGCTGAGCAAAGAACTTTCGGACTTTGAGCTTTGGCCTGCTTTATTTGGACAATTAGCGGCTAAATTTGGTTATGCAGAGCCAAATGAATTCGAGTAATCCAGATAGCAAGAATAGGTAAATATAAATGTCCTGCGATTTCTATTAATTGAATAAAATACTAAACTTTGATTGACCATAAATGTCAATATTAATTGAAAATAATATTTAGATAAACAAATATGATTAACAGAAAATACGAGTTTGTGGTTTTTCAATGAAAAGAGCAAAGGATTCTGAGTCTTAAATGTGTTTTAGCTGGTTCTAAATCACCATCAACCAATTCAACTAATTGGTCCGTCGACCAAGAGGTGGAGTGCCTTGATGTTTAGGATTATGAATCTATAGGTGGAGAATGCTAATGTATATTCTGTAAAAATAACTTTTCTTCCCTATAGGTAATAAGTTAACCCCCCCACATGTCCAGCGCGAAATCATCATCTCTCCTGTGTGCAGACTCGTATGAGTGTTGGTGTTATGGGCCCCACCAATGACTGTGTGTGTGAATGAGCTAGTGTGACGTCGGGTCTGCGACGCAGGGAGGATAGTTGTACATTTTGCTCTCTCTTTTTCCCCACTCTCTCTCTCTCTCGCACTGCATCACGTCGATCTTGTGAAGCAGTGCATCGAGAAAACAGGTGCTGGGAGTTGATGTGTGGATTTTTCCTTTAGATCACCAAGTTGCACTTCCAAGGGCCCTGGAACTGAATTTGGCACCACTTGGCAGGTCAGGGGTCTCAGCAGAAGAGCCCAGGCACTAGTAGGTGAAGTCTTTGATGGCCCTGAGACTTCTTAACAGGAGGCAAGCACACACAAGCCCTTGGAGAATCTTGGAAGCAGAATGTTGAAAACCACTTCACCTTTCACTCCCAGGACAGAAGGAGGAAGCAGCAGGCTAGCACAAGAAAGCAGCAGGCAGATTGGCAGTCCCTTTTACAGCATCCAGCTCTTCTACCCGGTAGAATGTCCTCAGCCCAGAAGCGTTCTGATTTTGGGGTGCCAGAGGTCTAATACTTAAACCCTTCTCTGCCTTTGAAGTAGGCAAACTTCAAAGGAAAGTCTTTGTAGTACACAAGACATGCCTTTCCCTGACCTGGTTCCAGACATACTACAGGTGGGTGGAGACAGCTTTATGTGAGGACAAGCAAAACCCTATCAGGTGTCAGTGATAACTCTTCTCACTACTCCAGCTCAGGACAGTACATCAGCCTGGAGATGGACCATCACTATATGCAAGGCACACCTCTGCTCCCTTTGTATGAGTGTCTAGAGTGAATGCAGAAGAGCCCAACTGTCAGCCAATCCAGACATATATTCTACAGACAGGCGGAGGCACAAAATGTTTAAGCAAGAAAATGCCAACTTTCTAAAAGTTGAGCAACTAGAGGGGGTTTTGCCCATAATCAGTACGGCTAGGCCTGTTTAACATTAAAAACACACATGTGCCAGTACTGATATCTATCACACTCTTACTTCATGATCACACAAAACCTTTGATATTACCAAATATTTTATTTTTTGATATTTGGTATTTTATTTTCAAAAATATTTTTTCAGAATTATCAAAATTGTAATACTCTGGTTGAAGCAATCTCTTTGTTCTCGAAATTGTACAACATAGAGACACAAAAGCATTAAAACATACATTACATTCTTTACTACAAAGCGACAAAAACTTTTGACAATGTAACCACATATAACATAAACAAATAAAGGAAAAGAAAATTGATAGCTTTTGTCCTGTGGTTTTATGAGAAAATAGCAAAAAACATAAAAACAAAAATTAAACTAATACACCCACCCTTTTACTTGATGTTACAAAACCCTGCTTAATTATTGTTAGAGCATGAACAAACATCAAACAGTGTTCCAATTAGGCTAATTCCATATTATCACACATGTTGACTTGCATTAATTTAATCTTATGAGCCACCATGGTACAAATCTACAAAAAACACTTGTTTGAAAAATCAACAGATGGCACGTTTCGAACCCTAATGTATTTTTACAGGGTTCTCCACAGGACTCAGAACGACAATGAGCTGAAAAGAATAAGAAATAAATATATTGACACACATCTTCTAAATAACTCGCACCATTCGTCATCCGCACCATCCTCATCATATTTACATCTTGTATCCAAAATTAATTGTCTCTAGCTTGAATATCCTTATAATCTGTGCCGCTGCCCGCACATCATACTTTCCTATGTAACTGAAAAAAATAAATACCAACACTGAAAAGAGTCCATCTGCCAAACTTAGTTTAAAAACCGACCAACACGGTTGAACACCCAAACAGTCACTTGTATTACGGGCTTCCTTCTTAAATAAGAGAATCAACAGATGCTCCCTTACACTGTATGTCACTCCACTTCAAAAATGCTGAAAAAAGAGATGGATACTACTATCAGAATGAATCTATAATGGTCGCGCCATGACTACACAACTACTTCAGTTACACAACACGGTTTCCCAACTAGATTGTATGAACTGCTGTCCTCGCACCTTCAATTAGCGCAAGTGGCTCATAAAATGAATTAATGCAAGTCAACATGTGTGCTAATATGGAATGAGCCTAATTAGAACACTGTTTGATGTCTGCTCATGCTCTAAGAATAATTAAGCAGGGCCTTGTAACTTCAAGTAAAAGGGCGGTGTGTTAGTTTAATTTTTGTTTTTGTGTTTTTTGTTATTGTCTCATAAAACGACAGAACCAGAGCTATCAAAAAATGTTTTCCTTTATGTGTTTATGTTATATGTGTTTATATAGTCAAAGTTTTTGGTCACTTTGTAGTAAAGAATGTAATGTGTGTTTTAATGCTATTGTGTCTCTATGTTGTACAATTTCAGGAACAAAAAGGGTGCTTCTACCAAAGAGTATTACAATTTTGATAATTCTGAAACAAATGTTTGAAAATAAAATACCAAATATAAAAAAATAAAATATTTGGTCATATCAAAGGTTTTTTGTGATCATGAAGTAAGAGTGTGAATAGATATCAGTACTGGCTCATGTGTTGCTTTTTTAACTTTCTTAAAAGTGGCATTTTCAAACACGCCATTAAAAGACCAACTTCACCAAAAGATGTATTTTTAAATTGTGAGTTCAGAGACCCCAAAATCCAGTCTCTACCCACTCCCAATGGTAAATTCCACTTAAAAGATATGTCAAGGCAGTCCCCATGGTACCCTATGGGAGAGATAGCCCTTGCAATAGTGAACAACGAAATTAGCAGTATTTCACTATTAGGACATGCAAAATTGACTTCCATGTAGTAAAATGAAAGGTTTGGACCTGGCAAGTGGGTGCACTTGCATGATCGAATGCCTGTTTAAAACTGCACACACTGACATTGCATGGCAGGTCTGGGACATGTTTGCAGGGTTACTCCTGTGGGTGGCGCAATCAGTGCTGCAGGTCCACCAGTACCATTTGATTTACAGACCCTGGGCACACCCGGTGCACTTTACTAGAGACTTACTAGTAAATCAAATATGCCAATCATGGATAAACCAATCATCAATACAATTAAAACAGGGAGCACTTCCACTTTAGCACTGGGCAGCAGTGGTAGAGTGCCCAGAGTTCTAAAACTAGCAAAAACGAAATGCAGTACACAATTAAAAAACAGGAGATCAGAATAAACAAGCATTTGCAATGCAATCGGTCTCGCCCTTGGGACCTTATATCTATTTAGCTATGCAGCACATTAGCCTGGGTGATGAAACATCTACTGTTCTTTAACATGGAGGGAAAGTAAGCACCAAACTGTGTGACATGCCAGGTATGGGAACACATGGAGAGAAATATTGCCTTTCAGTGGGAAATGGGATAGTCCAAAGCTCTGTTTTCAATATAAAAGCAGGGCCTTCGGTGTCACATCACTGAAAATACAAGATTTGTTAAAAATATTATTGTCTACGGGTGCTCGTGGAAGAGGGGATTCTATAGAATGCTAAAGTGATTCTGGTATTTTACTGACCTCTGCTGGTCGTTTTCTAACAAGAAATTTAAATAGAGGCAGTTGTAAGAAAAATAAACAAGCTATGTCATGTTGCTTCTGCAGTCTTGCAAAATAAGTAATTCAGAACATAAGATTCCCTCAGACTACTACATTTGTCTTTCACAAGACCTAAAATGATGGTTGATTGGCCACTTAAGTCATTGAGGGGTGGGTGAAGTAAGGACAGTGTACACACACTTAGATAAGAAAAGAGGATAGGACCTGTGCTTTCCTCCGGCGTGCCTGTATTCTTTCTCTCAGACCCTTCCTGCTTAGCACAAACAGGCCTTTCCTGGTTCCTCCGCATCCCCAGAGTAAATGTACCTTTTTCACTTCCTTTTCTGTTAGAAATTATTCAAGCAAAATAAAACTGCCTCCCACTTATCCAACTTTTGTTTTGCAGTGTAGAAACATTTCCTGATGTTGGAAAAACAGTATGATTTAGATTTGTCTTTTTATTATTTTGTTCTGATTTATACAACTCTTCCTGTCTTTGATGAGCAATACCGAAATTGGGCATTTCTCCAGAACGAGAGCAATTGTCTGTGTCATAAAAACCCCCTGCATTTATTTTGGTTATAAAAATCAGTAGTAATTCTAAGTGCCAGCTTTTTGGCACTTATTCAACAGGTGAAAATAGGCCGACAATACGATTATTTAAAATCACCAGATATTATTATAGGTTAACGGATCTGGAAATCCACGATGGAATACCAACATTGAAAAAAAGCATTTGCAATGCAATAGGTCTCGCATTTGCAAAGGTTTGAGCTATTGACATTGTAAATGACAAACCTTTTATTTATGTGTTGGTTTTGAAAACAGATAAATAAAAGGCATTGTCATTTACAATGCCAATAGCTTAAACTCGCGCAAATGCGAGACCTATTGCATTTGCAATGCAACAGGTCTCGTATTAATTGAGTTTAAACTATTGGCATTGTAAATAACAATGCCTTTTATTTAGGTTTCAAAAACCAAAACATAAATAAAAGGCATTGTCATTTACAATGCAATTTGCTCAAAGTCGCGTAATTGCGAGATCTATTACAATGAAAGTTCCTGTCAGGCAGAAGAATTGGGTGAAAAGGCATTGCGTGTCCTGGAGACTGAGGCTGGAGCGTAGAGGTCTGTTGTGCTTGTAAGAGCTCGCAGACTTTCCATTTGCATTCCCCCGTAGATGCCAGTTGCCACTGGATATGACCACAGAAAATTAAAGAAGTAATGAGTTTGTTGACATCTGCGAGGGGTACATTGAAACTACACTCACTGTCAAGACACTTGCCTGATGCATGTCAGTGCAGCTGGGCCACTGTTCCCCCCTCCAGATTAAGGGTGAGAAGATGCTATGACCAACACCTTCTCACCGTGACCACCTTATCCTGCATGCTACACAAATGAGATACGTAACTTGTTCATGGAGTGCTGTGTTTTTCCTGAGTTGAAAGCGCGATTCGACTGTGGGAAGATTATCATTATTACCTGTGTTTACTTGAGCCTTAACAGCCAACACTCTACAATACCTACAGACTTGACCCCTTTAAGTTCAGTAACAAAGTGCTGTGCTGCAGAGGGTTAAGAAAAGGCGCTTTGCTGCATAGTACCATTAAGCACTTAGTAGCGAGTGAATGATGTGAAGTGCGTTGCAAGAGTGGAACTTAATGAAATACTTTGAGGCAGTGTCGTAATATGAATCACTTTGCTGCATTAACATAGCAAAAAACGCTTTGAAGGAATGGCGCAGTAATTGAGTAATTACTAGTAGTAGCAGCAATGAAGTAATTGCGTATTTCAATGCAATGGGTCTCGTATTTACGCGAGATATGCTATTGGCATTGTAAATGACAATGCCATTTATTTATGGTTTGAATTTTAAAACATAAATAACATGCATTGTTATTTACAATGCCAATAGCTTGGCTTACCTTGGTGCCCTGCTCACCCTACAGCCCGCCCCCCTGGAGAAGGTCTGCAGATCTCATAGCCCAGCTCCCCAAGACTCTCCCAGGCCGCCACTACTCCCTACCACCAGCATCCTTCCCTGACGTCCTGCTCAGATGGAGAAATCCCGCGCCCTTTCATACATACAACGGGATGTACATAGAAGACATCCGGAGTTTCAGGAATCCGGATGCTCTGCCAACAGCGCATGCTGGGACTTGCGGGCCACACTAATAATATGAAAAGTAAAAAACAAGTCCCAGAAAAAGAAAACACATGGCCTGGTCACCCTCATCATGACAGTGGACATTTTGGAAACGCGAGTTGTCGTAGGGAAAAAAGTGAGACAGACGGGTGGGAGAAAATTCAGTGAGAGAGAAAGAATTAATGAATGGGGAGGGGAAGACGGAGGAAGACAGAAAGGAAGAGAGAGAGAGTTTGTGGGAGAAGTAAAGTGTCAGGTGGGAGAGATGAGATGAATAGGTGATAAGTGACCCATAATATATGTGATATCATCAACCAGATCTGACTTTTACTAAGCACGCTTTGCATTCTGAGACTTGTAGTCCCACAATTACAAAGGGAGGCTTGCAATTACAAGCCAGTCAATACAAAATGACGGGGAATTAAAAAATAGAATAAAGATTGAAAACAAATGTGAAGGTCTGTAAAATGAACGAGGAAGCATACTGCATAGAAAAACTGTCATTTGAACACATAAGTAATTAAATTAATGAGCTATATGACTGTCCAGAGGTCCAATGTATGTGACAAAAACACTGTATTACAGCGAGTTTGGACAACGAGCCCTAGTTCTAAAGGTCAAAGTAGGTGCTACAGGAGTTCATATGCATCTAACATAAAAATCAAACCATGAAAACGTAATGCGTTTTTTCACTGCCTTTTCTTATAAATCTGAAAGTTACTGGTTTTCTTGCCATTGAAAGGATATTCTAACATAATTATAAATTAGCAATTAATCAAGCTTCACTTAGCCTAGCTGAACACATTTTGTGGTCCTGTTTATGGATGGCTTTTCCACATTCTTCTGCGGCAAATACCTGGGCAAATCAAAATCTTTGGGGCATATCAACAACAACCAGCGATAATTATCGCTCAGCGCTCTTAGCGTGAGGATAATTATCGCCGGCTAGCGTGAATTTTTATCGCTGAGATAGCGTGCTATTAGCAACGCTTATCTCAATAGCGATAGAAATCTACACGCTAACAGGCTAACGTGAGATATCGCTGGAAACCCAGCGATAATCACACGTTACCTTGTTGATAGGGACAGGCAAACTTAGCCATGATATCCTCCTTCCATAGGATATCATGGCTAAGTCTGAAAATTAGCAGACGTAAAAAAGCAGCGTTAACCGCGGTTAGCGCTGCTTTTTTTGTCTCTAACAGGGTTAGCGACATTCTTGATAATAGTAGAAATGTCGCTTAGCGACATTTCTCCTATTATTTTACTCTGGAACGCCCCCTTTGCATCTCATTAGAGATGCAAGGGGAAGCGTAGAGTAAAAGGGTGCTAACATGCAAATTTGCGTGTTAGCACCCTGTTGTTGATAGGGCGCTAGTTTTATCTCTGCTGTTTTGGCTTTTAAAGCCAAAAAAGCCGAGATAAAGCCCTTGTTGATATGTCCCTCGATGCGCAGATTCCCGGCGTGCCCATCTAGGAAACCATGGCTGCTGATCTGTACTTATATATTAAAGTTACATTTTACTACTAAGGCTGCCGGAAACGCGATGAAGATACTGCAGGGAGCTTATCATGGACTTCATTCTTTCATCCTAATTCATTCATACACCTACTTTAGGATATTTTGACATATAGTTAGTTACATGCTCTACGCTTGGACCGGATCACAGTGGTCTCATACCACACTTGACTTCAGACGGTGCTGACTGCACGTTGTTGTTTTTAGAAGTTTCATATCAATATTAAAAGTGGCAACATATAGTGTGGAGGAGCCGCGTACACGCATTTGAAAGATTACATTACAAATTAAATTTCGATCTTTTTGGCAAGAAGCTATGACGATGTACCTACAATAATCAAAAGTTGTACTGGATACAACTAAATTTTATATGGAAGGCACACTGTACTAACTGCCGGTCGCCGAGTGGAAGCAGGGCCGGCTCCGCTGGGGATAAGAAGGTTGAAATGACGAACCGTGCCCCCCCATAACAAAATGCACCGGCGGCGAGATTGTGTGGCAGGCAGGAAGAAATCTGAGGCACGATCAATAGCAAAATGAAGAGATTTAAATGGAATGAGGACTGGGGTGGGGTCAGGTGTGTGCCGCGGCTCAGCGCTCCCTCAGGGCGGGGTCCCATCGCAGAGGTCTGAGAGCTGATCGCACCTTCTTATCGATCCCCCAGCACTCTTCAGACCCCATGTTAGAAATGGGATTTCCGGTTCGCTAAGGCTTGCGCCAAAGCCAGGCAGAAAGCACCACTCTAGTCAGGGCAAGGGAGTTACACGCCAAGGATAACCCCTGCTCACCCCCTTGGTAGCTTGGCACGAGCAGTCAGGCGTATCCCGGAGGCCATGTGTAAAGCATTTGCGCACGCACACAGCCACAACATCCCAGGCACACTACAAAAGGAACCCCACACAAGGTTATATCAAAAATAGCCTTTGTATTCTCATAACACTTTAGAATAGTAATCACACAATATACACTGTGCCAACTGGCACAGGGCAATATTTACAAGGGATTATTTACACAAGGCAGGGCCACATGGGCCACTGTCAGAATTAGCACAAATCACCAATGGTAAATGTAGAACATATACCAACTGTAACACAAATTATAACTGTAGAGCACAACCAGTAACTACTGGCGCAATAATGACTTCAGCATTATCACAATAGAATCAGGTATAAAACCTATCCTGTATACATCACAGGGGCATAAACACATTATGCAATCCCTCACAAGTCTAACGCATTAGACCCTACCTCCTAAGTATAATTACACTAGGGGCGTACATCACACAGGGAAGTATAGTCTCCCTAACATAAACCTAAACAGGTAAAACAACCTCCTATGCAGAAATCATATCTAGAGGTATAACAAAGGGTGCGTAAAACATACTACATGAATTACCTTTCCTAGCACCAAAATCACAGTAGGGCCTGGCACCCTATAAACCTAACAATCCCAACAGCCCTCCTGACCAACTGGCCATCGCAAAGGAGGGGCTCAAATGCCCTGTGTCCCAACAGTCAGGGTGCGCTGCAAAGGCAGCGAAAGTCAAGGTGCGCACTTCAGCGCAGACCTAAACGTTGCAGCTGCCCACTACTTGCTGGGCAGCTGGGAATATTGGTAAAGGCCTGGCACCACTGTGCCACTTCTGTCCCTCTCAGGGACTATCTCACAAAACTGCGCAAAAACGTTGAAGCTGCCTGCGCTCTCGCAGGGCAGCTGGGATCAGCAAAAACGCGGGCACCACTGTGCCTCTGGACTCAATGTGCCCCCGGAAGAAATGCGCCAAACGTTGCAGCTGCCCGCGCTGGTGCGACGCAGCTGTGGGAAATGGCCAAGGCAGGGGCAGGGGCACAGACCATCGGGCCCTCTTAAAACAAATATTGCCCCCACGTTGGAGCACCCTAGGCTCTAAGAATAATGAGGCCAAACGTTGGAGCCACATAGGCTCTGAAAATCATTGTGCCCCATGTTGGAGCCACGTAGGCTCTGAAACAAACATAGCCCACGTTGGAGCGGCCCGCTGCACAAACGGGGCCGCTCTGACCGGGTGCCTCTGCCAGGCACCATTCACGTGAGCCCCACTCACCTGGGCTCTTTGCTGGCAAGGATCTCCGGCACCTGGGGAAGGCCTGCGGGCCTTCCCTCCTCTCACGGGAGCACCGCTCGGCCTCTGCTACCTTCCCTCTTCACCCGGGCCCCTCCCTGGGACCCAGGGCTTTAACGGGGAGCCGGAACGGCTCCAGACGGTGAGCCCGCCTCCCTCTCTTCAAGATGAGGGGGGGCGGAAATGGAGCCCGCAAGGCTCCCTCAGTCTCGCGCTTCACCCGGGTCACCTCCTGGGACCCGGGGCTCAACTCCCCACAACTCGCGGAGGCGGGGTGGGCTCCCGTCCTCTCCGCATGCCGCCATTCTCGTCCTGCCGCACTTCTGCCTGGCGCCCCACCCACAGTCAGGTGGGCGCCAGGCTTCCCCATCCGGTGATCGGGCCGCGGCGGTGAAATGAGGGGTAGGCTCCCTCCAAAAGTAGAATATAGAGCGGGGTGGGCACCAACATAAAAATAACAATAAATATCAAGATAAGCGGGGTAAGCTCCCGCAATTAGGGACACGAAACGAGCGGGGCGGCACCCGCAATTATGATAAAGGCATCACGGGGGAATCCCTATGTAGGGGATTCCCCCAGCAAGGGCAGCAGCGCTGCGTTGCGCAGCCCCACGTTCTTCATCAGCTGGGCAGTTCCCCGAAGGTAGCGCTGCCAGGGCGCTGGAACCCAGGAAAAGAAACAGAACTCTCACCAGGCGCTGGAAGATCAAAGCGAGCCTTGGCAAAAGCAAAAATAAAGCAATAGGTCCAGGAAGTCCATCAGGCATCCAGGGGCTGGGCAGGACCCAGGGAGGCAAGCCTTCCCCTGAGCCCCAGCAGCAGCACGCCCCTGGTAGTTTCTAGTCCAAGAACAAGAACACTTTCATGGGGTCACAGCCCCTCTTTTATACACAGAATCCTTTGTCTCCAAAGGTGCAGGGAAGGGGCGAACCAGATGCCACTGGTTCCTGAGCAATTTGTTTTGCTCAGCCCCTCTCCCTATTCACAGGACAGGCCAGGGACATCAGACGCACCACAGGGGGTGGAGCCAGCATTGTGTAGGGACAGCCCAGCCCTATTCAGGTCCCAGGTGTACTCCTCCCTGCCATCAACATGCAGCTCTCTCCATTCACCACCGGGGCAGACCCATCCTGACTCCTGGAGACAGACACACCAGCCAATCGCAAGCCAGACAGTCACTGCACATTTATTACACAGACAGGCCAGCTTCTAGAAGTGGCACTTCTACACGAGACACCGTAACGCCACACACATCATTGCGCAGCATTCACTTTCACAAGTTCGCACATACCAAACTCGACCCTGCACTCCTCTAACATCAGGACTTAACACGGTCACTCAGATCCCCCATGCATTCCTACGGGAGGGCAGGTCAGTCTCACTAAAACATACACAGAGCGCACGCACTTTACACTGGACCACAGTGCTAAAGTGCTCAGAGGCCTAAAATCACCAACACCAGGTTACAGAAAAAGGCTAGGAGAATGCAAAAAGTTTCGGGGTGAACCTGCCAGAAGGGCCAAGTCCAACACCCCTCCTTCCCTAATCCCCCCGGGCTCGGGTAGACTCCTTGCTGATTTTGTTGGCACCATGTTCTCCATATTACAGGAGCAGTGGGAAGCTGAGCCCTGATTGGACTCAGGCCGGGCACGTGCCCCAGAGTCACATGGTCCGGGAGAAAAAAGTGGGTCCTTTTTGGTGTAAATCTGAACTCTTAATTCTGTAATATATCACAGTACCTTGTAAAACCGACACTAACACGTCCCGGCTCACAAATCACCCGGCCGGATTATGAGTTCACTGTATTATGCCAATGTCCTGTTCTTCAAATACCAGGCTGCCGAGTCTGTGTCCGTCCGGGCTCTTCCCCGAGCAAACTTATTGCGCCTTTGCCTCCAGCCCCCAGCGGCCGGGGACTTATGCGCCGGCCTCGTGCGGGGCGGCCCTGTTGGACACTTCCAACTCGGGACGCTACAGCAATGGGAACAGCCTGCACCCCCACAGCGCCCCGGGGCTCTACCTTGCCAGCTACGGCCTGGAGGCGGCGTCCTTCAACATGCCCTTTGAGCAGAACCTGCCCATGATGTGACCGGCGGGCAACCCCTCGAAGCAGGGCGGTGGGGGGGCAAGGAGCACCCGAGCCGGGAGCAGGAGCTGCAGGGAGGCAGCAGCCTGCACATTTACCCCTGGATGAGGAGTACAGGTGAGGGGGCAGAGGGAGGGGGGCACAGGGCAGGACTTGGGGATTCCGTGCTGGCGTTTAGGGGTTTTACTTAAAGCCGTCCTGGGCACACGCACCAGGGCAGCCCGCAACGCAAGTCTGGCCGCACAGGGTGCTTTTCAAGCAGCTGCTTCTCAGAGAGGTGAGCGCAGGGCAGCCCTGGCAGCGGCGACAGCCGCAAAACAACTTTAGAAGACGGAGTAAAGTAGCCCCGAACATGGTGCCTCGCTGGCAGACATGGCGACTCGCTGCCAGGCAGGGTTAATGCAGATAACAAACGCGAGACCGATGCATTGCAAATGCAGCTTCTACTCTGCTACAGTTAGGCTAGCCCGCTGCCTTCTGTAAAGCCGGACAGGACGAGAGCACGTCATCGCGCGCGAACCATTGTGATTAGGAGGCAGGTCAGAAGAAAGTGCGATGAGTAAAGGGGCCAGTAGCCTTGGAAGGATACAAATGATGACATAATCGTCATGAGGCGGGACTAGCAAGCCTTAAAGCAATCGGAAGGCAGCATTTAGTGGCCTAAGCCAATGAAAAAGATCGGTGAAGAGTGGGTGGAGCTTCCATGAAGCTTCCAAACTAAAGTGTATACTGCATGTCTCGGAGAGACAGCTTGCGCTGTCTAGGCGAGACCTAAAGAAGACAAGGGAAATCACTCCACAAGATGCCAGGTCTAACAGACACAATGAGCAGAATGTGCAGTCACAGCTAATAACTTTTTTAAAGTACGACTTTTTGTACAAGTGGGAAAGGTGGGCGTACACCAACTGGGCACACCAAAGAAAAATGGAAGGCCCTGGAGTCGGGGTATGACAGCAGAAATGCTCCTGCTGGTTTTAAGTTCAACTGATATAATAAAGATGCAAGTGATATTACATTTACAACTGTCCAAAATCAGTACACTTTCACATTTGTACTCTGTATTCCTAAATCACACATCTTACTTCTACATTCTGTCAAATCTATATTATTATATCACACGTTAAAAATTCTTGAAAGAGAAGTTCTGAATGTTAGTCATACTTTGTGACCTCGATTCTAAACAAAATGCATATGTCAACATTGGTTTGGGGCTTGAGCTTACCAAAAAACATGGCTATCAATTTGATTAACTTTACTGCTGCCTGTAGTATTGTTGAAGGGCCCCGGTGGCACATGATGAACTTACAGCAATGTTGAAATAACCTGTTCTGAGAAACACTGGGCTGATTATGTAGGAACTCCAGCAAATAGTTTCCCCTTGAGCAACCTAACCCTGGCATGGTTTCCCTTGCTTCAAAAATTCATACACAGCAACGTGCCAGAAAAGAACTAAAAGGCGTAAGGGACCTGTCTTCCAAGAATAATTGGTAGGGTCAGAAAAAATGAAGGTTTTATTAAGAATTGTCTGTTATATGAGTTCCTCTTTCACATACACGCTACTATGTGGTCTCCTATTTCTCAGCAAGTGTACATACTTACAAGGATACAGCTTCAACAAAACCGACATTTCTGAAGCCCTTGGGGGATTGTGTAAGGTGAGATATGTCTCTTGATTGGTTGCACACGAGAAGGTTTGGGTCCCTATGGAGATGCAATGCCATCTCTCTGTAATGAACACTTCCAAGGCTGCAGATGAGTGTAAACTAGGAGTGAGTCATGGGTGACTCGTCGCCCTGACTGAAGAATGTGCTAGCCATACGCCCTATTAGTATCTTTACGATGCGCTCTGTGCTGCATCTCAACAGTCTCTATGGCAACCGCGGAGAGAGTCTTCGGGAAGGCAGATGGCGGTGGCACTTCGGACTCCATTTCTAGGGCTCATAACTCACGGTGCATGTTTCCTAAAAACATCTGCTGGGAGCTTTAATTGATAAATCTTAATTAGAGTGTTTTGTCGGTTGTATAATTTTCTCTATTTAAGAAGGAGTGCCTACAAGTGATTGTGCCTAACGGTGACAGGCACGAGGACTTTCCTCTCCGTGCAACGATGCATGAGTAGTTTTTTTATTCAAAGAGATTTTTTAGGCCTTTTCCTTGAAATTGTGCAATAGAATAATTATCCAAATGATGCAATATAGTTTGCAAGTTTTCTCAAATACTTATTGGTGTGTAATCATTGTTTGGTATTTATATGCTACATCTTGCATTGAATTTCTGCAGAATATTTATTGTTATTCTTCTCTTTTATGATAATTGTACTTTGCTTACGTTGCTGACCACGGATGAGGTCTATATCAATACATTGATATTGAAAAAGCAATACAGTTACACATTTCTACTATTAATTTTTGTAGGCTAAAGCTACTCAAATAAATGCCTACACATGGTTCTGTAGTAATTGTAAAATTGGGATGCAAACATTGGGTTGCAAATATTGTTTGCGCTGGGATTTACAATCATGGATTTCGTGCAAACTGATCTCCCTCACATCATGTAGTACATGATTAGCAAAGACCATGAGGCTTATTTACAAGCCCAGTAGCGGTCCGTGGAGGGAGTTCGGTGGGCAGTGAGGTGAGGCGGGGGAGGGGCAGGGTGGGGAAATGTAAACACCGGAATATGGATGAACGGAGGTAAGTACACATTTAAATAAATCAAACGAATTTCGTTGCGGGCGCTGCATCGCATTTTGCGATGCAGCATGCGCAAAGGAATTCGTTTTATTTATTTAAATGTGTACTTACCTCCGTTCATCCATATTCCGGTGTTTACATTTCCCCACCCTGCCCCTCCCCCGCCCCGCCACACCGCCTCACCGCCCCATGGAACTCCCTCCACGGACCGCTACTGTACAGCCCCTTGCGCTGCCGTTACCTCACTGTTTCCCAATATTAAAAGTGACGCACTGGCGGCACATGGGGCTTGTAAATAAGCCCCCATGTCTGCACATTACTCTACACTGCAGGAGCCAATGCGCATTTGCAATGCAGTTGGTCGCAAATTTGCGAGAGTTTAAGCTATTGGCAATGTAAATGACAATACCTTTTATTTATCTGTTTTGATAATTAACACATGAATAAAAGGCATTTTCATTTACAATGCCAATAGCTGAAACTCTTGTAAATGCGAAACCTATTTCATTTTAAAGAAGCGGCCGCCATTGTGCCGGGCTGCTTGGAAAGTGAAAGCGCTCATGGCACGCTAAATTTTGAAGGAAAGCATGTCATGCCTGCAGTAGGAGAAACTCATTAAAGAAAATAGTGCTTACAGGCTAAATAAGACATACGGTGTAACAACAGAAGTAAATGGGTCAGTCCTCATGGGAGGTTACATATGAAGACAAGGCGGTACTAAGGAGGGATCAACAAGCCTATTAACGAATCAGAAGCCAGCATTTACAAAGGACAATGCAACAAGTCAATCAAAAATATGGGTGGAGAGTGAGCAGAGCGTCAACTCTATACTCGAATGCAGCATGCCTCATAGAGCAGCGCATGCGCTGCCCAGCTCTCTCTAAAATCCTAAATCGGGTGCATAGACCCACCCAATAACTCTCACAAATGGCATTTCCCGATTTCACAGCGGCACTTAAAACGAGGCCGATAGTTAATAAGTGGGCAAACAGTGCAGAAGTACCAGGCTCTTAAACTGGCACATAATCTTCACATTGGTGTTGTCTAATCTCTCACCATTCCTGCTAAAACAGTATTTGCTGTGTTTATAACTGAGTTACCATTTCCCAAATTGCTCTTTGTTATGTGAGATTTCAGAAACCCCGATACCCTCAGTCCTGAACAGTTTGACATACCATACCTTATTTTGGCAATTAATATACATGTAATTTTAAATGTGAATGTACTTCTATTTTTTTCATATAGTCGAAGTAACTTGGGTGGTCATGGCATCCTCGCCAAATGCCCATCCTCTGCACATCCTGATGTATAATTATCTTCTGTATATGAGACTCCAGACGGGCTTACTGTCTTTAATGGGCCAAGATAAATAAGCCTTCCAGAATGAACTCAGTGGCACCCCTAATGAAATGTGGTATTCATTCACTGGATCTTGTTGACCTTCCACAACAAGTTTCATTGTCACTGCCAGCATGTACCACCATGCGTGCATGTTGTATTCTTGTAAAGGCCTGCAAACCTTAACCAATGGAATGTCTCCATACAGCCTCTAAGCGCATCCTAACTTTTAAGGAAATTATATGCAATGTCGTTTTGGTGTTTTTAAAAAAGCAGAAACATACATTTCGTCTAGGACTTCTTGAGAGAGCAACCGAGTTACATTTGCAAGAAAAAGCAGGCTAGTTCACACTGAATACTCACCGTCATGTTTTATACAAGATGGTATTTCCAGGACTTGTGGTCTGTGTTACATTGACCACCACATGAAAAAAATATAATGTATTGACCAGTCCTAGGCATCACTTACCCTGAAAGGTAAACTCGATAATTTCACAGATTTTTCAGAGCAATGTTCACTGGAGGAAACATTTGGATTTAGGATGAGTGAGTGAGCAAGTTATTCCAGTGGTTCACTAAATATGGGGGCAGCGGTGATAGAGACAAGGAATCAACATGGATATTTTTTCAGCTTGGGTGCATCTATCAATGTGCAGCAGGTAAGGCAGGCAAGGGAGCCTAGAGGCTGTTTCTAGGCCTTTTTTATGGTCTGCTGTGCCTGTTACTGTTGATTTTCCAGACATCAAAACAGAAATAGCCTGCAGTAAGCTATGATCCATGCAGTCTTTCATACCTTGGTAACATCTAAGCAGTGTATCTTTACAAGTTCAAAACTTCCCCACTTTGCAAACACTGGCACTTTTTCAGCTGTCTGATTTACTAACAGGGGCCACTTAAGGCCAATTCTTTCCAGGTCCGACCCTGGGCATCTTAAATTCGGAACTAGCCGTCCCGGGATTCTGCAACCTTTTTGCTAGGCAGCCTAGCTTGTTGTTTTGACTGCAGTTTTTTTCTGGTCTGATAGCATGCTATGGTATTATGAGTACAGTACTTTTCCATCAGAGCTGGCAAATTTTTTATCTGTATATATCAATGAGGTGGCTCCAGATGATACTTTAACCAGCAATATGTTCACTCTTGATTTTTAGATATTTTTTGTTCCATCATTTTATGAATGTGTTTTAGGTTTCCTATCTCGTGTATTGAGCCTGCATGCATTCTGTTTCATTTAATGTACTCTTTTCATTGTAATATGTTCTTTTCTTCCTGCAAAGCTAATTTTAAGTGAAGAATTTCCTAATAAATCCCCATCACATAACTTCTTTACTTCTGTATCCGCCTTATTTCTCTGGAATAGTTTTTGCTCCTAACCTGCTTCTCCAAGTTCTTTCAAGATTGTTAGGTCTGGCTTGACCCTGTAACCATTTTCAAGGTATACTGTTTCCAATGTACAGAGAGTGGGCTTTGGATCAGAGTACTTTAGTTTTTGGCTTGTTTGGTTCAAGCCTTTTCAGCCATTGGCTTAAGACGTTGCCAATCCTATGTTTGGCTCATCCCCAAGGAACAATCCTCTCTCACCATTTGCTATTGCCTTTTTGATTTGTCATTTGCATCCTATGGAGAGACCCCCCAGCGATGTACTATTTTCCATCTGAAACTACACTCAAATACCACACTTTTTTCACATTAAATTCTATATCTCAGACATGTATTCTATAGAAAAAGCAATCAATTTTGTCCCTGCAGTACGCTTTTATAGGTCTCGGCAACTGACAGCTTTAGCTGTGTGGTGACCAGATCTATTATTTCCAATATATGTATAGTGGGCTTTGGATCAACCCCTTGCATATAATTGGATGGCTTGTCTATCTTAGATATCTCGTCTTTATTTGAAGAGTTTCTTCTTTATTCTTATGTTTGTCTTTCCCAAGATATTTAGGACTCACAGAATTCTGAATGGTTAACTTGTATCCTTTCACCGAAGATGTTGCTTGCATTTAGGTATCTACATTTTTCTTTTCCTGCAAACACTATATGTGAGTGAATATGTTTTATTGACGTCACCTTGCATGCCCGCTTCTCTTTGCTCTCATTACCCCTTGCGCTCCATGTTATTTCCCCTCTGCCTCCCTCCAACTAGTTTTCATTTCCCCTGTTTCATCTACGGCCCCTTACCGTCAATTCTCCCATTCTTTCCTCACCTCTAATCCCTCTTTTTATTTTTAAATATTCCCCGCTCCTCTCTTTCATTGCTCCTCAAACCCACGTCACTTGTCACCCCGCCACTAGACCTTTATTTAAAAAAAAATGCCTGCATTGCTATTCATGGGCAACTATCTCAAAAAATGGGTTGTTACCCATTTAAAGGTGGCCAGCAGCAAGCGTGGCTTCCTTTGCATGGGTGGTGAGCACCAAGAGATAGGTTTGTTTAATCTGAGCAAACCTTTTCAAAGATGACAGTCGCGGATGTGCATGCATCCAAGGCCATTTTTTGATGGATGTGCTCAAATATTACAAAATGCATTTAAAGCTAGGCCATATCTATGCACATAATCACTAGTCCATCTTTTAATGGGTGTGTTCAAATATTATAAATACATTTAAATCCTTCCAATATTGATGCACAGACCACTGTGGCCATCTATGAATGAGTTTGTTCAAATATCATAAATGCATTTAAATATGGCTGCCATGGAGGCGCACATCATGGCGGCCCTCTTTGAATGTATTTCTAAACTTAAAAGAAACCCATTTAAAGATAGCTGCCACATATGAGAACAAATCCAAGCCTACAATACCAAAAATAAGTATTGGGAACGCATAGGTTTCACTGCTGTGACTTATTGCCTTTGCCAATGCCTGTTATTTCAGTTTTTGGTCTTTCAATTTTGCTGTACTTTCGCACTTTGTTTACTTTACCAATAAACTGTGAGTGAAGATGATAAATGTCAGTTTGATATTGTTTCAGGAGCAGCCTCTGGTGACAATTGTGCACATTTATTAAGGTTTTGTACCATTGCTAAGTCCCGCGAAGTGGCATAAACTCTTACTAGCATATTTATCATTTTCTCTAGGCACTGTAGCTCACACCAAATCCAGATAACCCAAGCTGGACCTTAAATCTACCAAGTGGGTCAAATGGAAACTTACAGAGCTGAAACGCAATAGCTGACATTTGGAACAAAATTGCATAAATCAAAGACCAAGGAGGGCAAAATACTCTACAAGAGACAAAAGAGCTCTGAAGCAAAGCCACGAGGAGAGTCAAAAAGGCCTGTTTGAAATATATTCTTGAAGCACTAATCAAAAACAGGAAATATTCAACATCTACCAGGAACTCCTCAGCCCACGTGCCCTAAAAAGGGACCCCTTTTCATACTAACAGTACTGTGAGGCCTTCTCAAATTTTCTTCACCAAGGTTGCCAAAATCCAGAGATTAACGGTACACTGAGATGGTGCAAGTACCAAATAAGAATAAGGGGGAACTCTGGCCCTGAGTAACATATGAAAGCAAACAAAATCCCACTAACTTTCAATAGAGAATCTAATTACTCAATACAATCTCACCAGATACTTCAGAAGAGATGGCAATGATGAAATCCAAAAGCTCGGTAAGTAGTTTGCAGGCCAGCTGCTGATATGAAACGAATCTCCTCAAAGTTCATGGAGAGCAGGACCCCAACTGTAAAAAGTGGTAAGACAATAACAGCAAAGGGGACACATGTTGTAAATAATGTCCTCCACACCAAAGATAAATAAGAAGGATACTTTATTGGAAGCACAGAGAAGCGTTGGCAATCCCACACAGAGATCAGCTTACAGTGGTAACGCTCCAGAACATAGTTGTGTCATTAAGCATAGCAACATCAGAATAGTACAAGCACTCCATACTTAAAGTAACAGGACGCATGTCTTGTGACATACCAATTTAAGATTACAACACATCCTCCTTCCTTTACACAAAGAAAAGAGAAGTGAATATTAAGATAAAAACCAAGTAAAATAAGATCAAAATTATATGACCACAAACCTTAACAACATTATAAATACTTCCCAATCTTCAATCCTAACACAGATTTATGAATCCCCACATACGTAATCTTGTAAATACCTTGGAGGACATCTTGACCTTTCAGGCCTAGTTCTATTGGTACTGTTATCACCACAGTCACTGGGTGTAGTGTCAGAAACCCTTCTACTAGCTTCCCCATCACTCATAAGAAAACGAGGATTAAAACCCCCATCCTCATTACTACTAGTGGTCCCATCTCCTGACTTGCATTTCTTGTAAAGTGCCACCCTTCTCAAATTCCAATTTTCACCATTATAAAGCGTAATATGTCTATTATGAACAAATTTCACTTTATATGGTCCACGGAATTTGGTAAATCCAGCACTGATGCGTCCAGGTTTAACCTTCACCCAGTCATTAGGTTCTATGTTCATTTTATGTGTAAGATCTTTGCCTACCCCTTTATTGTCACCTCCAAGGATGGCTAAACCCAAACATTCCTTCATCCATGCAGGAATTAATTTGGTACTGGCAGTACACCCTCTCATAACAACAAATGGAATTTTCCCAGAAACGGTATTTTCTGTCGTACAATACGCCCATACTAAATCATCAACCATTTTTTCCACATCCCTTCTGCTTGCTAAAGCCAATTGTATCACCCCTTTTATCATACGATTAGCCCTCTCAACAATACCATTTCCCTGTGGGTTGTACAGAGATGTTCTAGCGTGCACAATCCCACAAGATTCCAAAAATGAAGTCATTTCGGTTGAAATTAGTTGGGTACCATTATCAGTAACCAATTTAACAGGGTAGCCTTCCTCCCTAAAGATTTGACATAAAATCTTAATAGTACTTTTTGTAGTTATTTCCTTAACAAACCTTACAACCAGCCACTTTGATGTGACATCCACCATGACTAACCCAAACTTTAAATTGCAGTTCATGTTAGAAAATGGACCAATAAAATCCAAACAAACCGTGTGCCAAGGTAACTCAGGATCTACAATTTTGCCCAAGTTCAACTGGTTACTCACTTTCAATCTTTTTTCACTCTCAAAACACTCTGCGCATGACTCAACCCATTCAGAAATCTCTTTGTCCATAACAGGCCACCAAAAGTGTTCCCTTAGCCTCTTCTTTGTAAGAGACTGACCCATGTGACCCTCATGGGTAAGTTCAAATAACACAAATCTCATGTCTAACGAGGGAATAATTGTGTCTTCCTTCATTATGATATTAGCCTCACTATCAAGGATAGACAAGTCCTCAAGGACTTTCAGAAAAGGTCTTACAGCAATAGGGAGTGTACTCTTCCTTCTACCCCCTTTCACTATTAGATCTCTCACCATTCTTAAACTTTCATCTTTGGCCATGCTAACATTCCATCGTTTCTTATCAATAGCACCATTGGTCCATTCCACCATTTCAACAATTGTAGCTACAGCACCCTCACATTGAAAGGACTCAACATTTGACGTATCCACTTCATCACAAGGAAAAGGTAACCTTGATAACCCATCCACCTGGCAATTTCTCCATCCAGCGATGTACTCAGTTCTGTATAAGTACTCTTGTAAACGAGCAGCTAATCTAGCTAACTTTGCAGACCCTTTATTCGCACCTCCAGGAGACAAAATCTTAATGAGTGGTTTGTGGTCCGTCTCCAATGTGAACTGAAAACCCCACAAATACATTCTAAAATACTCAGCACCCCACGCTGCAGCTAAAGCTTCCTTTTCTATTACCGAATAGTTTCTCTCAGAGTTAAGGCAAAGGCAACCGTTTTTTTTTCCGACCCATGGACCTGCGCCAAGACTGCACCAATCCCTACCGCACTAGCGTCTGCTGTTAAAATCGACCTCAACTTGGTATCAAACGGAGTCAGAATCTTTGCATCACAAATTTCTTTCTTGATCATCTCAAAAGCTAGTTGTTGGTCATTGGACCACACAAACTTGTGTCCTTTCCTAAGAAGTGCTTTAATAACCTCTGTTTTCCCCGCAAAATTATGCACAAATTTCGCATAATATTCTATAAGACCCAGGAAAGATCTGAGTTGGTCTTTATCTGAAGGAGCGGGAGCTTTCTTTATAGCCTCCAACAAATCTCTTTTAGGCTTAATCCCACTAGCTGATAATGTTTATCCTAAATACTCTACTTCTTCCACTGCGAATTTGCATTTTTCTTTTATTAAAGTCAAGCCTGCATTGTCCATTTTATCCAAAACTTCCTTCAGCACTAAATTATGGTGTTCTTTTGTATCTCCAAACACCAGCACATCATCCTGGAAGTAAACCAAATTTTTTGTACCTTTCAATACTGAACCCATCATTCTCTGGAACACCCCAGCGGGGGACGCCAAACCAAATGGCATCCTAGTAAACTGGAATATTCCTTCAGTAGTTATAAACACCGTTAACGGTTTGGACTCCTCATGCAATTTTATTTGATGGTATGCACTGCGTAAATCCAATTTTGAAAAATACCTCCCTCCTTTTAGAGAAAAGATCAATTCATTTATATTAGGCAGTGGAAACGTATCGACTACAATATTCTGATTTAGGGTGCGCAAGTCCACACAGAACCTGTAACTACCATCAGGTTTGCTCGTGATCACAACCGGTGAAACCCACCTAGATGTCTCAATTTGTTCTATGATGCCTTGCTCAATCATTTCATCAAGCATACGTTTAACTTCTTGTCTGGCAATAATCGGAACTTTTCTCACTCTGTGTTGAATGGGAATTGCATCTGGCTTGAGTACTATCTTATGAACGTACCCTTTGAGTTCACCGATCCCTTCAGAAAAAAGGTTTGTCATACTTTCCACAATTGTTTCAGTCGTGATCCCATCCTCGTCGCCATTTGCTGTAAGTAATGTCCTCCACACCAAAGATAAATAAGAAGGATACTTTATTGGAAGCACAGAGAAGCGTTGGCAATCCCACACAGAGATCAGCTTACAGTGGTAACGCTCCAGAACATAGTTGTGTCATTAAGCATAGCAACATCAGAATAGTACAAGCACTCCATACTTAAAGTAACAGGACGCATGTCTTGTGACATACCAATTTAAGATTACAACATACAAACCGGGGATGGAAGCAAACAAATGCAGAGGATGCAATCGGATGAGGACTGAGCGAGAGACATACAACTAATGCGAAGTTTCCAGACACCATCTTTCAAGTGGCAACCTTTTTTTTGGCACCAGAAAGCACTGGGGCTAGCTCTACCAGCCTTGACGAGGAACTGCCAGTTCTTGACCCTCTGTGTCTGTGTAGGGCAGCAATTAAGAGCCAGTCCTTCTCATTCTCCAATACTTCACAGCCCTTTGTTTTTTATGTGACCCTCTTTTGATGTAATGTAGGTTTTATGCCTTTTTACTGTATACTCAACAATTGGTTGTGTTGGAGAAATGAAATGTTTGTCGGATGTTAATGAAATGTTTGGTCTGATATTTTTAAATTTTTTTAATGATTGTCATAAACTGTCCAAGTAAGATTAAATAAAGTCTTTATTTTTTATAGTTATTCATTATTTCAAATGTGAATTTATGTTCTGGTGATTATACTTTGTGGATGAGATTGAAGTGTTTGATTCCACCAATGGGGAAGTTTGTTTTCTGACTTGGGTCTATTTGGTGCTCTACCTCTTTGGTTGTAAGGAGCCCCTCTCTGCTTTAAGAAAACAGAGAAAACCCATATTTCCAATTACAAACAATAAAAGGCATGGCTCCATAAGATTACCTAGATAGGCTTAAGTATCTGTTTGAGATGCACTCAGACATGCCCCATCTGATGGAAATGGCGCAGGGAGCTGTAGGGTCAGCGGTTATTCCCAAATGTTAAGAATCATTGCTAAATGTTTCGGATAGCAAATTAAAAAGTTGGTTCTCTGACCAGGCCTGGCCCTTGCAGATTCCACTCCTGTGATGCTGAGGCTTCCAACATCAATTTTCTTCTGGTTCTCTCTGCTATTCCTCCCTCTTGCTTTTGCCCTCTCTCTGCTTCATGCTCATGCTCACTGTTACTTTTACACTCTCTCTCACATCTAGCTGTCTTTTGCCACTGTTTCTTTCTTCTGCATGCTTCTCCACTGATTGTGCTTTTTGCATCTTGCTCTCTCTTTTTCAGTTTCACACTCGGTCTCTTGTATCAGCTGCCGATGTTCTCCTTTTGTACACTCTCTTTTGCATCCTTCAATCTTTTTGCCACTGTTTACCTTTTGCCCCATGTTCCTTTTGTGCTTTTCTTTTCTTCTCCTGTTTTTCCTCAATGCTTGCTCTTTTGTGCCTGCTCCTCTCAGGCTCCTTACTTCTTCTTGCACCCTTCCACCCTGCTGCAGCATGTCTGCCTTTTTTCTATGTACCACTCTTTTCCATTCTCCTGCCCACCCAATGACCTCTACTGTCTTCCTCCGTCCTGGACCTACGTAATGGTGGACACAGCCCAGGCATGTGCAGCGGGCATTCCTCAGCCATGCCAACAGCTTGTCTGTGCCCTGTCCACGCACTCTGCCAGGAACCCAGGTCATCTGTCTTCTTGCCATGAGGCCAAGCCCTAGTCTGCAAATGCCCTCTGCAGCCTGCACGCAGGAAGACCTTTCTATCTCCTTACACACCTCCACCACCCACACTGAAGGTCCCTTCTCCTGCCCCACCTTCTACATCACCTATGAGCTGCCCCATCCTCTGCCTCCTACAGCCCTGCCCACTCACAAACACATCTAACACACCATGCCCATGGACAAAGCAAACCCCACATTGCACTGCTCCCTCACCAAACACGCTATAGTGATCTGGGACCTCTTGACAGAACTCTCACTGGACCTCCTTTTTTGTGACCGCAACCTTGCTCACCCAGATGTCAGCCCCCAAAATCTCTGTGGCCACCCCCACCAACTTCAAGAGAAAAAGGCACGATTGAACCAGCAAACCTGGAGGTGGACTCGCCATCATCCAGAAACAATACATCAGCTTCTTCACTACCTATACAAACTCTGACAGCCACATGCCCAATAAACTACACCTCTCCAACAACATCAACCTGGAAAGTGCTCTCCTCTACCGACCACCTGGACAATGTGCCAGATTTGGAAACACCTTCACAGGACTTATCACCCCCTGGCACTCAGCTCCAGCTCCTTCATCCACCAGGGAGACATCAACTTCCATCTGTAAGACCAAACAGACCTCAAAACCCCCAACCTCCTGGACATCCTCAACTCTATCTGATTCATCCAACCCATGAAGGATCCCACCCACACTGCAGGACATCTCCTCAACCTACCTTTATGAACTTCAACAGCATCATGATAGACCGACCCACACCTTCACCTGGCTGGATCAAACCCTGGTCAGCTACAACATGCACATGTCCCACCAATGCAGACCCACAACCTGCAAGACAACATGGAGAAACTGGAGCAGAATCTCAGAAGAAGCTTGGATTACTGAAATCCAAATCAACTGCCCCTCAACCCTAAATGACCTCATACAATCCATCATGCAATTCTAGTCTGGATCACCTCCTGTGCTAGCTCCCTCACCCCATTCACAACCGCCCCACTTCAGAACAACACAATAAACAAGCTTGTATACAAAAGATCTCAGATTCTACAGGTGCCACTGCAAGCAGTTGGTACACTTCTGGGGCACACATATGATAACAATGACAGATGCACCTTCAAATCAGCCCCCCTGCATTACTATCAGCAAATCAAAGATAGCAAATACTAATCCCTGACTGACAGAATCACAAATAGCTCCAACAACTCCTAAGAAATCTTCACAATTGTAAAAGACTTCACCCTCCATGCTTCCAGCTCAATCATCCCCTCACAGGACCTCTGCAACCAGCTCTCCCACTTCTTCATGACAAAATTAGCAACATGTCCAACAACTTTGCCAGCCAATTAGGTCCATCCTTCCTCACTGTTCTGCAAGAGATGATCCACCCAGTATCTGTCATATTGGCACGCAATCTCCATGACAGAAACAGCCTCAACTATGCTATCCATCTACTTTGGAGCCTCTTCAGACCCCTGCCCTCACTTCATCTTCACCAGAACACTAAAACTCACCTGCTGCATGCTCAACCAATACTCAACAACTCCTTCACTTGTGCCACCTTCCCAGAAGCCTGGAAGAATGCCACCATTCTTCCCCTACTGTAGAAACCCTTGGCAGATGCTAAGATACTCTCTGACAACCGACCTATCTACCTGCGTCCCTGCCTATCAAAATTCTTTGAAAATCTCATCAACAGATAACTATTGGACCATCTCAATCACCCCTCTCAATTGGATAGCATGTCAACCACAGCACTGAAACCGCCCTCATCGCCACCACTGATGATATTCACATGATTATGGATAAAGTGGACACAGCGGCACTCATCTTGCCCAGCCTCTCCATAGCTTTCAACTCTGTCTCACACCACATCCTCATCCAATACCACAACAACTCTGGAATGAGAGGATCTACGCTCTAACTGATTTGGGCCTTCCTCACGGGACACACATAGTCAGCATGGCACTTTTCACCTGATCTGTGGAGTCTCCCAGGGATCCTTGCTCAGCTCTACTCTCTTGAACATATAGATGACACCACTTGTTGACATCATCAGATTCCATTGAATCAACATCATCTCCTGTGGGTGAACACCCAACTCATCCATTCACTCTCCGACAACATGCCCCACACCTGGACCACCTTCACCATCTACATGGCCAAAGTTGCCAACTGGATGAAGGTTAACTGTTTCAAGCTCAACCTCAACAAAATAAAAGTGGTATTCTTCTCAAAGGACAGCTCTCTCTCACAATATAAAAGGTGGTGAAACCCAATATATATAGGTTCATTCAGGACATCAGTGTGATAAATACTGTGACAATCCAAAAAGTAATTCACTGCGGTTGACCTTTGCTCCAATTTCTTTTCCATCCCTATACATGAGGAGAGCCAGTACCTCTTCTTGTTTACATTCCTTGGATCTCAACTTTCATGTCCCACAAGAATTTACAGAGTCCCCTTCAATCATCTCCAGGCCCTAAAGAAGGGTTTAAATATGTTTGTCCTCCCTCCAGGGGTTTACCCTAATTCAGAATGTCATTGATTTGTTATTGACCTCTGTTAAGCTAGACCAGTGCAAGGCACACTCATTTTATCTCCTCACTGAATTGGCTAAGAAAGGTCACACAATATCTAAAGAAAAGGTGCAGTTTGCCACCCTGAAGAAAAAAACCTTGGCAGTAGAATGTCACTTTCTCTCTAAATGAGTTAAAGTTATCTATAAATTGCCCCTTCCTGTGACTGCATCTCAAGTGCATACCTTTTAGGGAATGTCTTAGTATTGCAGACAATTGATTTTAGGACATGGTTAAAAAGCTAAACTTTTACAAGATTTTTCCAGGAAAGACACCCCAAGCGCTTGAAGTGGTCTAGTAAGGCAGATAATGTATTTGTGAAGATAAAACAGGCTCCTATTTTGCCCCCCACTTTGAGGCTTCCTCATCATTAGAAACCTTCCATTCTGTTTTGTAATGAACATAATGGATTTGCACTTGTTGTATTGGTACAAACGCATGGGGATCAGGAAAGGCTCATAGTCTATTATTCTTCTGCTCTGGATCTAGTTGCGGCTAGACTCCCATCTTGTTTGCGATCCATGGTGTTAGTCACTAGTCTTGTTGAAGCCTCCAAAACTATTGTATTAAGAACCCCACTAGCAGTTGCTGTACCTCATGCTGTAGGTGCTCTTCTCCTCACCACGACAATGCAACATTTGCCCACTGCCGATTTGATATGTTATGAAATATTGTTGTTATATGCTTCCTATACTATTTTCATTCAGTGCCCTACATGTAAACCTGCCTCTCTTGTGCCCACAGATGAGGAGAAGGAAATACATGATTGTGTTTTAACCACTGCTTAGGTTACTGAGACCAGCATTGATTTAACACAGATGTCTTCAAAGGCTTTTGCTCTAAGCCCCAAATAAAATGTTTTGAAACAGAGATCCCCTCCAAACCTTTATGGCAAGGATTGGGGAAGAGTTAGGGCTGAGCACAGAAGGAGGGGCTTATGAGATCATTTCAAAGAGACATTTTTGTATGGAGTATTATCCACAATAAAAGTGTGACTCTTAAAAATAGAGCAAGTTCATCAAACTAAAACATAAATTGACCACAATAACTCTGCTCTACATAACTGCTGTGTTGTAAGCCTATGGCACCCCTCTGCCCTAATGCAACTGATGGATGTAACCCTAAGTGCCAAGCAATCCCCGCTGCCTCTTTTACCCCCTTCCCCACCATGCCTGATCTTTCCAATCTTGAAACAGGTTTGATGTGCCTTTTTTTGTTGGAGTTCCCAACATGCCTGACCTTTTCAATCTTGAAACAGGTTTGCTGTGCCTTTTTTTATTCTTTTGGAGTTTTATATAGCACAAACTAGGCCGAGGAGCATTGGAGCACTTTATATTAGCACCAATTACATTACACAAGGTCATATTATTTTAAGGCTCAGAGAGATTAAGTGATTTATCCAGACTCACAGGATGTTGAGCAAATTGTGGGACTTGAACCAGGTTCACCAGTTCCGAAGTCAACAGCTCTCACCATTAGGCCACATCACCTCCCTTTCAGAAGATCCCAGAACTCCCATGTGCTGCCTTCCTTTTTGCAGCAAATGTGCCTTTGGCCCTGATGCTAGCAAGGAAAAAGACCCATACTTTTTTCAAAGTAAGGCATAATTATGATGCAATGGTCCCCTTAGACCCTTGGACTTCAGTGCTGCTTCACATGCTTCACTGATGGTAGCTACTGCCTCACCAAGTGGGATGTCTCCTATGACCTTTATTAAAACATGGGCTCCCATCTCGTCCATCCCCCTCATTGCCATCTCTCTGATGCCTAAATTAAGGTGTCTCCCCTGCTTCAGTTTTCCCAAACTCTGGACCATTACTAAGAGGCCCAAAGCAACACTGGCAGAGTAAGTGTCCACTGGTACCTGATGCAAATTAGGAAGAACAGTAATTTAGATGGCCCCTCATAGCAGTGGGACCAGGTGTCAATGCACTAATGATACCGACAGCTCTCCTAAACCTGAGGCACAACGCTGACTTATAGCCCATTAAGTTTAAAGAAAGGCTTAATGTACCTCATCTCTGCTACCTGAAAGATAAATGTGTGCAATTGGTTATTCACCAAATACATAAAGAGTGCTTGGAAGCCAGTATGGACTTTTACTGGTAGAGTCACTTTGAGTGCCACAGTAGCAAATATTTATTCTTCTGGAGAGGTAATTTGAGGATTTTACCAGGTGAATTGTGCGTTGTGACCTTTCAATGGACACATAAAATTGTGTTGAGGTACTGCCAAATTACTTATTAATATATATATATATATATATATATATATATATATATATATATTCACTTAAAAAACCATAGGTTTCACACATGTTATAGTTAGCTGGACATTTCACTCGTAAAAAACCATTGAAATTCCCCCGTTATAGTTAGTTCAGATAACTATAACTCGCGCGCCCGCAAACCACTGCTGATGACGTCACATATTACATCACTCATGACATGGTCAGTAGCATCACTCATGACATCACTGATGACATCATCCTTGTGATAGAGTGGCGGTCGCGCAAGTTATAGTTATCTGAACTAACTATAACGGGGAATTTCAATGTTTTTTTATGAGTGAAATGTCCAGCTAACTACAACATGTGTGAAACCTATGGTTTTTTAAGTGAATTTGTAAGGTTTTTTAAATGCTAAGTTATGTATGTTTTATTATATTTTTATATATTTATTTTACAATAAGCTACCTATGTATATAGTTATAGATTGACTGTATCCTGTAATATGGAATGGCTCGTTTAAAATGTTTTTTTTACGTTTTTTCACCGTTCGCACACCCCTCGAGTTAAAAAAAAAAACTAAAAAAAAAAATGTTTTTTTCACCCTTTGGGTTCCTGACAAAGGCTGGGGGGTCAGGAACTCTCTACCCTGCCCCCTTTTCACGTTCTCCACCTTTCTTTTTCACTGTCACACACAAAACACACAAAATGGCGGCCGACACTTCCTGATTTCCACCGATTCGAATGTTGGCTGACATGAATCCACCAATCAAAATTACGCTCGCGCACGTTAAGGTGCGCGCACGGTGCGCGCACGTTAAGGTGCACGCACGGTGCACGCACGGTGCGCGCTTATAGATATGTATGTGCTTTTAACTGCAATTTTCTCAGGAACTACTGAACAGATTGACACCATATATGCAAAAGGCACATGCCTGACCTGAGGACTACCTCTTTGCCAAATTTCAAGTAATTCTGTTCAGCCGTTCGGGCTGTACCTTCGACTAAAGGTCCTATGGGAAAATGCATGGGGAAAACGCGTTTTGGGACCCGCTTTTTTCACAGCCCCCGCTTGACGAATCACCCCGAGACTTTCAGGGTAGGAGCTGAGCGGAGCGCCCCATCAGTTTTGAAAATTTCGCGAGGATTCGTCAACCGGCGCCAAAGTTATTCAAAATAGAATTTTCAGATTTCCTATGGAAACACGGTCCTAACTATAACTATCTACTCGCGACCGCCAGTAGATGATTGATATATATATATATATATATATATATATATTACCTACTGGCGGTCGCCAGTAGGTAGTTATAGTTAGGACCACGTTTCCATAGGAAAACCTCAACATTCTATTTTGAATAACTTTGGCGCCGGTCGACGAATCCTCGCGAATTTCTCAAAATAGGTGGGGCGCTACGCTCCGCTCCTACCCTGAAAGGCTCGGGGGGATCCGTCAAGCGGGAGCTGAGATAAAAGGGGGGTCCCAAAACGCGTTTTTCCCATGCATTTTTCCATAGGACCTTTAGAACGAGCTACAGCCCGAACGGCTGAACAGAATTACTCAAAATTTGGCAGAGAGGTAGTCCCTAGGTCAAGGAAGTGCCTTTTGTAGGTTTGGTGTAAATCTGTTCAGTAGATTCTGAGAAAATAGCCTTTAAATCAATATATATATCTGAGCCCGCTTACGGTACGCTTACCGTACGCTTACAGTAAGCGTACGGTGGCGTGCGCGAGCGCGATTCTGATTGGCTCTTAGATCTTAGTAAACATTCGAATCGGCCGAAACCAGGAAGCGGCGGCCGCCATTTTCTGTGTTTCACTCTGAAAAAAAAAGAGTGAAAACAAGAAAAGGGGGCAATGAGGAGAGTTACAGACCCCCTTACATTTGTGAGGGGGTCAAAGAAGGACTGTAAAGTACAAAACAAACATTTATTGATTTTTAAAAAAAATCACGGGGTACGCGTACGGTAAGCTTACGGTAAGCGTACGGAAGAAACATGGCGTGCGCGAAGGAGATTCTGATTGGCCCATAGATCTTAGTAAACATTCGAATCGGCCGAAACCAGGAAGCGGCGGCCGCCATTTTGTGTGTTTCACTCAGAAAAAAAACAGAGAAAACAAGGAAAGGGGGCAATGAGGAGAGTTACAGACCCCCTAACATTTGTAAGGGGGTCAAAGAAGGACAGAAAAGTACAAAAAAAACATTTATTGATTTTAAAAAAAATCACGGGGTACGCGTACCGTAAGCTTACGGTAAGCGTACGGTAAAAAAAAAAAAAAAAAAAAAATGAAAAGCAGATTTAAGAGTTTGCTCTTCATATGTCCTCCATGTGCGCACGGTGCGCGAAGCGCATCGTGCGTTCATGGCCCATCTAGCGTAATGTGGGCACGCGGTGCGCGAAGCGCACCGCGTGCTCACTGTGCGCACCGTGCGCGCATGGAACGAAATGCGTTAAGTGGGCGCGCACGCCACAAATGGCGTAAAGTAACTTAGCATTTAAAAAACCGTACAAATTCACTGAAAAAACCATAGGTTTCACACATGTTATAGTTAGCTGGACATTTTACTGATAAAAAACCAATGAAATTCCCCCGTTATAGTTACTGTAGGCAACTATAACTCACGCGACCGTAATCCTCTGCTGATGACATATGTGTCTTTATGAAAAAAAAATATTTGTAATATATGTATAGCTAAAATTTAATGGAAGAAGACATGGGCAAATAAGTGTCTAAATACAGTATTAGCATCAGCAGAGGATTGCGGTCGCGTGAGTTATAGTTGCCTACAGTAACTATAACGGGGGAATTTCATTGGTTTTTTATCAGTAAAATGTCCAGCTAACTATAACATGTGTGAAACCTATGGTTTTTTCAGTGAATATATATATATATATATATATATATATATATATACATATATATATATATCTCCTTTGTTTCCCCACAGGGCTTCCTCGCGCACTCACGGAAAGGATACGGCGTTGTCACCAATTATTTCGTCAAGTTTCTTTATTTACAGTATGCCAGTTAACAAACTCTACGCGTTTCAGTCTTAGCAGAGACCTTGTTCACGAGACTAGCAATAACTAAGACTTTTTTTCTGTTTTTAAACTCACATCTAATCTAAAAGTGACATCACTTCCTTAATGGTGCAGCAAAGCATTCTGGTAATTGTAGTAAACAAAATTTTTCAACAATTGCTCAAACGTTTGTATGCAGTATTATGTCCACATTTTAGCGGTCGACTCCGACCTTACTCATAGAGCATCAATTATTCTCTGTAAGTTGCCAACATAATTCTCATTCGCATGTGCGATATCAATTGTTCATTCACAGTCATGTTATGCCACCCGACATTCGGTTGATATTGTGATTACTTGAACTGCAGCTCATTCCTTAATCCGAATGTCCGTGTGTGCCTCACATGAGAAAAACTCAATTAATTGAAGCCCTCCAGTGGGCCTTCATCCATTATATACCCCCTGATTGCTCCGTATTCTTGTTCAGTAATATCTATACAATGCTTCATATACTGAGAAAGAAAAAATTCATATATACAATTGCGCTGCTCCCAAAGTCACCCATAACTATTCTAAACAGATTTAAACAACATTAAAACACCAAACTGAAAATGCGGAAGGTCAATGTTAATGTCCCTATTTTCCTAGACATCAACTGGAATTTTTTCGTTTATGAGCAGTTCACAAATGATAATGGAGTTCTTCGTCTTGATTTAAACCATCTGGAGTCAGTGTTCTGAAATTCAAGATATGTTTCGATTCTTTCTGCCTCAAAACTTTTTCTCGATCTCCTCCTCTCGGGTGTATTCCCACTGCTTCTATGGCATAAAATTTTAGATCTTTCCATTTTCCCTTGTGCTCTTTTTCCATGTGTTTGACCACGGCATTGCTTCTGTCTGTGTTGATTGTGGCCCGTACATGTTCCAAAATGCGTTTCTTTAGTTCGCATTTTGTGCTTCCAACGTATTTCAATGAGCAGGGGCATTCGATGATATAGATAACAAATTGGCTTTTGCAATTAATCAACTGTTGGATCTTCCACATGCGTTTGTTGGCCATCAGTACTTCCTTGGTATTCTGGGCAATTGCGCAGACTTTGCAACACGTGCATTTAAAGAAACCTTTAGGTTTAAGCCAAGTATCTTGTTTCTTTGGGTTTTTGAAATGGCTGTGGACCAATTGATCTCTTAGATTTTTTGCCCGTCTGTACGTTATATTAGGGTGATCACCCACTATTGTTGCTGTGGTTGGATTCATACGTAAGATATGCCAATTCCTGCGCAATATTTTCATCAATTGTGGATTTTCCGTGGAATGAGTTGTTATGAACCTTATTTTGTGTTCCTCATTAGTTTCCATTTGTTTTTCTTTTAACAGATCTGTTCTGTTAATGGCCGCTGTTCGTTGAAGGGAAGCCTGGATGGTTTTGGAGCTGTAATTTCTTTTTCTGAATCTGTTTATTGCTTGGTTTCGATGTTTCAACCATTCCTCTTCTTTCGAGCATATTCTTTTGATCCTGAGAAATTCCCCATAGGGAATATTTTTTATCAAACTTTTTTGATGAAAACTTTCAGCATGTAAGACTGCATTTGTTGTGGTGTCCTTACGGTGTAGGGTTGTGTGCACTGTATTATCCATAATGTAGATTTCAGTGTCTAAAAACACCACTCTCTGATCACTGATGTTGTATGTGAATTTTAAATTGAAGTCAGAATTGTTCAATACCTCAAAATACTCAGCAAATTCTTGTCTATGTATCTAAACCAAGCTATGGTCTTATTGACATGAATATCGTTTTCATTTCTCCATGCCCAGGTCTTTTCCCATAGACCCATGGTCAAGCAGGCATACGATGGACTAAAGGAAAACCCCATAGCTGTGCCTTTGACTTGGCGAAAGATCTCTTCCCCAAACATGAAAGTATTTTGTTCAAGGCATATTTGGATCATTTCTAATAGCATATTGTTGTGATCCTAAAATGGCTACTATATATTTTCTCAGCAGAGGATTGCGGTCGCGTGAGTTATAGTTGCCTGCAGTAACTATAACGGGGGAATTTCATTGGTTTTTTACGAGTGAAATGTCCAGCTAACTATAACATGTGTGAAACCTATATATATATATATATATATATATATATATATATATATATATATATATATATATATATATATATATATATATATATATATATATATTACCTACTGGCAGTCGCCAGTAGGTAGTTATAGTTAGGACCTATTTTCCATAGGAAATCCGCAACATTCTATTTGGAATAACGTTGGCGTCGATTGATGAATCTTCGCAAAATTTTCCAAACTTTTGGCCAGCTCTGGTCTGCTCCTATCCTGAAAATTTCACGGTGATTCGTCAAGCGGGGGCCGAGAAAAAAGGGGGGTCCCAAAGCACGTTTTCCCCATAAATTTTCCCATAGGACCTGTTGACGCAGCTACAGCCCGAAGTGCTGAACGGAATTACACCAAATTTGGCAAAGAGGTAGTCCTCAGTTCAGACTCGTATCTTTTGCTTAAATGGTGTAAATCCGTTCAGTAGTTCCTGAGAATATCAAAAGTAAAATCACATATATATCTGGGCGGAGCCTAACCACACATCTCATCGTGAGATCTGATTGGCTGTCAGCACTTCCTCCAAGAAGTGTTGGCAGCCATCTTGGGACCAATATACATGATAGCACCTCATTAAAAAGCCTTGCAGTTAATAGAATGTTTTAAGACTTTAGTTACATTTTAAATCATTTGTTGATGGTACCATACTCATTTTAGGAATTGTGGTGTGTTCTAAGGTGATTTTACCATGTGAAAAAGCCTTCTGCTGTGATATCATGAATCATGTTTGAGAGAAAACTATTTTCTCATGCTTTTCCCACAGAGGTTTGGAAGGTGATCTATAAGCTAAACTGAGAGCATATTTTCTGTAAATTCAAATTATCTTTCTCAGTCATGTGAGAATGAAGTCTGACATTCTCAGTAAAACATGTACATCCAACAAGGGCAGAGACTGTCAGTTGATTCCTTTGTGTTCTACTGCAGCTTCCCAGAGTGTTCTAAAGAACAACTAGAGTGCTAACAGTCCTACTTATGACAAACGTATGGCACACCTGAAGCCATCATGGTTGGAATAAAGTGGTAACTCTTAAAACATTTAATTTAAAAAGGAACAAAATGAGGGGGTTCATTTTGCCATTGAAAGTATGATTAGTGCTGCAGAAAGAAAAATTAGGGCACATTTTGAGTGACTTCTCAAATCCTCTTCTATTTCATAAAAAAATTCTGACATGCAGATTGAAACATGCACTTTCAATACCAGCAGCAGACTTCCCTGGTGAGCAGTAGCTTTACTACAGTGATCTAATAAGCAACTAGAGTGCTAACATTCTGAATTTATGGCAAATGTGTGACACATCTGAATGCCTTCTTGATGGAATCAAAGTAAAAAACTGAAAGTATTTCCTGCTGAGGAGACTGTAGTAAATGAGGAAATTAGGAAACATCATAACAAATAAGTCTCCCACAATGGCCACCAGAGACAAAAGAGCCCAAATGTAGCCCAAATATCACCCAGATGTAGCCCAAGTATAGCCCAATGACAGAATGTCCCAGAGTGTTCTAACGAACAACTAGAGCGCTAACAGCCTTACTTATGACAAAAGTATGGCACACCTGTAGCCATCTTGATTGGAATAAAGTGGTAACACTTAAAACATTTAATTTACAAAGGAACAAAATGAGGGGGTTCATTTTGCCATAGAAATTATGATTAGTGCTGCAGAAAGAAAAACTAGGGCACATTTTGACTTCTCAAATCCTCTTCTATTTCATAAAAAAATTCTGACATGCAGACTGAAACATGCAGTAGCTTTACTACAGTGATCTAATGAGCAACTAGAGTGCTAACATTTAGAATTTATGGCAAATGTGTGACACATCTGAATGCCTTCTTGATGGAACCAAAGTAAAAAACTGAAAGTATTTCCTACTGAGGAGACTGCAGCAAATGAGGAAATTAGGAAACTTCATAACAACACACAACAAACAAATATTCTTTATTTCGGATACAAATATCCATAAAGTACAATTTGTCTCCACCAAAAAAAATCAACATATAAATATATATTATCATCCATAAAATACGTAATATTTTGAAAATAGAACCTAAAAAAGGGGTTAAATCAGTCTAAAAATTTACAGTTAAAAATAAAGTTTATAAAAATATAAAAGAATCTTAACAGTTTGTGCAAATCCGCCATAAGTTTCAGATAAAGTGCAGTAATAAATTTCCCATAAAGTGCATCAAAGTCCAACATACCACAGTGACTTGGTGATGAGTCCTGAGATGTATAGGCTAAGAACAGCCGTTAGAATGTAAAAATAACAATTAAACAGAGTAATCGATACATACAACATTAAAATTCATACATTGAGGCACGGGAACACACTGCGGCTTGGAGGAATGTGCTTACTTGAAAAATCAGGTCATCGCTTCCTAATCTTAATGTCTCAAGGTATGCAAGTTCATAGTCAGTAATAGCATGGACCCTGAAGTATGGGACAAGGTACTGTTTAGTGTTTTTTCGAAAAATTTACAAAAAAGTAAAAAGTGTAAGAGGGTTTGTTTGCCACCAATGCCACAGGGACAGGTCGTTTGCTCTAGATTATTATTAAAGCCTATTGGGAAGCAAAGTGAGTATTTGATGCTTCCGTCCCTGATGCGATAAAGTAGGCTTCTTTTCCGTCTCCCTGTGCTTTTCATAAGATATTCTTGTGGCATGTGATGTTGGGTACAATATTCTTCCAGTAGGGGCATATATCTAACAATTGATGGTCTAACATGCTCAACATCTTGTCTTTCTTTGCGATACAAGTCATACAGTGCCCCCCTGGTTGATCTTATGTTTATGCCTTCTGCTGCTGACGGGCAGGAAAAGGCATGCTCCATACTCACACTAGCTAGACTCTTTTTCACTGCAGCCAACCATGGTATGCGGCCACCTTTATCACACTTGAGACAGTCTGTTATTATTTCTTTTGTTAAAATTGCTGCAGGGCTCTGCCATATTTTCAGCCAGAATATCGCTGGGCGTGACCTGATAAAATCCTCCACATAATGTAGGTTCAATTCCCTATGGCATATATAATTTAGGGATGATATTAATGCACCCAGAATTTTCCTACAGAATCTATTTTCTTCTATTTGAATCCCACCACAATTAGCATGCCCCCAGACTTAGGCTCCATAGGTAGCCGTCGGTATACATTGTGATTTATAAATCTGGATCAATGGTACCACTACCTCAGATTGCCTTGGTTGGCGAAGACTGATAATAGAATTTACCGCTTTAGCGATTTTACTTTTTCCATGGGCCAGGTGGGCTTTCCATGAGCCAGATTCTGAGAAAACTAAACCCAAGTAGGGGAAAGTGGTTGTGCATGTCAATAGTTCGCTGCCCACTGTGATTGATTTGGTATGATGTTTTTTAGGATCACAACTCATTATATAAGATTTCTTAAAATTTGTGCAGAGGTCTAAATCTGCCATAAAAGACACAAATCCCCTAACTAAAGTGTGAAGTGCGTTGGGCGTGCGACCCATAAGGACCGCATCATCTGCGTATAAAAGCACGGGCAATAGTTTACCATTAATTTTGGGTACATCACTGGTAATTTTTTTGAAAGAGAATTGTGTAATTCATTTATATAAAGAATAAAAAGCAGAGGGGCCAGAACACAACCTTGTCTGACCCCTCGGCCAACAGTGAAGTCCCCAGAAACTTCCCCATTATTACTTATTCTAACACGGGCCTTCAGATCCCTGTGCAAATATGCCAAAAAATAGACCAATGCTTCGTCCAACCCATAGTTTAAAAGAATTTCCCATAAACGTGATCTATTTACAAAATCAAATGCTGAGGATAGATCCATAAAACCCAAATAAAGCGGACCTTTTTTAGCAACTGTATATTTCCCCAAGATGAGATTCAAGTTTAAGCACTGTTCCACTGTTCCACCATTACTTCTAAAACCCAGCTGGCAACAATTTAAAATCTAGTTGTTTTCTGCCCAATTCCTAATTCTATTGAAAACAACTCTGCCCAATATCTTCAGAGTGTTGTCTATTAGGGAAATTGGGCGATAACAGCTGGGGTTGGATCGGTCCCCTTTTTTAAATATAGGGACTATAATACTGGTTGACCAAGTGCTTGGGATGGTTGCATTAGTCAGGTTATTAAAAACATTACATAGAAGAGGGGCCCAAAATCCGGTTCATGTTTTATTAGATCAATGGAAAGCCCATCCGGACCTGGCGCTTTGTTCCCTAGACTTTGGTGTATTGCTTCCTCAACTTCAAATATTGTTATGGTAACCTCCATGACTTTATTTGGGATGTTGTTACAAGTATGCGAGGTGGCGGTGTAAATTCCCGCAAAATGCTCCTCCCATTGCTCGCTTGGTATATTACAGCTTATGGGGGTAATGTTTATGTCCATGGACCTCATATTTTTCAGTTCCTTCCAGAATCCATTTGTGTCCTTTAGATCAGCTGCCTTGGCCAAGTTATCCCAGAGTACTTTCCATAATTCATCCGAGCGCATCTTAGTGGCTTTCTTATAGCGGGCCTTTAATAATCTAACTAAATTCGTACCCCTGGGTGAGGCCGCTAATGCTACGCGCAAGTCTTTGTTGGCCCGAGAGCAGGAATTGTCGAACCATCTCGGGTTTTTATTTATATTGCTTATGGGTTTGGAGATTATGGATTTGATGCCAGAGCATAATTCTCCAAAAGCCTCAACAATCTCCCTGCCTGCTGGGCCAATTGACAAACATGTATCAACAAGTGTGGAATGCGTTCTTATCATGCGTGCAAAGAGGGCTCTATTATCTATCCCCTTCCATCTCAGCCTAAGCTTGTCAGTGGAGACCAGCAACATTTTAGCCCCTATTTCCCTTTGTCTAATAGATTTAGGACAAAGCCTAATAGTTGTTAAGATGGGATTATGGTCTCCCTGACTAGTACGTAGAACCTCAGCCTTTACTAAAAATTGTTCCAAAGTGGATGATATAAAAACATAGTCTATGACTGATGAACTGCCACGTCCTCTATATGTAGGCAGTGGCCCTTGAATTGGGTTTACACCAAATTTATCCATTACATTAGTCAAATTACGAGGGAATAAAAAATTAAAAAGTTGCTCCCCTCTTCTGCATGGGGTCACACTAACTGGGGTAATAATAGTTTTATCAATAATGCTACTCAGACGAGCATTGAAATCCCCAGCTAAAAAAATTCCATTTATTTTACCATATTTTTGTTCATCATTTAATCCAGCAGAGACGTAAAATCATTATTATAAAAATTAATTAGACATATCACGGCCCCCGTGTATAAATAATAGCTTGGATATGTGCATTATTTGTTTTTACAGGTTTTATACTACCCTCAACCAGTGTTTTTACCCATATTGATAACCCCACACATGGAAGCCCTGTTTTTGGCTTATCTACGATGCTATTGTAACACGCATACCCTTCTAAAAACACTTCGTCTGTACACCACGTTTCCTGGAAAATCGAAATGTCAAAAACATTAACCAGGTCAACCCACTCTTTAGAATTCAATTTAGACCTGCTATTCAAATCTGCGCCTGTAGAGTCACTAGCGCCTACATTTATTATTGCAGGATCTGCTACCTCAGGGGAAAAAAGCGGTTGGCTGTTTAATGGTCAGTCCTGACTCTCTAGTTTGGACAATACAGCGAACCGGTTCTGCGAATACCAAGTCGGCAGAGGAGGGTTACGTGGACTCTCTAAACGGGGCAGAACAGTAAACCTATTCAATGGGCCCTGTGTTGGTATAAAGGGGTTATGGGGGCCTCGAAGGCCTAATGGGGGTTTATAGAAAAAACCCAATGGTAGCAATTGAATGTTGGTGGGGGTAGTGTAATGATCAGCCTGTGCTTGGAATATCCATTTCACTAAAAGGGGGGCGTCTAAAATTAATAATTATGCAGTCATCTGGGATGTTCTTTACTGAGAACCCTACCCAACCCACGCGACGCACCATTAAGATCTCATTAGCGTGCTCTATCCCTAGACCTTTATATTTTGTTAACCAGTCAATACTCTTGTTTTTAAGTTGTTCCCAAGATTCAGATTGGTCCTTTTTCAAGGGAGGGACGCCTGCTAAGATTAGAACATATGGGCAGGTTTCAGGGGGTAGATTAAGAGTATCTTTGGCCAGAGTCTGAGTATCATTCAGGACAACTGCTCGGCCTGTTGATAATGGCACCAATGTTGCTGGAGGAACTAATGTAGCTGGTATTGAGATCTGAGACTGGGTAGTACTGACAATACCATTACCAGCATTTACTATATTTGGAACAGATGTCAATGAAAAGGAAGATTTAGGGAAATTGCTGTCATTAGAATTACCACATTTATCACAAACAATGTTAACCTTGGAAGGCAAAGAAGTACTAGTTACCCTATGCACAGCCTGGGTTGGTGATCCCATTTGTTTAGTACTCCCTGCGGTTTTGTCAACAGTGCTAACATTGTTTTTCCCTTTATCAAGTTTTTTAAACAAATTTTCCAGTCTATCCAGCCATTTAAATACAGCATTAAATTGTTTATCAATTAGTGTTTTTAGTTGATCATAGATTGAGTTTGATAGGGTGTCAATAAAAGGATCGCCCAGTCTTCCCTGAGTGCCACATTCAATCATGGCATCGGTTTGGATAAGAGCTGAATTAGTACCATCAGCAACTGTGGTCAAATCCACAGTCATATCCTCAGAGTTATTCAATATTTGCTCCTTAGGACACATTATGTCAACAATCGGGCCGCGCTTCCACATACTTAGCGGGGTTGGTTGAGTTTTCGAGCGGAGTGGCTGTTTCCTCCTACAAATAGGGGGTTTAATTACTCCTTTATCCTCCTTACCCCTCACTATTTTGATGGCCGCAGTAGTGTGGGACAAGTCCCCGCTACTTGCATCATCTTGACGTCCCGATTCGCAGACTGCGTCAGTTATGTATACGTTGGTGCTTACATACTCAGTCTCAAGAGGTTTAGAAGACAAATCACACTGACTAGGAGTGGCAATCAGGACTTCCGGTGTCAGTGGATGGCGGGTCGGTGAGTTACCCAGTTGCGCTCCGCCCAAAACGTGTAGATTGGGTGCCGGCACACTCATAGATAGTCTCCTTTCCGTTTGCTCGATCTCTGCCGAGACAATATCAACAGCTTCTGTCAGCATAGATCCAATGGAGATCACAGATGGAGGTTTGAGACCCGATATCGTTTTATGCTTCCCCATGCTATGTCAATATGTCTCACCTTATCACAGATGTTAACGGGCTGGCCCAGCCCGGCCTCCTCTGGCCCCTGACGGCCACAGACGGCCCGCCCTTTGCCCGGGCTTAGCCCGGCGCCACCCGCGCGCGGTCCCGCGACACAGGGGCTCTCCTCAGGTTAAATGCGCCTCCGGCCGCGGAAGAGGCGTGTGCGGCTTCCTGACGCTAATGATGGTGGGAGATGTAGTCCTCTCCTCGCTGCGGCCTCACCGAGATGCAAGGACGGCAGCGGCGGCTGGGGGAGACAGGCGGCAGGAGAAGAGACCAGCAAGGTATGACAGCCTGGACCTTTTTATCACCAGCAAACGGAGCCCCCGCTCCACCAGGGCTCTCCTCAGGTTAAATGCACCTCTGGCTGCGGAAGAGGCGTGTGCGGCTTCCTGCCGCTAATGAAAGTGGGAGATGTAGTCCTCCCCTCGCTGCGGCCGCGCCGAGATGCAAGGACGGCAGCGGCGGCTGGGGGAGACAGGCGGCAGGAGAAGAGACCAGCAAGGTATGACAGCCTGGACCTTTTTATCACCAGCAAACGGAGCCCCCGCTCCACCAGGGCTCTCCTCAGGTTAACTGCGCCTCCGGCCGCGGAAGAGGTGTGTGCGGCTTCCTGCCGCTAATGATGGTGGGAGATGTAGTCCTCCCCTCCCTGCGGCCGCGCCGAGATGCAAGGACGGCAGCGGCGGCTGGGGGAGACAGGCGGCAGCAGAAGAGACCAGCAAGGAATGACAGCCTGGAACTTTTTATCACCAGCAAACGGAGCCCCCGCTTCACCAGGGCTCTCCTCAGGTTAAATGCGCCTCTGGCCGCGGAAGAGGCATGTCCGGCTTCCTGCCGCTAATGATGGTGGGAGATGTAGTCCTCCCCTCGCTGCGGCCGCGCAGAGATGCAAGGACGGCAGCGGCGGCTGGGGGAGACAGGCGGCAGGAGAAGAGACCAGAAACTTCATAACAAATAAATCTCCCAAGATGGCCACCAGAGACAAAAGAGCCCAAATGTAGCCCAAATATCACCCAGATGTTGCCCAAGTATAGCCCAATGACAGAATGTCCCAGAGTACTCTTAAGAACAACTAGAGCGCTTACTGTCTTACTTATGACAAAAGTATGGCACACCTGAAGCCATCTTGATTGGAATAAAGTGGTAACACTTAAAACATTTAATTTACAAAGGAACAAAATGAGGGGGTTCGTTTTGCCATAGAAATTATGATTAGTTCTGCAGAAAGAAAAATGAGGGCACATTTTGACATCTCAAATCGTCTTCTATTTCATAAAAATATTCTGACATGCAGACTGAAACATACACTTTTAATACCAGCAGCAGACTTCTGTGGTGAGCAGTAGCTTTGCTACAGTGATCTAATGAGCAACTAGAGTGCTAACATTCCGAATTTATGGCAAATGTGTGACATATCTGAATATCTTCTTGATGGAATCAAAGTAAAAAACTGAAAGCATGTCCTACTGAGGAGACTGCAGTAAATGAGGAAATTAGGAAACTTCATAACAAATAAATCTCCCAAGATGGCCACCAGAGACAAAAGAGCCCAAATGCAGCACAAATATCACCCAGATGTAGCCCACATGTAGCCCAATGACAGATGTGTGCAAAACACTTATTTATTGTGTATTTGCAGTTTTATATAGTGCAGACTTGTCAGGTATTGAAGTGCTTTACATGAGCATTGGTTACATCACACAAGATCAAATTCATTTTGGTTCTAGACATCAGGAGATTAAGTGATTTGACCAGAATCACAGAATGTTGAGCTGAAGCAGAAACGCCAACCTGGTTCCCCAGTTGCAAAGTCTGCAGCTCTGGAAGTAACACCACATCCTTTCCCCTAGGTGCAACATTTAATCAAGTGGTCAACTGGATAAAAAAACATAAAGATTACAAATAATTTAAAAGTTCTTTGTCGCTATTTGAAAACTCAGAAAATATGTCCTCATTTTAGTTTTTTAGAGCACTAACCATAATTTTGATACAAATAAGACCCTCTCATATATGTAATTTCTAAAGGAAATACTCTAGGTATTACAGTTTTGATTACATCAAGATGACGTCAGGCGTTCCACACTTTTGTAATAAATATAGAATGTTAGCAATCTAGTTGTTCATTGGGATACTGTTGAGAGGCAGAGGCCAGGGGCACGGACTCTGAAAATGGAAGGCAGGTAGGAGACTGCAGAGGCAACAATTTGATCACACTGGGCAGGCAGGAAGGGCAGTGGCAGCACAACAGACTATGGAGGGCAGTGGAAAGGGGTGCAGGGGCAACAAACCAACAATACAGGACTGGCAAGAGAGGCTGTGGCAATATAATAGGCCATGGTGGGCAGAAGGAAGAGGCAGTGGTAGTACAACCATACATGCCAACAGACCCGTTTCAGCCAGGAAACGTCCAATGTTTTTAAGCTTAAATGGGCTTTATTTGATCTGTCTCCTGTCTACAATCTCCTCTTTTGCAATGTAACTCAAAGGGGAAAATCAATAACCCAGTTTTTTTTTAAAAATCTCCCTCTTAAGAAGTTCAAAATGTTCGCAAGTATGGTACATTGGATCATGGTAGGCAGGAGGAATTGGGGTAGGGACATGGACTCGGATAACAGAGGACAGGAGGGACATGGAGAGGTGCACCAAACTGACCCTACAGGGCAGGCATCAGGGTTTGCAGCAGCACAATACACCACACAGCGCATGCGGGACGGGAGTGCAGCACAACAATCCATAGAAAGCAATAGGGAGGGGACAGGACCATGCACATGGACAACAGAGAACAGAGGGGAAAGAGGCAATGGTAGCTAGCTGACCATAATGGACAGACAGGAGAGAAAGCTGCAGCATAACAGATCATAAAGGGCAGGAGGGACGAATCAGGGGCATTACAATGGAACAGACAAGCCAGGGGTGAGGGAATAGGGGTCTGCACATGGAAACAGAGGGCTGGGGGCAAGGGGGCAGGGCAGGAGCAGCAAGATGACCATGGAGGTCAGGCAGGATGGGCACTAGAAACAAGACACACCATGGAGAGCAACAATGAGACTATGATGGCATACACCCAGACCATGGAGGGAAGGTGGGAGGGGGTCAGGGGCAGCTAGCTGACCACACAGGGAAGGTGGGAGGGGCCATGGCAGCACAGAAGGCCATGCATGGCAAGCGGGAGGGTTAGTGGCAGCACAATGGCTATGATGGGCAAGAAGGAGGGTGCAGGGGCATGCACAAAGGACCATGGAGGATAGAAGGGAGGGTCAGGACCTGGGCACAGACAAGAGAGTTCAGGGGAAGGGACCTCACAACAGACCGCGCGGGGCAGGCAGGAGGAGCAGTTGCAGCACAACAGACCAGGGAGGGCAGAAGGGTGTGGCAGTAAAATGGACCATGGAGGACAGGAGGAAGGGGATAGGGGCATGGCATGTGGACAGGCAAGGTGGAGGTGGCAGGGACAGGTTACAGTCATCTGACAATGCTAGGCAGGTGGGAGGGGAGTGGCAGCTCAACAGAACACTCAAAGTAGATAGGAGTGGCAGGTCCATGGAACATGGTGGGCAAAAAGGATGGAGCAGGGGCATGCACAAAGACATCGGAGGGCAGGGGGAAGGAGAATAGGGGCAGCAAGCTAAGCACAGAGGCTAAGCAGGAGGTCAATGATGGGCCATAGAATTGGGCAATGGAGGGCAGGAGGAGTGGACTGGTACATCATGCTAAATGGAGGGCAGTGGCTGCACATCAGACCATGCATGGCAGGAGGGAGGAGGCTAGTCCATGGATTCAGACAACAGGGGATAGGGAGGAGGTGGATAGGGCAGCAAGCTAACTGTTCAGAGAAGGTGGGTATTAGGAACTTTATTGTTTTTAAAATGTGTGTCTGTGCGAACTACTTAAAATATGAACAAGTATGCAGCATAATCTCGCTTTTATTCAGGAAGAAGAGGACATTTGTGACTGTGACTCCGGGCTCACTTGGCAGAAACACCCCCTGACCCTCCACCCCCCATCGCAAAATGTAATGCCCGTGAAAAGGGTAGGTGGATGCAGTGTTATATAGAACATAGTCCTGAGAGCACGATTGAAAATGAAAACTATATATAATATATGGTATAAACTATGCACCAAAAAGTGTGATATAAGATGAACCGGGGCGTGAAATATAATATGCAATACATTGTGCGCAATGACAGATTCATTGGAGAGCGCGAGATAGCACAGGCACTAGCGCGTGCTATGCGATATGCGCCTTGGAGTGTAATATGCACAGGGCAGTGTTGTGTAACCTAACTAGTCTCTAAAGTTGTAATATAAAATATGTGCTGGGGAGTGTAACGTTGCATATGCACTGTGACAAAGATATGGATCCCAGATTGTAATATGTATGGCATAGCGCTGTGCGTTATAACATAGGCATCGAGGAAGGCACGTTAGATGGGGCAATATAACCCGTGCGAAGGCAAGTGTGGCATGACATATTCACGGGGTGGTGTTACAGTGCACATGGGCTAGAGTGTGTCATAGCATACGCACTAGCTGGGGGAATACAACACAGAGGTGTGAGGCACGCGGCAGGCACTGGTGGGTGTACACACAGCATTGGGCTCAGCCAGGAGCACGCTGTGACTCTCAAGTGAGGTTTGTCTCCTTTCCAGAGAGTAAAACAAAAAGTATTACACATCCGGCGGTGGATGTGTGTTTCATTAACCGTGAGGGGGGTTTCTTGCATAGTTTGGTCGAATTTTTGTCGAATCCCCTTTGAATGGCTTGGTGTGCGTGCACATTAAATGTGTCCGTCAATAGCTACGCATATTTGTATAAATAAACGACAAGAGTGTCTACTTGGAGAGTACCCACCGGCGGGGGCGCTCGGATTAGGCACGGTAGGGCGTCAGACACGTCAGAGCTTCAATACATTCCATGTGGATTCATTCTATGCATAGTCGCCTTTTAATGAATATCACACAAATCGTCATGGTGATAGGTACATACGGTTTGTCCAGCATGTCCTAGGTGTTTCTATAAATATATTTTTTTTTAAATAATAAAAAACAAAGGCCGGCCCAGGGGATGGGGTCCCCGGGGCCATAGGTGGCCTGGAGGGGGGCAACGCAGCCCCCTCCTAAAGAATAAAAAAAAAAAAAAAGGCCATGACCCTGGGGTTGGGGTCCCTGGGGCCGATTAAAGCCTTGGGAGGGCCAAAATATTTTTTTTCAACAAAAAAAATTAGGGGGCAGGCCCTGGGGGATGGGGTCCCCAGGGCCAGTAAATTAGAAAAAGAAGGGGGGCCACACAGCCCTCCTTCTTAAAAAAATAAAATAAATAAAATACCGGCATCGCGCCGGAGGCCACGCCCCCTCCTTGCAGCACTCTGCAAACCTGCTCCCTGGCCAGTTGTAAGTTGGGGAATTAATTCCCCTTCAATACTGAGGGTCCCTGAGGGCCAACTAGCCCAACAGGTATCTCCAGTATGCGCCAGGGAGCTGCATTGCAGACAGGTGTTCTGAGGCCACACCCCTTTTTACACCTCTATGCAACGCAGCTCTGTGGTGTTTACTGGAGGTACCTAGTGGGCTAGTTTGACCCTAGGGACCCTTAGGATTCAAGGGGACTTAATCTCTCAGCTTAGAACGGCCACAAGGCGCGTTTACACAGTGGTGAAGGGAGGGGACGGGGCCTGAGGTGACGTGTGCAAACACGCCCTGTGGCGCATTTTAAGTTGGGGAAATAATTCCCACTCAATCCTGAGGGACCCTGTGGGCCAACTAGCCCACCAGGTGCTTCCAGTAAGCGCCACTGCTCTGCGTTGCAGAGAGGTGGTGCAGGCCGTGCCCCTTTTTACACCTCTCTGCAATGGCGCTTACTGGACGTGCCTAGTGGGCTATTTTGCCCCAAGTAATCCTCAGGATTCAAGGGTACTTAATCTCCCAACTTAAAAAACGGCCACAGGGCGTGTTTACACAGTGGGGAAGGGAGGGGACGGGGCCTGAGGTGACATGTGCAAACACACCCTATGGCGCGCTTTAAGTTGGTGAAATAATTCCCCTTCAATCCTGAGGGCCCCTGGGGGCTAACTAGCCCACCAGGTGCTTCCAGTAAGCGCCACTGAGCTGCGTCGCAGAGAGGTGGTCCAGGCCGTGCCACTTTTTACACCTCTCTGCAATGCAGCTCTGTGGCGCTTACTGGAGGTACCTAGTGGGCTAGTTGGACCCTAGGGACGCTCAGGATTCAAATAAATTTAATCTCCCAACTAAAAACGGCCACAGGGCGTGTTTACACAGTGGTGAAGGGAGGGGACGGGGCCTGAGTTAACGTGTGCAAAAAAGCCCGTGGCGCGTTTTAAGTTGGGGAAATAATTCCCCTTCAATCCTGAGGGACCCTGGGGGCCAACTAGCCCACCAAGAGCTTCCAGTAAGCGCCACTGCGCTGCGTTGCAGAGAGGTGGTCTAGGCCGTGCCCCTTTTTACATCTCTCTGCAACGCAGCTCTGTGGCGCTTACTGGAGGTACCTAGTGGTCTAGTTGGACCCTAGGGACCCTCAGGATTCAAGGGGACTTAATCTCCCAACTTAAAACGGCCACAGGGCGTGTTTACACAGAGGGGAAGTGAGGGGACGGGGCCTGAGGTGACGTGTGCAAATGCGCTCTGTGGCGCTTTTTAAGAAGTAGTTTTAATCCCCTGCCCTATTATATACTAGGGGCTTACAGAGGTCATGCTGATCACAGGGGAATCCCAACGCATAGTGTTCCCTAGTGTATGTAGGTGTTTTCACTGTATTCTGAGTGTCTTTTAACATAGCACTGGCTCTAGGACTGGTTAGTCAGACTCAGTCACCACCAATATCCGTCTGAAAAAGTTGAGAGTACAGGATGATTTTGCAACAAGGATTCTTTCTGCTCTTCTGTTTGTTCTTTCTGCACGTTACCCTTCTTCCTGCACTTTTCTTTGTCTTTGAGGACTTCTGTTGCTTCTTTCTGCATTTCTTTTTTTTCTTTCTGTGCGTTTTTTCTTCTTTCTTCACATGTCCTATCTCTGTAGGCATAGTTAGAAATTAGCATTTAAAAAACTTTGAAATTCACTGAAAAAACCATACGTTTCAGGCACGTTATAGTTAGGAATTAGCATTTAAAAAACCTTAGAAATTCACTGAAAAAACCATAGGTTTCAGGGGCGTTATAGTTAGCTGGACTTTTCACTCGTACAAAACCATTGAAATTCCCCCGTTATAGTTAGTTCAGCTAACTATAACTTGCGAACCCGCAATGCACTGCTGATGACGTCACATATTACAACACTCATGTCATGGTCAGTGACATCACTCATGACATCACTCATGACATCTCAAATGACATCACTGATGACATCATCCAGTGAATGTGTGTTTTTCTGAAAATTACATATGTTTTATATCTCAAGGTCGATGGAAGAATAAATGGGTATATAAGTGTCTAAATGGATGATTTGTTTTTGAAAAATTGATTGTATAACTGACTGATTAAGTGTATCTTAGTGAATACATGGCTTAGTGAGTAATGTTTAAATATGTAAATATCTGTATCAGTCTCTCACTTTGTGTATAAGTGGCTGCATGGGTTGGTGAGTAGCTACATGAGTGTCTATATAGGTTATTAGTTGGTTTTTTGAGTATCAGTATGAGTGTCTGTATGGTTCGGTGGGGGGTATTACGTAGTGCATATGTGCATGAATGAGTGACTCACTGTTTGTATGTGTTGAAGACAGCATGTGTGCAGGACTGTATGGGTGGATGAGAGTGTGCATGGGTGTGTTAGTGAGTGAATGACTGGCTCAATAGTGTCTTTATGAGTAACTACATATGTTTTAAACTAGTATATGTGACTATTGGTGTATATAAGTGAGTATATGTGAGAGTGAGAGATTGAAAGAGTTCCAGTATGAATAAGTGTGTGGTTCTATAAGTGATTGTTTAAAAGACTAAGTATGTGTAAGTTTCTGTGGAAGTAAGTGTGGTGGTGTGTGTATAACTGTATATGCAAGTAAATGGATGTTTGATTCTTTATTAGCATGAGTGACTATGTGTGTGAGTAACTCTATGGATGAGTGGCATTGTGTAACAGGATGTATAGGTGTATGAGTACATATGATGAGTGAGTACATGTATGAGTGACTGTATAAGACTGTTGGTAAATGAGTGGATGTGTATGTGGATCTTAGAAATACTGAATAGGTTGTTGTAACTGATATGGGTATGTCCATTGTTTTGAAAATTTTAGTTTCTATTTTTGAATGTGTGTATCAAAGGTTATATTAGGGGGAAAGGAGGTCTGCCACTCTATCACAAGGATGATGTCATCAGTGATGTCATTTGAGATGTCATCAGTGATGTCATGAGTGATGTCACTGACCATGTCATGAGTGATGTAATATGTGACATCATCAGCAGTGCATGGCGGGCACGCGAGTTATAGTTAGCTGAACTAACTATAACGGGGGAATTTCAATGGTTTTGTACGAGTGAAAAGTCCAGCTAACTATAACGCCCCTGAAACCTATGGTTTTTTCAGTGAATATATATAAAAATCAGGACTGATATATTCACAGTGCTTTCTGTTACCATCTGGGACCTCGTAGCACTATAAATACATAGTCACAATATCCCATTGTGCAACTAGGATTACTTTGTATGACTGTCTTGCCATACACAGGAACTCTGCAGTGATCGCAATTGTTTATTTTGCATTTATTTTTCATTTGACATGCGCCTGTTATTTTATATGTGGTTACATGAACGTGATAGCATAACAAAATAGTTACAGAATATGTTGCTCCTTTTAACCACTTCTTGAAACCTGTCACCCCACACCCCACTTTCTGACCCTGCCCAATGGCACTCAGGATTGCAGATCGCATACTTTTCTTATGTAAGTGAAGACATCGTGTAAATGCACTAAACAAACAAAATCGAGCTTCAAGGCCATCTTCATTTGCAAGTAGTTGAAGACACATTTGCGCCCACCTGGGAATGTAGCCACTGCCCCACCAGGGGTGACAGCTGGTGGGGCCGTGGTTGCAATCCCAGGTGAGCTCGGCCCCACAGTATGAAGACCTCTGTTTTAAGAGATGTGCCTTTACTTGACCTTGAATTAACCTCTTTAGTCTTTTGTAGACAGCTCATGCCTCAGTAATGAAGATAGCATTCTAGTAACCAGATACACTGTATGTAGGCTTTCCTGTTTTCAGTTTCTATTTCTGGTAAATTCTGGTGGGGTTTTTTCAGTGTTTTCAATACCTTAAAAAACAGTTGTTATCAGTGGTTACACATTTTCGCGCCACTAAAAACAACAGAAAAAGGGTTTTTCTGGTGTTTATGGAACATTTTGCTTTTATTATTGGTTGCTTTCTGCACTGATAGAACATGGTATATAGACAGTGTACATATAGTGTATATGAGGTCCAAATAGATTTTTGCAAATTAAACTTATTGTAGTACATCATACAATACTTCTTCAGTGAGTCTTTGGTCATGTGTGCTCGCTCTTTGCTTCCCATGTAAACTTCTGTGAAAAGGCCCTCTCAACATTGGCACTTGAGACGGGCAACGCCAAAATGCCAGTACACAATTTCTTAACTCTGGCCGCTGACATAGCTTTCCATGTCAATACTGGTGCACTTGAAGATTGTGATTCTTATGGCAGGTTCTGCAACATTTGCATTGAGCTGGGTGCTTATGCCCTCAGAGTAATTGAAGTGGTCAAAAATGAAGCAGCACTTTAGAAACTACGGAGGAAATTCCCCTTTACTGAAGTGACCTAGAACTTACAGAGTACCACAGTGAGGTTTCATTGACTTCAAATGCCATTGGTGGTGAAGGGACATTTCTATGTATCATTGCAAGCCATTTCTCATACATTGTAAAATAAATGTTCCTGATTTGGTCTTCAACATTGCTTATCTTACCAAGTGGCAAGCACTCTAACATGAAACGTTGTAGTGCCAAAGTCACTAAATGTGTCGCCCTGCCTACTCTCAAGGAGATGTTTCACATCCATCCAATTATGCCGAACACTTGGCAGACAAGGGTTTTTTCAGACTCTAGTTTTTTTATTATGTTCACTACAGCAGTTATGTTTTCCTGTAAAACTCTAATAATGCAGTAGAGTGTACTTTTTTCACATCACTATCAATATGCGACCAAAGATCCTCACATTTCTTGCCTTTGGCATCATCACTCAGCACAAATTCTGTAAACGGTTGCCACATGGATAATATAGCATTCATAGCCCCTTAGACTGAGAACCATCAGCTAAGGGACACGGTTGGGATGACTCTTTCTTTGATTTCACACAAAGCACAAAATGATAAATATTTGTGTTTTAGTTCCTGTGCATAAGAAAACAGTGCACCAGAATGGACTAAAAAGTCAATAGCAACCCTCATTAACTCTGAAGATTGTAAAGATGCCTTCAGCATACCATCTAACAAGTGGCAAGAATCTCCTAAAGGGAATCACTTCAGCTCGGGTATCAATTTTGAAAGGTCATCACACAACTTTTTCATATACGTAGCTAAATCACTGCAAGTCCAAAAAATATCACTCTAATCTTTGTTGAGCTTGGAAAGAACCTTTTTTCGGCAGAGCATTCCAAGTGACACTGTGTTCCATGTTTTCACGACTATCCCAGATGTTTGGCGATAGCGCTCTTTATACATATACTTGTCACTATACCTTGCATTGAATGTTTAAAGCCTGAGGTGTTGGCAATTCACCCACTATCAATACTGACCCACTAGAAACTGTGGGCTGATGTATCAAGGGTTTTTACCCATTCTCTGTGGGTAAATATGATGACACATATTAGGAAAGATTCTTATGAAACCAGCCATTTTACCAATCAGTGAAAGAATCAAACACAGCCAAAATATCAAATATGATTTTGATATTTCCTTATTCTCTACAGTTTATAAAATAATTAAATAATTGCTTCGAAACCCTGCCTCTTTAGAACAAAGACCACAAAACTGAAAAAAGCAAAAGGAAGAAGAAACAATATTTTAGTGGCATCCCTAAACAACAAAACTTAAGCAGAATAATGTTACCCCAGTCTTTCTTACTGATAGCTTGTATAACAAAGTTACATTGTATTGACCCCTTCAGGAAGTAAAACAAAATTACTCTTTCACTCTCTTTTTCCTTTCATTGAATGGCATTTAGTTTGTGTTTGTGCAGGTGTTTATTCAGTGTTTATATGTTTTCACTGGTGAGGGCTATTTTTCTATCAGTGGGGTTTTATCAGTTATTATAGGTTTAAACCTAAAACCCCACAGCCTAACTGTATGTAATGTATGCATTGTGGTAGAGAGCTGTAACCTGCCTTGAGGTAATTCCACCCAGGCTGCAGAGCTCATAGCGCTCACAAGAGATTGTAGGGCATATCAGCAACAACCGGCGATAATTATCGCTAAGTGCACTTAGCGCTAGGATAATTATCGCCGGCTAGCGTGGATTTTTGTCGCTGAGATAGAGTGCTATTAGCAACGCTTATCTCAAAAGTGATAAAAATCCTAGCGCTAACTGCCTAACGTGAAATTATCGCTGGAAACCCAGCAATAATCTCACGAAATGTGGCGTTAGCTTGTTGATGGGGCCCCACAACCTTAGCCATGATATCCACCTTCCATAGGACATCATGGCTAACTTAGTCCTGAAGCAGGCGTAAGGAAAGTAGCGATAACAGGGGTTATCGCTACTTTTCTTGCCGCTATGCTTCATAGCGTGGGGCTTGATGATAGGAGAAATGCCGCTTAGCGACATTTCTCCTGTCATGTCAGGTCAGGAACGCCCACTTTTCATCTCATTAGAGATGCAAAGCTGGGCGTTAAGAATTCGTGCGCTAATACAAGGTTTCACGCATTAGCGTGGTCTTGCTAATTAGGCGATAAAATTATCGCTGCTTTTCGGCAGGAAACGGCCGCAAAAGCGGCGATAATTTTCTATCGCCGACTTGTAAATATGCCCCTGTATTTTTAGCCATAGAAAAAACAGTTCCTGTAAAGATAGACTCAAATTATGCCTTTGGGGTTGCCGATGACTTTGTGATCCTTTAGATTCAAAGGGGGTGCTTGATGTAAGTGTGGACCCCCATCAAAATTGGGAAGTATGTTCAAAACATTTGAAATACTTTACAATTGCCTGAGATGATAGCTGTATTTAAGTGTTCATCCCATCAGCACGATCACGATTATGTTTCTAAGATAAATGCTTAAGCTGACTCAGCTGCTAAAAATGCTCATTGACTAAGAAAGCTGATGTTGCTGTGTATGTCATAAACCTCGCTAAGATGCATCACAGACCAGCCCATGTTGGTAGGGATGGCATGATCTGTGCCGCTGCAACCCACTGGTATGTGTAATTCTTTTATTCCATAGCCCAGAATTATTGTCAGTCCTGTGCCACATAGCAAACACAACAAGATGACGGACAGAATGCTGAAACTTTTCAACCAGTCACACCCAGTCAAGAGATCTGGTTTTAATCCATTGTTCTATTGCTCGCTAGCCCACCTCGGTTCGGACCCAGCCATATGCAAATCAGTCTTGACGCTGCTCCTCCTGGGAACAGTTCAGCCCACACTGCCAGACCAGGTCCATGCTGTACCGGAAACATACATCCTAGGACCAATTTTGGGGTATCATCCTCATCAGGCTAGCTTGAATCTAGTGGAGCAGTGATCAAGGGACCCAGTCTGGGCATACCCTTGGCACTTAGGGCGAACATAGCAATCATAAGATGATCGAAGGAGTGACCAAACTTTTCACCCACTCACCCCAAGTCAAACGATGTGAGTTTAATCCATCATTCTTTTGCTCTTGTGTTGCCCCAGTTTGGACACAGCCATATGCAAATCAGTATCGACCCTGCTCCTCATAAGAACAGCCTGAACTGCCAGGCCAGGTCCTCCCTGGTCTGGAAACAAACATCCTGGAACCCGTTTCGGGGTATCGCCCCTTTTCAGACAGGATAGCTTGAATCCAGTGGCACAGCAAGCAAGGGCTACATGCCTGATATTCTAAGAGTGTTGAGGAAGGTCCTCAATCTTCCTCACTTGCCAGCTAGAAGACTGATTGTTTAGGCCTTTGTAATATCCCGCCTGGATTACGGCAATGCCTTATATCTCGGTTCAGCCTAATATGTGGTAAAAAGGTTGCAGGTTGTACAGAGTGCCGAATCTCGTCTCCTCATGAACACCCAGAGGCACCAGTCCACCAAGAAGGCTTCGGTAGAATTACACTGGCTCAAAGTCGAGAAATTAGTGAAATTCCGGGTCTGATGGCTTAGTGGACTAATGCGTCCACTGTCGGGGCCTGTGTTCGACCTCATGGTCACAGATTCAAATCCCTAAGGGTCCACTCAGCCTTTCATCCTTCTGAGGTCAATAAAATGAGCACTATTGAGTTGGGTTACAATAAACATCTGTTATTCAGCGCCAAAATACTCTTCTGGGTGAACGTGCGCTTTACAAATACACATGTTATGTTATGTATCATGCACAGGGTACTTCACAACAAAGGCCCCTCATTGCTAAGATCTTTAGTCTCCCCATATATTCCAGGTAGGCTTCTTAGATCCTATTCAGAACACCTGCTGAACATTCCCAAGATTCTCAGGTCTCATTGGGGAGGCCGCACAATGGCCTATATGGCCCCCAAACTCTGGAACACCTTACCAAAAGAGTTACGCCAATTGGACCATGAACTCCCTTTCAATAAGGCCTTTAAAGCATGGTTGTTTAGGAATTAACTCCTTCTGTGGTGGTCTGGTGACTTGCGATGTATGTTTTAGCGCTGGGAGGCATTCGTGTAGCCATGCGCAATACAAGAACTATAGAATAGAAAAGAACATGCCTGTCACTTAATGCTGAAAAAGGGATCAAGGCCATCCCACTAATTCCGCTCCCACTTGGGGCGTACAAGTCCAAGTGAATTTCATACAGTTACCTACATGTGTAATTTTCTCTTATGTGTTAATTGTTGTTTGTATGTTCTCATTGTGGGTTGGGACATTCTCCTCTGCCCATGTGGGTGTGGTTACTGTCGCTGAGAGGCTGCTTATAGACTTTATCCCTAGGTTTGGAATACCAAGCTGAATCAGCAGTGATCGGGGACACACTGGGAATAGATCAGCATTTTCAGTGTGTCTATTACCTGGATCAACGGGCTATGTAGAAAATAGTAACGGCACCTTGAAGAATAAGATTGGTAATATCTGCGCAGAGACTCAGTTAAAGTGGCCAGATGTCCTACCCTTTGCCTGATGGTCCTTGAGAGCAAACCCTCCCAGAAAACTAAACTGAGCCCTTAGGAGATAATTATGGGATGACCTATGCTGCTTTCCTCTATCCCACCCATCTCACCTAGCAAAGCTAGATCTACAATTTAATGATGATGCATGGTTGCAGTATTGCAGAAAGCTCATACTATGTCTTTACATTTTCAGTTCTCATGTGCGAGGTACCTTACCTGAGTGTCCAACTGAGGCCTTCCTGGTGATATGGTGTATGTGAGAGTATCATACATATCAAAGGAGGGAGTGGAGAGGGAACGTGTCCACAAGGACACAAGGGGCAGATTCAATCTCCCCAGCTAAAGCTAATAAACAAATGGAATCCACTCCCATATAAGATAGGCGAAAAATAGGAAATAAGTTCTGGAGTTGGATGTGTTTCCTACAATGGTGGGAAGCACGTGGTGTCCTTTAAATACCCCTCACACACCAAAAGGGCCCTTGGTGTCATGCTTCATCATTGGGGTCTTCGCATCCCTCTACGGAACATGCCAGGTATTTTTTAACACTCACTTATCCATTCACTCCTGACCCTACCACTCACTACCCTCGCACACCACACATAGTGATTACATCAGTGCTCCCGCGTATCCATTGGTTAGTAGCACGACGCGTTCCGTAGAGGGACGCAAAGACCCCTTTGATGAAGCATGACACCAAGGGCCCTTTTGGTGTGTGAGAGGTATTTAAAGGACACCATGTGCTTCCCACCATTGTAGGAAACACATCCAACTCCAGACCTTATTTCCTATTTTTCGCCTATCTTATATGGGTGGATTCCATTTGTTTATTAGTATGTGAGAGTATACCAAAGAAAGGCAGCTCTGCAGCCACGCTGGCATGTCCTATACCAAGTTTTGCTCATTATAAACACTGCTGTTAAATGCAGAGGACTGGCGATGTGGATTCATCCTCTCACTGCAAGTGAGTTGGCCCTCCAAGGGGAACAGCACTTCTGTGCTCGATCCAGGGCCTGGAATGCCTCATTGGCTACTGTTTCCTTAACCATTGATTGGTGGGCCAAAGCCCTTGGCCCCTGATACTTTGTCTGTGTCTTCCTTGCATGAACGTGTCCCAACAGCATATCATTATTACTGTTTCCATCCCACATAAGCAGTTTTCTTATCTTGGACACTGGAAGCTGCTATGTGTCTGGACTGCTGTGAGTGCTGCTGATCTAAGCGTCTGGCTGGTGATGGGGTACTTTTTCACAGCAGAATAGAGAGATATTCCTAGACCAAACTGTGCCAAGACCCCCTTGGTACGAAATCTCTTCTCAGCCTGCAAGGGTAACTCCTTTGTGATGCTGGTGGACAAATAACTCTTCTTTCTGCTGGGTCTGTACATACATGCCTGATGATGTACAAGATAGTATCCCTTTGAGATAGTATCCCCTTGATCGTGGTACTGAGTAGTTTTAATGAAACTTGCCTACAGCTTTTTTCATTTGGGACACCGACTGCTGGGATTTTCTGGAATCTCCCCTTCTTCTTTGCTAGGAAGGTTAACAACCCTTTCAATCCCAACATGCCAGACACCACTCACTTTGCAATGACCAAACAAAGGTTCATTTGTGTGCACAGAGGAAAAAATACATCTACTCTGCCTTTCGAACATAGTAAATGTAATTTAACAGTGAAGAACATTTCTTTTGATTAGCCTCCATTGAATTTTCTTCTTCGTCATTGACTGACTGTTGTGTCTTCATAGGCTGCCTCAAGGGGGAGACACATATTTTAATTGTGGTCATGGAATTATCCAAGGTTGCCTTTGGAGTGAACTGTAGCTTTTTACCCTGGGTACATTGTGCCTGCTATAAGACATTTTAATGATCACTAGCTAGAAAGAAGAAGGGATCGGACAGCAGTTTCAACTTCCAGATTCTTTTCTGCCCAAATCCCTATGTATGGTATGAACATTGCTTTATATCAGATAAGAAAGGATGCCGATGTCCTCAAAGAGACAGCAAATTCCACTGCAACAGCTTTGGAAATAGTAGCAGAACAGTTAGATGCCCACACACAGATGCTAGTGCAGAATAGAATGGCATTAGATTATCCTCTGGCAACTAAATGTAGGGGGTTGTGCCAATGTATGGACTAAGTGTTGCACACATCTCTCGAGTACCTCTCTCAGCATACACAAACAGATCATATTAAAGAGATTGTGAAGAAACTACATGAAATATGGTGAGATTGTATTCGATCAAGTATCTATAGATTAAAGTTTTTCCTCATGGAAAAAAGGTGGGCTGTGAAAACATATGCTTTATACTATATTATATATAATTAATTCATAAGATGAAATCATTATATTCATGGAGAGAAATGTGTGAAAATATAGTACATATCTATGCATGCATTCAGTGTGTGCAAATTAGAAAATAATCATTGAGTTGATATTTAAAGCTCTGCCCCTTATTGTAGTCACTGAAGGCATCGTTAGGCCATGGTAGGTCCATCAACCAATATATTGTATATTGCATATTTTAGCATTTTCAAGCCTGGCAAAGGAAGCAGGGTTTTGTGGAAAGAATAAAGTCAGTATTTTTCTATATGAATGCCATCTTTCCTTTAAGGCTTTGTCAGGGCTTTGTTGGAGTAAATGTTCTAGACACCAGCATGTTAAATAAGTTTCTGCTGAATTGCCACAACATGACCCTCTCACACTGACTAATATTAGGCAAATATATATTATAACCCAGTGGTGGTCGCACATTTTCGGTCTTTCTAATAACTTTGGTGCAATTAAACGAATATTCACAAAACTTTCCAAAAAGTGCTCTTTTTTGCCTAGTTTGTGCATGGAAAGTTTCAGATGATCCGTGAAGCAAGCGCCAAGAAATTATAAGGGTCCCAAAACGTTTTTTTCGAATTAATTTTCCTATAGGAACTTTAGGCACAGCTACAGCCTAAACCGCTGAATGAATTTACACTATAGTTTGCAGAAATGTAGATCTAGGACCAAAAAGAATGCTTTTTCTATTTTTGTGTAAATCTGATCAGTGTTTTTTGAATAGTTACTGAAAACTAAACTTTGTATGTATAGGTTCTGTGGATTTCAACAGATGTCAAAGTGAGATTTGATCGGCTGACACCACCTCAACCAGGAAATGATGGCAGCCATCTTAGGACTCAGATTCTTCCCCAAGTCCTAAAAAAAGGTTAAAAAAAAGACACAAGGGAGCAGGAACCCTGAGGCCTGGTGGTGGGGCCCCAAAGGAACCCACACCAAGGTCCAAAAAAATGTTTTCCTTAAATTTTGCCAGGAATTCATGGAAGATATGCGGATTTGGAGCAACATTTTAAACAGTGGTCTTTAGTGCTTTTTTTTTAAATCCCCCAGGTGGGCCAGGTCCTAGGTGGCGCAAATATTTAAATTTTGGGGAAGAGGTATGCATGTGGACACTCTTTCCGGGCTGATTTCGGGCCCCGGGACCCCATCCCCCAGGGCTTACTCATGCTATGTCCCCGGGACACAGCGGTTTCCCTGGCGCGGGCAGGTGAGACTGTGTTTGCTCCTGTTTGGCAGGAGCAATTTCAAAACTCCCGCCAAACAGGAGCAAACGGCATGGCCCCTCCCAGCAGGAGGGAGCATGAAAAATACTCTTGTGCGCTGAGAGTGGACTTTTCATCTGTGTCCCTGCCTGTAGTGAAGCCAGCAGGGAAACAAATGAAGATTGCTCCCGCCCAGAGGGAGCAGCATTTTTAGCTGCTTCCCTGAGCAGGAACAATGCTGGCTCTTGGTGGATGCAAAGAGCGGGCTAGGGCTGAGGGGGCCTTGCGGCTCCCCCCGTGGCTTTGAATGATAGTGGGGGGGGGGTGCCCTGTGTGGGAACACACCGTTTGTTAGCCGGGCCCGGTAGGATGGGGTTTCTACAGCCAAAATTCGTCTGGGGAGGGGGGCCATGGCCCCCTCCCCCAAAAAATGCATTGGGTCGAGGGGTATGGGGTCCCCAGGACGAAATTGACTTGGGGACTAAGTGCCTGCCCTCACTTAGTTTCAATTTATAGTCCTGGGGATGAGGCCCCTATGGCCTGTCAAGGCTCGGAGAGAGAGGCTGCGCAGCCCCCCTCCCCTTTCATTTTAATATTAGCCCTGGGAGATGTGGTCCTCAGGGCCTAAGGGGGCTCGGGGAGGGGGGCCACATGGCCCCCTCCCCTTTGAAATATATATGGCTTTGTGGGATGGGGTCGTCAGAGCCATAATAGGTTTGGGGATGGGGCCATGTGGCCCTCTGCTCTTTAAAAAAAAGGCCCTAGTGTCCTCAGGGCCATGCCCTGTGGCCAAACCCCTGCTACATACAGCCGTAGGACATGCACATGAGGGGTCAGTTGCTTTTGGGGGGGTTCGCTGCAGGCGGAGATTGTGGACAACCCCCCACTGTGCACGACCAAATGCCGTGTGCAGCGTGGGGTTGGCTGCATGTGGGGGATTAGCCACACAGCCAGGCCCTGCAGCCAAGCCCCTTGCTGTGCATGGCAGGGATTTGATTGATGTACAGTAATTAAATATTATTTCACTTTAAAAAAAAATATATAGACATTCACTGAAAAAACGCTAAGGTTAAAGTAATGTTGTAGTTAGATGAAATCTTCCGTTTTAAACTCTAAAAACCACTGAAATTAATCAGTTATAGTTAGAGTTATCTCAAGTACCTATAACACATGCCCTAAGGTAACTATAACTCGGGCCCTTGCCTTGCCCTGCTAATTGCCTTAGATGTTACATCAGTCATGACATCTTCTTTGCCATCATTGATAATATCACTGCACATGGCATGGGTGCAAGCTATTGTAATGCTGAGTAACACAAGGCAGCGATTTGCTTTATTCTAGATTTAGCAAGCCATGCAGGGCCACGCAAGGTAGCCTTGCGTGGCTTGATGCATCCCCCTTGTAGCCCTTTGCATGGTGCAAGGGCGATGCAAACCATTGATAAATCCGACCTTATATTTTTAAGTACAATATTTTTATTTTCATTCTTTATGTACTTAACATTATTAGTATTAAATGTTGAAATTTGAGAGTACGATTTTTTACCACAATGTTTGTATGTTTATCCTTCTAAATGTGTATATGAGTGTACATTGATTCCTCCTGATAAAAGAATTTCCAGTATAGATGTCAAAAACTTTGTTAACACCCTCAAGCAGATTTTAGACCAAAGAGGGGAACTAGGAGAACTCTAAAAATAGTGAACTGGAAGAATCTTGGGGGTCAACTGGCACATGAAAATGTGCGTCTACCAGGTTTATTGAGGTATAAAATTCTCCAGAGTTTATCATTGGATTATACAGTGTAGAGTTCCAGTAAAAATGTATTGTTTGTATAAAGTATCAGTGAACTTATAACATAAGAGAATGTATCGGCCTTAACTCTTCAGAAGTCAGTGTGCTTGCGTGAGTAGGATATTCGCTCCTATGTTTCTCTGATGTTTCCTTTCCCAGATTCTTCTAACTTCAAAAGGTAGATGGGTAAATGGCCATCAAACTGAGGGCATTTTCCATTTTGTACTACTATGCGGTTAAGAGCCTGTTGCTAGTCTCACATTGGCAAGTACTGCAGTAGGCTGGTTGCTTCTACCGACCTCTTGCCATGTTGCTAATGTACTGCCTTTGCAGTACTAGACCCAGCAAATAATATTTATAATCTACACAACTAATGACATTTCTGAAAATATCTTTTTTGATCCAGGCTACAATAGTTAGAGCCCTTCAAGTCGCCTGCCACATCATCAAACAGGAAAACATAGGATGTGCCTATGAACCCTGGCCTCATTTAAACCCACTCTTTGGATGAGTTAAAAACAGGTGCAATTTTGTATGGAAAAGATTTGAAAATGGTTGTTTGCTTTATTTTTCTTACTTACTTTTTTTACTTAATAAATCTTTATTTCGGCACAAGGCCATAAAAGAATAAATAGACATAATACAATAGAATAGAAGAATGGACCAGTTAGCAGAGAATAGTGATTCTCCGAATTACTATACCAAGAGAATTTGAATTTCATTAAAGACGCAGAGGCTAACATTATGCATTAATCTTTTAATTCCAACTCCACACAGCCACTTTGAAGTATTACAGCACACTAAAGATTGTTCTAGAACATAGGCTATAATTTTCATGCACATGGTACAATCTGCCTCTTTGAAATGCGGGATAAACTTCTCCATCATGTTTTATGAAAGGATTTGAAACACTATGGTAAAACAGGAAAGCAGAAGGTCCTTGGAAGCAAATAAAGTTTGTTGCAGCCAAGAAGCCAGGCACCCAGTTTGTGGTGTCTTCCAGGTGATATAGGGAGAAATATCTGGACTAATGAGAATTGTCTGAAAATAAAGATGAACATAACTTGAATTCTTATTATTAAAGCATTACATACCATGAACTTCCTTTAGATTTGCAATCGTACTTCCCTTTTCCTTTTTTAATTGTTTAAACATTTTTTAAACTCTTTATCCACTGCAGAGTTGGGAGGGTGGGATAATGTTTTCCTTTGTGTCTTTAATGAAATTCAGATTCTCTTGGCATGGTAATTAGGAGAATTGATATTTTGTTTCATGAACGGAAGTTACCATTATGCATGTTGGTAGCTTTGCAAAACCAACATTTGACATGTGTTCAATCAGTTTACAATAATGTTTTACGAAAGTAGTAGAGTTTGACTAGTCAGTGGCTCTAAGGATGTCCTCTAGTCTGCCACCTTTCCAGGAGGATTAACTAGCCATAGCACGCCTCACAGAATGTGTTAGAAATCTATTAACATTGACATTTGCTAGCTGCATAGTTACTTTAACCCATCGAGCTATTGTTGCACAAGTCACTGCTTTAAAAGGTTTAAGAAAAGAAATGAGGAGCTAATTAACACTGTCTGAGTGATGTTCATTCATTCTATGATCATCTTCTTTTATACAATCAACCACACACAATATTTTGCACAAGTCAAAATTATGATAAAAGACTTAGTCAGACATTGTTTTAGTTCTTCTAATTATCTCGAACTTCACTCTGATGGCTTCATAAACTCTTTTGCTTACCTCTAAAGCTTTCACATCCGACATACGTGGACAGGAAATCAGTCACAGTAAAGAGGCTATCTTCATGGAAAGCATTTTTTGCTTAGAAATGTACTACTTGGCGAAGAAGTGAATATACGTAGGATCAGATTTGCAACCCAGAGAGTCTCATACTTACGTTTTTTGTGGTCTTTTTAAACCGAAAACCTTTAAGGATTCTACACACCATGAAGTTTTTTTCAAAAGTTCTTCCATTTATCAAAGTGTGACCAGCTGATATTGCAGTCCAATAGCAATTAAGTGTTCTGTAGCTAAGTCCCTTATCAAACTGTTCTGCTAAAAAATTAGCAACGTCAACAATAGGTGCCTCCACGGGATCCAGATCCCTTTCCTGGCACCAACAAACCCATTTTTTCCACATTCCATTGTATCTCTTCTGGGTCCCTGGCCTCCTCAGCTCTTCCCAAAATTTCAGACATCTCTTTAGATCTCCTGATATCGTCCAGGCAAGAAGGTTCAAAGTCCATGTCAAGATCAGAGTAATCCTCTCAACTATGTTTCTGAAAAGTTTTTCTTCTGCAGAAAGAAGAAAGAGTATGTCGCAGGCAAATTCCAAAATCATCGGAGTTATTAAGACCGGGAAGCATTCCTCCTGTCTGACTTTCTGAAGAACTCTCTGGATCATCACGAAGGGGGGAAATGTGTAAGCCTGAATTCCTTTCCAGGATTTCAGGAAGGCATTCACTGCTAGAGCACCTGGGTCTGGCATACAACTAAAATATATCTTCAATTGGTAAGCCTGCTTCCAAACAAGTCCAATTTCAGTGGACTCCACAGGACGTACAGTTTTCTGAGTACTGATATGTTAAGTTTCCAGTCACTTTAGTCCCTCAGAAACCTGAAATTCCAATCTGCTGAGACATTGGCTTCCACAGGCAAGTATTCTGCTTTGAGGGTGATCTTGTGTTCCAGACAGAACATAGATAGATCTGTGGATTTTGTGACCCTAGATGATTTATATAAGCTACTGCCAAACATTGTTCATTTTCAGTAGTACTGATCTGCCCTGTAAAGAATACTGTAAACTCATAAGAGCATAAAGTCCTATGGTTAACTCCAGAAAGTTTATATGGTGAGACCTCTCTGTTTGGGACCACAGGTCCCTGGTATTCTCGGTTGCCAGATGAGCACCCCATCCAAGGAGGCTCGCATCGGATTCGAGGATGTGATCCAAAGATTGCACGTCCATTCCAGGCACCCAGGTTGTTCAACCACCAACTCAGCTCAGATTTGGACTCCTGATCCAAGGAGATTTTGTCCCCATACCACAAGCCTTCGCTTGCATTCTCTGAAGAGCCGGGAATTGAAGGGGCCCGGAAAAATGGCCTGGATATAAGAGGACAATTTCTCTCAGGGTTAGAAAATTTGGGTTTTAATACACAACGTATTTCTATGCTATGTTTGCCAACTTTCTTCGAAGGAAAAAGTAGAATAGACAATAGAATAGACTTCTCTGTGTTCATAGTGAAGCCCAGAAATTCTAGGGATTTCGAGGGTGCTAGAATAGACTTCTCTTTGTTTATAATGAAGTCCAAGCTCTCTGGTAGATATCTAAGTTTTTGAGAATTTGAGTTATACATTGGGACATTATGAGAATGTTAATGAGGCGTATTTCTCTCTCTCTGATAAAAGACATGCCCGTTCTCATCACCTTGGTAAAGCACCAGGGTGCTGAAGCCAGTCCGAAGGGAAGTGCCTGAAATTGGAAAATGGTGGTTTTGCCAAAAGAACTGGAGGTAACATTTGCACTTTTTGGCCATTGAGATAGAAAAATATGTGTCTTTGAGGTCTAGTTTTACTAGCCAGTCTCCTTTCAATAACATATCTCTTAAGAGGTGGATACCTTTCATCTTGATGTGTCTGTATATTAGAAATCTGTTCAGTTCAGTGGGACTTCTAATTTGGCGCCTTTTTTTAACAGGAAGGACACCTCCTTCTCTACTACCCTCTGTTGGTCCTGGGATAGACTTAATTCTCTCGGGGAATGAGGCTGACGTAGTAGTTGTAGTAGGTCTATTTGTAACCCTTGGATAGTTTCCAGAACACAAGGGTCTCAAGTAATTGAATGACAGGTTTGGGAAAAGAGACTGAGGTGCCCCTTACTTCTTCCTTGAGAAAGGAGAAAGGTTGAAAGTTTGTACTCACTGTTAAAGGTGTTTGCGTTTTGTCCACATCCCTGGAAACCTCTTGATCGGGAACATCATCCACGTTGTGGGTAGAAGGATGATGGTACTGTTGGTTGGAAGCCCCTACCGGAGCCTCTTTGTCTTAAGTTTTGGGCTGTAATAGGTACAGACGGTAGATAGGCTCCTTCTTCAGGTCCATCCAAAAACACTCTGGTTAAAGAACCTCCTCATGTTGGATTGGGCCTTATCTAGTGCGGTACAAGTAGCCACATATTTACCCAGGGATTTAATCATGCATTCCCCGAATAGGAGGGCTTTGGGGTTTTCAAATGGTTCTTGAATGGCTAGTTCACCCAGGTGGGGTTTATCTTGGTCAAGATAACCCTACGCTATTTGGCGCTAATGCTAGTGTTAGCATTACCTAGTAGGATTAGGACCCTCTGGCACCAACCCCTTAGAATAGGGACATCCACAGGAGTTTTGTCAAGGTGGCATTCCCCAGTCATGTCAATAATCCTGGCTAGGGGCCCAGTATGTCAAGGACGCAGTCTTAACATGCCTTAAGAGGCCTCTGCTTGCCCTTTCTAGGGTCTCTGTTCATTTTAAACAAGAATGTTATCAGTTCAGTGTCAAGGTTTGGGGTTAAAGAGGTCTTATCCTGTATGACAGGCCTTGAGCATTCGGCTCAAAGAAGGTTATGTGCCTCCCTTTCAAGTGGGTTCCTTATCCACTTCTTAATACATTTCCCCACATGTTCCTGGGGTCCCCATTCTGCACTTCTGAGGTGATAAATGTTATTAGGGTAGAACATCTCCTGACCAAAAGAGTCCAATATTACGCCCTTAGATTAGGAGGGAGCATCCTCATCAGTAAGGAGTCCCCCAACATCCAGGTCATGTTGGTCCAGATTGAATATATATTTATCCAATAACTCTTCATACTGAGATTGGCTTTCTTCCAAGGCATTCTCTTACGTCGTTCTCCAGGAAGTTACAGACAACTAAGCAATTTTGTGCACTCTTCCAGTTTGTGTCGCGTAGGGCACCCAGCATATTTGAGGTGCTTAGACCTCCAGTATTTTTTGAGGTGCTTGAACCTCACTTTACATTTGAGGTGCTTAGACCTTAAAATAGGTGCAAAGGACCTCCCATAATGCCCTCGGAGGAAAGACTGCCTACATGTTTACTCTTTTCTAACCTCTTTACCCCTTGCTTACCGGTATCTGAGTCCTTACCAGATACTGAGTTTGGATCAATTTCAGAAAGAATGGGTCTTTTATTGCCCATCAATTGATGTAGGGTTTCACGCACACAGGTGCGCATTTCCTGATGGATTAATTTTCTGATCAAGTCCTCGACTACACTTGAGAGGGGTTGGGGTCTGGGCTCTGGGTGTCCTGATCAGACATTTTAATAATGGAAGGTTTTTTTGGGGGAGGGGGGTTTGGTGCTACGCTAGTGGTAGTACTATTTTTCGCAACTAAGTGCCAATTTAGTAAATAAGGGTAAATAAGATGTATTTTAATTGTTTCTTGCAAATGCCCAATGGGATTAATATCTATTTTGCTTTCCCCACGCAATACCTACCCGGGAACAGTGCATTCTGGGCACTGTAGTTATGACTGTCCTACAGTGGGTGTGCCACCACGTGATCTGGGGTCAGAACTCTCCCACCAATGGGGGTGAGACAGGACAAGCTGTCTCAATAAAGGCTTCTAAAGATTTCCCAGAGTGGCCTCTTACCTTTCTTCATTGGAGAGGTTTGTGAGTGGATTAATGCGCGCCAGCCAGAGGCGTGAAAGAGGCCCATTCTACAAAGTGGTAGGAGCATCACTGGCATCAGCTGCTGCAGCTTTCTTTCATCCAAGGGATCGGAAAAAGCTCCTGCCCGCCCCGAGTGCAGGCCAAGCCATGGGCTGCTGCCAGGTGCGGCTCGTGATTCTATGAGGAGCCGAATTCACTATAATTTTCGACTCGAGGCCCAGCCGACACCTGCATTAAGGGCTGGAACATCAAGGGGACCTGAGGAAGCCTTAGGACACACAAACAAACCGGGACTCTCCATTCGGACATACCGCGCCTTGGTCCTGATTAGCAAATGCCCAATGGGGTTAATATCTATTTTGCTTTCCCCACGCAATACCTACCCGGGAACAGTGCATTCTGGGGGTTTTAGTTATGACTGGACTACAGTGGGTGTGTGACCACATGATCTGGGATCAGAACGCTCTCACCAATGGGGGTGAGGCAGGATATTCAAAGGCGTGGGTGGTGCTATATCCTGGTAACAGCGGCATCAGACAAAGGCTACTGACGCCGAAATGCATCATGCCCAAGCTGTCTCAATAAAGGCTTCCAAAGATTTCCCCGAGTGGCCTCTTACCTTTCTTCATTGGAGGGGTTTGTGAGTGGATATAAATATATATATATATATATATATATATACATATATTTCCACAGCGAGGACTCGTTGTTGGCGGCATTTGCCGCTCTTGGCGGTGCGAGAATTGTGGAGACGGCAGAGTCAGCCGTTGTAAAATTCAATCAAGGCTCCTGGTTCAGGAAAAAATCCACACGCACTCCCTGGTATGGTGCAGTTCCAAATCAATTTAATAACATCCCAAGCATGGCAAGCAGGTTTTGTAAACCTGCTTGCCATGCTTGGGATGTTATTAAATTGATTTGGAACTGCACCATACCAGGGAGTGCGTGTGGATTTTTTCCTGAACCAGGAGCCTTGATTGAATATATACATATATATATATATATTCACTTAAAAAACCATAGGTTTCACACATGTTATAGTTAGCTGGACATTTTACTGATAAAAAACCAATGAAATTCCCCCGTTATAGTTACTGTAGGCAACTATAACTCACGCGACCGCAATCCTCTGCTGATGCTAATACTGTATTTAGACACTTATTTGCCCATGTCTTCTTCCATTAAATTTTAGCTATACATATATTACAAATATTTTTTTTTCATAAAGACACATATGTCATCAGCAGAGGATTACGGTCGCGTGAGTTAAAGTTGCCTACATTAACTATAACGGGGGAATTTCATTGGTTTTTTATCAGTAAAATGTCCAGCTAACTATAACATGTGTGAAACCTATGGTTTTTTAAGTGAATTTGCAAGGTTTTTTAAATGCTAATTCCTAACTATAACGTGTGTGAAACCTATGGTTTTTTCAGTGAATTTGTACGTTTTTTTAAATGCTAAGTTACTTTACGCCATTTGTGGCGTGCGCGCCCACTTAACGCAGTTCGTTCCGTGTGCGCACGGTGCGCTTCGCGCACCGTGCGCGCACAGTGAGCACGCGGTGCGCTTCGCGCACCGCGTGCCCACGTTACGCTAGATGGGCCATGAACGCACGATGCGCTTCCCGCACCGTGTGCACATGGAGGACATATGATGAGCATCGTTGTGACTGATAAAATATAGGTTTTGTTTGAAACTAATAAGCCATGCTCAAATGGTGCCCTTCGGGCACCATTTGCACACGGGGTGGGGAGAATGTGGATATTTTAATTTTTTTTAATTTATTTATTACCGTACGCGTACGGTAAGCGTAATCGGAGAAATTTTCGAAAAAATTGAAATTGCCTTTTTTCACTTGGGGGATCGTTGGGGACTCCCTCGACATGGCTAGGTGCTTGGGAGCTGTCTAAACAGCCCCTTTACTTGTTTTTGCACTTTGTTTTTCAACCCCCTGTCAGAGTGCGAGAGAGAAAATGGCGGCCGCCGCTTCCTGGTTTCGACCGATTCGAATGTTTACTAAGATCTAACGGCCAATCAGAATCGCGCTCGCGCACGTCACCGTACGCGTACGGTAAGCGCACCGTAAGCGCACCGTAAGCTGGCTCAGATATATATATTGATTTAAAGGCTATTTTCTCAGAATCTACTGAACAGATTTACACCAAACCTACAAAAGGCACTTCCTTGACCTGAGGACTACCTCTCTGCCAAATTTCAAGTAATTCTGTTCAGCCGTTCGGGCTGTAGCTGTGTCTAAAGGTCCTATGGAAAAATGCATGGGAAAAACGCGTTTTGGGACCCCCCTTTTATCTCAGCCCCCACTTGACGAATCCCCCCGAGACTTTCAGGGTAGGAGCGGAGCGTAGCGCCCCACCTATTTTGAAAAATTCGCGAGGATTCGTCGACCGGCGCCAAAGTTATTCAAAATAGAATGTTGCGGATTTCCTATGGTAAGAGGGTCCTATCTATAACTACCTACTGGCGACCGCCAGTAGGTAATATATATATATATATATATATATATATATATATATATATATATTTGAACTTCTCGTTTCACAATTTTCTGAGGAAAGAAGACGAGTATGGACCCAAATCCGTGCTGCAATAGGTTTTATTCGTTACACACCACCAGTTAGTCCGCCATGACGCGTTTCGGCCGTCCCTCGGCCTTGATCACATGACACGCTACAGACTGTGAGAGCTATTTTTAAAGTGCCAGTGCTTCCATAGTGCATGATAGACATAGACAAAATACTTATGATTTGTTAAGAATACAGCGAGCCATGTGTAAATACATATGTCTTTTACCTAGATACAAATCTACTAGTAATTCATGTCCGCTATACACAAAATTATATATAGTATTTATTAATTGCATAAATGCTAACTGAAGTTAATGAGTATATATAATGTGTAGTGTCATAGGCCTATCATGTGCAAAATAGCAAAGTCTGAATAAGTGAATAAATAAATTAAATATTTCTTGTTCTTACATAACAAATTAATGTCATTGTTATGGTAAATCAGAAGGAGCAAAAAAATATAATAATAATAAAGTGAGATTATGTGTTTGAATTCTTAAATCTATTAAAAGTTATATTATAAAATTACATATAATATAATAAAGTGCAGTGCTGCCTAGATGTATTTGGTATAAATACCTTATACTAGCTTGGCTTAAAATGAAAACTATATTGAGTGCTTGGCAAAAGCGGAAGGAGATGAAAGACAAGGATGAAGTTAAAACTAAGTGCGAGGGGTAAAAACGGTTAGGAAGGGAGAAGTGCGAGCTATGATCTGATGGTATAGGAGGTGATCATATTTGATATAAACCTGTCCTAATACCTCCTAGGCTGTGTAATGGAGGATAGTTGAATTCAATTAATAAATATTACATATAAATACACTTAATAAATATAATACACTTGTTAAACAATTTGTAAAATAACGTTCAATTTAAATTAGTGCATATAAATATAAATATAAAAATCCGTAAAATATGAATTATATAAATATTCTAAAATCCTACTTCCTAGTCATTGCTCTAACACATCTCTCCTATCCATTCCTGAATTTACCTTCTCTGGTTGGTATATCATATATGGAGTTTTTCTATTATATTTTCGCATGGGGTACAGATCTGTCTCTTCTCAGTGATCATGAGCAGTGCCTCAAATAGTCATTGTAAATAAGTATATGTGTATTCTCGAGTCTTACGGGGAATCACCAAGTATAATTACTATCACGTAAAATAGAATAGAATATAAAATGTAAAATTAGACTATAAAAGGAGTAAAATACTATGAGTAGTATACCAGTTAGCAAGTTAAATCTTTTATGAGGGTTTATTAACAATAACGGGTACCCCAATTGTTAAAAGGATTTCCCTGTATTGAAAGCATGTATGAAACACCTCAATCGGTATAAATTACTTGGCGGACCTAATAAAACTCGTAAAATCACATTTATACAATACAATACTAAAAGATGGTAAAATGATAAAATCATATGTATGTGTGCAAATCTTCTGTTGTGTTAAGTCCTTTCGGATGTATGGAATCAAATTCTAGAATGTATCTGGTTTCCAATCGTCTTAGTTTACCCTCACGGTCACCACCTCTCTTGTGTACTGGAACTGAATCTAGAGCGTAATATCTAAGGTCTTTCAGATTGCTATCATGGATTTCTTTAAAGTGTCTTGCAACTGGATATGTGACATCGTTATTCGTAATGGCTCTCATGTGTTGGAGGATTCTTTTGTGCACTGCTAATTTGGTGCTTCCTATATACTTAAGGTTGCAGCTGCATTCCAATACGTATACTGCATATTCTGTCTTGCAGGTGAGATGTTGTTTTATAAGATGTATTTTATTGTCAAATGCAGTGCAATAGGACCTAGTATTAATACCTTGTTGGCAAGCTTTGCAGGTGGTGCACTTAAAGAAGCCTTTCCTAGCCGTTAGCCACATTGTTTTGCCTTGATCTTCTGGGCTGCTTTTTACTAATGCATTGCCCATGCTGGCAGTTTTCCTGAATGTTATAGAGGGATTGTTTGTTATGAGCTTCCCTATGATAGGGTCATCCTTAATTAATGGCCAATTGCGTCTAACGATGGTGCGAATTTGTTTATCCTGTTTAGAGAACCCCAGAATAAGTCTGATTGGGTCAGCTGCATTTTTCTTATTATCAGACTTATTTCTATATTGTAGGAGGTCTGTCCTAGCTTTCTGTTTGGACTTCATGATAGCTGCTTCAATAATCTTACTCTTGTACCCCTGTGCTAGGAACCGATTGCGACACTCTCCCTGTATTTTGTCTACCTCTTCCTCTTCGCTGCATATGCGGCGTATGCGTAGCATTTCCCCATATGGGATGCTATTGATGAGGTGTGTCGGATGTGCACTCGTTGCATGGAGAAGCGTGTTACCCGCAGTTGGCTTCCTAAATAGGGTAGTGGTTAATTTGTTATTGACTATTTTGATTTGGACATCCAAAAAGGTAACCTGTGCACTGCTTATATCATGAGTAAATTTAAGATTGACATTGTTTATATTGAGGAGTTCTATGAATTCTAATGCGCTTTTTTCACTGCCTCTCCATATAATAAATAAGTCATCTATAAATCTAAGCCAACTTACAACGTGGGTCTTAAATGTTAGTTCATGCTGCCTCATGAGGACCAGCTCCTCCCACCAGCCCATAAATAAACAGGCATAGCTGGGAGAAAAGCTGGCCCCCATGGCTACTCCCTGAGTCTGTTGATACATTTGACTGTTGAAGGTAAAGAGATTATTATTGAGACAAAATGTTAGCATATTGTAGAGCATTTTGTTGTGCTGTTCAAATTGAATAGCTCTTTTGGATAAAAAGTGTTCTACTGCTTTGAGACCATCTATGTTTTTGATGCAAGTATAAAGAGACGTTACATCCAGAGCAATAAGTAAATAACTCTCATCCCATATTATATCTCTAACCTTTCTCAAAAAGTCGCTAGTGTCTTGTACGTATGACTTCAATTCTTTCACATGATCTTGTAGGAAGTAGTCAATATATCTAGACACATTTTCTAGGGGTCCATTGCAGGCAGCAATGATGGGTCTACCCGGTGGCCTCGTAGTGTTTTTATGTATCTTGGGTACAAAGTACATAACTGGTGTGGTTGGGTGATCTTTTTTTAAAAATTTATATTCATCCCAATTAATCATGCCCACACTTTTCCATGCCAATAATAGAGAGAAAAATTGTTCTTGCATCTGCTTGTATTTTAAGATGGTACATTTTCGATAACATTCCCCATCCATAAGTTGATTACGTGCTTCCTCTAAATATTGTTCCAAAGGCCACAACACTATATTTCCACCCTTATCTGCATTTCTAATGACAACCTTCTTGTTCTCGTTAAGTTTCTTAATTAATGCAAAATAACTTCTTTCTTGATGGGTGTATTTTACTTTTGACTTATTTAATGAATAATTGAGACTTTTGATCTGTGCCACCAATTGCTCACTGAAAATGTCCAAAGAGTCACGTAGCATAACAGGTACATATTTGGACTTCATCTTAAATGGAGTGCTCGGTTTCACGCCTTTCACCGTCGGTCTATCCAAACTTGGATCCTGATTATCTGTAATAGTTTGTGCCGTCATGTTGCTGGTTGTTTGAAATTGTTCCATTTGAAGATCTTGCATATCTTGCAGTAAACCTGCATCTGATACCATTAAGTTCCATGGTTCTTTCTCTTTGTCTTTGTCACTGATTGTGCTCTCAATAGGGTTGGTTTGATCCCTATTGGCCTTTGACAAATGATATTTAGCCAATTTTAATTTTCTAATGAAACAATAAATGTCCGCCCTAGTTTGCACATAATCAAAATTGGATTCCGGGCAGTATGATAGCCCTAATGATAGTAATTGCTGTTCCGCTCTGGTTAGATTGACATTAGCCAGGTCAATAATAGTATTTTCTACAGTAGCATTGGGGGCCGTGGTGTTAGTTATGGCCATATTGGTTGCATTTATCTGCGATTGCCTCGTCCTCGCCCCCTCCTCTTGTTTTCTCCTACTTCTTTGGGCCTTTCTTCTCCCCCTTCTCCTCTGGGTACTCCTGCTGCCACAGGTCCCTTGTTTCGGGGTCGCAATGTGTCTCTCCTGCTTCTTTTTAAAATGTCCAATTCTTCCCCCGGGGTTAGTCTTAGTGCCCCTTGTTCTCTTCTTCTTTGCCTGTTTTCCGTATCCGATTCACTGTCCACTGTGGAGCTTAGTTCTGACCCAGATTCCGAACCCTTTTCTTGTTGATTTGAATCTTTGCCAGCAGCGCCTTGCATCCGTCGGCTCGCTGTGGCTGTTCTCAGCGTGTCGTATCTCCTTGCGAAGGTAAATATTTGGCCATTTGCATAGTCGTCTCGATCGCGTTTAAACTTGTATGTTTTCCTCGCCTTGATTTTCTCTTCTTCTTTGCCGAGTCGATTGACCATTTCTTCATGTAATTTGGCTCTGCTCTGCGGGTCCCCTTGCTGTTGAATTTCACTTTCTAATGTCTCTATTTTAGTTTGAAGTTCCGCTCTATCAATTTCGGCATATTTAACTAATATGCTCACCAAGCGTCGTGACGATTCTAAGTTGCATTGGGCCCACTCTGTCATCATTAATGGGTTCGGAGTCTCGTAACTGGGGGCAATCATGATGCGGAGACCCCTCGGGATTCTCCCCACATCAAGATACCGCTGCAGAGATCTTGCTTCCCACCATTTCGATTGCTCCTGTTTTTTTAAGTTTCTCCAGTATACGATAGTTGTCTTTAACTCCTTTACTTTTGCCATTATTTTCTCCTCCCGTTACTTTGTTCGTGTTAGGGCTTGCAGCTGGGTCGTCCGAAAACATTTCCTCCGCCGCCATTTCCCTATTTTTTAGCGTGTCGGCCGACATATTAGGCTGGTGTAACTACAATATATAACTATGAGTCCAAAAGTTCATATACCTTGCCTCTATGTTGGGCTACTTGGTTATATGATTTGGTGCACACCTCCTCCCCTGTTCGCAACTGTTTCAAACGTACCTGACAGCGGTACCTCCGGACGAAGGAATAGCTTCCAATCCCGCCTTCACTCCTCCGAGTAATCCACAAGTTGAATGCCGCTCCTCTTCCTGTGTTGCCTGTCAGGTAATATCCGTAAACTAGAAGTTGCTCAGGGGGCTTCGGTTACTCCTTTGCGGGAATTATAGTTCAGTGCCCTTGGGGTCCCTGCTGACTCCAACTAACGAGCCCGCGTCGTTGTCAGCTTTGTTCCCGTCCGGGCGGTAGACTGCCGTTCCGAAGCCTGCTTAGTGAGGAAGGGGTCCATAAATTGGAGGCAGACACTCCATGCAATATTTGAACTTCTCGTTTCACAATTTTCTGAGGAAAGAAGACGAGTATGGACCCAAATCCGTGCTGCAATAGGTTTTATTCGTTACACACCACCAGTTAGTCCGCCATGACGCGTTTCGGCCGTCCCTCGGCCTTGATCACATGACACGCTACAGACTGTGAGAGCTATTTTTAAAGTGCCAGTGCTTCCATAGTGCATGATAGACATAGACAAAATACTTATGATTTGTTAAGAATACAGCGAGCCATGTGTAAATACATATGTCTTTTACCTAGATACAAATCTACTAGTAATTCATGTCCGCTATACACAAAATTATATATAGTATTTATTAATTGCATAAATGCTAACTGAAGTTAATGAGTATATATAATGTGTAGTGTCATAGGCCTATCATGTGCAAAATAGCAAAGTCTGAATAAGTGAATAAATAAATTAAATATTTCTTGTTCTTACATAACAAATTAATGTCATTGTTATGGTAAATCAGAAGGAGCAAAAAAATATAATAATAATAAAGTGAGATTATGTGTTTGAATTCTTAAATCTATTAAAAGTTATATTATAAAATTACATATAATATAATAAAGTGCAGTGCTGCCTAGATGTATATATATATAAATATTAATGGAGGGGGATGACCCGCTTACAACGTTGCCAGCCATATCTGGACTTCCTTGGCTATCTGGTATTTCGTTGAAGAAAGGGAGAGGAGGAGGGTGTCCTCCTTTTTCCTACAACTTCGCTGCTGAAGCGCACATTTTAGGAATACTGCAGAATTTACTTAAGCACTTGGCAACAATATTGAAAAGCAATTGGCAGCAGAAATATAATTGTACCGTCAGGCTGGCAAAAGTATTAGTGATACTGGGTGAAATAACGCTATTGAGCAGAAAGACACAAGTCCAGTACACCTGCGGATACCTACCTGATGCATGCTGGGACCCGCAGTTCAGCAACAGCGGGACCAAGCCCACTTGGAAATAATTAAGACACACCTACCTATGATTAAGGCGGAGTAACGCTGAAACGCGTCAGGACTACTTAAGTGTGTCACAAGCTGCAGTGCTCGAGACGAATAAAGTCGACTTCTTGCTGTTAGACGAAGTTGGGCTCTTGTGTGTTTTGTGAGAAGTTACAAGCGGCAGGATCTCCATTCCTGCCTTTGAGAGCCCGCCCTGCAGGATCGGAGCCCTCGGTAAATGGAACTCTTTTGAAATATATATATATATATATATATATATATATATATATATATATATATATATATATTTACTCAAAAAACCATAGGTTTCACACATGTTATAGTTAGGTGGATATTTCACTCGTAAAAAACCAATGAAATTCCCCCATTATAGTTAGTTCAGATAACTATAACTCGCGCGACCGCCACTCTATCACAAGGATGATGTCATCAGTGATGTCATGAGTGATGCCACTGACCGTGTCATGAGTGATGTAATATGTGACGTCATGAGCAGTGGATTGCGGGCGCGCGAGTTATAGTTATCTGAACTAACTATAACGGGGGAATTTCATTGGTTTTTTACGAGTGAAATATCCACCTAACTATAACATGTGTGAAACCTATGGTTTTTTAAGTGAATTTGCAAAGTTTTTTAAATGCTAATTCCTAACTATAACGTGTGTGAAACCTATGGTTTTTTCAGTGAATTTGTACGGTTTTTTAAATGCTAATTTATTTATGTATTAATTTTTTTATATATTTATTTTACAATAAACTACGTATTAAAAATTATTATTTTTTTTTTTTTGGTTTTCACCGTGCGATTTTTAAAAAAATAAATAAAATAATAATAATTTTGGGGGGGGGTTTTCATGGTGCGCGCACTGTGCGCGCACCCCCGCGATTTAAAAAAAAAAAATCGGGGTCCTCCAGGGACCCCCTGACAAAGGCTAGGGGGTCAGGCACTCTCTACCCTGCCCCCTTTTCACGTTCGCCACCTTCCTTTTTCACTCTCGCACTGAAAACAAACAAAATGGCGGCCGACACTTCCTGATTTCGACCAATTCGAACGTTGACTAAGATGTAACCACCAATCAGAATTACGCTCGCGCACGTTAGGGTGCTCGCACGGTGCGCGCACCCTGCGCGCACCCTGCGCGCGTATAGATGTATATATTGATTTAAATGCTATTTTCTCTGGAAATACTTTACAGATTTACATCAAACCTGCAAAAGGCACTTCATGGACCTTATGGCTACCTCTCTTCCAAATTTCACATAATTCTGTTCAGCCGTTCGGGCTGTAGCTGCGACTAAAGTCCCTATGGAAAAATCCATGGGGAAAACGTGTTTTGGGACCCCCCCTTTTTCTCAGCCCCCGCTTGACGAATCACCCCGAGACTTTCAGGGTAGGAGCTGAACGGAGCGCCCCATTAGTTTTGAAAATTTCGCGAAGATTCGCCAATCGGCGCCAAAGTTATTCAAAATAGAATTTTGAGATTTCCTATGGAAACACGGTCCTAACTATAACTACCTACTGGCGACCACCAGTAGGTAATATATATATATATATATATATATATATATATATATATATATATCAGCACCACTTCACGCCACCGTATGCACAGACGAGAAGGCAGACCCAATGTTAGTGCCAAGAAAACTGATTTATTTTCGGAAAGCCTGCACCACCACCATAATATATATATTTTCTTTTTACATATAGACAAAAAACATCTTAAATTAGCGGCATGTAGCAGGTAGACTATCTGCTGTTCTCTGAGATGTGGCAATTGTCAGTGTTGTTCATTACATGTCAAGCAAACAGTTGTGTCTATGACGGAGGCATGTGGGCCGTTGCTTCCCTCATTCCTCTAATTTCTCCCGATGTGCATTGATGACTTTACGCATTGGGAGAGAGGTTTCAAGAAAGGAGGACATGGGGAACGACTGTCCACTCACTTTAGACTTGGGAAAAGCAGTCACAAGTGCTGTTCGCGAGGAGGAGGCGTGTCCAGTGAAGGTACGCAGTAGATTTAGCTCCGCATAGTGTGCGCTGACAATAGCTGACAAGCTTGCGACCACGGCACGCGTTTAGTCGCTACACCGGGTGCTTGCAAAGAAAACAAGCATTTGCAATGCAATAGGTCTCGCAACTGCGAGTTTTGGAGCTATTGATATTGTAAATGACAATGCCTTTAATTTATTCACAAGCATCAGACATCCACAAGCATCAGACATCAGGCATAAGACATCCACAACCATCAGACATCAGTCATGAGACATCAGGCATCAGACATCCACAAGCATCAGCCATCAGTCATCAGGCATCAGACATCCACAAGCATCAGACATCAGTCATCAGGCATCAGACGTCCACAAGCATCAGACATCAGGCATCAGGAATCAGACATCCACAAGCATCAGGCATCAGTCATCAGGCATCAGGCATCAGACATCCACAAGCATCAAACATCAGGCATCAGACATCCACAAGCATCAGACATCAGGCATAAGACATCAGGCATCAGACATCCACAAGCATCAGACATCAGTCATCAGGCATCAGACATCCACAAGCATCAAACATCAGGCATCAGACATCCACAAGCATCAGACATCAGGAATCAGACATCAGGTATCACACATCAGACATCAGGCATAAGACATCAGGCATCAGACATCAGACATCCACAAGTATCAGACATCTACAAGCATCAGACATTAGACATCAGGTATCAGACATCTACAAGCATCAGACATTAGACATCAGGCATCAGGCATCAGGCATCCACAAGCATCAGACATCCTCAAGCATCAGACATCCACAAGCATCAGGCATCAGACATCATGCATCAGGCATCAGACATCATGCATGAGACATCCACAAGCATCAGACATCAGGCATCAGACATCATGCATCAGACATCATGCATCAGACATCAGACATCCACAAGTATCAGACATCTACAAGCATCAGACATTAGACATCAGGCATCAGGCATCAGGCATCAGGCATCAGACATCATGCATCAGGCATCAGACATCATGCATGAGACATCCACAAGCATCAGACATCAGGCATCAGACATCCACAAGCATCAGACATCAGGCATCAGACATCCACAAGCATCAGACATCAGGCATCAGACATCATGCATCAGACATCAGACATCAGATGTCAGACATCATGCGTCAGACATCCACAGGCATCAGACATCATGCGTCAGACATCCACAGGCATCAGGCATCAGACAGCCACAAGCATCAGACATCCACAAGCATCAGACATCAGGAATCAAACATCCACAAGCATCAGACATCCACAAGCATCAGACATCATGCATCAGTTATAAAGGTCTGAAAGATACTTCATATCGACACACTTATGCTTACTGAAGATTCACTGTGTGTTGTGTGAGACCTGGTAGAAAATAAACTGAAGAATACACCTGTAACTGGGCCAAGGCTAATATTCAATCTATTGTGTACTGTCAGTAAGTTAAGGCAGAGTGGAACATTTAAGTCACATCTTTGGCAGTCTGCCACAACTGGCCAGGAACAATTCAAAGAGAGAGGAGGTGAAGCCGACGGGAACTCAACGCCCAGCTTCTGCAGCAGACCTAAACTTTTTTAATCCATGCCGGGAGACAGCGAGCTGCCCGCCCAGGGTCGAAGTTTGTTAAGAGGTGGAGCCAGGGGTACGCTTTGTGAGTTCTTTCGAGCCTTCAATAAGTGATGCAATTGATTAATTCAATGGTTTTCACTGCTTGACCTCAGAAGGATAAAAGTCAGAGTCCTCAGAGCTGGTAACAGAGATTTGAGGAGTCACATTGGTATAACGTAGGAGTGGGAAGTAAGCACGCACCACCTCTCCTGGTGCACGCCTTCCCCAAGCGCTTCTAAAATGTTTGAGCTCGGCTAGCATGCGGTAGAGAGATTTCTTGCCAGCCTATCACGTCCGACAAGCCGTCAGGGCTGGGGCAAGCAGCAATGAGTCAGGCTTTCCTGAATGGCAGGAGTGTATCTGGGCCTTCATGCTGTGGAGAGTGGTTAATAGAGACACCAGACACTGGGCTTGAATGCACGTAGCTGAGAGAATGAGGGGGTTGCGATACAGGGGTGGGGTGTTACACACAACTCAAGAACGCCCCTGATGCCCACAAGTTTATATGATGTGTTAGGGAAAATCTGACTCTAGGCTCAACCAAACACACTGTATGCATACTCCCTACTTGGAGCAACACTACTGCATTACATTGTAAAAGGTAAAAGTTTAGCTTAAACTAGTGAGTGCCAATACATAGCGCACAGTAACGTCACACAGGCTTATAATAATCACATACAACTATAACAGTGCGCATAACTTCAGCATCCCTAATGTGTTGTGTTACAACACGCTACTCGACTACAATATTACATCAAGAAATGCATGTGGATAGGACGCACACGCTCCCTCACTGACAGTCACACGAAGAGAACTTAATATAAGCATGGTAATTGAAATAGTATAGATGCACATCCCTCAGTAACTTACCGGCATTCGGCAGCTCCAACAGTGTTCAACGTATAAAAGTAAACTAGTCGTAGAGCCCGGGCAGCAGTCGTTCCACACGTTAAGGGCACAGCACCATGCCCCCTTTAGCAGCTACACCGCTGACTTGAATGTTTAAAGGTGCGCATATTGTCGCGTACGGGTCAGCCATGGAAAAGGCATTGCAAACAAACTAAACGCAGATGTCTGCAGGCCATCCCATCTGCTATTAGCTGCAACCGCCTCAAAGTAAACCCCCCAAAAAGGGCTAGGCTCAAAGTCGGCTCAGCAGTTCCGATAAACAAAAGAGCATAAAAAACAAGTACAATAGAAACCGTAAATCAAAACCCTTGGCGTGCGTGGTACTGGTGAACTTTGAAGCAGTTATTCATGGCTAGGGTCTTAAGGGGCTCGATGTGGAGGCTGAACAATGTGGCGCAACCACAGAACAAGAAACACTAATCAGAGCAGGGACTCTGCTCTGTACATTCACTGCAAGACACTGAGCCTTAGGAGAAAGGAAGCCCTTGTATGTTTCTTACCAGGGGTATACTTGAGCACCATGGACTGTGTGCGGGGGGAGGCGCCCAAGGTGGCCGTTGGTAGCTAGATGCTGCTGGGCAAGGCCGGGAGGGATGCCAGCCCTGCTCCCGATGTGTGCTCAGCAGCAGTGCCCTCAGAGAGAGGGTATGGAGGGCAAAGGATACCTCTGTTGGTGAAGGGAGACATAGGAGCAGCGATGGCACCGGAGCAGCCCCAGCACCAAGCCTCCATCTCGTCCCCATAATAACAGCAAACTCAACTCAGACGTGCACATTCCCAGCGTCTTGTGAGTGATGTGCACATGCTGAATGTAAAAAAAAACAGCGATCTGGGAGGGGTGGTGGGGCGGCAAACACGCACAGGGAGACAAGCGCAGTATAAATTACATAAACAGCGTCCTGCGAGTGGTGTGCCCGCGCTGGCACAGTCATACTTTATATGGTCACACTTGGTTACTGCCCGCAGCTGGTAGCCTCTCCTGCAGTCTGGAGCGCCCGCCGCACTGATAATCAAAATGTTACCTGCGGGCTTGGGGCCTCCTGAAGTGTCCACCATGGTTAAAGTTGAATTGAGGTGCCGCGCTGAATGAGCGAAGAGCTGTTACAAACAAGGAAACAGAACAAGCGGCCGCAAAAGTGAAAGCAAATGGTGTGCAGGCTGCCAAATGGTGTGCGCGCCCGGCGCACATGCACTGTATTTGGAGGCCTGAAAGCACTCGTTTGCACTTCCAGATCCCCCATTTACAAAAGCTCTCGCGAGTGCAGCGCTAAAGCGCTGTCTCAGGCGATACCTAAAAAGCCACTCGAAGGCCTGATAAACTCTGAAATTTGCCAGAGGGGCATTGGGTAACTAGAGGCAGGCGCAGGCAACCATAAATTGGTAGCCTGATATGAAAGTGACGAGACAAACCAGAGTTTAATGGCAGGCATACAATCTTATACAGATGTGAACAAACGCTATAAACAGATATGGATATGAACAAATGGCTCAAGATATAAAGAAAGCCATAAGAAACTACAGCAAAAGGTAATAGAGCCAAAGATAAGGGAGGTACTTATCTGTGTGGAGCCACATTTAAAAGAGGCTGATTGTACTGTGTGCATGCCTATTATAGAATAGCTGTATAATGTTTTAGAACAATCTTTATTGTGATGTAATACTTCAAAGTGGCTGTGTGGAGTTGGCATTAAAAGATGAATGCATAATGGTAGCCTTCGGTCTAGTAATGAAATTCCAACTCATAGATTAATCCAGCCAACCTTTAACAAGCCGCCTTACATACATCATTCCATACTATCTAACATATACATAAAACACGAAATACAAATTAAAATCACTTTAACCTTAAAAACACATTTTGTTTTCATTGATGAGTCATTTCCCATTGACATGGAATTTGAATAGGAAGATGAATAAACTAGTAATAAAAAGGAAGGAATTCATACTTCACCTTAGATTTCAGAGGTGGTAGAAAGAAAACCGCCCAATGGCGGATGCAGTTATTCAAGTCTGCTGCCTGCTGCCTCAGAGGTGTAGAAAGTAGAACTTCAGCTCGCCATCTGCTCAGTGATGAATGTTCCCCTAAACACAGCATCCAACCAGCAAGACAAATCTTTAAAACGAGTGTGTGTTCTTTTTCGTTTGACATGAGGATTTGTGCCATGACATTTCGTGAAATTGCCTGCTATGAATAGGCGTCATGATGTCAAATGGGCTTCCGGAGACTGGTGCTAGAAAGTACTTTGCGTTCCAAAATCCAGTGAGTATATTTATTCTTCTTGAGCGTTTAGGCTTTCAAAGAACAGAAGTAAAAAAGTGCATGAAATAACTGTTGAAGGTTGCTGCAAGCTCCCACTGCATGGCTTTTACATATTTAAATTATTATTGCAATAAACAAGTGCAGGTCCTCAGAGGTGCTCTGAGATAAGACAAATCAGTATTGCATTTATGTAACATTAAACTACAGCCATGAAAGAAACCTTAAAGGAAGCATTGATCATCTAAGAGAGACAGCTTGCCCTTGCTATTGAGAAATGAGGTACCTGAAATAGCCGACCAAGGCCTAGCAAGTATCAGTGTCCAAATCCGAGCAGCACTAAGGGGCATATCTGCAAGCTAGCGATAAAAAATTATCGCCGCTTTAGCGTCCGTTTTCGGACGAAAAGCGGCGATAATTTTATCGCTTAATCAGCAAGATCACGCTAACGCGTGATTCCTTGCTTTAGCTCCCTTTCCCATAACGCCCACCTTTGCATCTCTAATGAGATGCAAAGTGGGCGTTCCGTCCCAAAATAACTGGAGAAATGTCGCTAAGCAACATTTCTCCAATTATCAAGGGAATCGCTAACAGGCTTAGCAATATGAAAAGTAGCGCTAACCACAGCTACTTTCCTTACGCCTGCTTTCACCCTGACTTAGCCATTATATCCAATGTAAGGTGGATATAATGACTAAGTATGCCCTGCCTTATCAGCAAGCTAACGCCAAAATGTGTGAGATTATCGCTGGATTTCCAGCGATAATCTCACTTTTGGCTGTTAGCGCGAGGAATTTTATCGCTTTTGAGATAAGCGTTGCTGATAGCATGCTTTCTCAGTGATAAAATTCCACGATAGCCGGCGATAATTATCCTAGCGCTAAGTGCGCTTAGCGATAATTATCGCCGGCCCTTGCTGATATGCCCCTAAGTATGCCCTATCAGCAGGCGTAGTCAAGCAAGAATGGTGCATAGATGTTGGGCACTGCAGGCAAAATAGCATTTTGTCACTTGTGTGCGACCCATCCACTAAGGAAATGTTTGTTTTACAGGCAATTTTTTAGGTCTTGCTCACGCACAGGTTTTGCTGTCTTCTGTTGAAGGCCTATTGTCTACAATTAAATGCATGACGTGGAATTTGAGTCAATCCTTTGCTAATGACATGGCTTTCTTGTCTATATCAGTTCCCTGCTCCCTATTCGATAGCTTTCCTCACTTTTCTCACGTCAGTTCATTTCTTCATTACATCATTTTGATTGGTTATATTGTATCCTTCTTCTGCTGATGAGAGAGGGCTATTTCTAAGACTTCCATCAGCACTGAAGGGGGGAGCATCAATATTCTCTCTCTCTCTTACCTTTCCTTCCTGTCCACCCTGTTTCTTATATATTATTTTTTGGGGCTTTTAATAAGTACCCATCTGTTGCACACTCACTCAGGGCCATTTACTTTTCCTATTTGCTCCTCACAAAGTGTCATCCACCCAAGCCACAGATTCTGGCTCTCTACTTTTTCTTTTTTGTAATAAATTTACAAAGGCCCAACAGCTGCACACTGCCCACCAAACTGCTCACTATTTGCATGGCATTTGAGGCATAGTTTGATTTTTAAATCATCATTCTGAAGTGGCCAATTGCCATCTTGGCAAATTAAAACAAACTTTAAAAAAGCGATTAAAAATATTCTCAATGCAAGCATGCACAGCAGCCATCTTTGAATGGTTTTCTTGCAGCAAAAGCAAGTAATTCCAAGATGGAAGTCATCTGCAATATACAGACGAAATAGTCCTCTTAAGATGTCAATAAATGCACTGATTGGCTACATTCAGTAGCAAGGTCTTGAGCCGAACCTAAATAAAACATAGGTGGTCTGCTTGGTTGATCCAAAGGAAAAGTCTCCCAATTGGTTTGTTTAAGGGCAACGGTGTAGACGTTTTATCTACTCACAAGTACCTTGGAATATTGATTGAACATCAGTTGAGTTTTCAATACTTTGTCATGGTATGGGCCAAAGCACATTCATTATCTTTTGCATTCAACCAGTTGCTAAAGAACCTAAGTTGCCCATCATATCAGCACTTGCTTATAGTTAAGACCACACAGCTACTTTTGACGGTTGCCCTTGGAAAAGTGGCAGCCTTCTTGATAAATCTGTTACAAACAAACATCTATACATCCATCTTTCGTTTGCCAAGGTTGACCTCTCAAGCCCAAGTAGAGGTTGGATTTGGCCTAATGAACCAAGAGCTAAAAAAAAGAACTGCTTTTGTAAAACTATATTAGACCCTTCGTGCCTCTGAAAAAGGCCCTCTGAACAATCTCTGCTAGCAGGAACTAGAGTATCAGATGAGTAAAAATTAAAACAAATAATGTGTTGTCATCATCAAATGCACTAGGCACAAAGGAAGAGTGAGCTAACCCCATGGAAAGATCATCTTTCATCCAGCTGTGTAATACCTCGGCCAAAGTCCAGTCACAACTGCAAAACAAGAATATATTTTCAGCCATACACCACCCGTGGGCAGTCATCTCTTCATATCAGCATCTAAAGCTCCAAACATACCCTACAACCCACTTTTCACTTGCATGAAAACATCAGTGTTGTACTTGGCCCATTAGCAGGTTCATCCCAGAACCTTTTGCTTTCCATATGTATTTTTTCTGACCTGTTCCGAAGTGTTCTTGGTAGTTTAATGACTCTGGGCACTTTACCACCTCTGAGCAGTGCTTCAGTGCTCTCTCTTGTAAACTTGATAAGATTGGTCAACACCTGCTTGGCATATTTAATTTACCTGTAAGTCCTTTGTACAGTGGTATCCCATATACCCAGGGCCGGTAAATTAAATGCTACTAGTGTGCTTGCAGTGCCGCTTGTCCCACCCACCGAAGAAGCCTTTGAAACCTGTCTCTGGCCTCTGCCACTGCAGGGCCCGCACACACAGTTTACTGCCACAGTGACGTGTCATGGCAAGTGGTTACCACGTACAAACTCCCCTGTTACTACACATAAGTCACCCCTAAGGTAGGGCTTAGTTAGCCCTTTTGGCAGGGTGCGGTGTAGGTGAAATGTAGGACATGTGCCTTAACTGTGTGGCATGTCCTGGTAGTGACAAAAAGCCTATTTGGTTTCTCCCTGGTGTGAGGCTTCCCTCTCATAGGTTTGCATTGGGGATTCCCTGATATGTGCTTCAGTGGTAATTTCTGATCTGAGAGGGGTAGCATGACAGTTTTTGGTATGTTTGGAATAGTAGCGATAAATCCTGCTTATTGGTGAAAGCAGATTTATTATTACTGTTTTAAAAATTCCACTTTAAGAAGTGGGCATCTTCTTGGATGTGTGTTGACCTTCTTGTTTTGATTGACAGGAGAGAATGGGATGTGCATTCACTCTAGACAGTCACAAGGGGGGTTGTGGTGTGTCCTGCCTTTTCTGGGTGACTCATCCCTAGGCTGAATAGACCTTGGCTGCATTTAGAGTGGCTGGAGGAGTTTCCCCTTGCACCTGAGTAGGCCTGGTCTGCCTTTAGAGTGGTGGGAGGAGTAGCACCTGCACCTGAATAGGGCTGTGCCTTACTTTCCACAATGCTGGCTCCGCCCCCTGTACTGTGTCTGGGGTGAGGGATTGAAATGTGAATGGGGGTGTTGTGCACTAAAAAATGGTGATTGAAGTGCCCCCGAGAACAAAGACTTTTGCACTATAAATGCAGGGTCTATGACCCCATGAAGTTGGACACTGCATGAACTTGTAAGTGAAAGACTGCACCTTGCCAAGGATTTTCCATGAGGAACCGCCATTGGACCAGATGACTCAAAGTGCTGACCTGTTGCCTGCTGGGTGGAGAGAAGGACTGCTACCGTCGTTACCTAGACCCTTGTGCTGGCCTGCCTGTGCCCTGTTGTTGGTACCCTACAGTGATCTCCCAGGGTTGTGTGGCTTGCCCTGGGTGATTTGAAACAGCACATGGTGAGCACTGTGCTTTTCACCCCATGATCTTAGGCGTGCTAGTTGAGCGCAGGAGGGCGTTTCCCTCATCCCTTTCAGAGCCTTGGCGTTGCGCTCCTTGAAGACCTAAGGAAGAGGTCATCTTGCCGTGATGTGCAGAGCGAGAAGCATGTCCTAGCGCAGCCACTCGCTGGTGAGACCAGCCTAAGGGAGTCCCCAACCCAAAGCGGGACCGGCAGAGATTTCGCTCCAGGTTCAGCCGCTGGGGGCATGGTGCTGCCAAAAGAAACTTGCGGTCTTCGTGCAACAGACTCTCATGGAAGAGGAGGGCGACCATGTGCGACCTCCTTGGAGGCACGCACCGTTTCACAGCCCAAACGTGGGCCGCTGCGGGCTTTTGCCTCCTGTTGGGAAGAAGCCTGAAGATTGTGGGCATACGGGGGGGCACGGCTGGCCCCGTTGGCTTGAAGTAGTGGCCGGGCCCCTCTCCCGCTTTATTGCTAGCTGCACCCCATGATGTCGGCAGTTGGCCCTCACTTTTTGGGCATAAAGGAGAAACCTTGACAGAGTCCCCCAATCCTGAAATTGAGGTGTAAACAGGCCGAAAGAAAATGGCAAAAGCACTATGCAGACGATGATAAGAATGCATGGAAAATGGCTATATCCATTTATAAAAAAGCTATCTTTTCGGATAAAACAGAATACTTTGCAGAAACTATTCTGAAATCATCTAACAAATCTAAATGTGTTTTTAGATTGGTCGAAGAGATTAGTAATCCAAAATGCCTACAAAATTAAACTCTGCCAACTCAAGGTCTTTGCGATAGTTTGGAAATCTTCTTTGAGGAAAAGATTAGTACCATCATAAATGGGCTTAAAACAACTATACCAGTTGTATCAGAAAGTTGGACCAGTGGAATAACAACTACCTCGTCCACCGATGTAGGAAAAATGTCCTACGTAGAGATGGATGCTGCGACTGTGAATCCGAGCACTCTGGACCATTTCAAACTTATACTAGAGGAGGATTTGGGTAGGTTGGCTCTGGGTATATCTTCCGGCTCCCCACTGGACCCTCTTCCTCATAAAATCTGGAAGGAATATGCTTCTGATCTGTTTCTTAGTCTTAGACAGATTTACAACTATTCACTTTCCAGTGGGGATGTGCCATCTAGCCGGAAACAGGCTGTGGTTACACCTCTCCTGAAAGGCTACTCTTGATCCAGCCCGCCCAGAAAGTTATCGACCAATCTCCCTCCTACCTTACCCTGTGAAAATCCTTGAACGCTGGGTCAGCAGATCTCTGTCTGTGCTCTTAGAAAGTAACAACAAGTTAGCGGACGTTCAATTTGGCTTCCGTCCAGAACACGGTACAGAATCTGCTATGGTGACCGTGATGGACGATCTTCGCTTGTTGGCAGACAAGGGACAGTCGGCTATATTGATATTGCTCGACTTGTCTGCAGCTTTCGACACGGTCAACCATAGTATTTTGCTGACCCGCCTTGAGGAGGTTGGAGTGGTAGGTACTGCCCTGGGCTGGTTCCGCTCCTATCTTTCTGGTAGGCGTCAGGCAGTGGCCCTTCCGCCGTTTCAATCTGCGTTTATTAATATCGGCCATGGTGTCCCCCAAGGGTCTGCCATCAGTCCGATTATGTTTAACATCTATCTTAGTCCTTTGATAGATATAGTCCAGGCTCACAATGTGAAGCTGATAAACTATGCTGATGACACTCAGATTATTCTATGATTGGATGGCACTCAACCTTCGGCGCTGGAGGATTTTCATGCTTGTATGCGTGATACTGCGCATTGGCTACGGCTGAATTTTCTACAATTATATTCTGAGAAAACCGAAATCATGCACTGCGCAGTAGGGAAGGTTCCTTTACCTCTGCCTCATAACTTTTGGCCATTAGGTACTTCTTCTTCCTTGGTTCCGGCCAAAACGGTCCGTAATCTGGGAGTTCTGTTTAGTGCTAACTTGTCCCTGGAGGCACAGGTGAACACAACGGCGGGGTGTTGTTTTGGTCTTATTAGAGACTTGAGCAAGATCCTCCCACTGCTGCCGGCCTCTGCCAGAGCATTAGTAGTGCAGGGCGCTATTTTAAGTCGCCTTGACTATTGTAATGCTCTGCTGCTGGATTCTCCTTAATATCTGATCCAGCCTTTGCAACGTGTTCAAAATATGGCGGCAAGGTTAGCTCTGGCTAAACCTCGAGACTTTTGTGCCTCAAAATGTTTGGCTGAGCTACACTGGCTTCCAGTGTTGCAAAGAGTACAGTTTAAGTCCTTGTGTATAATGTTCAAGGCCTTGCATGGGTTTGGTCCAAAACCACTGCAAGAAAAATTACTTTGATATATTCCTACTCGACATTTCCGTTCTTCTTTGGTCTTTCTGGCGAAGGTTCCTAGGTTCAACAGGGTCAGACTGGGTGGACGAGCCTTCAGCGTCGCTGCTGCAAGGCTGTGGAATGAATTACCATTCGGTATTAGACAATGTAATTCCCTGTTGCTGTTTAGAAAAAGGATTAAGACCTGGTTATTCCCTAGAATTTGATTTTGCCCTCTGAGTACTGTCCAATCCTTCTGCCTGCCTTCTGATTAATAGTGCTCTGTAGTTACGTAATGCAGCACCAGGGTAGCCGTGGGGTGTATGTTGCGCTTAATAAATATCATACACAATACAATACAATACTCCTCTTTTGGAAAGAGGAGCAGTTTTGGAGATCTCTAAGTGGGAAGAAATCCTCCTGAACTACCGCATTCCATGGTGTAAGCGGGCAGATGGCCCAGGAGTCTACGGAAGAGGACAGAGTTACCTTATAGCCCATAATAAGAGTTGAAGGACTGCTCTGAGTGTTGTCCATTGATATTCTGGTAATCCTTGTGCGTAATGCCTCAAGATAACTGCTTCTTGCTCCTGCCTAATGTGATATGTGTTGCTTACGCCTTGCAAATGTCAGGACGTGGCATATAGGGGTTCAAGGATGGTGCTTTGGTAACGTGCACAGTGAGGATGTTTTTGCAATGTGTGCAATCTCTAATGATTCGCTTATTGCACCACTAATGTTGTTATGACATCTGCCTGATTGGCAAAGTGATTTTATAATCTATGTGACCTCATGACATCTGCCCGATTGGCACAGTGATTTATGTGATTCTGGTCTAATGTGACAAGTGATATTTTTCTATACCATTGTATGGAGTCTCTTTATATAGTGGACTTAGTGTGTCGCTGGTGTGTCTGTGTGTTGTGCAAACGCTTTACACATTGCCTCTGGGATAAGCCTGACTGCTCTGCCAAGCTACCGAGGGGCTGAGCAGGGGTTATATTAGGTGTGTAACTCCCTTACCCTGACTAGAGTGGTGGGTTCCTGCCTGGCTTAGGTGGATACCCTAGCCAACCAGAAACCCCATTTCTAACAATCAGTTTATATCAGTTTATATTGTTTCATTTTAGGCAATATGAAACAAAAGACCTTATTCCTTCGTGGAAGAGTCAGCCGTCAATTCTAAGCTGCCATTTATGTAGGTATAAACAAGAGGCAGAATCCATATGTTATGCATATGTCCAGCACATTAGAGCACAGAAGGAGGTTGCTCAGATCAGTCTTCTTGCAACTGCACGTATGCACTTGTAGGCAAGCTGTAACGCGTTGGCTCGGCAGAGACTCAATCCTCCTGGTTTGTCAGGCCTCATTTGGAAAAAAAGGATGCAGCACAACGCCGCATGCCATTTTGCTGTGCCAAGCTGCGTCATTTTAAAAGCACAGGGATGCGTCCGATTAACAACAATACGATGCATCCTTGCACTTTCCCCTGCACAGGAATACAATTGACTGCCATGCACCAGCTCAGGCACCCTTGCGTCATGTTGCAAGGGCGCCTGCATGTGCATTTTGTTTCTATTTCTTTACTTTTGAAGCAATAGCGGCACGCAGGCTTTAGCTTAAGATGTTTAAAGCTAAAGCGTGGGTTCCGCCATTGTAACAAAATGTAAAAAAACAGAAATAAAGGCATGCAACCTCTTCAGCACTCACAATTAACAAAAGAAAGGTGTGCCCACCATTATTCCAGCCGAGGCGAGCCGCTCTGGTTAAATTTTTTTTTAAAGCGTTGAGGGAGAGCGTTGCAGACAGGAGAAAGCCATTTAAGAAAGCAGTGCTCCGAGGCTGTAATTAAAGCGTACCGAGTAACAACACATGTAACAGAGGTTGTCCTCTTGGAAGATTACAAGAAGAGAAAAGGCGGTATAAAGGAGGGACTACTAAGCCTATTGACCAATGAAAAGCCACCATTTACAAAGGATGGTAACAGGAGCTAATTAAAAAGATGAGCAGAAAGTGGGCAGAGCTTCATGCTCATATCCTTAATACAGCATGTCTCGGAGAGACAATGCAAGCGCTGCCTAGGCAAGACCTAAAAACTGCTATGAACAACACACTTGCACTTTTGCTATCTGATGTTTATAACCAAATAGTTGGCGCTTCACTGCAATAGATGTTAAACCAATGGCTCAACCATTCCAAACTAAGATTTTTTAAGTTTTAATTGTAATGATTTTAATTAATCAATAATAAATATTTGCTTAGTTGCTAACTTACATTCCAAGATGGGAGGAGCAAATTTTTGTGCATGTGGACATCTCATAGGGGCTGATTAGGATAACGGGCGGATCGCCACCGCCCGTATGGCGGTGGTGATCCGCCCGCTAAAAACCACCGCCCGCTTCCAAATTCCCCCCGCCACATTACCATGGTGGGGAGGACCCCGGCGGACGGAAAGACCGTTCGCCGGTTTTCCGCCCCGTCGCAGAGTCGACCGGGCGGAAAAGCAGCTAACATGGTGGCGGTGTCAGGGAGACACCGCCATCCATATTAGCATGTTTGCGGGGATGTGCCTTTCCGTGGCTGAAAGGTAGGCGGTTTTTGCCATTGGGGGCCCGTAGCGGGCCCCCAGGGATTCTGGGGGGTGGGGGTGCACATGGGGGGTACCTATGGTACCCCCCTGCAGTTCCATGCACAACATGGCAGGCACCGCGCAGTGCCTGCCACGTTGTGCATGGAAGTGCACGACATGCCTTCCTGGCATTGCGGCGGGCTGTGCTTAGAGCACCGCCTGCCGCAATGTCAGGAATGCAGGATGCGCCCGCCAGTGTGGCGGGCGCATCCTAATGTCTGCAATGGGACCCCGCACCGATGGCGAGCAGTCCCATTCTCCGACAGGATGGCGGGCGGACTTTGTCTGCCCGCCATCCTAAAGGCCCTATTAGTGTTTTGTTTTTGCTTCAGGAAAAAGCATTAAAAATGCGGTTTCTCATGCCTGCACATCAAAACAATTTATTAGAAAGATTTTTCTTGAAGCATCAGAAAAAACATTCCAAAACGGCTAGGGGGCAGAAAGCCAGATTAAACACAATAGTAGTAGACTGTTTTAGAAGCATAACTAGTGCTACGTTTATTGCTGTGTCCCGGCTATTGGGGCTGTCTCCAACTCATTTTCAGTTCTGAGCAAGAGCTCCTCAGGGTGTACCACAGCCCTCATTTAATTGGCCTGACTCTAGGGCTCTGCTTATGTAACAGAATCGGTCCAGACGTCCACGCTGCTCTTGCATCTGTTACAGTCTGAGGGCTTCAAGTTTGCCACTTCATGTCTGGGTTGGCAGGTTGCATGCAGCACACTCAAAATGTAAAAGAAGGCCCTAAGACACAGGGAAAGATGTTTCTCTATTCTCCCCACCATGAAGATGCCCTACTGCAGTGCTCCACTCGTGGTGAAGCCACTTTAGACAGATGTTAAACCATGCCTGAGTTTACACAGACATTAGGATTGATTGAAGCCCCCTTTTTATGCACCATGACCAAAGAAAACACATGGATTTGTCATCAGCCAGAAATAGAAAAAAAAACAGATGAACTCACCATGTGTGGGGGAGGTTCTGAAATTTCTTGGAACTGAGCTGAGGTTTTATTAGGCTATCAGGCAGCTGATAAGTTGAGAGGTGAAATTTACCTTAAGAACCCACTAAATCCCCACAATATTACTTCAGTAACACAACTCAGCAACTTTAGTAGGGTCAGCTATAAACAACCTATAAGGGCCGATATTCTCTTCATAGCCAGCACCAAAACATCTTTGCAGATCTATCATACGTGTAAAGGACAAGGCCAGCATTTTGCAACAGGATGCCAATAGTGCTTAATTTGTAAATGAATGAGTGCTGGTGCCCAGGGCTCTGCTCAGAAGCCCCCGCGGCCGGTGCAATCAAATGTCAGTGTGACCAATACCAAGACTGCATAGTCACGAACCCAGCTCATATCTCTTAAATCCATACCAGAGGCTTATGCCCATTTATCTCACTCTTGCTGGTTCCTGCTTTCTCCCTCTGTGACGTTTGTCCGTCTTTCGCTTCCTCCATCTTTCCTCTTTGTGCGTTTTTCCCTCTCTTGCCCTTGTAAATGTCCGATGCCGAATAATAAGTGCTGGTTCACAAAGGTTAAAGAGTTAAATGCAGGGGGTGTAATATTCCCAGCAGAGTTTTGTTATTCATGCAAAAAGCTTGATTTACGTTGTCTCAAACGATAGGTTGTTGTGCCACAGGGCCTATAGATAATACACATTAATTGCACTGTCTCTTTCCCTGTGCTCAGATGATGCTGGGATACCATGGAGTGGGACTGTGAGAGCCTAATTGTGCAAGAAGGACCAGAAAACAATAACAATTTGTATGCCTGCAATCCTTTGCATGCCCAATTCCATTTCCATTCCTCATCAAAGACTGTGTACCAGTATATCTGCCAGTGATATGTTCATTTGGTGCTAAGGGCTTTTGAAGAGTTGTGGGCCAAATGTACAGAACCATTTTGCAGTTGCAAAACGTGATTTAAAAAACTGCAGGATTTGCAATTGCAAACTGTTTTTACTGTGTAGTAAACACTTTTTGTGAATCAGAAAAGCATTTCCAACTTGTAAAATGGCTTTTGCAAACTCATTCTGAATCACAATTAGAAGAGGGCGTGGAACTGGAGTCCACTCATAACTGCATTTAAGTATTCTATGCCTCAATGGTGTAGGACTGCATTTGCATTCATAAACTATTAATAAGTTTCCGACTCCTCAGAGAAGGCGATAATAGATTCACAAACTGAAAGCTATTCCTGTTGGACAGCTTTCCCATTGAGAATTCTGTCAGGCAATCTTGGGGGAACAGACAATGGTCCCCAGTGTGTGCTCCCAAACAGGATATGTTTTTTAGGACCATGGACATGCAATCATAGGGGTTGTAGTCTGCCTTTCCTTGCACCATCCCTATGTTTGTAGCCAACCACAGGGAGTTGCAAGCAGCAAAGAGCAAAATTAATATTTAGTAGGTAGGTTGTTCATCAACCCCTTTCTACTGTAGATTTTCCAACACAACTTATCAGTTGTAGATTGCATCGCAAAATTAGACACGGACCACAAAAGGATGGCTTGCAATTTGTGACAACTTTTTGGGACTTCTCTCTTTTCACATTGTACCTTGAATTCTTTAGGTGGGTCCTCAGAGTTGCTTGCCCAGATGCCAATGATCTCCAGGTCTCCTTGTCTCCCAGTCTACAAGGATCAATTATACTGATCTAATTTTAGTGCACCCACATCAGTATCCCAGTGCTCCCAAGTCCCAGCATTGAAGTCTGGGCCAGTAACCCTCTGTCTCTGTTTCCCCTTGTTCCAGTTCTCTTATCCCAATCTCAATGTCCCTGCAAAAATAACTCAGTCTTCGCATATCAGTGTCTCACTGTCAGAGTCAGTCTCCCTATGTCTGTGTTTCTGTCCAAATACCAGTCTCACCATGTCCTAGTACCATAGCCCAAGTGACAGCATCCCATATCAATGACAGTATCCCGTTTCAGTGTCTTGGCACACCCATGTACCCAAGCCCCATGTGTTAGTGCTCGCCTGTCATTGCTTCTCTGTCCTTGTGTTGGTGTGCCCATTTCTGTGCCACGTTATCTTAGTGTCAGTTTCCCATGTCAGAGTGTCTGTGGCAAATGTTAAAATTACTTTGTCAGTATCACTGGATCACTGCTCTTGTGTCAGTGAAATTGTAATACTATCCTTGTTTACTAGAGACCACTGTATCAGTGTCCATTTTCAGTTTCTTCATGTCAGAGTTTCTGTGTCACTATTAGTGCATGTGTGCCAATGTTTCTATGTCAATATCACCATATCACTGCCCTTGGACCATTGTTTTGTTAGTATCCTTGTTTCCTAGTAGGGTTGTAACAATATCTCAGTTTGATTAGGGTTCGCTCGGTCATTGTCCTGTTACCAGTGTTCCTGCATCGATGTGTATTTATGTGTCTCTGACAGTGCTGCTGTATCAATTCATCCTATAAGTGTTATGGTTTGCATGTCTGTGTCCCAGTGCCCATGTTAATACTTTTGTGTTAATGTGTCAATGCTTTTACCCAATGTGTGTGCCCCCACATCAGTTTGCATACCGCTGTGTGAGTGGCCTAGTGTCAATTTTTGTTTCCCTGTGTAATTTTCTAATGTTTACGTCACAGTATCAGTATTGTTGCATCTGAGTCTGTTTACTCGTGTCATTAGCCTAGAGCCAGTGATTGAGTCCCAGAGTCATTACTACCTTTTCGTCCTGTATTAGTTTCCCGTTGCTTGTGTCTCTGAAACGGTGTTGTTGCTCCTGTGTAAGTTTAATACTTCAATGTTCCAGCATGAAGTCTTAGGGGCTTATTTATGAGCCCTTGCAACACTTTTGCGCCACCATTGCATCATTTTTGTGACGCAGCCGTGGGGTAAACAATGCGCCACATTGCGCTATATTCACAAAGTGACGTATCTAGGCAAATGCGTCACCCTGTAAACCCTTGTGCCACATTATACCTGCGTCAGGAATTATGTATGCAAGGTGAGCGTTTCCCCGCAAGAAAGCCTCGCAGAAGTGGCACATTGAAATCTATTAGATTTCAGTCCCCCCTTCTAGGACGCCTTTGCGTCAAAACCTAACGCCTGCCTCATGGCAGGCGTAAGGGTAACACGATGCATTAAGGATAGGCCTCCCCCACGTATTGCTAGAGTTGTGTCATGCTTGTGACACAACTCCAGCAATGCGTGGCTTTTGCGCCAACAGATACTTCAGGATTCCTGACGTATGTGTCTTTCCTTGCGACATGGAGCTCTGTAAATTAAATATGGAGCATCCAATGTGTCACAAGGAGGGCGCAGTGAAAACTGTTGCATTGCTGTTTTGTCGCAGCGATACGACAGTTTTCATAAATGAGGCCCATAATGTTACCTATATAGTACTTGTGACCTCCAAAAGCCATTTCTAAGAAGTAAAAGGGGAACAGACTAGGAAGAAGGGAATAAAAGACCTATGAGGAATCAGGTTGTCCGTCCAGTGCAAGTGCCCCCTGTGTTCCTGCACATAAATGTAGGGGCTGTGGAAATATTGGGGACGCGGGTTCATGAAATTGAGTGCAGTTCCGGGCAGTGATGCAGGTACAAGTGATACAAGGTCTTTGCCAACACCCTCCTATGGCATGGAGGGAGCATTCAAGGCTCTCCCTATGACCTCTGACCTGGACAACCTCCCACCCCTGAATTGAAGTTTTCTTCAGCTCTCCTTCACCACTTACTCAAAGGAGGTACTGTATAAAAAATGGAAAAGTGCCCATTTTTAAGCCTTGCATAGGAACACACGTGTATTTTTTCCCTCGTAGTTCTGGGTCTGTCAGTTAGTACCCATGCCTGGTGAAAAATGTGTAATTGATTGCTTAGGAATGCCTTACTTACCAAAAGTGGTCATTCCAGACCCAGTAATGTCAGCACCAGTAATTTCTAAATAAGTATTTACTGTCACCTGCGAGTGAAGGATGTGGTGCAGTTCGGGTTCTTCAATTTCCCCCTATTACCACGGACAGAGTGATTTCGCAGTCACACACACACATACACATCATACGCTGGTGGGGCCCATAACACCAACATTCATTCTATCAATCTATCCGCACCTACTCAGAAGGGAAACATTGGTTCCGAACCACACTGCTTCCTTGATGGGAACTTTATCACTTTCCCTCTGTATCAAACCCTCGCTTCTCTTCCCATCAAGAAATAGGTCAATGAATCATTTAGTTGGGATTAGCTTAATGACTCCTTAATTCTCTAACATTATTCAATAATACATTTCAATAAAAGAACAACCCAACACATGAATTCAATTAATATTTCTTTATCTAAATCAAAGGCAGGTTAAATCCTAGTTAATAAATTTCATCTTTTGTCATATTTACCTATTCTGGCTATTTGTCGTTTTCTAAGTCAGAATCTGGTCCTCAGTCAAATCGTCAAAGTTCTTATTCTATCATGCAAAGTCACCGTCCTCTCCGTCAGCATAACATCAGGATACTGGAAATGAGTTCAAGAAGTGGCGCTAATACCTCTCTAGTCTACCATTATTTATTCTAAATTTTACATTCCAAATGTTGCAATTGACATTTTCAGAGATTCTCATTGGTTAATAGAAATACATTCTAATGCATCAGGAAACATTCGATGTCGTTCCCACATATTAAAAGTTCCAAAACAAATGTATGGGAATATTAGCAATCCATAGTTCAGGTTGCAACAATTTCTGTTGAAGGGTTGGCCTTTCGCCCAGAGCAGCCTTGATGGGCACAGTGATGACAGTTCACCGGCAGGTCGCAGCTGCTGAAGTTTGTGCAGGCGCATCTCTCCTTTCCCTTCATTGATATTACTTCGTAAATGTCTGATTCAGTCGGCGGCCATTTTATAGCAGGCCCAAATGGTCAACTTAAGCAAAGAAACACAAAAACGTAATTAATACATTGAAATGGTTAAACAGTGTTATTTCCCTTGCTAATACCCATATGTGTGTGCATTTATCTAGCCATATGCAATGTTCCAAGCCATTAATACTCGTTTATTTAAGCATAATTCACGATAACATCACATAAGCAACGTTTATCCTATTAATATGCATACAAACTTAGTGTACATATTATTTTAGCCATGCAAAGCAATCCCACGTGTATTCTCTCGGTTACTAAGGTTGATTAGTTTCCATACAACAAACTGTTAATTATTATGATTAATTATTAATCGTTTTAATACAAACATACATAAATGGATTGGGTACATTAAAGGAAAACATTTTACCCGCTCCATCAATCCCCCCTTTGGTGATTTTATCACCATAAAACAAAACCCACAAAATTGATTTATTTTCCCCTTTTACGGAAATTCAAATGTTTTCTTGCTCAATTATAATTCTGTTTCCCCTTCATCTTCTCCTTCCATTCTTCCAATTCTATTTCTTCAAAATCTCTTTCTTGTTTCTTTTCCTTCTTTTTGATAATCTCTCATCTAATTTTCTTTTTATTTCTTTTATGTCTGCAACACATACATCCTAGTCTAAGTATTAATAATATGAAAATTACACACGTTAATGGAAATAATATTTTCCCTAATATAGTACTACCTAATTTACCTAAGAAAGTCTTAATAGCAGCCATCTTATTACTAATTTTAGTCCAGATACTTTCAACCTCCAGTGGTACTATTTCATCATGCAATTCTGTAATATTTTTTAAATAAACCTTTAGATCTTTGCTTTCATCAGGAATGTAAGTACAACAATGTTGAACTTTCAGCATTCCACAGACTCCACCCTCTTTCGCCAATAAGATATCAAGGGCAAGACGATTTTGCATTATCATAGCACGCATAGCAACCATTTCGGTGTTTACCAAAAGAAATCCTCCAGCGGTGCTTGTTGACAAGCGATCCACTATTGTTGACAATTAAAGAATATTATTTGCATTCAAAGATATTCCCACTGCTGGTATCAAGGCTCCAAAAATGTCACCTACAATTTCTAACCAAGTTTCTCTTCTACTACGCATTAATAGGTTATTTTGTCCATTATTTTCTACTCTATCCATGTGAAAGATCTTTGGAAAGACCAGGCCAACATAACATGTGCCATACCAATGGTCAGGCAACCTGTAATAAGCCTTGTTCCCACAAATGTAGTACAATCCAGGAAAGACTGGATCCTACCCGCCTCTAAATCCCCATCCGGATGAAATAAAAACTGTATCATGGCACTCACTAGTCCCTATATAATAATAATCATATTGGGAGCTTTCCCTCATAATACATAATTTGCCTTTCTGTGGTGTATCTATAGCTATTGTTGGACTAGCTTCATTTTTCAGCTCCTTTTTTCCGTCTATGTCCCAAGCATTTTTCCTTAATTCATGTCCTTCTGCCTTTTTATGCATTCTTGATCTCCTTTCTTCAACCATATCTAAAAATGTTTTCTCTTCTTTCTTCAAACTGCAAGTTAAATTGTTTCTAAAAATATATTCTAAGGTTAGTTCTTTAGTTTCTATAAAAATCTCACCTAATACATTAGCAGTTTTAGCAGGATTCAATTCGTTATTCATGGGCAATTGTCCAAGAATGTTATCTATATTTGACAGATTATATTCTAATTTCCCGACTTGATAAAATATACTTGTTAAAACACTTCATGTTAATCCATAAGTTGCTGGGAGGTGATGATAAGTCACTCCTTCTGAAACAGAGGCAGGCATCTGCATACATACGTAGCAATCCCTTACGTCCATTGTTTTTACATATTCATACAATAATTTTGAAAACACATTGCTAGAAAAATCAGTTATAGACCTATCCTTGTGTATATGTTCAGTGCTTGTTTTAAATGGAACTACCTTTTGTGAACTCTTCACTATGTTAGTCATATTCTCTGTATGCCCTTCTAGTGTATCTAAAGTTACCTTGAAAGAGATCAATAGAGCGAGTACGCTCCAAAGAAGCATTAATAATCCTGTACAACAACAACATATCTTACACCATCTTCTCATAAAGGTGCATCTACTCTTGTTATCATCTATGTTAGCCATCTTGTTAAATTGACCGTGTCTTTTGACTTAGCCTCTTCCACTCCACTCCTTGTTCTTTCCCCTGAAAGAGCTAAGCACTTATCAGGTTATCCCAGTCCTTCGATTTCTTATTCAATCCTTTATATTTTCTACAAAGACCTTCTTGAAATTACTCAGTTTGGCATCTCATCGTTTTTCACTTCCTTCTCATCATCCACATACAGAAATTCCTGAATTTCCGCTTCTTCTCCAATATCGGATAGGATAACTCTCAGGATTTCCGCTGTTTCTTCTTCCTCCAACACTTTCAGTAAAGTCTCCTCTGGATTTCCTTGACTATCTACCTCTTCTCTTTGTTCAGGCAGTGCCACATACGTCCATTCAGGTGACTTATACTTCTGGTTTGGTTTTCTTGACCGTTGTTTTCTTCAGACACCTCTGTCTCCCTCTTTTCCTTTGAGCTGACTTGTCACTTCGTTCACTTGTTGTTTTGAGGGTTTAACTCATGTCAATCGATATCTCAGTCTCTTTATTTTCTTTGGCCAAAGGTCTCCTTTAGCATTTCTTCTTAGTTTGCCTTCTTTACTGTTTCTTTCCTCGATCCAAGTTCTCTTTCTCAGAACTCGTCCCTCTGGTATTTCGTTTTCACTGTCTTCAGATTCTGTCACGTTTGGCTTTTCTTTTCCAACAGTTTCTTTTTCCACCTCTTGTGTTTGCTCTACTTCTGTCCCTCCTCGGGTCTCCGACACGCAATCTTTCTGCTTGCTGCTTGTCCCTTCACCTAACTCTGTGTTGGATGTCCCTACACCTCCTCGGGGGTTTTCCGCAGAAATCTGTCCCTCTCTCTCTATTTCTGTCCCTTCTTCCCCTTCAAGAATTTTCTCAGGTGGAACTTCTCCTACTCTTTCATCTGGTGTAAATGTCACTTCTGTTGAAATGTTCTTTTCTTTTCTTTTCTTATTTTTGTGTTCGCCACTGGCGTTTTGCTCGTCTACAGAATCTGAACTTGTATCTGAAATCTGCAATCTTTTCCTCAGGATTTCTCCTCTTGGAGTTGGAGCTAGTCTTGGCTCCTTCTCCCCCCTTTCAGGATTTTCTTTTGTCTTTGAATTCTCGTTGTCTGAATCAGCACTCGATTCCGAATCATCAAAATATTCTTTTCCAATGCTGTCTGCTGGATTTGGAACTCTCAAAGTGTGACTTGCATGTATCCAATTTTTCAGTCCAGCACACTTCACAGCAGTTGTTGTGGTCAGGACAACTTGCCTTGGCCTTCCCCACCTTGGAACCAAGCAATTCCTTCTTCTGTGGACTTTTATTCTCACCCAGTCCCCTGGGCTCAGGTCATGGGCTGGTTTTATTTCAAGGGTAGTGGCATCCGCTTCAACCTGGTGAAACTCAGAATGGACTGCGTCAGCCAGGCCTTTACAGTAATCCAAAACCATGTCATCAGTTATTGTCATCAATTTGTTGACTGGAACAAACACGTGTCTCATGGCCCGTCCCATGATAATTTCGTGGGGACTCAAACCTGTAGTTCTGTCTGGAGTAGATCTGATTGTCATCAAGACTAGAGGCAAGACATCAGGCCATTTCATTCCTGTGGCTAAACACATTTTCCCTATTCTGTTTTTGATCGTACCATTCATTTGTTCAACCACACCAGAAGCCTCTGGTCGATAGGCACAATGTAGTTTTTGTTGTACACTCAATGCTTCACAAATCAATCTCATGATTTCATTGTAAAAGTGTCCTCCTCTGTCTGATTCAATGGTCACTGGGAACCCGAACCTTGGGATGAATTCTCTTAACAATTGCTTGGCCACTGTTATTCCATCAATTCTTCTTGTTGGGAATGCCTCCACACACCTGGAGAACAGACAGACTATCACCAGTACATACCCTAACCTGTTACAAGGGGGCATTTCAATGAAATCTATTTGCATTCTGGTGAAAGGTCCTCCCTCTCGGCCTATTATGCCTAGGCTCACCACTGTTTTCCTTCCAGGATTGTACTGCTGACATATCAGGCATCTTTGACAGAGACTCTCTGCTATCAACCTGAATTTTGCATTGTACCAGGTCTACTTAAAGGCCCTTATCCTGGCATCTCTTCCTAGATGTCCTTGGCCATGATACATCCGTGCCATGGTTGACATCATGCTATCAGGCATTACTGGTCTTCCATCTCGATAGACCCACACATGATCTTTCTCCCTTGGTGCACAACCTGCTTTTACCCACTGTTTCATTTCTTCATCTCCTGCTTCATCCTGTAACTGCCTCACGTATTCCCATGTTCCCACAACGTTAGTAAACATTAAGGAGCAAGAAGACATTTCCTTTTCCTTGGCCCGATTGATTGAATACTGGTTTCGGGCACAATACTGAGCCATGTCATTTGCATATCGGTTCCCGGTAGTGATGTAATCACTACCTTGACTATGAGCAGCACATTTTACAACCGCCAGTTCTTTGGGCAACTGCATTGCTTCAAACAATTTTCCAACCACTTCTGCATTCTTTATAGGAGTTCCACTTGAGGTCAGGAAACCTCTCTGCAGCCAAAGTTGGCCAAAGTCATGGGCAACTCCAAAGCCATACTGGCTGTCAGTTATCACAGTCACTCTCACATTTTTCCCAATTTTGCATGCCTTTGTCAATGCCACTAGTTCTGCTACTTGAGCGGATTTAACTCCTTTCAAGTGTGATGCTTCTACGACTGCTGCAACTGTGCATATTGCATATGCTGCACTCAACAATCCTTCATCCGTTCTCAAACAAGATCCATCCATAAACATCACATAATCACTTTCTTGCAATGGTAAATCTCTTATGTCTGGTCTGGGTTTCGTGCAAAAATCAAGCACATCCAAGCAATCGTGATCAACATCATCTCTTACCTCCACTCTCTCTGCATCTGGCAATAGTGTGGCTGGATTCACATTCACACATCTTTCCAGACTCACATTGGTTGCACCTAGAATGACCTTCTCATACTTAGTCAGCCGACTATGTGACATGAACTGTGTTCGGCTCCTTGTTAAAAGGACCGCCACATCATGAGGTATAAACACTCTTACTGGATATCCCATCACAATTCCTTCACTTTGCTCTAGGCTTCGGCATGTAGCAGCTACTGCTTTCAGACAACCTGGCAAACCTACAGCCACTGGATCTAGCATTGACGAGAAATATGCAACTGGTCTCCTCAATCTCTCATGTTTCTGTATTAACACTGAGAGTGCACATCCGTTTCTCTCACTGCAGTACAACTCAAACTCTTTCTCATAGTCTGGCATACCCAGAGCTGAGGCTTCACAAAGGCTGTCCTTTAATTGTCTAAATGCTGCCAATTCTTCTTTGTTCAATTCAAGGGGGTCTTTAACCTCAGTTTTTGTCAACTTTACCAATGGTTTGGCAATCAGGGAAAAGTTACTTATCCACTGACGACAGTAGCCAACCATCCCTAGGAACATTTTCACCTCTCTTTGTGTCATTGGGGCTCTCATTCCTCTGATAATTCTGATTCTGTCTATTGTTACTTTTCTCAGCCCTTTTTCAATGTTATGTCCTAGGTATTGTACTTCCTTTTTGCACAATTGCAATTTTGTCGGAGATACTTTTAGTCCTCCAACTGCCAAATGATTCAGCAAAGCTTCACACGTTTTCGATGCGACCAGTAGGTCATCGATGTACTGGACCAAAACTGAATTTTCAGGCATTGTTAGACTTTCCAGAGATTTCTTCAGCAACTGATTGAATATTGAGGGGCTCTCTGTGTACCCCTGTGGGATTTGGCACCAGGCCAAACTACGCTCTCCAAACCGAAATGCAAAAATCGGCTGGCTGTCATGATGCAACGGAATGGAAAAGAAAGCATGACACAAATCAATTACTGTGTACCATTCTGCATCATGGGGAATCTGATACAAAATCACTGATGGATTTGGAAAAATGGGACAACATGACACAACAATTTTGTTAATCTTTCTCAAATCCTGCACAATTCTGAACTTTCCATTAGGCTTCTTCAGTCCCATTATTGGTGAGTTACATGGACTGCTCATTATTTCCCTCAAAACTCCTTGTTGAATCATTTTCTCAATTAAAGGTGTCACTCCTTCAATTATTTCAGGTATCAGTCTGTATTGTGGAATGTCTGGATAAACTACTCCTTCTTTTAATGTAATTTTTACTGGATCTATAATTCTCATAAGGCCTACATCTTCTCCAGTAAAATCCCAGACTCCTTCTTTCACAGACTGTTTCAGTTCTTTGGGTAATTCATTAGGGTTGAATACTGCATAAGTTCCTGTAATCCCATTCTCTTGATTAGTTATTGTCATTTTATACAGTACATCCTCGTCTGGTGTCTCAAATGCTATTCCATCTGAGGTACAGAATATAGTGCAATTCATCTTGCACAAAAGATCCCTTCCTAGCAAATTCACAGGACTGGTGTCGCACACCACAAATCGGTGCATGTCTGTGAATTTCCCTCTTTTAACCTTTACTGGTTCTGTAAGGTATGTCCTAATCTGGGTGTTTGACACACCAACTACTTGGATTGTTTCATCCGAAAGAGGAAGATTCTTTACATCTGCTGACCTGACAGTTGATCGCGTAGCTCCAGTGTCTACTAGAAAAGTAATGTTTTCATCATTAACTTTCCCATCCACAAATGGTCCTGTCTGATCTATTTCTAGAGTTGCGCCAAGCACGCACTCTTCTTCCTCCCTTCGGCACCGTCAATAATTCTCCTCTGAATCACTCTCGTCATTTCGCAGCCAATATTGTGAAACAACGCTTGCGCGTTGCGGTTTGTTTACCTGTTCTTCATTGTAGAATCCCACTTCTTTGCTATATTTCTGGGTATTTCTGCTTTGCGGTAATGGCGGTTTTGGCACCTGATTCTGTGGATTAACAGTCTTCTGCTGTTGCTGCAGTTGGCCACTCACCTCACACTGCACCTGTGGATTCAATGATGGATTTTCATTATTAGTACTTGGTGGATATTTACACTCGGATTTCCAATGCCCTAACCTACCGCAATTGTGGCATGGAAACTTCTTTTTGGCTTCTACTATATTACCTTTCCCCTTTCCTGGGCCAAATCTCGGTTTGATTCCTGGGTTATTGGCTTGTTCGACTAACTGAGCTTCCTGTCTTTATGCAACCTTCACTTGTACCCACATTGCCTTTTCCTTTAGTTTTCGCTGCTTTGCCTCTGGCGTGTGTCAGAATTTCGTCAATTTTCTTGCTTTGCCAATCAACTGTGTGCTGCTTTATCATTTTACTAATTTCGAGACGTAAACCATACACAAATCTGTACACAAAATGACTCAGATCCTTTTCACCAAGATTCTCATCTCCACTAAACTGCTTGAAGGCTAGTATTAGTCTTTCATAGCAAGCATGAACTGATTCTTTCACTTCCTGATGTGTTCGATCTATTTTTACCCAATTTGTTTCTTTGGGAGGCACTTTGTTTTTCAAAAATACCATAACTTCTTCATATTTCCTCATTACCTCGGGGTCTGGTGCTCCTGTTTTGGGATCTCTCGGGTATTCTTTAGCTGGCCAACCTATGACTATTTTGCATTCTGCCCATAAGTCTGCTGGCACTATTATATCGAATAGGCTATTTAGATCAATCCACAGTACCTTTGACAGCTTAACAAATCTGTCCACCTGTCTGTACCACTCGACGGGCTTTTCTCGCAATCGAGGGAAGTCATTTGTAAATGACAAAATGTCCTGTGTTGTCCATGGGACATGCACATATCCCCCTCCTGGAATCTCTCCCACGGGAAACTCTGTCACTACCTTCTCTTTTTCTCTCACAGGAAATGCTGGGAAAGTTCTGTCTGAGGTATCATCTCGCTTTCTATACCACCTACTTTTCCAATTGTCCACATCTCCCCATTTTCTTAACAATGTGATTATGTCCTTAATCTGACCTATTCGTCCTGTAGTGTTCAGGTTTTCAATATCTTTTTCCGTGAAATCCACTTGTAAAGCTTTCACCTTGTCCATGTCAATTCCCATTTCACTTGCTATTTCTTCTAACCTGTCATGTAAATTATTTGCTCTCCAAGTGACACTCTTGCATAAGAACAACATCTCCTCATCCTGGTAATTTTTCAGCTTTTCTGTGGGGATTGTCCCTACTATTAATTCTTCTAACACCATGCGTAATTTCGCCACATCAATTGTTTGGGATTCTTTTTCTTTTCCTTGCAAGCCCTTCAGCCATTCGCTCAATTCGTCTGTAGTTATACCTACTGATTTTTCTACATTCCCTTGTTCTGTCCCTCTTTGTGGTTCTAATATTGGTCCTCCTATTATTCTGTTTCTTTCTACAGAATCAGGACTATAAAACGGGTTATTTGATACATTTAGTTCACCTTCACTCATTGTGTGTTTCCAAGGATTCTCCCTTGGTCTCATTAGGGGTTGTTCCACTTGTCTAGTGCTTACATACGGAACTGTTAGACCATGCTCACTTTCTCTCTTCTTTTCAAAAATGGGCATAACTGGACCTATGGTTACAGGGACTGTAACTGCTTCTAGATTTTTGGTCAATTCTCTTATTTTCTCTGTTAGTTCTAACGTGGTTTTTGCTAATTCCCTGGAATTTTCACTTCCAGCCTTATTTTCCATCTCTCTTTCCCTAAGAGAATTTCTTCTCTTCACCTCTGGAGTCATAACCTCTATTTTGATGATTCGCAGAGTTTCCTTCACTGGAGTACCTGAGGTTAATATCTCTGATTCCTGTCTGTACGGCGGTGGGTTTTGGTAAAACATATCATCTAGGACATCATCCTCTGATTCATTTGCTCCATACCTTTTAGGTTCTACATTATGTCTTTTCTCTATACATTTCCTTCCTTCATTTTCTCCTGCAGCTCTTACGGGAAACAGTCCCTCAGTTATACTTGCGTCTCGCCACCTTCTCATTCGATCACAATGAGTTTCACGATCATTTGGCCGTCCAAACATATATCTATATCTACTGCCATTTCTCTGTTTTTCTCGCTCTCGGTCTTCCCACTCAGTCAAGGCCTCAAACTGTGTCGGTCTAGGCCGTGGATCTAAGCTCATCATTCTTTCCCTCAAGTTCCTTAAAATTGCCAAATTAAACGAACCATTTTCTGGGAACGCTAAAACTCCGTCTTCCCTTGTGTACTTTGCCCAAAAGTCTAACCAAATGCAAGTATGGTATCCATATTTCGCAACCATGAAGGATGCAGGTGTTTTCGTCGGAGGAAGTAACTGTCCTTCCCTAGTCACAATCTCTTTGTCTTTCACAAACCATCCTTTTATTTTACTAAACAAGGATTTTTTCTTCTTCTCGGCTGAGTGATAATACATTTTCCTTTCTCCCGTGAACCCCTAGTCTTTTCTTCAACTGTACGATCTTTAGTCCAATAGCAGCGCGACTCTCACTAACGCACCAATCCTGGCGCGTCTACGTCACTGTCACAATGCTCAAATCCCAGCGCGACTCACACTAACGCACCAATCCTGGAACGTCTACGTCACCCTGTACTTCTCCAATTCTAGCGCGGCTTTACACTAACGTACCAATCCAGGGCATTTTACTCTTCTGACTAGCTGTCCAATCCCAGCGCGGTCTTTCTGACGTCAGCAGTCGCTGCGGCAGCTCCTGCTCCTGCCTCCTGTCTCCAGTCTACCCCTCCTTTACAAGACTACTCGGTAGACTTTGTTTCAATTTTACAATACCGTTAGTTACAACATATAAACATCTCCATTGTCTGCTTCGCTAACCACAGAATAGCAATAGACCTTTCTCACGAGAATCCTGTTTTTCCCGAGAGCAGCGCTTACCTCTGCCCTACTACAGAATCGTTACTTCCGTTGATAAAGTAGCACATCCCTCTACTTCACCCTTCTATCAAGCATCAATTACCTGTTTCTCCAGAATTAAGACACATAGTTGGAAACGTAATGCTCCTGAGAAATAAAACTAGTTTCACAATTAACCCGAATGCCTTTTCATTCACGCACTTTCACACAAGAAAAAGTAGTACATTCACACAGAATCCTGTCTTTTCCGAGAACAGCGAACAGTCTGTCCTACTACAGAATTATGACATATGTTAACAAAGCAGCGCTTACCTCTACTTTGTCCTTCTAACAAGCTCAGAGAACACCTGCTACCTTTTAAGTGATAAGCGTTATCGGTATGCCAATTGGTTTCCTGGTACTTAAAGAACAAGGGCCCGATTCACAGAACAAACTTAAGACTAAATCCTAAACTTAGTACCATTCTGGTATTCACAGAATGCACCTAGTACTTCTGGTATTCACAGAATGAACTTACTACTTTTGCTATTCACAGAATGAACTTAGTACTTTTGCTATTCACAGAATGGATTTACGACTCCTAAACTTACGTCCGCACTCGGGCCGGAAATTCCGGCCCGGAGGCGGAGCTTCCGGCCCGGAGGCGGGGCTTCCGGCCCGGAGGCGGAGCTTCCGGCCCGGAGGTGGGGATTCCGGCCGATTTAGCTATGGCCGAAATCTCCACCTCCGGGCCGGAAGCTCCGCCTTCGGGCCGGAAGCTCCGCCTCCGGGCCGAAAGCTCCGCCTCCGGGCCGGAAGCCCCGCCTCCGGGCCGGAAGCTCCGCCTCCGGGCCGGAATTTCCGGCCCGAGTGCGGACGTAAGTTTAGGAGTCGTAGAACCATTCTGTGAATAGCAAAAGTACTAAGTTCATTCTGTGAATAGCAAAAGTAGTAAGTTCATTCTGTGAATACCAGAAGTACTAGGTGCATTCTGTGAATACCAGAATGGTACTAAGTTTAGGATTTAGTCTTAAGTTTGTTCTGTGAATCGGGCCCCAAAATTTCACAGATACCCTTCGCTATCATACACACTCTTTTCACACAGAAATGTCTCTAACGGCAACATACGACGATGTCACCAAATCGAACCCAAACAATGTGACGCGCAACTTCAATTGTTACACGCTTTTCCCTGTGTACCTACAGGGCCAACAATTCCGTCTTTCCCGAGAGCAGCGTTTTCTTTTCTCTGCCCTACTACGGAACTGTTACCGACTTCCTACATCCCAGAAGCCGTACAAACTACATAAAACTCAATACGACTTCAACATAAATTGTTAGTACATATATCAATGCCAATCAATAATCGATAAGCTATATACAGGCCAAAAATCATTAAACCAAAACAATAAAAACCATCTCTAGCTACCAGAAAAACTGGTGCAGTTCGGGTTCTTCAATTTCCCCCTATTACCACGGACAGAGTGATTTCGCAGTCACACACACACATACACATCATACGCTGGTGGGGCCCATAACACCAACATTCATTCTATCAATCTATCCGCACCTACTCAGAAGGGAAACATTGGTTCCGAACCACACTGCTTCCTTGATGGGAACTTTATCACTTTCCCTCTGTATCAAACCCTCACTTCTCTTCCCATCAAGAAATAAGTCAATGAATCATTTAGTTGGGATTAGCTTAATGACTCCTTAATTCTCTAACATTATTCAATAATACATTTCAATAAAAGAACAACCCAACACATGAATTCAATTAATATTTCTTTATCTAAATCAAATGCAGGTTAAATCCTAGTTAATAAATTTCATCTTTTGTCATAGTTACCTATTCTTGCTATTTGTCGTTTTCTAAGTCAGAATCTGGTCCTCAGTCAAATCGTTAAAGTTCTTATTCTATCATGCAAAGTCACCGTCCTCTCCGTCAGCATAACATCAGGATACTGGAAATGACGTTCAAGAAGTGGCGCTAATACCTCTCTAGTCTACCATTATTTATTCTAAATTTTACATTGCAAATGTTGCAATTGACATTTTCAGAGATTCTCATTGGTTAATTGAAATTCAATCTAATGCATCAGGAAACATTCGATGTCGTTCCCACATATTAAAAGTTCCAAAACGAATGTATGGGAATATTAGCAATCCATAGTTCAGGTTGCAACAATTTCTGTTGAAGGGTTGGCCTTTCGCCCAGAGCAGCCTTGATGGGCACAGTGATGACAGTTCACCAGCAGGTCGCAGCTGCTGAAGTTTGCGCAGGCGCATCTCTCCTTTCCCTTCATTGATATTACTTCGTAAATGTCTGATTCAGTCGGCGACCATTTTATAGCAGGCCCAAATGGTCAACTTAAGCAAAGAAACACAAAAACGTAATTAATACATTGAAATGGTTAAACAGTGTTATTTCCCTTGCTAATACCCATATGTGTGTGCATTTATCTAGCCATATGCAATGTTCCAAGCCATTAATACTTGTTTATTTAAGCATAATTCACGATAACATCACATAAGCAACGTTTATCCTATTAATATGCATACAAACTTAGTTTACATATTATTTTAGCCATGCAAAGCAATCCCACGTGTATTCTCTCAGTTAATAAGGTTGATTAGTTTCCATACAACAAACTGTTAATTATTATGATTAATTATTAATCGTTTTAATACAAACATACATAAATGGATTGGGTACATAAAAGGAAAACATTTTACCCGCTCCATCAGATGTACCAGAGCAAGTAGGTATATTTATAATCTTTGTTAATCCTTTTATTGAATCCAGTGTATTTTATAATCAAGACTCTTTCCTTTTCAGCCATTCAAAGTCGTAGAACAAACAAGGAACAAGAAATTTATAACACAGTCGCCAACACGTGTTTTGCCCCCAAAGTTGGCTTTTCAGTTTGGGGCTTCATCAGGGCTGTTACATCAATTGTGATTCACATGGTTAGCATGCATGTGTAATATATGTTTACCACACTGCCAGGAAACATTTTTACACAAATCTGCAAATTTCTGCCATCATAGGAAGATTTTAGACACAGAAAGAAATAATTCAAAATAAAGGAAAGATCAAAGAATGAAACAGGTCAGTAAAAAAGAAAAAAGAAAGGAATAAACGTGTGTCATAATAGAGAGTTCCATCCATAAAGGCGAGGAAAGGAAACAGATAACAATAATACAATATGTATATGTCAATTGGGTTGAACCGTCATGATCAAGTCAATTTAAAAGCCACATACAAAAGGAATAATTCATAAATTGAGTATACACATACGGTTATGATGTGGTATAGTTGAGACCATCTTCTTGAGGCTACTTTTTACCCCAAAGCCAGTGGCGACAGCCTGTTACTGCATTTGCAGTTACATTTAGTCATTCATCTTCTTCAGTTAATTTTTCCATTTTTTCACCGTGTTTTTCCACTTCTGATTTTACTGAACATACAGTATCCCATGCAAGGAAATGCAATTTCCAATTTTTCCTATGTTCTAGTGGGCCATCCGAACCTCTTCGAAGAACACGAATAAAGCGACGTTCGTCGAAAGCAGTTTATTAAAACCCAATGCATTTCGGGCCCCTCGGGGCCCTTCGTCAGGGGTAACTGTAAATGAACAATAAGACATATATTCAAAACCTAAAAGCACACTATTACAAATATACCATAACAATACACGCTGTTAATCCAGTTACATTAACACGATTCATTTCTCCATGTGTTTTAAAAAACGTTTAGTAACTGTCAATTAATGTCCCACATTCTTCCTATAGCCTTTTCTTTTCAGCTCTATTACCTTCTATCAATAGTTCCCATCCTTTTCTTTACAAAGCCTTCCTTTTATCAAAATTCCTCCTCCCGGCTTATACTTCCTTACTACATGAACCCTCACTCCTATCGTTCCCATGTCTTCCTCACCGTTTCCATTGTTCACACTTCTCACTTCTTTCCTCCCCCTTCCTCCTTTAAACCAAGTGTTGCCCAAGTTTCTCTCCACCTTCCGTTGTTCTCACCCCTTCCCATTACACCCACGTTCCCTTTCACGTACCTGCTGAAACATAAGCATCCTCTTTTCCCGTTTACCAGAGGAATTACCATCTCTGATTATCTCCAGCCTCTTTAAACAAACCGCGCTCTTTCTAATCCCTCCTCCTTCTCTCATATGATTATTTTCACCTGAATCAACAAACCTCTCTGGGACACTACAACTCCCACAATGCGTGCTAAACGTTAGGTTAAACATTTGAACATTTACAATGCGTGCACTACCGATTAATGTAACTCGTTTAAAAATGCCGATATGTCCAATGTTTTAGCTTGTCATTCCATCATACATCTGACTCTTATTCCAAAATAAAGTTGCTTGACAAACAAAGACGTTCCGCCTTGCATGGAAAAACAACGCCATTTACGCGACAGTCCATTGTTGAAACTCTATTTGATTCACGTGGGTGCCAACCCGATAGGGCAAAAATATCTACATCATCAATTATGGGGGGATGCACTCCGTATTTCTTGTATTTTTAACTCACTTTTAAACCACACAATTCATCTTAAGGCGTGCTCACTGGTGACGTGCCAAGCCCAAACAACACGTTTTAAACTAAACACCATCTTCTTGAGGCTACTTTTTACCCCAAAGCCAGTGGCGACAGCCTGTTACTGCATTTGCAGATACATTTAGTCATTCATCTTCTTCAGTTAATTTTTCCATTTTTTCACCGTGTTTTTCCACTTCTGATTTTACTGAACATACAGTATCCCATGCAAGGAAATGCAATTTCCAATTTTTCTTATGTTCTAATAGAGCTGAAAAGAAAAGGCTATAGGAAGAATGTGGGACATTAATTGACAGTTACTAAACGTTTTTAAAACACATGGAGAAATGAATCGTGTTAATGTAACTGGATTAACAGCGTGTATTGTTATGGTATATTTGTAATAGTGTGCTTTTAGGTTTTGAATATATGTCTTATTGTTCATTTACAGTTACCCCTGACGAAGGGCCCCGAGGGGCCCGAAATGCATTGGGTTTTAATAAACTGCTTTCGACGAACGTCGCTTTATTCGTGTTCTTTGAAGAGGTTCGGATGGCCCACTAGAACATAAGAAAAATTAGAAATTGCATTTCCTTGCATGGGATACTGTATGTTCAGTAAAATCAGAAGTGGAAAAACACGGTGAAAAAATGGAAAAATTAACTGAAGAAGATGAATGACTAAATGTATCTGCAAATGCAGTAACAGGCTGTCGTCACTGGCTTTGGGGTAAAAAGTAGCCTCAAGAAGATGGTGTTTAGTTTAAAACGTGTTGTTTGGGCTTGGCACGTCACCAGTGAGCACGCCTTAAGATGAATTGTGTGGTTTAAAAGTGAGTTAAAAATACAAGAAATACGGAGTGCAACCCCCCATAATTGATGAAGTGGTATAGTTGAGAGCCATAGATATAAGTCCATACATAAATGTGAAAAACATTATGAAAATGCCAAAACATTAGCACATGTCATACTATATAGATTCCATATGTTTTAGTGATAATATAAGTAAATATGTGAGTAAAGTATAGCTCCTTCATAGTGTGGAGAAAAACATTCTGTCCGGTAGGTGAGTAATGTTTAGATTAGTCAAAATTTCAGCAGGTGCAAATGGAAACAATACACAGGAGTGATACCTTGGGAAGCGGCCCTTTAGACAGTAGATTGCCCGTGAGAGAGTCTAAAAGCCGGCGTAGTTGGAAGGTATATGGGCACCATTGTGAAACAAATTTTACCAAGCCACACATGCAGGGTGGAGTATTTTGGCCATGTGGTTTAGTGTACAAACTTGTAGCCCAGAAATTGGATTGGGATGCTTACCGTAGGTTAATCATAAATTGTGGTTTCTGTAGCTGACATCTATTGTCACAAATGTGGCACATTTAGTCCATAACTTACGATGTTCAATAAGTGTCCCAGATGGAGACGGTCTTTTCATATTCGAAAGGTTGAGATAATCTGAAGGGAGACATTTTTGCTTGTCAGTGGATGCAAGGGAGAGAATATTTTTGTAAATCTAGATTGTATCTATGTTAAGCTGGGGGCCCGTGTGCAATGCGGGATCACGAGTATCATGGGCTTTCGCGAAGGATCTTACCTGTTGGCTATTCTGGCTACACTGTCACCTGCAAAGTAGCCCACCTCCTAAAGTCACAAACTTATAAAGATTTCAAGCTGTCAAGGGCATGGAGCTTAATTTTAAGGTCGTTTTTAAAGTTACTGACAGATCTGTGACTAGATTCTCAAGACTCAGAACTGAAATGTAATAATGGTATAACTCGAATTCTTGACTATGTCATTTTCAGCCGCGGTCCGTGCAGGTAACAGCGGTAGGCGGTGGGGCTGGGTGGGGGCACTTTCGAGGGACTATGTCGAGGGAAAATTAATTATTTATTTAATTTTCCCTCGGCATAGTCCCTCAAAATCCCCCCCACCGCTGTTACCTGCGCAGACCGCGGCTGGTCATTTGGTGACATTTTGTTCCTATTCTGAAGGCCAATCTGTGCTTTTTGACTGCCTCACACTCCTCTTCCTGAACAGGCTTACTTAGTGACCCTGCTCAATATTTTGGGAAATAGAAATTTGAAGAATACATCAAAAGTAACACGTCAAAATATTTTCATGATCCAGGGTGCCAAATGAGAGCACTGCATGGACTCCATCCATTTCGATCAGTCACATCTTCTACCAGAGGCCCCCAAAAACTCTTGTTGAACTACAGTCAAGGCCCATTCACACCCAGACCACTGTACTCTTTTTTCAAATGCCTTCTCCATTTGCACGGTTTGTCATAACCCACGGACACTGGGACTTTATTGGACACAGCTGTCTACCAACTACTGCCTGAGGGAACATTTGTTGTTTATTGGGCCATCCTTCTCCTATATTCCATCTATGTCCCTGATTGGCTTTACCAGCACTGAATCTTGACCCCAAAATGAAGTTTGGTGGAGTAGGGCCATTCAATAATTTAGCAGAGCTCCTGCCCCACCAAGCCTGTGGGTCAACCACCTCAGACTGGCTTAACTGGCTATCACTCATGAACGTGTGGTTCAACAGCCGTTGGCCAATATGATGGTCATCCTTGCAGATGAGGGACGGTCATGATAAGGTCACTTAACTCAATAGGTGTCACAACCATTATTTGCTTTACAAAAAATACATTTCTGCTTTGGGAGTTTAAAAAAAAAAAAAAAGAAAGAAATGCAGAGTGGGGCAAAAACAACTTGAATTCCACTAAGTATTTCACCGATCCTACAGCGGAGCAATCATGGCTTGCCTGTCTAAATCCGACAGGCTTTCCTCTAGCAGGGGAGCTGAGGCAATGGTCTGTGCTTACTTGGCAGGCATGTGGGCCACCAGTCAAAGTGTAAATGACCCTTTTCTTGAGCATATTTCTTTTCCCATAAGTTAAATTAGTTTCTCGGATACTTTTTTGTTTAAATAGAGGTCCGGGCCATTTAAAACCATTTTGTTGGTGTTGTGATATTCTTGTTCCATTTTGAATCTTCAATATCTTAGTAATTTCTGAAAAAAAATACATAATGTTATTTTTAGGCCTGGGCGAAGCAGTACGCTACGCTCGCGTAGTTTGCGAAGTTCGCGCTACTTCGCACTACGCGAACTGCACGTAGCACAGTGCGAACACGCGTAGCGTAGTGTTGCGTAGTGCTGCGGTCATTTTTTGATTGCTCGCGGTCCTCAACGCCAAGTTGGCGACCGCGAGCAAGCAAAATGACATCCCGGCGAGACTTTTTCCTTGTTCGCGATCGCGAGCATGGAAAATAAACCTCGCGGCGAGATTCCCAAGTCGAGGAGGTCAGGTTTCTCATTGCGAGGGGTCGCGTATGCTCGCGACCGCTCGTGATGAGAAACTACCAGTTCGCTTAGAGAAAGCTGCCGCTCGAGTAAAAATCTACTTGAGTAGCAGAAAACTACAGCTCGCACTGTGCAAGATGCCATTTTCAATGATTGCACAGTGCCGGTTGCTTGTCCGCACTGTGCAATCATTGAAAACAACATCTTGCACAGTGCGAACATGTTACTACGCAGTTCGCGAAGTGCTACGCGTAGCTCGCGTAGTGCGAACTTCACTTTGCGTAGCTCCGCGAAGTGCTACTTCGCGAACTACGCCCACCCTTAGTTATTTTACATTTTGCTATTTTTGGTATACCCTTTGTCACGGAATTATGTTCAATGTATTTTAACTGCTTTAACCTGTGGGTGCTGTTTCTTGCACACCCTGTTGCAAAGTTAGATAAAAGAAATTGTAATTAAAGATACCTAAGAGAGCCTTTGGCTCACCTTTGAAATAAATATCTGAGCTGCAGGCATTTGGGACCCAAAGTTGTAGATAGAGCCAACAAGCTTTTTCCTTGTCTTCCACCTCTAAATGTACAGTAACCTTCTCTCTCACACATAAAATGAAAACATTAAGCAACTGCTGACAGTGCCACCTTTATTTTATATTGAATTGCTATTCTGAAGGTCCCTTCCTAAAATAAATGTAAGAGACTTGATGATGAAACTTGTAAGCAAATAGGGAGGGCATGGATTTAAGCACATTCTCCTGAGCAAAAGTCATGCAGGAGTTGCTGAAAAGCGAAATAACTCTTTGTTGCAATGCACACAAATCTTGTTAATTGTGAAACTGTTCTCTTAAGACCAAACACTCCACGGGCCAGATGCATTAAGAAACCATTTTGCGATTTCCTAATTGCAAATCCTTGCGATTCGCAATTAAGAAATCGCAAAACGGCATTCATGAAAGGGTGTTGAACACTTTTTTCGATTCCTAGGGGATCGCAAATGACCTACCTCATGAATATTAATGAAGTGGGTTGCAATTTGCGACCTGCTAGGAATCAAAAAAATCACAGGGATGGTGGCCTAATGGGGTCAGCAGACCACCATGTCTGTGATTGCTTTTTGATATGCAGCCTGTTTTCCTTAAAGGAAAACAGGATGCGTTTCAAAAACAAAAATGAAACGTTTTCTTTAATTTTTTAAGAGTAGGCAGTGGTCCGTGGGACCACTGCCTGCTCTTAAAAAACGCCGTAACAAACATTCACAAAGGGGAAAGGGTCCCCTGGGGACCCCTTCCCATTTGCAAATGGGTTACCACCTACTTAAAGTCGGTGGTAAAATGCAAAACATTCCTATATACTGATGCGATTCGGTATTAGGAAGGGTCCCCCTAAACACGCCCCTTCCTAATAGCTAATCGCAAACCCATTTTGCAATTCGGTAACAGGTTACCGAATCGCATATTTAGTGGCTACATGCACACTAGACCCTCGGAAGGATATCCTTCCAGTAAAAATCTAAAACCTATGAAAGACATCACACAAACACCTTTGCAATTTGGTGCAACAGTGTGCGCGTGGGGCTAGACAGGCTTAAATAGAACCAGCACTAAGGAAGGGAGCAGCAGTGCCACGTCTTAGTGGATGTGGTACTGCCATGCTCTCTCTCCTCCTATCACAACACAACAACTTTGGTTGCTGTGCTGCACCAGAAAATGGTAAATCTCCACCATGGTTTGCACCAGGATTTATGTTGTATGGACAAACATCAGCACTAAGCATAATTAGGATCAGATTTACAAAGGGTTTTTTGATGCAGCCCGATGCTAAGTCTAATTTTGGTATTTTTCTTCGCCACGTAAAGACCAATTTACTTGGCTTTACGTAACTTTGTTAAAGAAAAGGTAACGCAGCCCTGCCTTGTGTAGGTGGAGTTTGGGCATTCTTGTGCATTCACCCATGCATTTTAATGTAAATCCACATTTACAAAGCCTTGTAGACATGGGTAGACATGAGTTTACACCAAAATGGTGTGCCTACCCGAGCCTGGCATAACGAGGAGAAATATCTTTATTTCTCCTTGCTACTTCTTCTTTGCATGCATGCTGCATCCAAATAGGAATACGAGATAGTTTTTGTGCAGGAAGTTCTCCGTTCTTGCACTATACTAGCCACAACACTGGCAACCGTTCATCGTGGCACAATGGTGCCTGTGTTGGTGCTAGGCAGCCCAAAGAGCGCCAATGCTACGAGAGTGCAGAACTGCGTCATCTCTCTGTAAATATGGCATAGTTCAGCTCTCTTCCTTTCACGTAACGCGGGGCAGCAACTTCCCTTGCTGCCCCGGGGTGCATGAAATTTTAGTAAATATGCCTCTCGGTGTCTATGTTTTAATCCCAATGTGGTGTCAACAAGAGACTACCCCAGAATCAGGATTTGCGCAATGAGAGGAATGAGGGCCTAAGTAAGATCAAAGAAGTGGTAAAAAAGCGCTAAAGTTTAAAAAAAATGTAATGTAAAAGGGAAAAAAAGCGCTTGAAATGCTGTTTCAACAGCCTGCTTTGCAGCACAGCTGTCTTGCAAGCACTCAGGTTAGGGAAAGAATGGCACAGGTACTTACCTAGGGGCATATCACTAAGGACCGACGATCATTATCGCTAAGCGCACTTAGCGCTAGGATAATTATCGCCAGGTAACGTGGAATTTTATCGCTGAGATAGCGTGCTATTAGCAACGCTTATCTCAAAAGCGATAACATTCCAAGCGCTAACTGCCAAATGTGAGATTATCGCTGGAAATCCAGCGATAATCTCACAAAGTTTGGCGATAGCTTGATGATAGGGCAAGGCATACTTAGCCATGATCTCCACCTTACATAGGATATCATGGCTAAGTCAGTCTTGAAGCAGGCGTAAGGAAAGTAGCGATAACAGAGGTTATCTCTACTTTGCTTGTCGCTTGTCGCTCTGCAGGTTAGCGTGCCCATTGATAATTGGAGAAATGTCGCTTAGTGACATTTCTCCAGTTATGTCAGGGCAGGAACGCCCACTTTGCATCTCATTAGAGATGCAAAGCTGGGCGTTCAGTAAACAGGCCCTAATGCAAGGATTGCAAGGAAGCGTGACCTTGCTGCTTAGGCGGTAAAATTATCGCCGATTTTCGTCCGAAAACGGACGCAAAAGCGGCGATAATTTTATATCGCCTCCTTGATGATATGCCCCTTAGTGCCTCAATCCGACTGACAGGAACCATCTGCAGGAGAAGCGCTACGTCACTGCGCTCTGCAGCTGTAAAACATGATATTCCGAACACTGCAGATGACTGTGGGAGCTGCTTCCGAGCAGGCGACGCCGTTGATTGAAAGGGTGAAATTTGTGATTTTCAGCCCCAGTGAACTAAGCCCATGTTGCTGTGCTGACTCAGAAGTCGCCTAAGATTGTGAGTGTGACAGGTGTGGGTCTCAAAATGCAATCAAGGATGAAAATAACATAGAGACGAGTTGCAGTCCAAATATACTGAAGCTAAGTGACATCTTTAGTGCATGAATCACCATTTGAAGGCAAACAGATTCGGGCAGCTTCAAAATGCAGAAATCCAGGGCAGCTTCATCATGATGTGCTTGTTATTTTCTTTTCACTGAAGGTTACATTAATTCTTCTGTGTTAAGCATGTCCATTGGGATGAACCCAGTAGCCGTCTAGCTGAAAATCGCAGCTGGCCTGAGGTTAAAATGAGTTGAGCGTGTTCCTAAGCGTGGCTTTGAATTGCAGAACTGAAGGACCAATTTGCTTGACATAACCAAGAAGAGAAAGGATGACGTATTGTGAGAAAAGTGTAGTCTGCCAGCTGCCTCTGCACAAGTCATCCTCCTTTAAACACCACTTACCAAATATATATCCCCCCTCACCTGCTGGGAATAGGCATAAGTGTGCTACCTTGTATTTGTTATTTGTAACATACAACAAACCCACTAACACACGTCACGCATGCAGGCTGACACACACACGCACTCACGCAACCACAGACGCACCCCTTCCTACCTTTTGCAGTGCAGTCACTTCAATAGGAATTTAAAACAGGGGTCTTCAACCTTTTCTGTAATAAGAGCTACTCATTTTCAATGAAAATTATACCAAGCTACTAATATTATGAGAGTGCTATTAGTGGCCAAGCCATGCAATATTGCCAGCAGTGATCACCTCAGTGCATCAGGAAGGGTTGCCAGCAGTAATGTGAAGAAGGCTTTAATAATTTGAAATGCCAACTCTACATGGTTAAAATCTGTTATCTGTGATGCCCCTAGCAGAGAGGTTATAATTTTACTGCTACGTTTCCACATGCCCTCATGATTTACCACTCAAATATCACCTTCAAGATATTTTCGAAATGTATTCATTTTTCTCTCAACGTCAGCTTATGAGTTCTGAAAATGAACACATTGTCATCCCGAATACACACTTTTCAGTTTTGTGATGCATATGTTAGATTCATCCAAGCAAAAGCTTTTTATTTATTAGGCTGGGGTGCACACAGGCAAGCTGGAGAGCTACTCGTTGGAGAAGCATGATTTAGAATGAACGTTTCCTTGTTAAATAAAGAAACGAAAGCGCAGGCACCAAAATGGTGTTATTACCTAATCAATAGCATCAAGATCAGATTATTTCTTTTTTTAATTATATGTATTTCTGTTGAGAAGCATTCACCACAAGGGTAGAGGAACATTTTTCAGAAAACATTAGAGAGTCAGCACACCAGAGCAAAGTATCAGCCAGCAGGTCCGTGTAGAGAGAGGAAAACTACTGGAACAGAAATGAGGCTAAGTAGAACTAATAGTGGAAGTAGGTTTTGAGAAAAAGGGCTCTTCAGAGCCTTTTAGAAGATACATTAGAAGCCGTTTTAAAGTCCTCTGGAATAACATTTCAAGGGATTGGGGCAAAACATGAAAAGGATTGCTTTGCGGCTTTTTTGTAGGACACTAAGGTGGTCAGTTAGAAACTGGCAGAGCATGTGAACCACCATTAATTGGAGGTTCATACGTCCCATGAACCTTGCAGTTCCACCATCCCATTTAGAGATGGAGGGGCCACAGGGTTTCCACTGATGAAGGCTAAGTTGCCTCTTATGGTGGAAGTCCTTGGCTTGACATCAGCGCCGTCTTAACTCATGAGCATCCTGGGCAGTTGCTCGGGGGCGCCCACAAGCACAGGGGCCCATTCTTATCTATGCACAGACCAGAATTTAACCAGCGGCAATCATCTATATTTTTATTCCTGTGAGTGGTTGTGTAGGCAGGGCCTAGTGGACTGCTTTGTCCGGGGCCCTATAATGTTGTAAAAACAGCCCTGCTTGACATCCTGTCTGCCACTGGGCTGTCAGGTCATCATATCTATCGCTCTCTTCCCCCAATTTATAGAGTGTGACTGTGACTAGATTTCCCTTCCTAGAAACGGTATGAGAAACATGGCAATTTTTGCCAGGAAAATCGAATAATTACCTTCACACACTTTAGGTGTTTGTTTTGAAAAAACAAAAATCTTTGACGATGTGACTAAAGACACATGGCATCTAGTGGGGGATCTGCTATGCCTTCAGAGCAACAGTCACACCAGTGTTTTTTTCTCAGTTTCAAGATGCACTTCAGTTAGACAGGCATCTCTTAAGATGGCTGTAATGCTTGACTTGGCTAGGGAAGGCCTGAGTCTCCCCTGACCTAACGAGGTGATGGGCAGCATTCCAAAGTCTAAATAAGTCTAAATAAGACCCATGTTATGTGCGAAAGGGAGAAAGGCAGCTTAGACTCTGAAAATGATAAGGACCTGCATTAGGGTTTGATGAACTAGTTTCTCTATTACAAATTAAATGTATATCCAGCCTGCCTTTTTACCATTGTAAGGTACTTGTAATAAAGCATACGAGATATCCATCTTGTTTGTGATGGAGTAATCCTTCCGAAAAACTCTAGAACAGGTTCTAAGAGTGGATAAACACAGTTTCACAGTGTGCAGTACCAGAAACTAAGTTCTATTGAAAGTAAGACAAGATTAGACTAACTTGCAAGAAGGGGCAGATGGGGAACCAAATTATCTCCACACGTTTCTCCTCTCTCCATGGAGTGAGCGAGGGAGAGGGAGGGCAAATATCACTTAGCTTAGTGTTGCAAAAGTCCTTGGATGAGCTCTGTATTGGGATCAGAGTATAACAAATGTTAACAACTTCCCAATTCACCTATTACATTCCACCTTCATCTTATGAAACTCTTGCTCATAATTGTTTATCATCTGTAGCTTTAGAAATGTTTCTTGTTCCATGAAATATTGAAGCAGACTTTCAGGTTGTTTTATACATAGCACTCTGATATCCTTGGATTGAGTATGCTTTATACGAATGCATAAATAAAATAAATAAACATAAGTCCAACTCTATGGACCAAATTACCACCTTACAGCAGAGCGGCGGTGCAAATCACTGTGCTACTGCTCCGCCGAAGGTCGCCGCCTGCCAGATTACTACTTTTCAGTTGTCTGGCAGGCGGGCGGCGTGGCTTTTCCCCCGGCAGTGCCCTTTAAAAGGTGCAGTTCCCTTTAAAAGGGCACCGCAATGGGAATGCCTCATAAGGTTACTGCACATCAAGGACTTGAAAGTCCATGCCGTGCAGGAAACTATGGTCACGCACATTAGGGGGGCACATGTTATGCCGCCCTGTGTGCATCCACATATGTCTGAGGCCCAGGGGGGCCCAGTAGACAAGCCTGGTTGAGAAGGAACTTGTAATATGCTTGGCTGGACCATGGCGGCCCCGCCAAGCATATTGCAGCATCTAACCGCTGCTCCTATGCCAGGGAACGGCGGAGCCAGCAGTCGTATTGCAGTCCCAATGCCTGAGTCGTAATTGGGTGGTCGGAACACTGGTGCGGCAGTAGCTGGATCTGCCACTGCCACGCCACCACAAGTCTGACAGTCTAAAGACTGCCAGACCTGTAATCTGGCAATATATGTCCAAGGCTGCTGGAGATCCTTTCAAGTGATGAAAAGTTCCCGGGGGTGTTAACTTATGTAAACAGTGATAGGAAACAGGAAATTCTACACATGTAGTATCATGGTGAAGAATGAACAGTGGACCATGCCACGATCTAGGCATGGAACTATTCAACTGACTTTCACACATTGGTACACCAGTCTACTGCCATTCATTTTAAATTATGTCACAGTATGGCCACAGATGTCCACGATATTGCACCTATTCAGTCATTTTTGCAGAGATTGAATGAGCCTTTGCGAACAACAAAGGAGTGTAAGGAGTACTTCCTTAACTATATTTCAATCACAGAGCATAAATACTAAACACCTCATATGTCAAGTAAAGGTCTCTGCTGCTGCTATTTCTAGGTATTAGGAGGAAAAGGAAACATCATCAGATTCCAGTGACATAGGCTTTGCATGTTGGTGATGTGGATCGTTTTCACAAGGTAATAACTGCACATTGTGGTTACCATGTGATAAAGGTGTGTGTAGAAAAATAAAGATTTTATTATTCATTAAACACCAGGGCACAATAAAGATGATGACTATGTAACCTGTATATAGAATAAGAGGCTGAATTGCAGGCTTAGCAAGATCAGATGCAAACTTATGAAAAGTTGGTCACAGGCAGCGGATTTACCTGGCGTAGAACGGCGGACTGTATACGGGACGCTAACGCTGTGTGTCTCCCCCGCCGCCATACTCCATCGCTGGCCGCAGTTGGGGGAGACTACAGCTCCTGTGATCCTTTGCTTCTGGCTTCCGGCTTCCTTCCTGGCAAGCAGTGCGCCCGGAGGCACTTCATAACCAGCGTCTGTGGCCGTCCGGGGCTGACCGCGGCTGGGCTGGGCTACATCTCGTTCCAGTAACATTTACAATGATTGCTTTCATCCATACCTGGCCCCATGTGTACTACTGTTAATACGGACAGTTGTTTGTTGTGTATTCGTTTACTATTTTAGTGACTCAGAAATTCTGGTAGATCCAGAGTAAGGCTATTCAGAGTGTGTAGTTTTATTATTATTTTCATTGTTCATTTAGTGAGTTAACCATGTCTACAGCCAATAAGGAGATTGTTCGTTCTAATATAGCCACCCTTGACAATTACCTTGTGAAAGTTGTCGATAAAATTAACAAAGAGCGTCGACTTTCCTTAGGTCGGGGATGTACTTTGGACCCTTTGCCTAGTACTCCCAACCTACCCATTTCAATGCCTATATTATCACGGGATGGTAGTGACAATCTAGAATGCCCTGAACAACCTATAATGATTTCCGTTTTAGAAACAGAGACTACCTTGACCACGCCAGAACCACCTCAAGTATCATTATCTTTATGCTCTCCGGTTCCGAGATTGCAGAGAGTGCTAAGATCAGGGAAGGGTGCTGCCAGGGCAACTATTTCAAAACGGGGGGCAACCATATTAAAAAAAGATTAGACCCCCCAGCTAAGTGTGTTGTGAGTGATCCAGTTATAGAAATTGAAAATACTCAAGTAAAATTAGATTCCAAGCAATTAGAGTTTTTGGTTAGTATAATTGATGCGAAGCTTGACAAGATTATTTTGCCTTTAATGAATAAACTTGATACTCTTTCAGAAGAAATTAAGAGGCTGGGCGGGCTTTTAAACTCCCACCCAGGGACCAAGCTTAATATAGAGGGCCCATTAACGGCTAAGGGATCAGAACCGATAACTCTTAACATTCCTAATGAGGATTCCTGCCCTAATATCGCAGCCATACCGAATCTAGCGGTGGGCCCAAAAATACCACCTACATCTATTGTGATGGATAAGCCAGGGAATATCGCTATTAAGCCTAAAAGTTATGGCTATCCTAGACCGAATTTACCCCCGGAATGTGCACCATATGTGGTGGTGTTAACAAATGTTCCTCCACTTCAGGACAATGGGTCCCGTAGTAATCCTGAAACCCATGAGTCCCTAAAGAATAAAACGGTGGCTTGGTTAAAACGAGAATGTGGATATCCAGTAGCATTGTCTCATCAAATTTTAACTACAACTAGAGCTAAATGGATAGAGAACTCTTCCAAAAGTATTGATGGCGATTGTGTGATCATCAATTTTAACGATCCACAATTAGCTACCACTACTTTGCTTAGAGCCACCTCTCGCCCTTTGAATGAACAGGGTATTTCACTCAGACCATTGGGGTTTTTCTATCAACATGTAATCGGTAAAACTTCTAATGTTTTTAAAAGGGGTAGTGGCAGCGCCTCTAATGTGTCCAATAGGTTTGAGGTGGTTACATCCAATCGGTTTCAATGTTTTAGCGATCTAGATTGTAACGACTGACTGGTTCCTGCTGTGGCGCCCTGCGAAGATGGGGTAGTACTCAGTGGGGCGGCGTTAGAAGGAAAGACTCCCGGGACGCCAGGAAATGTTAGTATCCCCCCCGACCTTTGTCCATCTATCCGTCCTGCAGATGATATTGAGGGGGTTAAAGGAGTATTTCATGAAACTGACAATCCCTGCTTGAGTCCAAGTACTTCTCCCCTGGTCGAAGGCATCGAATCATCTTCCGGTTCGTTTAGTAGCTTTTTTGTTAGTTGGAATATTGCTGGTCTAGCTTCGAAAGAAGCTAGCTTGGGGTGGTCTGAGTTTATTAATCTCTTTAATATCTGCTGTTTTCAAGAAACATGGTGTAAAAAAATTTCAGGTTATAATGGTTTTGTTTCTTACCAGTTACCTGCAACCGCATCCCTTTTTGGTAGAGCTAAGGGAGGGCTTTTGGTTTTAATTTCCATCAAAACCCCCATTATTGTCAAGAAACATGTTTTAGTGGGGGCCCACTCACAGATTGTATGGCTTTCAGAGAAGGATGGAAGAAATATTCTTTTAATTAATTTTTATAATAACATTTTTGATAGCACCAGGTATTTGGTGGTAGATGCACTGAGTAGTGCAATTGAAGATATTATTAATGGTTCCAAAGTTGTTTTTGAATTCATTTTTGCATGGGATTTTAATACTGTAGCTTGCCCCCTCTCTAGTCACAGTTTGTGCGGGATTACCATCCACTTTGGGGATGGGGATCTTCATTTTTCTCATAATAAATATATGGGGACTCTCTGAATTATCTCCTAGCGACCCTTGACATGGAAATATTGGATACCGGAAAGAATGATCAAGATGAGAGTATTCCGACATTTACAGGGAGGGGGGCAAATACTGTCATTGATTTTATTTGTATGTCTTCAAGCCTTGTCCCATGGAGTTTGGCACCTAAGGTCGTGGATATCGTGCTTAGTGATCATAATTGCATTGTTGTTGAGGCAGTTTTGTGGAACAAAAAATCTGTACCCATACCAGAGATCATAGATAACATTGAACCACATAGACCCAATGGTATTAGGTTTAAGATGGAAAGGTGACAAATCAGAAATGACGTCCGATTTTATTATTAATAGTTGCTTACCCGAAATCACCGAGATTCTTGTGCAGGATGACGTCACTGCCGATCTTGTCCAACATTTTGCCCGAATTAACTCTATTGTAGACCAAAAATTTACTAAATCATCTGAGGCTAAGTCTAAACAACAAAGGGGTTGGTTTGATCGTGCCTGTACCTGCGCTCTTAAAGAGCTCAAAGATGCTCTGGCATTCAAACCTAGAGATAGGGACCAGGTGTGTCAGTTCAGACTTAACTATAAGAACACAGTTAAGCGCAGGAAGATAGAATTACAACATGAGGCCTGGGATAAATTGTCACAGGCCGCTGAACTGAAAGATTGTTCACTATTCTGGGCCACGGTTAATTGCCCCTTTTTAAAAGACGAGAAGGTTCCGGAATTAACCTCAATGGTTAGTATGGATTCCTGGGTTTCCCATTTTTCCACAATTTTTGATTCAGGTAATGCATCGCTCAATCGAAATGATTGCTGGCCCATAGTGCCCCTGAATATTAATATCACGGAGGTTTTAGGTAGCATTGCCTCAAGTAAAGGTGGTAAGGCCCAGGGCCCTGATGGAGTGCCCACTGATGTTTACAAGGTAGTTCCGGAGATCTGGGGCCCCATACTGGTTATGGTTTTTAATGCTGCAGTCTGCCTAGGGGTGCCCCCAACTTGGGAGGAATCAATTATCATACCTATTCATAAGAAAGGTGACAGGGGGGATGTGAAGAACTACCGCCCCATCTCCCTGTTGGACTCCTCTGTAAAAATAATGAGCAGGGTACTCCTGGTTAGGCTGGAAGAATGGGTAGAAACCAATGGCATCCTGGCAAATTGCCAGTATGGGTTCAGAAAGGGCAGTGGGACGATCGAGCAATGCTTGAATCTCGAACTTTTAATTGGGAAATATACTCAGGCTAGAAAGGGCTCTATTTATCTCTGCTTTGCAGATTTAAGTAGCGCCTTTGATCTGGTGGATCATGCTATTCTCTGGATTAAGTTGATAGAAATGGGGGCCCCTGAGGGTATTATTTTCTTCTTGGCCCGTCTATATGAAAAACTTCGAACCTGTGTTAGGTATGGTTCTAATGGGGAGTGTACCACTAAATTCAGGATCGGGCGGGGCATAAGGCCGGGTTGTGTTCTTGCCCCCCTGCTTTTTACCCTTTTCATAAATGAAGTGGACTCTGTCCGACAGTCAGTAGTGGCTGACGCCCCTAGAGTCAATAACATCAATATCCCGGTTTTACTCTATGCGGACGATGCAGTTTTATTGTCTAGGACCCCGTTAGGTCTTCAACGTTTAATGGATAGGTTTTCACAGTTTATTACATCCAGAAAGCTAGTGATTAACAAAACCAAAACCTATACCATGGAATGCGGTCCCAGAAAGATTAAGTCTCATTCTTATTATATCGATCAACACAGGGTCAAATCAGTCGATAAGTTTAACTATCTTGGAATTATTTTCTCTAAGAATTGTAGTTGGGCTAATGAGCACACTAGTGTTAGAGCAATGATGGCCAGAAGTTCTAATGGGGTGTTCACCTTTGCAAATAAACTAGGTGACAAACGAATAAGTGATATGCTCAAGATCTTTCAGTCACGTTGCCTCTCTATCGCGCTCTATGGGGCGGGGATTTGGGGCTTCACCACGGCTGGGTGTTTACAGGTGGAGGAGAATGTCTTTTTGAAAAAATTGTTGTATCTACCTCAATCTGCCTCTAATGACTTAGTCCAAAGTGAACTTGGTATCCCATTTCTAAATGACTTGATTCTCCTCAGGCCATTATTGTTGTGGCGGTCAATTTGGCTGAAAGAAGAGACGTCTCTAAATAGAGCCATTATCAATGATTGCCTCACTGCTGACAATTATTTAAAGATACCATGGATTAGGTATATTGTCAACAGTTTCCAGGAGATCTGTGGTATTGATATCAAAACTGATAGATATGGGGCCGCAGTAATTTCCAAGTTAGAAATGAAGCATGTTTTTTTGCTGTGTAAAACTGAGAACAGGATTGGTAATTCTGGTACTCTATCTACCTGTGTGCAATATAATAATATGAATGAATTGAAGGGTTATCAGCCGTATCTCACCCTGGTGAACAGAGTCTCCCATAAGTTTGTTTTAACTAGATTTAGAATGGGGATGGTGCATAAATTGGTCACTTTCCCTTCTGTGAATAAGCAGCCTGTTGGCCCATGCCCCTGTGATAATTCGACAGCACAAAGCACGATGCACTTTCTTTTGATATACCCTTTGTATGGGAACTTACGTGTAGCTTTTTTAAAACCTATTTTTAAAAAATTTGGTGTTAGGACAGTCCACGATTCTTTTAAATTACTTTTTAATTTGCATCATCCTGATATCTGTTTTTTTACTGCAATATGTTTACTTAAAGCCATCAGTATCAGGAAAAGTATGAGTTTTTAAGTATTTTATCTTCCCCTCGTTTTGCTTTATATGTTTGTTTGCTAATTATTTGCCGACCACTGTGACGATCTGTAATGTTATCAATTTTTACTATGTATGTGCTGATATGGACATTGTTTTTTGCTCCGAATAAAGCCTTATGAAATGAAAAATGAAAAGTTGCTACAAATGCCAGCAATTATATTGTTGCAGGAGGCAATAACAATTGTGTGTAGAGCAGAATTGACCAATAAGTGTGCCAAAGTAGAAATCACAAATTAAACCACAGGGGAACCTGTAGACCCAGTTGAGACTGGGGTAATCTATAATATCTACAACAGTGTTTCAACAGGTATTAGCATAAAAACATTTCACTTAATTAATCAGAAAACTAAAGGAAGTACTAAATATATTGAGTTTATATAAATATCTCAAAGCACAAAGTAATGAAAAACAGCCTCATCATTGCTCAAAAATGGGTGCACGGAATATAATAAAGTGAACACTTAGTGCTGACTGATTTCTAGCGTAACCTGTGTGTAGCGCTTGCGCTTCTTTGAGCGTTTTAAACTTGGAACTTCTGGCCTTAGGCTCTTTGTAAATCTTCCTCGTTTTGTATTTAATTTAAAAATTGTTTGCATTACTCCCTGGTTTTACATATTAGGTCCCCTGCTCGCACCATGAATTGTATTACTCACCGCTGTTGGGCGGGCCCATCTCCCGGTCTCATTCTGGACGTTAGGTCGCCATCTTGGGAGTGCTACGTGACGAGCGTGTAGCTCGGACGCTCTAGCTGTCCGAGGTACGATAGACGCTTTAAAAGGGAGGTAAACTGTCCGCTCCCTATAGCTGACTGATTTCTAGCGTAACCAGTGTGTAGCGCTTGCGCTTCTTTGAGCGTTTTATGCTTGGAACTTCTGGCCTTAGGCTCTTTTTAAATCTTCCTCGTTTTGTATTTAATTTAAAAATTGTTTGCATTACTCCCTGGTTTTACATATTAGGTCCCCTGCTCGCACCATAAATTGTATTACTCACCGCTGTTGGGCGGGCCCATCTCCCGGTCTCATTCTGGACGTTAGGTCGCCATCTTGGGAGTGCTACGTGACGAGCGTGTAGCTCGGACGCTCTAGCTGTCCGAGGTACGATAGACGCTCTAAAAGGGAGTCATGCCTTCGCGCAGCGGACTCGCGCAGCGGGTTCGCCGGACTTCCACCGGAGTTACGCCTGAGTTCAGCCCGTCTGCGCCCGTCCGCGCTGAGGACGGGCTGATGGGCGGGCCGGTCGCAGAGATCTCCTATTACTCGCAATATACAGTGAGGAAATACTCATTAGGTGAGTTGCTAGCTCTTAGACCACTGCCCCTAGCGTGCCACTTCTGTCTCTCCCCTGAGGGCCTGAGACGGTCTTCCACATGCCGCTCGTGTGGGGTGGTGTTGTTTCCACCTAACATAGTTAGGAGGGGTCCTCCAACCTCCTTAGTCGTGCGAATCACTACTCAATCCAGAAAGGGTTTTTTGATTAACGCCAGGTCGCTTATCAAGAATAATATAGCGTTCCATGAATTTGTGACCGACAGGCAACCGGATTGGGTATTTGTCACGGAAACATGAGCGTCCGAGTCTTCCGAACATGACCTAATATTAGCGACTCCTGAGGGCTTTACGATTTATAGACAGGATAGAGTGGGACGTAGAGGGGGAGGGCTGGCAATTTTATGTAGAGCCCCTCTCTCCTGTACGACAAAAACTCTTTCTGAGCCCTCTGACTCCTTCGAGGCTATGTATTTTTGCATTTCGCTCTCTCCAACAGCTTCTTTTACTGGCATCCTTGTCTACAGACCTCCTGGTCCTAGAGCCACTTTTTGCTCCGACCGATTTCGAATTTTAGAGCCATACTTCGGTAAATCGCAGATTACTATTCTTGGGGATCTAAACTTCCATCTGGACGATCTGGGAGCAAGGGATACATCTCAGCTGATTGATTTGCTGGAAGCTTGTGAGTTTAGCCAGCTGGTGAAAAGCCCTACTCATCGAGCGGGCCATATACTAGACGGGGTTTTCACTAACGACTCTCAGCTGGCTCTCCTATTCCCTTGGCCTGGTCGGACCATCTGGCAGTACCCCTTGAATCTATAATCCTGGGTGAAGAGCCCCGCAGTTGTGCCTCCAGCAATAGAGGTTGGAAAAGAAGTTATAAAAATATTACCACTGAAGCCCTCGCTCCTTTTATAAGAGGCTCTGGGGCCCCACCTTTTCGAGATGTTGATGAGGCGGCTCAGGAGCTTGCCGACTCCATTACCAGAGCGGTTGACGTGCTTGCTCCCGCCTCTTTGCGATATGTGGCTCGGCGGAAACCCTCAGGGCCCTGGTTCACAGAGTCTTTAAGACTCCTAAGACAAATCTGTAGAGCCAAGGAGAGGAAATGGCGTAAGTCATGGGATCCTTCTGACAGAGATGACCATAAACGGATGTTACAAACCTATAAAGTTAGTGTGATTAAAGAGAAACTGGACTATTTTTCGAACCTGACGGTCTCCCTTTCCTCGTCCAAAGAACTGTTCAAAATAGTTGACTCTTTATGTTCTCTGCAGACTCCTGACCCAGTCGAGAACTCACAGGAGCTATGTAACAACATCTCCGACTTCTTTCATAAGAAAATTTCGGACATTCATCTGGACCTAGAATCTCAGAGGAATCTGTTAGACGGCTGTTCCTTCCTCGATATTAAGGCCCAACAATCCGGGAGGAAGGACCCAAATAAGTTCCTTACCCTTTTTCAGCCGCTCTCTCTTGAGGGTCTTAACGCCCTACTTGACAGGACTAAGTCTGCTTCTCCTGTTGACCCCTGTCCCCTAAAAGTTCTAAAGGAGTGCAGGGAGGTCCTTTTGCCCCCATTGCTGGAAGTAATGAATGAGGCCCTGGCCCAGGGTACTTTCCCCTCGGCCTGGAAAAAGGCCATAGTGAAGCCTCTCCTTAAAAAGCCTTCCCTCGATCCTGGAGTATTGAAGAACTTTAGACCAATATCCCTGCTACCTGCTCCGGCTAAGATGCTCGAAGCCCACCTTAACCTTCATTTATCCACCTTTCTTGACTCCTCTGAGTTCATTGATAGTTCTCAGCATGGTTTCAGGAAATTCCACAGCACTGAATCTGCTCTGACTATGGTGGTTAATAATATTCGCTGTAGGGTTGATTGTGGTCAGACGACCATTCTGGTCCTATTGGATCTCACTGCAGCGTTTGACACCCTGTCTCCCTCTATCTTAACTTCTCGGTTAAGGGAGGCAGGGGTGGCTGGGTCGGCTTTAGGTCTCCTTGACTCATTTTTACATCTTAGAGAGCAAAGAGTCATGCTCGGAGAGTTCCTCTCAAACGAAATAGTAAATTTTGTCAAAAAAATCTTTGCAATGTGGGGTGCCCCAAGGGTCTGCCCTAAGCCCAACTTTATTCAACATCTATGTTGCCCCCCTTGCTAGATTAGTAAGATCTCAGGGGATGGAGGTTGTGTCGTATGCCGATGACACGCAAATTATGGTGTCCCTAGCCCACTCTGTTAGTGCCTCGGCGTCTAGCTTTAGGTCATGTATGCAGATGGTGGCGGAGTGGATGGTTCTAAACTCCTTAAAATTTAATGCCGACAAGACGGAGGTCCTGGTCTTTGGTGGGGACCAGGACGTCTGGTCTAGTGATTGGTGGCCTACATCTTTGGGAACCTGTCCTTCCCCTTCCAAGTCGGCTCGGAATCTCGGTGTCATCTTTGATACTTCGTTGTCCATGAATCTCCAGGTCAACAGGACGGTATCCACTTGTTGGGGAGTCATCATGACCCTTAAAAAAATTCTTCATTATCTTTCGTTTCAGGCACGTAAGCAAACCGTGATCGCCCTCGTTGGTTCTAGGCTGGATTATTGTAATGCATTATCTGCGGAGATCAATAAATACCTTATCCAGCGCCTTCAGGTTGTGCAGAATGCTGCCGCCAAATTTGTTTTGGCTCTCCCAAATGACTCTTCTGCAACAACTGCCAGGAAGACCCTACACTGGCTCCCCATTCATCATAGGATTTCATTTAAACTCCTATGCCTCACATATAGAGCCCTTCTTGCTGGCCCTTCGGATGCTTTGGGGTCTCTGTTGACCCGCTACATTCCCAGTAGATGTCTCCGCTCCTCTGATGCTAATCAATTGGTAGTCCCTCGAACCAAGAAGATTAGATGGGGTAGCAGAGCTTTTTCCATCGTCGCTCCGCTACTTTGGAATTCCCTCCCTTTGGAGATTAAGTCCCAACCTTCCTTGGTTCTCTTTAGGAAGGCACTTAAGACCTGGTATTTTATGAAGGCCTACCAGTAAGTTCCTCTTATCCTCTAGTTAGCATTTTGTGGTTAGGCGCCTTGACGCCCATTGGACTTAGCAGCGCGGTACAAGTCTGTCTCATTCATTCATTCACTCGTGAACCAGTGCCAGTAAATGGTATACGTGAAGCACTTTTAAAAAAAAAGATAAAAAGCAGTGTACATATAAAGATTTTAAAGAAATCTTAGTACATGAGTACAATGATAAGGTAGAGAATTCACATAATCATGTAGTAAGTCGAGAGCAACAAATTTCTGCTGCCTCAAATGTTGACAGAGTTTCAACCCCATTTACTGAGGTTCAACACCAGGACAAGGCTGTACATAGATAATGTAGTGCTGCCAAAACGAGGGAAAGAAGAAGAAATCAGCAAATAAACGCAACAAAGAACATGGCGTGTTAAAAGGATATGAGTGCTCAAGGGACCAACCTGATCAATACATCTAAATTGAAGAAGCAAAGGTATTAAGCCATTGAAGTGACAACTAAAACCAATTTTTGGGCAACCTTCGTCTGGGGTGGCTCCAAAAGAAAGCATTCAAATTCTAAATCTCTATCTTATAAATACTTTAGTCAGACTCATGACAGTCCTTTCAAGCGATAACCCAGTGTTCAACATTTGATCTAAGCGAGACTGACCTGCATAGCACCCAAGTAAGGTCTCAATCCAATTGGTAACTTAATAGTAACTGCCAAGAAGGTCAAAGGCCACCGGGCATGGAGACACCAAAAAGCAATTCCTGTAAATCTGTGACCGATACCTACGAAAAAATACATATGACTAGTTCAAAACTTCAGTAAAGGAGTAAACCATTTCCACTTATCATTAGCAGCAAAACACATGGGGCCCATGTGTATAGAGCAGTGGCGTAGCAGGGGCGGGTGCGTCCACCCTCGGTGGCACCAGTTTTGGGGGTGGCGCCCCCCCTCGCTCTCACATATGGCTGTGGCCACCGGGTCGTCAAACGCATAGGCAGAAGGGCTAGCTACGCCACTGGTATAGAGGACAAGCAATCCCCAGCCAAACAAAAGTACAAATGTAGTATTTGTAAACAGGCATAGTTAAACAAAACCTTTATTGAAACAGAAATTTAAATGACACAGGAGTCTGACAAAGTAGACATTTTAATAAGCCGTGGAGAAAAGAAAGAAACAAGAGGGAGACAGAAAAGGCCCTCAAGCCACAAAACGATGTGTGTAATTAAAATTAGAGCAGAGAGTATGAAAGTCTCAGGAATGTCAAATCATCTAAAACTTGGACAATGTCCTTCATGGTTTTACAAGATAAATAGCAACCAATACATATTTGCACTCACAGATGCCAAATAGCAATTTTAACAGCACATGTCATTTGGAGGACAAAACATAGGTCACAGAGAAGGACAACTTTATGTTGGGATAGAGGGACTAGAGGTGTCAGTGTTACATTAAGGCCCGGATTTATATGCTCTTGACCCATGCTTGGTTGTGCAAACCTGTGCAGACAGCAGATTGAAATTTAGTGATTAGTATAATGTGTCTTTGTATAATTTGTTGGCACAAACACAGTGGAAAAATTTCCTTGCGATGTGATAGGCTGAATGTTTTTTTAATGTGTGTAGGGTAGACATATTGGGGTGAAACGTTCACAAAACCCATTAAAAACTAATGCAAAGTGAAATACTATTGTCAGACTAAGTCATTCAATGTAGCACTAAGGCAGATTTTCACAAAAAATTATGCAAGGCCAGGGTTGGTGGAAACTTCTAGGTTAACTTCACACGCACTATATAGAAAAACAAATTGTAACTCTCCTCACACTATATTAAACACTATGGTAGATTGTTATCCTGTCAACTTGGCAGAACAAGAAGACAGAGAAAGGAGAGGATCTTGAGGCAGAGGTCACACTCCTTGACTAGAGATATGAGGACTTTATCAAATGTACCTGGTTCAGCATGATCAATGCTTTTTGTTTCAAGTTGTACACATCTTGGAGATAACCGCAGCCTGGTCACTTGCCATATTTCCTCATGTCAAGCCATACTCACCTACATAGTTTTGATAATTTTATAGCATACGGCACATGGCAGGCCTCTCCAAGAGTGCACTCTGCATTACTACCATCAGACCTGAATGCCATTCTCAAAGTCACACCCTAGGACCTCAACTTCCCAAAAACTAGACTTGAACAGGTACAGATGAAGCAAGGAGTGAACTACATAACACAATCCTCCATGTGCTAGGTGCAAAGGACTTCACACATGTGACTTTGGTACCACCAGCAGTTACCATTCACCTATACTATAATGGCAACCACAACTACTCATTGAATGTTTGGGCTGAATGCGATGACCGGTATTGCTTCGCCAAAGTTACGGACAAATACCCTGGGAGTTTACATGTCTCCTGCGTCTTTCCCACTCCAACATCAGTCCCCAGTTTGAGAGCAGGATTTATGGTCATCCAGGTTATAAAGGGCATTGTAATAATCAAGAAAAATGTTCGTACTACATTGGCCCACTCCTTGACGATGTATGAGGTCCATACATTTATTTGATGTTACAGGGGTGATTGTCACGTTGTTTCAACTGCCCTCATGATACTTTCTGTGTGTATTCATGTGTGTATGTGTGTTAAAGTGAGTGAGTGTGTTTGTGTATGTGTTTATACTAAAGGGTATCATGTTCAAGATGTGTGCAACACAGCATAGAGTGCTACTGCATGACTATGTACATCCCAATATAAAATTTGATTGCTAACTGCTTGACAGGGGGACACGGAAAGTAAAGCTCTCACCGAAAAAGCACTATGCTAACTGTGCTGCTGTTAGGTTCTGTGTTAGTGCTCCAGCGCTGAATACCAAAATCCCCTTTCTACGTCACAGACCACAGATTTCTTCAACCACATTCATTCACTCATTCACTGGTGGGGCCCATAACACCAATCATTCATTCTACTTTTAGATCAATGGTCCTCGAGAGAGGGGAATCCTTTCTCTATTCCATGCGCTGGAAATGGGAGGAAAATTGCACAAATTCCCTGATGAGTAACAACAAGTTCACCTATTCCTCCCTACCTCACCAGGGTCTCTATACTTTTAACCTAGCAATTCCTCCCATACGATAGGCCATGGATCAGCTGAGTTGCTGGGAAAAGTGACACTTAATTCTTCTAAACAATATACATCAATACACTTCAAATAATAACCCGACACAGTTCTTAAATGAATTGAAATGTTTATCTAAATAAAGCATAAGAAAATCATAAAGCATTTAATATTTTGATTCGCATATTTACCTAATCTGGCTAAATGGCGTCCTCTATGTCAAACTCAAATCTTTCGTCTCTATGCCCATAAATCGATCAATCAGTTCATAAATTATTTGGGCATCTGATCAGTCCATCAGAGTCTCTGGCAAGCAGCTGTCCAGCAGTGTCACCGTCCTCTCCATCAGCATAACGTCAGGAAAAACAAGCTAAAGCGCAATAAGCCTAATGACCCTCTCTAGTCTACTTCTTTTATAGTAAAATCAACAACAAAATGTTACAATACATGTTTTAAACAAATCCGATTGGTGGAACCAGGATCATTCTTCCTGATTCTCATACGTTCAATGTTTCATTAGATGTAATTCTCAATTTATTAATAATTTGCAACAGTTACTAGTCCATTCAGGGCATTTTGGTTCCCATATGGGTTTGTGTCCATGGTGTCATCAATTATAACAGTTCTTAGTTTAAGGAAGTCCATTGTCTGAGGATTGGCACTCCTCCCGGTGCGACCTTCACGAGTACAGTCTGCCTGGGGTCAGGACGAGGTTATTGTTGCTTATCTTTTAGCGCAGGCGCACTTCACTCAGTGACTTCTGTATCTCGTCTGTCCGTCAAAATAGGGATGGCAGCCATTTTGTGGCCACTCCAGAAAGGTCAACTTAAGCAAAGAAACACAAAACGTAATTAATACATGGAAGTGACTATTAAAATGTTATTCCCTCACTAAACCCTCTATGTGTGTGTATTTATCTAGCAAAAGCAACACGTATTGCGGTTTATACTCACATTTTAAAGCACGATTCACAAATCACATCACAAAAGCAACATATAACATGCAAATTCTAAATATCTGACATTAATATGCTTACGAAATTAGTTTACATATCAATCAGGCCATGCAAATGTGATTCCCACGTGTATTTTCTTATTAGTAATGTTGATTATTCAAACACAGCAAACCATTAATATTATTAATATTAATCAGTTATTCGTTTTAATTAAAAATGATAAAATGGAGGAGGTATACGAATTCTTAGGGAAAACCTCACTCCAGCAATCCCCCCTTTGGTGATTTTATCACCACAAAACACCCAAATTTAGTGCCCTTTTACGGAAATTTGAAATTACTTCTTACTCATAGCTCAAAATTCAGTTTCTTCATATTCATCTCTTTTTACTTTTTTATACATACTTTCTTTCCACTCATCTAAGGCTATCTCTTCTAAATCTTTTTCTGGATCTTTTCCTTTTCTCTTAAGTTTATCTCTTTTTATTTTATTATTTGTTTTCTTATTTCTACAACACATGCACCCTAATCTTATCACTAATAATGCAACTATCACACATGTCAATGGAAACAGAATTTTACCTATAACAGTACTACCTATTTTAGCTAAGACATTTTTAATAGCAGCTATTTTCTTTCCCATTCTTGTCCATACATCTTCAACCTCCAGTGGTGCAAGTTCATCATGCAATTCAGTAATATTTTTAATATAAACTTTTAGATCCTTACTTTCGTCTGGAATGTAAGTGCAACAATGTTGAACTTTCAGCATTCCACAGACTCCACCCTCTTTTGCCAATAGAATGTGAAGGGCAAGTCGATTCTGCATTACCATAGCACGGATGTACGTCGTTACAACGTACACTTTTACAACGCATGCACTTACAACGCATTTTTTACAACGCAACATCCACTACAACGCATTCCATTACATCGCAGGACACTACAATGCATTTTTAAAAACTACCTTTACAACGCATTCCATTACATCGCATACTACCTTTACAACGCATACCATTACAACGCATAATATTACATTGCATTTAAGGTAAGTATTGGATAGTATAGGGGTAAAAATTACTAATCTTACTCCAGGGGGTGCAACAGTAGGGTAATTGTTGGATAGTATAGGGGTAAAAATTACTATTCTTACTCCAGGGGGTGCAACAGTAGGGTAAGTGTTGGATAGTATAGGGGTAAAAATTACTATTCTTACTCCAGGGGGTGCAACAGTAGGGTAAGTGTTGGATAGTATAGGGGTAAAAATTACTATTCTAACTCCAGGGGGTGCAACAGTAGGGCAAGTGTTGGATAGTATAGGGGTAAAAATTACTATTCTAACTCCAGGGGGTGCAACAGTAGGGCAAGTGTTGGATACTATACGGGTACAAATTACTATTCTAACTCCAGGGGGTGCAACAGTAGGGTAAGTGTTGGATAGTATAGGGGTAAAAATTACTATTCTAACTCCAGGGGGTGCAACAGTAGGGTAAGTGTTGGATAGTATAGGGGTAAAAATTACTATTCTAACTCCAGGGGGTGCAACAGTAGGGTAAGTGTTGGATAGTATAGGGGTAAAAATTACTATTCTAACTCCAGGGGGTGCAACAGTAGGGTAAGTGTTGGATAGTGTAGGGGTTTTAATATAATATTATGCGTTGTAATGGTATGCGTTGTAAAGGTAGTATGCGATGTAATGGAATGCGTTGTAAAGGTAGTTTTTAAAAATGCGTTGTAGTGTCCTGCGATGTAATGGAATGCGTTGTAGTGGATGTTGCGTTGTAAAAAATGCGTTGTAAGTGTAGTGCGTTGTAAAAGTTGCGTTGTAAAGGTTGTTCCCCCCATAGCACGCATGGCAACCATTTCAGTATTAACCAATAAGAATCCATTAGCAGCGCTTGTTGACAAGCGATCCACTACTGTAGATAATCTTCTAATTTTATTTGCATTCAGAGTTATTCCCACTGCTGGTATCAATGCACAAAAGATGTCACCCACAATTTCTGCCCAAGATTCTCTCTTTCTACGCACTAAATGACTATTTAAACTATTTACACCCTCTTCTCTGTCCATGTGAAAGATTTTTGGAAACACCAGGCCTACATAACATGTGCCATACCAATGGTCTGGCAAACGATAATATGCCCTGTTCCCACAGATAAAATATATTCCAGGAAATACTGGATCTCTTCCACCTTTGAATTCCCATCCACCTATGATTCGGTATGTATCATGGCACTCACTATTACCTACAAAAAGATTACCATATGCAGTTTGATTCCTTCTTATACAAAATTTTCCTTTCTGAGGCATATCCAAAGCTATTGTTGGTGTAGACTCTCCTTTTGTCAGATGTTTCTCCATTTCTATGTCCCAAGCCGTTTTCTCAACCTTTCCTTCTGATGCCTTTTTGTGCATCTTATGCCTTCTTTCCTCAACCATATTCAAAAATGTATTTTCTTCTTTCTGCAAACTGAACGTCAACTTATATTTAAACACAACTTCTAATGTTAGTTCACTAGTCTCTAGGAAAAATTCACCTAAAACTTTAGCAGGTCTTACCTTATTTAGCTTATTATTAGCAGGCACTAATGCAAAAATGTTATCTACATCTGAAAAATAATACTCTAATTTCCCTAACTCATAAAATAAGCTAGCTATTACACTACATGTTATTCCATAAGTAGCTGGAAGGTGATGATAAATCACTCCCTCTGCCACAGAAGCAGGTAACTGCATACAAACGTAGCAGTCCCTTACATCCATAGTTTTTACATATTCATACAATAATTTTGAAAATACATTTTTAGAGAAATCGTTAATAGACCTATCTTTATGCAAATGAATGTTTGTTTCTACAGTCGGTACTACCTTCGAAATGTTACCTATGTTAGTTTTGTTTTGACCATGTCCTTCTATTGCATCTATTGTGACTTTAAAGGATATTACAAGAGCTAGGATGTTCCATAAAAGCATTAATAATCCTGTACAACAGCAACATGTTTTACACCATCTTTTCATGAATGTACATCTACTTTTACTACCATCTATGTTAGCTATTTTTACTAAAACAGACCGTGTCTTTTGACTTAGCCTCTTCTACTTTGTGACCAGTTTCTAACCCAAAGCTTCTAAGCTTCTACTTGGTTCCACTAGTTTTCTACTTCTTCTATTTTATTATCCTTTTCCACATCAACAGCTTCTTTGTTTATTCAGTTTGGCATCTCATCGTCCTTTGCCTCCTTCTCCCCATCAGGATACAGAATTTCCTGAATCTCCGCTTCTTCTTCTCCAATGTCGGACAAGAGAACTCTCAGGATTTCTGATTCTTCTTCTTTAACCACTTTCAGTAAAGCCTCCTCTGGATTTCCTTGACTGTCTGCCTCTTGTTATTCTTCAGGCAGGGCCACATACGTCCATTCCGGCGACTTATACTTCTGGTTAGGTTTTCTTGTTCTTCCGGACCCTTTGGTTACAACTGTTTCTTCCTCCTTTGATTTTTCCTGACTCGTGACTTCATTCACCTGTTCAGCTCTTGGTGTTTTCACTCGAGACAATCGATATCTTAGTCTCTTTATTTTGTTTGGCCAAACTTCTGGTTTTACAGTTCTTTTCAATTTACTTTCTGTGACATTCTTTTCATTCTTTTCTTCTCTCCAAGCTCTCTTTCTCAGAACTCGACCTTCAGGTATTTCGTTCTCACTCTCTTCTGACTCTGTCCCAACTTGCCTTTCCTTTTCACCAGTCTCTTTATCCACCACTTGTTCTGGTTTCCCTACTTCTTTCCCTCCTTGGGTCTCCGACACGCAATCTTCCTGCTGACTACTTGTCCCTTCATCTAGCTGAATGTTGCAGTTCCCTACACCTCCTCGGGGGTCTTCCGCAATCTGTCCCTCTCTCTCTGTATCTGTCCCTTCTTCATTCAAATCTATTATTTCAGGTAGAATTTCTCTCAGTTTTTCATCTGGGATTTGTTTTCTTTGACTTTCTTTTACTGCTTCTTCTTTGTCTTTTCCTTCCTTCTTTTTAGGTTCTTTCATAGGACCTTTCTTTCTTTGCTCGTCTTCAGAATCTGAGCTGTCCGAAATCTGCAATCTTCTTCTCAGAGAGACACTTCTGTGAACTAGAATTTGTTTTGGTTCATTTTCCCCCCTTTCAGGATTTTCTCGTGTTTTTGGTTCTTCGTTGTCTGATTCAGTACTTGACTCTGATTCGTCATAGTACTCTTTCTCCTTGCAATCCACGGGATTGGGTATTCTCAGGGTATGGCTGGCATGGATCCAGTTTTTCAGTCCAGCACGCTTCACAGCTGTTGTCGTGGTCAGAATAACTTGTCTTGGTTTTCCCCACCTGGGAACCAAACAGTTTCTTCTTCTGTGGACCTTTATCCTCACCCAATCTCCTGTGCTCAGATCATGGGCTGGCTTCTTTTCAAGGGTGGTGGCATCCGCTCCAACCTGATGAAGCACAGAATGAACTGCGTCAGCCAGGCCTTTACAGTACTCCAACACCATGTCATCAGAAATCGTCATCAGTTTGTTGACTGGTATGTAAGCATGCCTCATTGCACGTCCCATGATTATTTCATGAGGACTTAACCCTGTAGTTCTATCTGGGGTTGCACGTATGGTGATCAAAACTAGAGGCAAGACATCAGGCCATTTCATTCCTGTGGCTAAACACATTTTCCCAATTCTGTTTTTGATTGTACCATTCATTTGCTCAACCACACCAGAAGCTTCTGGTCGGTAGGCACAGTGCAGTTTCTGTTGTACATTCAATGCTTCACTGACCAATTTTACAATCTCATTATAGAAATGCCCTCCTCTGTCTGATTCAAGGGTCACTGGGAACCCGAACCTAGGGATGAATTCTCTCAAAATCAGCTTTGCTCCTGTCAATCCATCATTTCTCCTTGTCGGGTATGCTTCTACCCACCTGGAGAATAGGCAGACTATGACCAGAACGTACCTCAATCTGTTACATGTTGGCATCTCAATGAAATCTATCTGCATTCTGGTAAAAGGCCCTCCTTCTCGGCCTATAGTTCCTAGGCTCACCACTGTCTTTCTTCCAGGATTGTATTGTTGACAAATTAGACATCTCTGACATAGACTCTCTGATATAATTCTGAATTTTGGGTTGTACCAGGTCTGTTTAAACGACCTGATCATAGCATCTCTCCCTATGTGTCCCTGGCCATGATACATCGGTGCCATGGTAGACAACATGCTATCTGGTAGGACTGGACTTCCATCTCAATAGACCCACACCTGATCCTTTTCCCTTGGTGCACATCCTGCTTTTACCCACTGCCTTGTTTCCTCATCTCCTGCTTCCTCCTGCAATTGTCTCACTTCTTCCCATGTCCCTACAACGTTAGTAAACATTAAGGAATAGGAAGTCATTTCTTTCTCCTTTGCCCGATTGACTGAATACTGATTTCTGGCACAGTACTGTGCCATGTCATTGGCATATCTGTTGCCGACAGTAACGTAATCCTCCCCTTGGTTATGGGCAGCACATTTCACCACAGCCAATTGTTTGGGCAGCTGTATCGCCTCAATCAACTTTCCAACCACTTCAGCATTCTTTATAGGAGTTCCACTTGAGGTTAGGAAACCTCTTTGTAGCCACAACTGGCCAAAATCGTGGACAACTCCAAAGCCATACAGGCTGTCAGTTATCACAGTCACTCTCACACCTTTCCCAATTTTGCATGCTTGAGTCAGAGCCACTAATTCTGCTACTTGAGCAGATTTCACTCCTTTTAGATAGGATGCTTCCATCACTGCTGCAACCGTGCACACTGCATATGCTGCACTCAACACCCCTTATTCTGTTCTCAAACATGACCCATCAACAAACATTACATAATCATTTTCTGCCAAAGGTACATCTTTTATGTCTGGTCGCGGTTTCGTACAATACTCAAGCACATCCAAACAATCATGATCTGCTTCATCTCTCACTTCCACATTCTCACCATCTGGTCACAACGTTGCTGGATTCACATTCACACATCTCGCAAGGCTCACATTCGTTGCACCTAATATGACTTTCTCATACTTAGTCAGCTGACTATGTGTCATATACTGAGTACGACTCCTTATTAAAAGAAATTCCACATCATGAGGTACAAACACTTTCAAAGGATATCCCATCACGATTCCTTCACTCTGCTCCAAACTTCGACATGTTGCAGCTACTGCTTTCAGACAACCAGGTAAGCCTACGGCTACTGGATCAAGCATCGATGAATAATATGCAATTGGTCTCCTCAATCTTCCATGCTTCTGGATTAACACATCCATTTCTTTCACTGCAATATAACTCAAATTCTTTTTCATAATCAGGCATACCTAATGCTGGGTTTTCACACAATCCATCTTTCAATCATTTGAATGCTGCTAATTCTTCCTTATTCAATTCAAGGGGATCTTTTACATCACTCCTTGTTAGCCGTACCAGAGGTTTTGCAATCAGCGAAAAGTTGCTGATCCACTGGCGGCAGTACCCTAACATTTCCAGAAACATTCTCACTTCTCTTTGAGTCATGGGGGCTCTCATTCCATTTATGATTCTGATTCTGTCTATTGTTATTTTCCTCAATCCTTTTTCAATGTTATGTCCCAAATACTGTACTTCCTTTGTACAATACTGCAGTTTGGCTGGGGACACTTTTAGCCCTCCATCTGCCAGGTGATTTAGTAAGGCTATAGTGTCTACTTCACAAGCTTCATGAGTTTTCGACACCACAAGGAGGTCGTCGATATACTGTACTAATACTGAACTCTCGGGCATTTGCAGACTTTCCAATGACCTTTTCAACAATTGATTAAATATTGAGGGGCTTTCTGTATACCCCTGTGGGATTCGGCACCATGCCAAAATACGGTCTCCAAACCGAAATGCAAAAATTTGCTGACTGTCGTGATGCAATGGGATCGAAAAGAACGCATGGCACAAATCAATCACTGTATACCATTCTGCATCATGGGGAATCTGATAAAAAATCACTGATGGATTTGGTACAATGGGACAGCATGGTACAACGATTTTGTTTACCTTTCTCAGGTCTTGCACTATTCTGAATTTCCCATTTGGCTTTTTTGAGGCCCATTATGGGTGAGTTACATGGACTGCTCATTATCTCTCTCAGAATTCCTTGCTTGATCATTTTCTCAATTATTGGAGTTACTCCTTCAATTATTTCAGGTGTTAATCTATACTGAGGAATGTTCGGATAACTTACTCCATCTTTTACAGTAATTTTTACTGGGTCTACGTTTCTCATTAGCCCTACATCTTCTCCGGTGAAATCCCAAACCTCTGCTTTTACAGACAGTTTCAATTCTTTGGGCAGTTCATCTGGATTAAATACTGCATATGTTCCAATATTCTCACATTCTCTGTTAGCTATGGTCATTTTATACAATACATCCTCATCTGGTGTTTCAAAAGCTATTCCATCTGGAGTACAAAATATAGTGCAATTCATCTTGCACAACAGGTCCCTACCTAGCAAGTTCACAGGACTAGTGTCACACACCACAAATCGGTGCATTTCAGAAAATTTCCCTATACTAACCTTTACGGGTTCTGTAAGGTATGTTTTTAACTGTTGGTTAGATACACCAACTACTTGGATCGTTTCATCCGAAAGAGGAAGATTCTTAACATCAGCTGATCTAACAGTAGATCGAGTAGCGCCAGTGTCCACTAGGAAAGTAATGTTATCATCATTAATCTTCCCATCCACAAATGGTCCTGTCTGGTCTACTTCTAGAGTTGCGCCAAGTTCGCACTCTTCTTCCTCCCTTCGGCACCGTCAATAACCCATTTCTGAATCACTCTCAACATGTTGCAGCCAATACTGCGAAACAGTGCGAGCACGTGATGGTTTATTTACCTGTTCTTCATTGTAGAATTCCGATTCCTTACCATACTTCTGTGAGTTTCTGTTCTGTGGAAAAGGTGGTTTTGGCACCTGATTCTGAGAGGTAACCACCTGCTGCTGTTGCTGCAGTTGACCACCCACCTCTTTCTGCACCTGTGGATTAAACGATCGATTTTCATTATTAGTATTTGGAGGGTTCTTACACTCGGATTTCCAATGCCACCGCAATTGTGACATGGGAATTTCTTTTTAGCTTCTTCTATATTACCTTTCCCTGAACCAAATCTTGGTCTTACTCCTGGATTGTTCGATTGTTCTACCAACTGAGCTTCCTTTACCTGTGCCCCCATTGCCTTTTCTTTCAGTTTTCGCTGTTTTGCCTCAATCTAATTGCTGAAATATTTGGCATGTCTCAAAACTTCATCTATTTTCTTATTTTGCCAATCAACTGTATGCTGCTTTATCATATCACCAATTTCTGGGTGTAAACCATATACAAAACTGTATACGAAATGACTCAAATCTTTATCACTCAGGTTCTCATCTCCACTGAACTGTTTAAAAGCCTGAATTAGCCTCTCATAATATGCATGTACTGACTCCTTGCTTTCCTGCTGGGTTCTGTCAATTTTTACCCAATCGGTCTGTTTAGGGGGCACCTTATTTTTCAGAAATGCCATAACCTGCTCATATTTCTTCATTACTTCTGGGTCGGGAGCTCCCGTCTTAGGGTCCCTAGGATACTCCTGAGTGGGCCAATTTATCATCAGCTTGCATTCTGTCCACAAATCTGCTGGTACTATTATATCGAATAGACTATTCAAATCTATCCATAATACCTTTGCCAATTTTACAAATCTGTCTACCTGCCGGTACCACTCAACGGGCTTTTCGCGTAGTTGAGGGAAATCATTTGTGAAAGACAAAATGTCCTGTCTTGTCCATGGAACATGTACATACCCTCCTCTTGGAATCTCTCTCATGGGGTATTCTGTCGTTACGATCGAGTCAGATTCTGTAATATTATCGCGTCTTCTACACCACTTACTTCTCCATCTGTCCACATCTCCCCATTTTCTCAATAAACCGATTATGTCCTTAATTTGACCTATCCTTCCCGTAGTATTCATGTTCTCTATATCCTTCTCAGTGAAATCAACTCGATAAGATTTTTGTAGTGCTTTTACTTTGTCAAAATCTATTCCCGTTTCGCCTGCAATTTCCTCTAATCTTTCATGCAAGTTTTTCGCTCTCCACGTTGCAATCTTGCAGAGAAACAACATTTCCTCATCCTGATAGTTTTTCAATCTTTCAGTAGGGATAGTTCCTACTATTAATTCTTCTAACACCATTCGTAATTTGGCTACATCTATTGACTGGGATTCTTGATCCTTTTTCTGTAGCTCTCTGAGCATTCGCTTAATTCTTCTACAGAAGGCCCTACTGGGTTGTCTACATTATTTTGTTCTGGGGCCTTTTGTGGTTCTAATAATGTTTCCACTGCCATTCTGCTCTTTTCAGCATAAATTTGATTTACAAATGGATTATTTGAAACACTCGGTTCAAACATATTTATTGTTGGTCCCCACGGATTCTCAATTTGACTCCGTTCAGTATTTTCAATTAGATTTCGGCTTCTGTATGGCACTGTCAAACAATGTTCAGTATCTTTTTGTTTCTCAAATATGGGCATTACTGGACCTATCGTTACTGGAACTGTTACGGCTTCTAGATTTTTGGTCAATTCTCTTATTTTCTCGGTTAATTCTAGGGTAGTTTGGGCCAGTTCTACTGAATTCTCACCATTTACCCTACTTTCTGTCTGTTTTTCTATCTCTCTTGCAGAGTTACTTTTCCCTAATTCTGGTGACATAGTCTATTCGTAATGTTTCTCTCATTGGGGCACTTGGTGACAATGCTTCTGGTTCTGGTTGATACGGTGGTGGGTTTTTGTAAAACACCTCATCAAGAACATCATCTTCTGATTCATTCACTTCATACCCACTCAAATCCACATTACGCCTTTTCTCGGTGCATTTTCTCCCTTCATTCTCTCCTACCATTCTCACAGGATACATACCCTCAGTCATACTTGCATTCCGCCACCTTTTCATCCGGTCGTCATGTGTCTCATGTCCGTATGATCTACCGAACATGTATCGGTAACCCCTTCCACTTCTCTGCTTTTCTTGTTCATGCATTTCGTCTTCCCATTCCGTCAATGCCTCAAACTGCGTCGGTCTAGGTCTTGGTTCTAAGTCCATCATTTTGTCTCGGAGGTTTCTCAAAACAGCCAAATTAAAGGAACCATGTTCTGGAAACGCCAGAACTCCATCGTCCTTGGTGTATTTTACCCAATTATCTAACCTAAATACAAGTATGATACCCATATTTCGCAATCATTGTAGATGCGGGTGTTTTCGGTGGAGGAAGTAACTGTCCTTCCCTAGTCTCGACTACTTTATCTTTCTTGAACCACCTTTTAATTTTTCCAAACCACGATTTCTTCTTTTCTGGTGGTTGGTAATACATTTTCTCGATTTCCATGTAACGTTTAGTCTTCTTACAATGGTACCGCTATTTTGTCCACTCACAGCGCGACTCTTACTAACGCACCAATCAGGAGCGTCTATGTCACTATCACAATCCACCAATCTCAGCGCGACTCACACTAACGCATCAATCCGGAGCATTTACGTCACTCTGTATTCCTCCACTCTTAGCGCGGCTTTACACTAACGCACCAATCCGGAGCGTTTTACGCCTCCAATCTACTGTCCAATCCCAGTGCGGTCGTTCTGACGTCAGCAGCCGCTGCGGCAGCTCTACTCTCCTCTCGTCTACCACTCCTTTACAAGACCGCTCCGTGAACTCTTACTGCAACTTTTACGATTCTGTTAGTAACAACACTAAAACATCTCCATTGTCTGATTCGCTAACCAAAGAACAGAAAAAAACCTTTCTCACGAGAATTCCGTCTTTCTCGAGAACAGCGCTTACCTCTGTCCTAGTACGGAATCGTTACTTCCGTTGATAAAGTAGCACATCCCTCTACTTCACCCTTCTATCAAGCATCAACTAACCGCTTCTCTAGAATTAAATAACACTAGAGTTTTGCCATTAATTAGAATGCCTTTTTCATACACACACTGTCATACAGGGAAAATGTAGATCATTCACACAGACTTCTGTCTTTCTCGAGAGCAGCGCTTACCTCTACCCTACTACAGAATATACCATTCGTTAACAAAGTAGCGCTTCCCTCTACTTTGTCCTTCTAACAAGCTCAGAGAACACCTGCTACGTTTTCAGTGATAAGCGTTATCGGTATGCCAATTGGTTTCCTGGTACTTAAAGACCTAAATTTTCACAGGTAACCTTCGCTATCATACACACTTCTCTCACACCGAGAATATTTCTAATGGCACCACACGACGATGCCGCCGAATCGAACCCAGACAATGCGCCGTGCAACTTCACTTGTCACACGTTTCCCCTGTGTACCTATATGGCTACAACAATTCTGTCTTTCTCAAGAGCAGCGCTTACCTCTGCTCTACTACGGACCTGTTACAAACTTCCGACTTCCTACATCACAGAAGCCGTGCAAACAACATATAACTCGACGCGACTCAACATAGAGTGTTAGTACATAAACCAATATCAATCAATAATCAATAAGCTATTTACAAGCATTCGTCACTAAACCCAAAACAATAGCTAACCATCATTCTGCTACCAGAAAAACTGCTCCAGCGCTGAATACCAAAATCCCCTTTCTACGTCACAGACCACAGATCTCTTCAACCACATTCATTCACTCATTCACTGGTGGGGCCCATAACACCAATCATTCATTCTACTTTTAGATCAATGGTCCTCGAGAGAGGGGAATCCTTTCTCTATTCCATGCGCTGGAAATGGGAGGAAACTTGCACAAATTCCCTGATGAGTAACAACAAGTTCACCTATTCCTCCCTACCTCACCAGGGTCTCTATACTTTTAACCTAGCAATTCCTCCCATACGATAGGCCATGGATCAGCTGAGTTGCTGGGAAAAGTGACACTTAATTCTTCTAAACAATATACATCAATACACTTCAAATAATAACCCGATACAGTTCTTAAATAAATTGAAATGTTTATATAAATAAAGCATAAGAAAATCATAGAGCATTCAATATTTTGATTTGCATATTTACCAAATCTGGCTAAATGGCGTCCTCTATGTCAAATTCAAATCTTTCGTCTCTATGCCCATAAATCGATCAATCAGTTCGTAAATTATTTGGGCATCTGATCAGTCCATCAGAGTCTCTGGCAAGCAGCTGTCCAGCAGTGTCACCGTCCTCTCCGTCAGCATAACGTCAGGAAAAACAATCTAAAGCGCAATGAGCCTAATGACCCTCTCTAGTCTACTTCTTTTATAGTAAAATCAACAACAAAATGTTACAATACATGTTTTAAACTAATCCGATTGGTGGAACCAGGATCATTCTTCCTGATTCTCATACGTTCAATGTTTCATTAGATGTAATTCTCAATTTATTAATAATTTGCAACAGGTACTAGTCCATTCAGGGCATTTTGGTTCCCATACGGGTTTGTGTCCATGGTGTCATCAATTATAACAGTTCTTAGTTTAAGGAAGTCCATTGTCTGAGGATTGGCACTCCTCCCGGTGCGACCTTCACGAGTACAGTCTGCCTGGGGTCAGGACGAGGTTATTGTTGCTCATCTTTTAGCGCAGGCGCACTTCACTCAGTGACTTCTGTATCTCGTCTGTCCGTCAAAATAGTGATGGCAGCCGTTTTGTGGCCACTCCAGAAAGGTCAACTTAAGCAAAGAAACACAAAACGTAATTAATACATGGAAGTGACTATTAAATCACTAAACCCTCTATGTGTGTGTATTTATCTAGCAAAAGCAACACGTATTGCGGTTTATACTCACGTTTTAGAGCACGATTCACAAATCACATCACAGAAGCAACATATAACATGCAAATTCTAAATATCTGACATTAATATGCGTACGAAATTAGTTTACATATCAATCAGGCCATGCAAATGCGATTCCCACGTGTATTTTCTTATTAGTAATGTTGATTATTCAAACACAGCAAACCATTAATATTATTAATATTAATCAGTTATTTGTTTTAATTCAAAATTATAAAATGGAGGAGGTATACGAATTCTTAGGGAAAACCTCACTCCAGCATTAGAACCTAGAGCAGTTCCACCTTGACAACTGCGTCCAAGGTGGAACCTGGAATGTATAGGATTTTACAGTTGCTGGCTGCTGCCTGTCCTGTCGGTCACATGTAACTTCTCTGCAATAAATACTCTAACTTCTTGGCTTTGTAGTCTTTTTACTGGCGATGACTGGACAAGGACCTATTGACCAGCAGGACAGGGGATTATCTGTGCGCAGCCACTGAATTATTTGTTGTGAGGAACATGTTGGACTTCTCATCTCATCTCTCCTCTCCACTTGTCGCTGGCTACCCGTCGAGCTCAATGTCTTCCTTGATTGAGAGACTAATTTCCCATAGATAAGTACACTATTGCCTTTTCTTTGACAGTAATGGCGTTCTGAGAAGGGAGAGGTGGTGGGTTCACACGTTTCCCTAGCAACGCCTTTGTGATCCGGTCACGTGCTCCATGCGGTGTGCATATCCTGACACCTTCTGCAATGTCCCAGAAGCTGCTGATTACATAATACGTTGTTTCACTGTGCATTTCACACATCTGGTGGCCATTTTACCTTGGGCATTTTGTTAGGCCCTAATCCTGCCGCTAGCAAACTGCTGCTGCAGTTGTCTCTTCTCAGCAGATTTGTTTATTGGCTTGCACTCGCAGTGACAGGCACCCCTGAACATATTTTTGTCATTAGTGAACAATCACGGCATCTGCTAGCAAGTGACATTGGTTAAGTTGTTTCATTTGAGGGTGTTCATTTACTAGCCTGCACCAGTTGTGACACCTGAGTACTTTTGGTATTGGTGAGCTGTCTATATTTGAAAGCCTACCGTTGCGGTGAAAGGCACACCATATACACATTACTTGTTTCAATTGTCGTTTTTCTGCATGTCGTATTTCTTTGAAGCATTTTCAGTTATATGCACACTACTCAATCAGTACATGTAGAACAGTATGCATTCACTTGGACTTCTGTGATATGTTCAACCTCATGGTGGCATGCACACCTCAGTGACTGTGTGTAATTCTTGTTTTGCGTCGCTATGCGTAATCCATTGGTTAATTTGGGGTGTGTTACCCTCTCCATGCAGTAATAGGTTAATTGTCTACAGATCAAGTTTTCCTCGTATGTATGTATCTCCATCGCTTTGGGGTTTCACTTACAAATAGGTATTTTTATATCTTCATCAGAAGAGCTTCATCATGCAACAAGCGTTATTACCTTTGCTCCCCTTTTTATCCTCACCAGAAATTCCTCCTGTAGAATGGGATCTATGGTAGAAAGGGTTTGAGGATTATATGGAAGCCATTGATGGGGAGAATTTTACTCAAAAGAAAAAATTAGTGCTGTTACGGCACTCTTTGGGCATGGAAGGGAGGGAAGTCTTTAACCACATACCAATGGTTGTTGTGTGTGATGGGGATGATGAGGTTGATGAGTATGCTTCAGCCTCAGAATTCAGCATATCAGATTCAAGACAAAACAAAATGGTATAATGGAGAGGCATCAATTTTAAATGAGGAAACAATTGCCAGGGGAACCAGTAGAAAATGTTGTGAGTGACTTGAGAGTTTTGACTTCAACGTTTGAGTATAAGGCCTTTGAGGATGAAATGTTGAGGGACTAGTAGCAAGAAGATTCAGGAAAAGTTTTTGACTACTGAAAATGTTACTTTGTACAAGGCTCTTGAGATATAAAAGAGTGTAAAAACTACAGGTGCTTATATGGAGCAAATGGCTGGTCCAATCGGTGGGTTTGAATACTGCAGCCAAGAAAAAGGAGAGAAGAGTGGATTCCAAAGCAAAATTTTTTGAATGTTATAGAGTTGGCAGTAGAAACCACTTAGATAATGCCACTGTGTTTCCTGCTGTAGAAAAAACCTGGTCCTAATGTAAAAAGAAGGGGCATTTTGCAAAAATTTGTAAATCCAAAAATTATTTTGTTGAGACTAACCCTAAGAAGATTCTTTATGTTGACAGTGTGCTTGAAACTAATTCTAACTCAGACAGTGAAAATGGCATTTCGTCATGATGATCTCCGATTCATCAGTGGAAGGTGTAGAGAATATTAAAGCTCTGAAGATTGGGGACACATCACGAGGCGACAACCAAGATGGCCGCCTAACTTGGAGCGCCGTACCATGGTGGGAAATGCAGTGGTAAATTTCACGGTTCTAGCATCTTCTCCGCTCCGAAACATAGTTTTGAACACATCCGAAGACCCCCTTTGTGGGTCTGTTACACTGGTATGGTTCTTCTCCTCTTCAGCTTTGAGGAATACTAAAATTTGCAGCAGCTATTCTACGGCCGCCATTTTGGATTCTCCTGCGATGGCGTTTTTTCCTCAAGCGCATTACGTGTGAAGGGATTTTCACTATAACATTATGCAAAGCTTGTTTTTTCCTGCATAATTAGTTATTTACTCCCTTTTTCTTTTTTTTTTGGACCAGTGAAAATTTAGAAGCTGTACAACTTCACTGTGGATCTTTGCGCAAATATTTTTCGGAGGGACTGCTTATTTCTCCTTATTTTGTTCAAATCTCTCCAGCTGTGGTTTAATGTACTACTGTTTTTAATATTTTTGAATAACTTTATTCTGTTCTGCGCCTATCATCTTGAGAAGAATATTATTGGAGTGATTCTAGGGACTTTATTGGACATACTTGTGACTCCTTTTGCTCCTGCGGATTTTCTTCTTCCTTTCACTTATGGGTAGGAGTAAGAAATTGCTGCTTACTAACAAGAAATTTACCGCTCATGCTCCTGAGTCTAACTTCTCTCATACTAGTTCCTTTTTGCAAAACACGAGGAGTATGGCGCATTCTAGCTCTTCGCGACCGATTGCTTCGCCAACCTCATCAATCAAATCACAAACTCCAGCTTGCGCCAATAAGCGTCTTAAACAGGACCCTCCTTCTCTACCGAAGTCTGTTTCTCCTGTATCTTTTGACACTGTTTTAGAGGAATTTCGTGCTCTACGTCCCTTCATTGAGGAAACAAACTCCCGCCTGCAAGTTCTGGATACTAAATGGTCGACTATGGAAACCCGCCTATCTGTGGTGGAACAGCATGTTGGTGAATTACAAGATGTCCCCATCAAAATTGTCACCTTATAGAAGGAGGTCCTCCTGTTAAAGAAATCTGCAGAGAATACTATCTCATCTAGCCTCTTATAACCCAGAATAAGTTGTCTTACAAGAAACTCATTTGACGGAGATGGAGGCTTTGAAATTCAAACAGAGTTGGGTTGGCTTAGTCCTTGACTCTCCTTTGCCCAATTGAAAAATGGTGTAATTATCCTATGTCAGATAAAGTTGAATTGTTCTGTTGTTTCTGAAGACATGGATTCAGTAGGTAGACCTTTATTAGTTGAGTTACTTGTCAGCAATATATCTTTGACTGCATTTAATGTTTATGGTCCGACTTAATCGGACTACTCTTTTTGGCCAAATATTACAAAAAAATGTATTCAGTATAAAGATGACTTTTTATTCTAGGAGGTGATTGAAAACAGATTATGAATCCATTTATTGGCCACCAATCCCAAGTTCGCTTTGTCCCTCATAAAGCTCATAAACAATTTCATAACACAATTTCTAAGGCACACCTTGTTGATGTTTGGCGTTTAGGTAACCCAGATGTAACAGAATTTTCTTTTTTCTCCCCCTAATGGCTCTCTCACGCGTTTAGATTCATTTTTCTCTCCAAACCTTTTTCCAGAATCTCATCTCCTCTTCAATTGAACCTATTGTGATTTCTGACCATGCCCCAGTTCTTGTGGATCTGCTCCACACACATCCCAGATCTTCTAGATGGAGGTTTAATCATCTTCCCTAAAAAGATCTGATTTTCTCCTCTTCCTGCATCTCTTTTGCTGAGGAATTTTTCATCTTAAGTGTAGATCCAAATTCTTCCCATTCATTGATATGGGATACATTTAAGACTGCTGCCTGTGATTTCATTATAAATGTTGTTTCCAGGAAAAAGAAAAAGTCACTTAATCAATAGAATAGTTTCTTAGCCAACATTAAATGTCTAGAACATCAATTTTACTCTTCTTCCTCTGGCTCTACTTTACAGGAACTTGTCTGTGTGAAGCTAGATTTCAACTAATTAACCATGGATAATTCTCCTACGTAGTAGCGCCTGTTAATATGGCGGATGAAATAAAGTAGGCAAACTTTTGACTAATTACCTCAAAGCTTGAAAAGAGTGTGTGTTAATAGAGTCCATTCAAACGTCAGAAAGAAAACATCTTTTTAAAGAACAAGATATTTTAGAAGAATTTGTGAAATTTTATAAAACTTTATATACACCGGAATCCCCTGCATCTACCTCTCTAATTGATACCTATCTTGCTCAATCTAACCACTTTGCATTGAAATCTTGATTTCGATGCTCTTGAGTCGGATCTATCAATTAAACAAATATCTAAATCCTTGAGTCTACTTAAAAAAGGGAAAACACCTGGTCCAGATGGATTTACTTTAGCATTTTATTGACACTTTTAAAACGTACTACTCCCAAAACGTTTGCATCTTTTCCAACACTTTTGTACTACTGGCAAGGCAGATGGTACTATTTTAGAAGCTAAAATATGCTTAATCCATAAGGAAGGTCGCAATCCTAAACTTTGTGAGAATTATCTCCCTAGTAAATGTTGATTATAAAATATTTGCTAAATTACTTGCTCTACGTCTAGAACCTCTTCTGCCTGCTCTAATCGGCCCAGAGCAATGCAGCATTGTTAAAGGCAGATTAACCTATGATAATTCTCAGCTGTTTTTTAACATCCTAAATAAGGCTTCCACTCTCTCATTCTTTAGCTGCAGTCTCTATTGAGGCGGAGAAGGAATTTAATAGAGGTGACTGGTCTTTTTTATTTAAAGCCCTTCAATGGCATGGTTTTGGTCTCAAATTTATTTCTTCTTTTTCTTTGCTTTATACGACCCCTAGCGCTTCTGTCTTAATTAATGGTCTTATTTCTCAATTCTTTCCATTACAGCGGGGTGTACGTTAAGGATTTGTTTTATCTATTGAGCCCTTTTTGTCACATATCCGTCAAAACGCTTCTATCTCTGGATTTCTTTACGGAGACTCTCATTTGAAGTTGTCATCTTGTGCAGACTATATTTTGCTTTCCATTTCTAATCCTGAAACCTCTATTTCATCTTTACTGCAAGGGTTCTCTGATTTTTCTCTAGTCGCTGGGTACAAAATCAATCCTGATAAGACAGAAATTCTGCCAATTACCAAATTCTGTCTTAAACAACATTTTGATTTGACTGGTTTCAGATGGAATAATTCTAAAATTAAATACTTAGGGATCTGGTTTAATAATTCCATATTAGACACAGTTAAAATCAATATAAAGGAGGGTCTTGATCGTACATCTCTCCTCTTGGAACCCTCTTTTTCTCTCATGGTGGGGTTGTCTTGACTCTATTAAGATGATGATTACTCTCATTTGGTTGTACATTTTTCCAATGATACGCATTCGTATTCCTTTCATGCATTTTAAAAATTCAGACTCCCTTCTCTCTAAATTTTTATGGCGCGATAAGAAGGCTAGAATTCCCTTGAACCATCTCAGGAAACCAAAATCTAACGGGGTAGTAACATTACCTGACTTTCGACTTTACCAGAAGACTTTTTGCCTTGAGCAAGCATCTAAATGGCTTCTTACAGATATTTCCCCTTTAACACCTTAATGGGTTAGAGTGGAACAATCTTTACCCGCACCTTTTTATGTAAAATAAATTCTTGCCTTTTTTGTAAAGGCAAATATAACATCTCTTCCATTATTTCATCACACATGTTCCTTATTAGGACCTCATTGTCAACCAAAGATATCTATTAGATAATCTTTCCTACAATCTCCTCTTTGGTATAACCATCTTATTACTATTAATAATAGACCTTAATATTTGAAATCTTGGAGACTCCGGGGAATAGTTTGTGTCAAAGATATTCTTTTTGTCAGAAATGTTCAACTCTTATGGAGATAATTTTAGGTGTCTTTTACTCCTTCCCTTCCGAGGCCTCTACATACTTAAAATATTCACTTTTAAAAATGTTGTTGTTGTTTCCAAAAGCTTCTCTGATCTATGAACAACTTTTTACCCCAGACCCTGCCTGCTCTAAAACTAATTTGGAATTGGCCTGGGAGACAGATTTGGGCTGTGAATAGAGCATTGACTTCTGGAACATGATCTGGGCAAGATCGTTAAACATTTCTAGATCCGCTTCTACCACTCAATCTTATGCTTTTTCTATATCATATGTTTCATCTTTAGCTAAATGTATCAATGGCTAAATTTTCACATGCTAGTAATAAATGCTGCTGGTCCTGTAAATCCCCTTTAGCTGATTTGTTGCATCTTTTGTTTTCCTGTCCCAATGTAGCCTCCTTCTGGGTGAATATATGGTCTCTGATATCCAAAATCTTTAATTTATACTCCTTTATCTAGTGATACTCTTTTTGCAGAAAGTTTGATAGAGTCTTTGGGTTTATCTTTACATGAAAAAGGGTTATTTGACCTTATTTTGGCTTTAGCTTTTAAGCAAATTACACTAAACTGGAAATGTTCATTTAAATCTCAGTTAAGTCTTGATGGAATAATGTTTGTCATTATAATAGACTGGACATTGCTTTTGACTCCTTTTACAATCCACTTGCTAATAGAGACTTGTATTTGTTACCATTAACTCATTATTTTAACAAAGTTGCAAAAATGCATGCATCTTTCAAAAGATCTAAAAATTTTAAACCTCTGTAAATTGTTATTTTCTCTGCTTGTTACTCTACATTATTTCTCAGTATTATATTGTTTTTAAGTATGTCAATTATTTCTTTATTTATTATTGGTGTTTAATGATACTCGATCTTCAGTTGTGGAATTATATTCTATCCTGTCTCCCACTCCTCCCTATGATAATGTCAAAATGTAAATAGCTTTCTACTTTGTTTGGTATTTGCCTTCTCATCTTTTAGTATTTTATTTTTAGAAAATCTGTATGGCTTACACTGTATAATAGTTTTGTGGTTCAAATAAAGCTTTTAGGGCCAGATGTACGACTCTTTTTTGCGCTCGTAAACGGGAGATCAGCCAATTTGCAACCGCAAAAAAGGGTAATGTCATGTACAAACACTATTTTACGAGTCACTGACTCGCAAAATAGCGTTAGCGACTCTCGCTATTAGGAAGGGGCGTCCCGTCCTAATAGCGAGGCTCAATTCCATGTACTATTGTTTTGCAACTGCATTTGCGGCTGCAAAACACTCGCAGTTTACCACCTACTTCAAGTAGGTGGTAAACCCCTTGCAAATGGGAAGGGGTCCCCAGGGGACCTCTTACCCTTTGTGAGTGTGTGAGAATATATTTTTTAAGACCAGGCAGTGGTCCCAGGGACCACTGCCTGCCCTTAAAAAATTAAACTGAAAAGTTCAATTTTTCTTTTTTTTAAATGTGTCACATTTTCCTTTAAGGAAAACAGGCTGCATTTTTTTTTAAACGCTTTATTGAAAAAGCAGTCACAGACATAGTGGTCTGCTGACCCCAGCAGGCCACCATCCCTGTGAGTGCTAACCATTCCCAATGGCGTTGCAAATTGCTCTTGCCTCAAGAATATTGATGAGGCATGCAATTTGCAACCTCATTGATAATCACAAACAGTGTTAGAAGCCTTGTTATTGATGCCTCGCTTTGTATCGAAAATGAGATGCAAAGTGGGCGTCACTGGGCAGTACAATCTTGCAAATATCACTGATGTGCACATCGCGATATTTACAAGGCTGCCCCAGAATCTAAGCAGACGTTAGTTTCTGGAGAAAACCGCTGTTTTCGCCAAAAACTAACATCTGCTAAAATGCAGACATACCTATCCCTAACATTGGGGTGGATTATGCTGATTCGACCACAGGTCCTCTGACTCCACCACATCACAATTCCCTCCCTGAAATGTAAAACATTGGCAGTTAAAAACTATTTAGTGTCTGACAAGGGCAAGTGAAATCTTTTTGGCAGAAATTATATAAAGAGGCTGTGAAATATCATATACTCATGTGCACCAGTGTGGTGGGGTACCTCCATTTAAAGTGGAAATACGCATATGTTAGAATGTGAAATTTCGTGATAGCTAGAAATTCTTCCAAGGTCCATTTAGTGGAGCATCTGCCAAATCATATCAAGTCCCATCAACATCCAGAAAAAAATACAGGTCCTTGATGAAAGTAGTCAATGCAGTCAATGTACTTGCACAGTGGTTACTTGGCCTAGCCAATCTACTTAGCCTGCCACACAGACAATTCAAATCACATGCTACTTACATCACATGATTAACAATACAGAATAATCTATCAACTATACTCAGATTTGTTTCTGTTTGTGTACAATGGAATACCATGTTATGATGAATACCGGCCCCAGCTAGGCCCGCAAATACAAGGGTTTGCCCTCCTATGTACGAAAACTAGAAGGAAGTTGGCACGGAAACTGCAAATGCAAAGACAGAGTTTATTAACCCTTAAGGGTGGTCCTACAACCTACACAACACTCTTCAGTATTGCATAGAGTAGCATACAGAACTTGCGTACACGGTCCCCTTTTATACACAAAAGAGGGGCTCATAAGTGGATGGATACAACATAGAACAAAATTCATTACCATTTATGGACATTTTTGATACAGGATCAATATATGGGCGGAGTTAACAATTTCCTGAGCCCGCGAAAACATGGTCAAACAAGGACTAACTGATAACAGATGTGGTCAAGTCTGGGCATGCGCCAGACAGACAAAGGAGCTATTTATAGACTGTTACTAGGCAGATTACAAGAGCAACTAGCGAAGAGGTAGGACTCTTCTCGTGCAAAGCACGTGGAGACATGGCAATACAAAATGGAGTCCGGACATTCGTCAACATAAGACAAGAAACACGTTTTGACTGTAGAGAATTCATGTCTTCAGTGAATGCTTAATCATATCGCTGTTTTTGTTTTCAACAGACGACCCTTTCAGCATTTACTGAAGACATTCGGCTTATTAGGATAATCATCATATATGTCAATTTTCATCATCTCTTCCACCTCCTTGTTTAAGTTTTTCTGATAGGTGACATTGGCAATAGCTTTCTTATCAGGAATACAAAATGACACACATAAAGAACAGACTAAGGGACCACACTGAACACAGATGCAGCAGGAAAACAGAACTGCTACAATAATACAGAGACCAGTTAAGACTTTCCATCCCCATGTAGTGATCAATGCCCAAAACCATCCAGAAAAGGTCCAAGTGCCATTTTCTGTATGAATCTCAGCTGCGATTTTATGCAATTTATTAATAGCGTTATAGACTGATGGCGTGTGGTCAGGAATAAATACACAACAACTACTTCCGATAATCCTACATGCTCCACCTCTGTCTGCTAACATAACATCTAATACCATACGATTCTGTAACGCAACAATTCTAGTGATTTGCAATTCTTCCGTAAGATTCCCAAGAGCAGCAGCAGCTTGATACGTTACAGCCTCTACAACTCTTGTTAATCGTCGAACCTTCCTACTATTTAGGGCAGCTCCAACAAAGAAAAACAATCCTAAGTTAAAATCAACATACTGCTGTAAGCTAGTGTAGGTTTGGTCAACATCATCAATAGATAGAGTATGTTTATACCTGTTTACAGGTACATTGTTCAATAACTTCAAGTCTTTATGATAGGATGCAGGTGCTAAGAATACAGGGGGTAATAGGAACGCTACATAACATACTCCGGACCAGCCGGCGGGTAAGCGGTAATAACCTTTATTCCCACATACGAAGTACGTATTATGGGAAGCTAAGAAAGTACTATTATTTAATCCATCTATATTCAAAACAATAATACAATCACTAACACCAACAGGAATATGACCGACACTCTGGACACACAGGTCCGCTTGAGCTTGCGCCACTTGAATTACAAATTTCTCATTCCCAACAATGTCTCTGGTGTTCGTGAAGATGTAGGGGATTGATTCATTATCTGGTCGATATTCTTCTGACTCCCATATTGTCCCATTAGCTTGTGGATAGCCTTCTTTATCTTGATGACATTCCTTATTAAGTCTAAAAAGTAGTCGTCCCACTGTAGGTTTCCGTGTGGAAAAAAGCAAGGTGTACCATGCTCTACAAGAGCCATTATGAGAGAAAGGAAGAGGTATAAACGGCGTTCCTCCTTTCTTCTGATGAGCTGGCATCATACCACATATCCAACAGTTCGTAGCATTTGTAGCAACATGGGTATGATGCAACATCTGGATAAAAGTATTATTCAAATAAGACTGATGATGCTTTAATTCTTGATACGGAAGGGTGTAAAAGTAGTGCTCCTCAGGCACTGGAGTAGTCAAAACAAGCAACTCACGGGCAGGAGTCACATCCTCAACAAACCACGTGGCTATACCAACAATAGCTACAATGATAATAAAACTTGCCGCACAAAAAATCCTCTTCTTCTCCATTTTGTAGTAAAAGTCAATATCTTCCTGAAACTAAAAGGTTGTCAGAACTCTTCCGCTTAGGCAGCCGTTGATTTCTTCACCAGCGGGCCAAGACGGGTGTCACTACACTAATGCAGGGCTGATCCCCCCCCTTCCCTCATTGGCTCTCCGTTTCACTAACCTAAGGGCCGTTCTGACAACGTGTCCTGATACGGGGAGAAAAAAAAATCACTTCCTCGGTCTGAGATGATATCTTCTTCCTCCAGGAATCGCTTGGTCCGGGAAGAGCTCCTCAGTGTCGTTCGGTTCCACAGCACGGCCTTTCTCTGCAGCCAGGATTTCTCGATGGTCGGTCAATACAGCAGGCTTCACTAATCCAGGTGGCACTTTACGACAGTGCAGGGAGTGGATCCAGTTCTTCCGATTGGAGACTCGCACAGCTGTCCTCGTTGCGAGCAAGACTTGCTCAGGACCAACCCATCTCGGCTCCAGACTGTTCGTCCTTTCAAACACCTTGAGCATAACATAGTCTCCAGGCCGGAGATTATGTCCTTCACCTGTGGACCGATCAGGGAGCGCTTCTCGAACCTGTTGATGAATAGAAACCAAATTATCCGTTAACTGTGCCAGATAATCATTCATCATTACACAAGGTACATCATACACTGACTTCGGTTTCGGTGGACCCCAAATATTCATTGGGCGTCTGAACACGATCTCATATGGCGTGAGACCAGTCCGAGAATGCGGTATCGATCTAATTGACAATAATGCCAGCGGTAAAGCGTCTGGCCAAGTCAAAGAAGTTGAAGCTTGGATCTTAGCGATCTTAAGCTTCAAAGTACCGTTATATTACTCAACCAATCCCGCAGACTGAGGGTGAAACACTGCATGAAATTTCTGGGTAATTCCCAGTCCTTTCAGGACATACTTGATAACGACTGCTATAAAATGAGGTCCGTTATCACTCCACAACAATCTACAAACACCATATCGAGGGAAGAACTCCTTCAATAGCATCTTGGCTGTAGTCATTGCAGTATTGTCTTTCGTAGGGTATGCCTCAACCCACTTACTGAAGGCACAAACCACTACTAGAACATACTTCAGATTGTTACAGCGCTCAAGCTGAATGTAATCCATCTGCAAAACCTCAAAGGGTGCAGTAGGTGTTGCAAATCCTCCTGCTGGAGTCCGTGTACCCTTTCCTGGGTTATACTTCAGGCAAATCATGCAAGTCTGCACTACCCTCTTTGCCGTGCTAGCGATCTCCGGATGCTCCCAAACTCGTGTGAGTAATTTTACAATTGCGGAAGCTCCGACATGTGCTAGTCCATGTGCCATCTGAACCATAGGTTGTACGAAAGCTGTGGGTAACTTCCATTTATCCATCTGCTTATTTCTCCAACACCCTTCATCATCTAATTCTCCATCATTGGACCATTGCTCCCGTTCCTTATCGGAAACGGTCCTCTGTATCTCTAGCACTTCTCTCCTAGCGTCGTGCCATCTTTCTGCCTGTGACTTCACAACATACATTGCAGTAGAGTCAGGCTGCATCGCAGTCTCTCGTGCCACCCGGTCTGCCAAAGCATTCCCTTCCCCAACTTTATCAACCACCTTTTTGTGGGCACTACATTTAACTATAGCAATCTTCTTTGGATATGTTAATGCAGTCAAAAGGTTGTGAACTAACTCTCCATACATTATCTGTGCTCCATGCGACGTTAGAAACCCTCTCTTGTTCCAGAGTAGGCCAAAATCGTGCGCTACTCCGAAGGCATAGCGGCTATCTGTATAAACATTCACACACAATCCTGTACTGAGCTCACATGCTCGTGTTAATGCTATCAGTTCCGCTGCTTGAGCTGATTTCTGCAGTATGCGTGCTGTCTCCACTATTGTTTGTAATGTGGTAATTGCATATGCTGCTGAAGTCGTACCATCTGGTAGCTTCAGGCATGATCTGTCCACCCATAGTTCTCCATCTACATCTGTAAAGGGCGTATACTGGAGATCAATACGACCCTTTGTCTGTTCCTCAGTCACAAGAATACAGTCATGTGCTTTTTGTGCTTCAGACTGAGTTTCCGGGAACGGCAACAATGTGGCTGGATTTAACGTTGCACACCTCTTCAACGTAATATGAGGAGCCAAAAGCGTCAATTCATATCCCGTTAAACGAGCACTGGTCAAATGCTGCGTCTTTGTCTGATTAAGCAGGGCATCAACAGCATGGGGAACTAATACCAACAGCTTATGAGATAACACAATTCCCTCACTTTGGCGTATTGACACAGCTGTCGCCGCAACCGAGCGAAAACAACCAGGCAATGCTCGGGCAACAAGATCAAGTACGGCCGAAAAATATGCACAAGGGCGCTGCTTGTCGCCGTGCATCTGCACTAAAACTGATAATGCACATCCATCTCTCTCATGTACATACAATGTAAAGGGCTTCGTATAATCAGGGGTACCTAACACTGGTGCTGAACAAAGGGCTTGTCGCAATTGCTGAAAGGCAATTTCACAACCACTTGACCAGGGAAGATGAATCGGGGTATCTTTTGTCAAAAGTGCTAACAATGGTTTAACTATATATGAAAACCCCAATATCCATTGCCTACAAAAAGAAGCAAGACCCAAAAATGCACGCACGTCCTTCTGTGTGGAAGGTACTGGCGTGTCCAAAATTGCTTGAATACGATCTGGTGTGAGTGCACGCCCCTCCTTAGACAAAAGGTGACCCAAGTAAGTCACCTTTGGTCTACAAAATTGCAATTCCTTCTTCGACACTTTGTGATTGTGAGATGCCAAAAAAGAAAGCAAGGATAACGTGCACTTCTCACATAGCTCAGGAGTGTCGGCCGCCAACAAGATGTCGTCAACATATTGTATAAGGGCTACACCATCAGGCAGAACAAAGGAATCCAATTGTCTTTTCAATGCTTGACTGTAAATGCTAGGACTCTCTGTATAACCCTGAGGGACTCTACAAAATCTATAAGACCGATTATTCAAAGTGAAGCCGAAAAGGTACCGGCTATCAGGATGAATAGGAATCGAAAAAAAGCATTTTTCAAATCGATAACCGAGAACGTGGTTGCCGTTGGCGTGACCAGAGTAAGCAACGTCGTAATATCAGAAACCACTGGATACTGAGGTATCACTATCTTATTCACCTCCCTTAAGTCAATAATGAAACGATAAACCCTAGTATCAGTATCTTTCTTCAAAATGGGTAGAATAGGACTGTTGCAGACATTGTATGGAACTTCCTCCACTACTCCCACCTTAATCAAATCTTGCACAATCTGTATGAGTGCCTCCTCCCCCTCCTGGGAAATACGATATTGAGGGAGGCGTGGTAACACAGCACCCTCCTTGACACTAATGTGTACAGGCGGAATCACCATCTGTCCCACATCAGTGTCCGAAATAGCCCACAAAGCATGAGGGAGAGAAGCTAATACAGTATCCTCTGCAACCACACACATCCGTTCTGCCATGGGGTGATTATCATTTAATATCACACGTACTCCAGTAGGGGAGCAGCGGATCGTAGCTCTGAAGTGCTTAAGCATATCAAGACCCATAATGTTGTCAGGTGTGTTCGGAGCAAGCAAAAACGGACAGGGTGCAGAAAGTTGGTCAACATGAAATGTAAGGGGTTGGGATAGAGAGCTTCGAGAGAGTGTACCATCAAATCCTACCGCTGTAACCATTAAGCCAGATGGGGAGCCCTCGGAACCAATTGTTTGGACAGCGCACTGCGAGTAGCTCCTGTATCAACTAGGAACCGATCAGTAGAACCCAGAACATTTGCTGTAACATAAGGACCCCTCTGATCAACTGGCACTTCAACTGATTCCAACCCCCACCCAACGCAATCCTATGCATGCTGCGAATCATGGTACCCAGGGCGGTCATTCCCAGACATTTGATACTGATTTTGCCGATCAAATACATTAGGTCTATCTCGTTGCTGCACGTTAGGCTCAAATCGAGCACGATCATTGGAATTCCCTCTGAAATTCGAAAAGCCCCTTCTACCTCTCGGCGGTCCCTGACCACGTCCCTGACGAGATGCATATAATACCGGACAATCCCTGGCCCAATGACCCAACTGTTTGCAATACGCACATTGATTTCTATTAACATCCGACCGACCCGAAGGGGAACCATAAAATCCGCCTCTACCTCTCTCAACACCCCGACGAGGCGGACCATACACTTGCGCTAACATCACCTTAGTTTTCAAATCTTTCGATTTCTTCTCCTCATGACCCTTCGCTTCTTGTTCCTGACACTCATACTACTGAGCCATAGTCAGGAGGGATGCCGTAGACGAGGTGGACCAAGAGCTTTCACTCGCTTTTAATCGAGCTGCTATTCCCGGTAATAAATTTGCCACATATTTATCAACAAAAAGATGTCGACCCGTATCATCCGTAAGTGACTGACCACTGAAATCATGAAATGTTTCCTCAAAGCGCGTAAAGAAGTCTGAAACTGATTCATCAACCTTCTGTTTACACGAGGCTAACATATTCCAGTCAATCTTTTTAGGGGGAATAATCGTTTTCAACTTAGTCAAGATAGCAGCAGGAAGATCTAAAATAAGCTGGGGCGGTTTTTGCGCGGGCTTTCTCTCCCTATCCTCATCCTCAATCTCAGACCATTTGGCCTTAAAAACGGCTTGATCATCCACCTTCCGCACAGATCGCCACATATCCGGTGGTAAAATGAGCCCAAAGAACAAATCTATATCTGCTAAAGTCATAGTACAAGAATTCAAGGCCCCTTCGACCTCTTCATAAAAGGCCGCTGGATTCTTGCGGGGGTCAGGCAATGCATTCTTCAATGCCATAACATCAGTCCTATGCCAGGGAGTATAAACCCAATTATACACGAAATATCCCCTAGCATCGGGGGAAGACGTGTCTGAACTAGTTCCCGCTCCTTTAGGAGGAACATACAAAGGTGCCGCCTCTCGCATCGGTTTAGCATGCACTAGTTCAATCTTATCTGACTGAAGGATAGCCGACTGTTTCCCGCCGACATGTGGATTCGATTGCTCCTCCTCCCCTGTCTTTTGGCGCGCTTTCTCTTTGAGTTCAAACGTCGCGTCCCGCAATGCAAACAGCCGTCGAACCGCATCGGGTACCTTAGAGGGAGAAAAGACACCGTTACGTAATGCTTTAGAATCTAATACTATATCATCAGACTCAAGAACATCAGAATATTTCCGAAAGGCAGTAACCATTTCGTCAGAAAAAGTTTCAGCAAAATATAACTTTTCCCTATCCTGCCAACTTTCCAAAGATGCCAATAATTCAGTAAGAGATAGCTTGCCTTTAAGCGCACGAAAATAAATTTTCCGAAGCTCACCCATACGATCAGTTGATAACATGGACCGCGTGTCTACCTTATCCGAAACCGATCCAGAATCCTGTGACCTCGGGGCAGACGCGCCAACATAAGGGGGCGGAGAGCGATCTAATAAATAAAAATCATCTTCAAGATTAGTAAGGACAGGATAAAGTGGCTGGCGGACAGCATATTGACGCGATACTTGCAACCTACGCTCTTTCTCTTGTCTCTCCGCCAGTTCTCTTTCCTCCCGACGCTTCGCTTCCTGCGCTCTCACATGATCATTTTTCCGTTGCTCTTTATCAATCAGCGCTTTCTCACGTTTCTCCCGCTCACGCACTTCCTTCACCCATAAAAGTACACATTCAAACATGTCTTGCCTAGCACGCCGTTTACACATACACTGTTCCACATACTCAATCTTACGCATATCAAACGATCCATTCAAAGGCCATCGTAACTCAGGATCCTTTTTGGTGTATTTCCTCCACACTGTGCTGTACATTACAGAGGAAAGACCATGCTTCACATACATATCCCTATTGGGAGTCCCCTCCGGGGGGGCTGGAGCAGGTTCCTCAAGATTTAACCGGTTTCCAAAGCAGCAGCACCACTTACGGAGTGCGCTAAAAGCAGGCATGCTCAAAAATAATGCAAAATATGCAGTATTATCAAAAATGGCACTTAAACGTTGCACCGTTCAAATTTAAACAACTCCGGAGAAATATCTCCACATTACCTGCCTATATGTGTTGCAACGCATATATTCCCACAGTAACCAATGCAAAATATGACCGGTCATCACAAATCAAACTCAAATAGCCAACCCAGGCTTCAAAACTCGGAGCAAGTACCATACAACGGTTCTTACCAATCAAGAGCGTCCAGATTCCAACTGCCAAGTTCCAAAATTCGCCCAAACGGCTATCACGCAGCAAACCGACAGAAGAGGTCTCAGTCGAAGACCGGCGCCACCCAGATGGTCAGCTCGGAAGGGGAGGAAGAAAAAACCTCGGGATGCCAGGACTAAGAGACGCCGCTGGCAGTGATCACATCCCCGGCCAAATTCCTCACCTTCGTCACGACCAGTCCTTCGAGCATCCGAGTCGCCGATGAGCCCCACGTGACGGGCGCAAATTGATGAATACAGGCCCCAGCTAGGCCCGCAAATACAAGGGTTCGCCCTCCTATGTACGAAAACTAGAAGGAAGTTGGCACGGAAACTGCAAATACAAAGACAGAGTTTATTAACCCTTAAGGGTGGTCCTACAACCTACACAACACTCTTCAGTATTGCATAGAGTAGCACACAGAACTTGCGTACACGGTCCCCTTTTATACACAACAGAGGGGCTCATAAGTGGGTGGATACAACATAGAACAAAATTCATTACCATTTATGGACATTTTCGATACAGGATCAATATATGGGCGGAGTTAACAATTTCCTGAGCCCGCGAAAACATGGTCAAACAAGGACTAACTGATAACAGATGTGGTCAAGTCTGGGCATGCGCCAGACAGACAAAGGAGCTATTTATAGACTGAAACTAGGCAGATTACAAGAGCAACTAGCGAAGAGGTAGGACTCTTCTTGTGCAAAGCACGTGGAGACATGGCAATACAAAATGGAGTCCAGACATTGGTCAACATAAGACAAGAAACATGTTTTGACTGTAGAGAATTCATGTCTTCAGTGAATGCTTAATCATATCGCTGTTTTTGTTTTCAACAGTTATAGAAACACACTGGTCTATTGGTGTATGTAAGCTAGTTAATTTGGACCCCCAAGTTTGTAATTCAATGGGTGCAAATGTTTTTCCTTCCACAGGCAATTACCACCATGTTCTACCTACTGCTAACTGCCTGTGCCAGCAAATGCACTGATTATTTACTCATTGCTCCGATTATGATTTCTTATCCCACTACATATTAATCGCGGTATGTTCACCTTCCCATGGACAGCATGTGACTAAGCCAAAACTAAAGCGGCCCTCTTTCCATTTCCTCTCGTCCCCTTAAGCCTCATCTCTCACAAGACGCCATAACTGTGGTGGAGACCAGCAGAACTTCCTGAAATCCTAAAGCAACAGGGATCCAGGTAGTAACCATGAGAAAGGAGGGTGGGATGGAAGTACTGGGACAAAGAAGGGTAATTAGAGTAAAGAACATCATTGATAATAAATAGGTGTCTTACCTCGTCAGCCCTTCCTCATTATAATCCTTAATAATTAACAGGTCAATGCGTAGCCCACCCACAAGCTACAAACCCAGCAGAGAGAACAAAAAGAATCAGCTTAGCAAGGCCAAAGTTCCACCAGCTCCAAGCGCAGCATTGAGCACAAGAGGAAAGCCAAGACGTCAAGGCTTAGTACCACAGACTTCAGGTTCTCTAGAGACGCAAGAGGAACAAAGAATTGCCACAGTCAAACACATCAAGCCCTGCAGGGGCCTAAGAGAAACCAGAATGGCTTTGGCTCAACTTAAGCTTAATAGGAGACACGAGAGGAAGCAAAGTTTGCCAGAACAAACTGCTGCAAGTCTAAAGATGAGGGAGCCTTAGAGGACACTAGAAAAACTAGGACTGAATACCTTGAGCCCCAAGGCCTTCATGGGGTACAACAGGAAGACAGACTGGTTAGTATCACTGACCCCCAAACTACCCGCGCCAGAGCAAATGAAAGGTGACTAAAAGAGAGGACTTGAACCAATGGTGTCGAGGGGTCCCAGAGTGCAGAAAGCTGCTCTCTTCACCATTCAAGCAGGCTAGGCACCACTCCACAAGGGTAACCCCTGCAGGCAAACATCAGTGCCCCCTGGCAACAGTCCAACCATGGGACCCATGCACAGGCTAAACCCCAAAGAATCACAAACCTCACCAACCTTCTTTGAGCCAGCAGCAGGGAGCTGGTAATGGCTGAGAATCATTACTGCATGGTCCACCAACCTCCAGAAACAATGACCTGGAACAGTCACATGTGAAGTTCAACAAGCACTGCCATAGCAAACAGCAATGACAATGCAAAGTGAACCAGAATATGCGATGGCAGGAAGAAAGTGGACTGACAGGTAAGAAGACAAAAAAGTCCCCATCTCCTTCATCAAAAGGTCTCTGTAAAAACAGAGAATACAGATCCTACTGGAAATGGGCAACATAACAAACAGCATATGTAAGAAAGTGGAGTATTATGTGGTGGGTGTTAGACCTCACAGTGTAATGCTATTACAGTAGCCCAAAGATGGCCCTTGGATTCACACTAATAAATCCCTAGCTCAGACCTGGTAGTGTGGCAAAGAGCAGTCAGGCTTTACAGGAGGAACATGTGTTAAGCATCTTACAGTAACAACATGGACGATAAGTAATTGGCATGACTTTAGAAAGATTCAACACCAAATTATAAAAATAGAGTGTAGTTTTATTTTTATTTAGACACGAAAATGAACAAAGTAGCATACATTTAACCAGTGTTATAGATATTTGAAACAATATTAAATTAGTGGAAAATAATACATAAAAAACTTAGCATTCAGTCAATGGGAAAAACCACTAGTGACAATTGTTCACTTGCAGGCCGAGTTATGTGGAACAAAAGATCAGGCCATGACATTCAGATCAATTTTACTTAACCCGTGGAGTCCGGGTGCAGAGTTGTCCTGGATGTCCTTGCTGCTGAACAGGAGCCGCAGGGATGCTGATTTTACCGCTTACACAGTGCTGCAAGAAACAGAGTGCAAAAACACAAATGATACAAAGCTGCTGTTGTCGGATGAAGGTTGCGCAGTGTTCCCTGTTGATGCAGCATCGAGTGTGAGGGTTAGTTGACAGATTGGAGAGCAACAAGCCTTGGCAGTGATAAGCACAGCAAAAACAAACTAGAACTTCAGTAGGTCCCGGGGAGTGAGGTAGCAGCCTGAAACTTTGTGGCAGGTGGCCTAAAAACTCCCACAATGCACTGAACCACCTGGATTTGGGCGATCCCACAGAGGGCCTGCTGGCCAACCGTTCTTAGGATCCAGTAAGTGTTTTTACCTGCAGTCTATAGGGGACTTCGAGTTTCTACAGGGGTCCCTCTCTTTGGGAGTGCAGAGTTTTAGCCAATGGCGAGTGTCGCTCACTCAGTTCCAATACTGTTAAGTATCCCTCTTTTGCTTTAGTGCAGTTGGCAAACTCCTGCCTTTTGGTTACACGGGTCTCCTCTTGGTCCTTCCTTGATGCCAGCTGTTTAGGTGTGAGGTTTGGTGTTGGGGGATCCCTTAACTCCTAGATTTAGGGGAGTTAAGAGGTGGGAGCTAGTAGCCAATGGGCAGCTGGTCCCCGCAGCTAGTCTGCCCCTAAAGTGACCACATCTAGGGGTGTAGGTCATCTTTTATACCCAGAACCCTTTATTCTGCCATTCCTAAAGATTGTAGAAGTCCTATTGCGGTGTACAGACCAGGCTGCTTGCCCTGGAGGTGTGGCTAGCCTTCTGGGTGTGTACACCTCCGTCTGAAGCTAATTTCTCACCTGCCCGGGTGCAAATGTGCCTAAGTAGGGTAGGGGAGGGCTGTTTTCTCCACTTGGAGTCAGTCCTGATTCATATCAGAGGTGGTTCAGCCTATGAAGCTCACCGCCTTGATGTGCCACTTCACTAGCCTGCTTGGGAGGAGGGACATGTGACCGAATTCCTGCCCAAGACTTTGTTCCTGACTCCTGGGAGTGATCACAATGCCTGGCAGGAGTTCAGAATCCTTTTTTGGTGGCAGCAGGCACGGGAAAGCACGGGCGGGCTAACCAGAGAACAGAGAAGCTGGGATAACCAGGTGGGTAACCTCTAAGGTAGTTACCTGGGTGCATGCCACGTCACTGAGGGCATGAGATTTATGTCAGGGGGTCAGAAGGCATGTGTTTGATAACAAACATAACATTATCCTGCTTCACCGTAATAAAGCTTCCTACCTCGAGAATGCGCAGGTGGCAGCTCAAGTTTTCCTATTGGCCGCTAACACTTATAGTAGTTTCCAGAAACAAACGCCACTATAGGGACATATAGGCTTGCACTTGTATGTCCTCACTTGTAATGTACTGCACTCTGCCTCCTGGGCTGAGAAGACCTACCTTAGAGATGATTGACATATATTAAAGGTAGTGCATTTGACTGCCACACATGGTGGGAGCAGTCGAGTTCGAGCAGTTTGCACTGCTCCTGCAGTCTGCAAAGGCAGATCTACTGGCAGTAGTTTCCTTGGGTCACCCAGGGTGGCAGAAAACCGTAGAGTATCCCAGGGAGCCCTATACCACCTATGCCCTGTGTTAGAACCGGGATCCCCTAGTTGGCTGAGGTAGGTACCTTAGGCCAAATAGGGACCCCTGCTTCTAAATCAGGGAAAGGAAGGACATCTTCTCAGATAGCCCCTGCTCACCCCCTTGGTAGCTTGGCACGAGCAGCCAGGCTTATCTTCAAGGCAAATGTGTAAAGTATTTGCAACCACGCTCTCAGTGACCCAATGATGACACCATAAAAGGACACGTGTTTCATAAAAAAACAAGTATATGTTTATACAAAAAGATATACGATTAGACCAAACGGTGATAATCGAACATATGCGTATTTGTAATATTCCTCCTGACTGGTTATTAGGCCAGCCAACCATTGTAGGTTCCAGGCAGTATTAATGAGCAATTCTAGATGATCCAGTGCAGTCCTAATGCAATGCTATGCAGTTCGTAATGCAAGAATCAGGCACTTTGCAATGTAAAAATAATGCAGTTCGTTATGCAACAATCAAGCAGTTTGTAATGCCAAAATAATGCAATGCGTAATGCAACAATCAGGTAGTCCGTTATGCAAAAATAATGCAATGTGTAATGCAACAATCAGGCAGTTCGTTATGCAAGAATAATGCAATGTGTAATGCAACAATCAGGTAGTTCGTTATGCAAACTAATGCAATGCGTAATGCAATAATCAGGAAGTTTGTAATGCAAACTAATGCAATGCGTAATGCAACAATCAGGCAGTTTGTAATGCAGAAACAATGCAATGCGAAATGCAACAATCAGGCAGTTCGTAATGCAGAAACAATACAATGCGCAAGACTGTCTCTCTGCCACTCGCACTGACTCGCGGTCAGCTTCCACCAACATATACCCTCAACACAGGTATGGTGTAAACCAAACTGCAGCTCCACACTCCGGCCCCGGTACTGCCACTCCTTGGCAAGTACGGGCCGCGATACGAGCTTGAGCAGAGGCTCGTGCTGCAAGAATGGGAGAAGCCGAGAGCGTCTCTCTCCGAGCCCGCACCCCGCCCCAGGCGGTGACACACGTTACCTGGGGGGTGCGACCTCGCTCTCCTCTCCCCTTCTTCCGACTGGGGCCTCCAATGCAACTTAGTTGATTCCGAAAAGTGGAGCTCGGGCCCTCCTGCGACGGAGTTGGGTGGAGGTCCTGCTTCTGGCAATGGCAGGCTCGGGCTGGCGGAACAGCTCCTCTGGGGATGCCGGACCGGGCCGATGGCGATAACGAAGATCTCAGGCTGCAACAAAGCACATGCACACTTGGACTCCGGGTGTGCACGATCACAGGGCAATCCTCACAAAGGTCTCAGGCTGCCCGAAACACATACACACAGCTTTGCTGAGACTCACTTCGACTCCTGGTGCTCACGATCACAGGGCATTTCTTATGAGGGTCTCCGGCTGCAAAAAGCACATGCACACAGAGTCGCTGAGACACACTTGAACTTTGGGTGTGCACAATCACAGGGCAATCCTCACGAAGGTCTCAGGCTGCACAAAGCAGACACACACAGCATTGGTGAGATTCACTTAGACTCCAAGTGCACACGATCCCAGGACAATCCTCACGAAGGCTCAGGCTGCACAAAGCACACGCACACAACGTCACTGAGACTCGCTTGGACTCCAGGTGCCCACGATCACAGGGCAATTCTTACGAGGGTCTCAGGCTGCAAAAAGCATACTCACACAGCGCCGCTGAGACACACCTGGAAAATTTTGTGTTCCTGAGTTTCCACAACAGGGAGCCAGCTCTCCTCGGGCCCTTGGGGGTAAGTTACTTCAGGACACAGCACACAGAAAAGTCCTTTCAAGCAGCGGGACATAGCACACAGCAAAGTCCCTTTAGCCTCTCCTTGGTTAAATCAGCAAACTGCAGGCCAGCCCCAGAACACACAGCAAGGGTCAGTCCTTTCCTTCAGTCTCTTCAGCTGTTTCTTCCTTGGCAGAGGTTCCTCTTGACCACAAAGTAGTTTCAATCCTTTACAGTCTTGAACAGTTCCATTCCAAAGTCCAGGGGTTTCAGCTCCCATAGTTATACCCCTAAATGTCTTTGAAGTCTTTGTGTTCAGGAGGGCACTGACCCCTGTTCAAACCAGTTCTGGTTGTCTCCCTGCCAGTGACACCTTCTTCCTTTGATAGTGGGGGTCTGAATCCTTAATCACTCAGGAGGAGATGGAGCCATTGTATTATGGCAGCAACCCAGGCCTCTTCACCTTCAGGGGCTACTCCTCCTCCCTACACTCCAGACGCAGGTCAGCCTGTTGCTGTCTCGCCTCCTCCTCTGGGTCAAGACATTCCCCAGAGCCTATCACATTCAGATTCAGACAGTCAATCCACAACCAGGCAGAGACACACAGAAATGTTAGAGCATAAAAGCCCAGCCACTTCTAAAAGAGTGGTTTCTAAACTCGCAATTCAAAAACCACCTTCACAAAAAGATGTGTTATTAAATTGTGAGTTCAGGCACACTAAACTTCACCTCTCCATCTTAAGCCTTTGGGAAGATAGGCTTGAAACATATTACACAGCCTCCCCATTCTGTCCTATGGGCAAGATGGCCTTTCAACAGTGAAAATGAAATGGAGAGTATTTCACCGATAGGACATGGTATCCACCTTAGTACATGTCCTACCTTTCACATACACTGCACCCTGCCCAGGTGGGTACCCTGGACCTACCATAGGGGTGTCTGATGTGCATAGAAAGAGTAAGGACTGGTCAGGAAAACATGTAGGTTTAACAAACTGTGCACAGGCACTGCAGTGGCAGGCCAGAGTTCTCTCTTTAGGGCTACTTGGGTGGGTGGCACAATTAGTGCTGCAGGCCCACTAGTAGCATTTGCATTACTAGCCCTGGCAGACATAGTTCACGTTACTAGGGACTTTACTAGTAAGGCAAACATACCAATGATGGACAACCAATTACCATTACACAGGGAGCACTTGCACTTTGACACTGATCAGCAGTGGCAAAGTGCCCAAAGCATCTAAGACAGTCAAACGAAATTCATCACAGCATCAAAAATAGAGGAGGTAGAGGCAAAAAGTCAGGGGTAATCACTCTAAGAAATGCCAGGTCTAACACCCTGGGTACCCTTGCTACCATATACTAGGGACTTATAATTGAGATTGCCAGTTTACACATATCAGTTTTGGAAAATAAGCACTGGCACTGGGTCCTGGTTAGCAGGAGCCAGTGTACTGTCAGATTAAAAACACAGCCTCTAAAAGTCCCAATTTGAGGAAAAAGTGGGGGGCATCTGCAAAGAGCCCTCACTTTTTGCAGCATAAAATCATGAAGCCACCCCAAAACCTCGCTTCTGGCAGAGAACCACACACACACACTTCAGGTCAGAAAGAGAAATTTGTTGAAAGAAGAAAATGAATGCTAAGTATGAGGATCCGGCCCAGCAAGATCCGCACAACATAGCCTGCCAGAGCTCACAAAACAGGAGGTACTTCTTGTCTCCACCCCGCTGTGGTCCCTTGTGAGGGGAGTAAGTCGAATGCGGGATGTTTTGATAATAGGTTGGTCACATGGTAGCTAGGGGGAAGATGGGTGCACCTGAATTAGAATAATGAATAATGAAAGGCATGGACATTGATTCACCAACATAGTAGGGTCTGTGAAAGTGATATCATTCATCAATTGACCTCAGAGACATCATAGTAAGTTATGTCATTTGACCCATTGTTAGATTTGGCATCCTTGGCATAGTTTCCCCTGATGATTGCCTCTACCTCCTGCTGTGCTGGATTTCGTTTTTGCTGCCATATATGCTTTGGGCACTTTGCCACTGCTGATCAGTGTCAAAGAGCAAGTGCTCCCAGTACACATTGTTATTGCAATTGGTTATCCATGACTGGCATATTTGATTTACTGGTAAATCCCTAGCTAAGTGCACAGAGGATGCCAGGGCCTGTAAATCAAATGTCACCAGTGGGCCTGTAGCACCTAAGTAGCCCTGTAAATGTATCTCAGACATGCTCCTGCAGCTTCTGTGCACAGTTCTTACCGCAATGTAGACCTGGCAAGAGCACCTACTTTCCAGGCCCTAACCTTCCCTTTTCTTACATATAAGACACCCCTCAGGTAGGCCCGAGGTACCCCCATGGGCAGGGTGCATTGTATGTGAAAGGAAGGACATGTCCTGCTGTGTGTAACATGTCCTGATAGTGAAATAATGCCAATTTCGTTTTTCACTATTGAAAGGCAATCTGTCCAATAGGATAGCATGGGAGATACTTTGTAACACTTTACAAGTATAATTTCCTATTGGGACAAGATAGAGCAATAAACTTTAGGCTCTCTGGACTCAGAATTTAATAACACATCTTTTAGTGAAGATTCTTTTTAAATTGTGTGTTTGAAAATGACACTTTTAGAAAGTAGGCATTTTCTTTTTTAACTATTCTATGTGCCTCTGCTGCTTTGTGTATGGACTGTTTGGTTTTGGAGGGGCAGGGGCTGGGGATCTGCATTCACTGTAGACAGCCACTGGAGTGGTTCAGGTGTGCCTTGCCCTTCCTGGATGACTCAGAGCTGAGCTCAATAGACCATGGCTGCATTTAGAGCAGTGGGAGGAGTATTCCTTACACCTGACTAGGGCCTGTGTCCCTTTGCACAATTCTGTCTCCACCTCCTGTAGTCATTTTGCACCAGTGACAACAGTACTGGTTTGGACTGGGCTCAGAGACAGTGGCACAAAAAATGGGCCATAAAGACAAAATGAGCTATAATCAATGGACCTTAAACCCCAGAACTATCGATCGCTTCTGGGCTCTAGAACAACCTTTGCCAAGGAGAAGAGCTGGAGAGCTGTGAGTAGGAGTACTGCCTCTTTGCTGTGTACTTCTGCCAAGGAAAAGACAAAGACTGGAACTTTGCTGAGAAACCAGCTTGAAGAAGAATATCCAAGGGATTGTGTGGGCTGAAGTCTCAGGGACACAAAGACTTCACCACTAGCTCCCCTGAACTCCATTGCTGGGAGTTCTGACCTGTCAGGACCACCTATTCCAGTTGTGGGCCTCTGGAGGTTGTTCCTGCTGTTGGGAGCTCAAGGAAACCTAAGATAACAAAGAAATGCCATCCTTGGCACCATCAGCGATGCTGCTGTGACGCTGCAGCCTGCACCGAGGCCAGGTTGAGCAAAAATAATGGGGTGACCCGGTGTCCCTCAGAACCTGGGTGGCCGTATTATATAAATATAATGGTTCTGTCGGGAATTTCTAATTTCTTTTAGAAAGTTCAAAAAATATTCATTACATATAACAGATATCAGATAAATGAGGAAAAAAGCACACACCAATAAAAAGTTTGCGATTTGGTAATTTAAGGGAATAAAGTATTATGGGCTGTCGTAATACATAAATTCAAAAGAGCAAAATATTGGTGACTTGTGGTGATAAAGTGACATGTGATGATAAATAGTATATACAATATATTTCAAATGCGGTAAAAGTGAATAAGTAGAATAGAAAGGTACATTATTTCTTGATATGTCTTTATGGTTTTTCACATATGCTACAAGATCCTATGTGAATTAATCTGTGATCAGAAGCATTGTGTAGACATATAAGGGTGCGTCGACGTTTCGACTCCGTGTACTGCGCAAAATATAATAAGCGTCACGGCGGGTCTTCCTCAGGACAGTGCAGATGGGTATACAGCCTACGGAATGAATAAAAGCTAGTTTAGGGTGTGTGCTCCGAGATCAGGCAGAAAAGGACTGTTCTCTATGAGGGTAAAAAAGCTTACCCAAGCGCAGATTTTGGTTAATATCTGTGGGCGAGAAGGTTTTCTTAGTCAAAGTTGTAGTCCTGGTGAATCAGGAGGAGGCCTATGGAGTGAAAATAAGGTTATAAACACTCCCATGATAGCGATTATCAGGGCTTAATACAGCGGGAAAGGCCTCCTGGAAACAACAATATTTAATGAAGAGCGGTGGTCTATGGAGAGTTACTAACTTTCATTCTCAGTAAATGTTAAAATCTGCCATGTAATGATTATGCTTTGAATCATTTTCCATTAACACCACGGAATTTCTTCTTAACTGTTTAACATTTTTTGCTGAGTGAATCTAGTTAGTGTAACATTACTCTGATGTTTGCTTAATGGTTCTCCAGACACACATGAGAGGGGCCCTTCACTGTACATCCCACAGCTTGCAGTTGTAGCCTTTCATTTAGTTAATTACGGCATGGGTGAACTTGCACGTTTCAGGCACGTGACACCTGCTATAAATCACAGGCCCTTGTCTCAAGCCTCAGTATTCCACCAGACTGAGAGCTGACAAGACGTGCTGAACAAAGATATCAGGGTGGGGGAATGGACCACTTGTCCTGTGTACCAGGGTCTTTCAATTTACGCGGTTGGGCATCCTTAAAAAACCCTCATATACGTACACTGGCGTTGGGCGGTATATCTTGATTCTCCGCCGTAGTGTATCGTGATAGCATGATCATTGGGCTTTTTATTGTCCAAATGCTAACCTCCCCATGGAGGAAGACCAACTGGTTATACAGTAGTGGTCAGGAATAATGGAACGAGGGCGTGCTCGTGCTCTGTGAACTGTGATGTTAAAATTCCTAAAGCCAAGTCCCGTGTCCTTTATTCTTGGGGTTCTTGACAAAGGGAAATTAAAAATGGTGTTCGTGCATATGAATAAACTTGATTATTAGTTTGATGCACTGGTATGTATCTAGTGTTATATGGTCAACATGTTTCAGCCCCATGCAAGGTCTAGAGGCTTTCGTCAGGACCGGAAGGTGAAATGGAGGGCTTAATTGGGCTCTCCACTATTTTCTGTGGGTGGAGAGTAGTACTCACCACCATCGATTTAAGGAAATCAGACCGTTTGTATCCGTTCCTGTAAAGACAATCAAGGATTAAATGACAGCCTAGCGTGATATTCTACAATGCTAAAACGATATTCTCGTGCTTTATGCCCTGTTAACATCAATATTTCTAATTAATGGACTGCGTTGCTGTCGCGCCTTCTTTCATTACAGGGTGCATGCTTTATTAAAAGGGACTAACTACAAAAAGGTTTTAGTGAATGCTATCTCGGTTCTCTTACTGGTGTGATTCTTAATTAGATTAGAAAAAGGGTCGCTTAGGTGATGCGATTATTCTATCCTTGTTGTTCTCATAGCTACTCGTATCCCTATGAGGGAGCGAGCCGTCGTTGTGAATTAATAAGTTTAGTGTATAGAGTCTCAAAATGCGATTGTATGTATGGTTATGGTAACAAACAGGAGGTTCATTGCATGGTGAGCGTAAAGTTATGTGAACTGACGGCGTTGCCGTCTGTTGATTCAGCGTTACGGAGCCAAAGGCCAGAAGCAAACTTTCTGAGTCAAATACCTTTCAAAGCAAGTTGGACATCTTCATTCAGGGTGTCAGTCAGTTAGGTGAGCGCCAATTGCTGCATGAAATGGGAAAATATAAGGTTACTTATCTCACAGGTTGACGCGGTGTAGAGAGCTCGCCTCGCCGTCGCTTACCGGCTACTCTGGCAGAATAGCTTGTTCTGACTCTGACGTTCCCCTGGATTAACGTGCTCCCGGTTGGGCTCGTTTTTCAAAGACCGGTTCCATTGAAATTAAAGTAGGACTAGTCGGTCTTGGTTGGCCTCGGGAGGGCACTGATGGTTGGCATAACGGTCTTTGCCGTATTAGTGTGATATGGTGTGTGAAGAAGAAAATCTCAATCGTATTCTCGCATCTTGAATTGCGCCCAAAAGGACAGAGATATTGGTGGCAGATGGTTTCGTTTGTTGAGGCTTCCCTTTCACGGGATGTATTCAGCGGTGTGCACAGTTATCATAATGAGCATTTTTTAGTCTCTTGTATACCGTGGTTGCTCAGCATGCGCAGTTATCATAATGAGCATTTTTTAGTCTCTTGTATACCGTGGGTGCTCAGGTTAGTGTTTGGGGGTTGCCGAGAGACTTATTCGTATAGAGATCATAACAGAGTATACTCAATCGAATAGGCATTTCTGCAGTTAGGTTCTCTTCCTTACTCTGGGTGATGGTGATGTCTGTGATTCATGATGAGTCTATACTTGGAATCACCAGGATATGGGGATCACATTACAGTATTTCATCTTTTTAGGGCGTGCCATGGTATGGTATCGTTCAGGCCCTCTTTATCTGTCTTAAGGCGGTGCACCCAGCGTTGTTCTTTTTCAAAGAGGGTGCGTTCCACATTATGGCCTTTGAAGAGTTGGGTTTCCAAAACAACCCATTGTAGATCTTCTGCAGTGTGTTTGGCTTCAATATAGTGTTTGCTCATTTGTGTTGTTGCTCTCTTACATGTGATGTTACTTCGATGTTCTATGATCCTTTGTTTGATTTTCCTGCAAGTCATTCCAATGTATTTCAATCCACACGGGCAAACAATCATGTACACCACATGGGTGGTGTTGCAGTTTGTGTGGTGACGTAGTTCCCATTTTAGGTTTGGCAGTAGTTGTAGGGTCTTGGTCACTTTCGTGAGTTTGCAGACCGAGCAGGTTCCACAAGGGTAGTGTCCCACTATAGGATTCAGATTCCAAACTGTAGTCTGGGTTTCTCTTGGAATAATATCTCTTGGTCTGGTGTGGACCAGAATGTCTTTGATGTTTTTGGTTCTCCTATGGGCAAATCTCGGTTTGGGCCATTTCAATGTGCTTGAGGTCAAGATTCCCCAGTTTTTATTGATAATTTTCTTTACTGCGTTCGATTCGGTGTTGTAGGTTGTTACGCATGTGAGGAGATCTTCTGGTTCTTCTCTCTGTATCGTGGAGAGTAGGTTCTCTCTGGGCTGGTTACGGGCTCTTTTCTGGCATCTTTTTATGATCTTTGTAGGGTAGTCTCTGTTCCTGAGCTGAACTTCTAGACCTCTTGCTTGTTCTTTATAGTCATCTAGATTACTGCAGTTACGTTTTAAACGTAAGAATTGACTATAAGGTAGATTGTCTCGGAGGGGTCGGGGGTGGAAACTGTTGTAGGAAAGAAAACTGTTCCTTGCCGTGGGTTTGTAGTAGGTTTTAGTGTGCAATGTTCCGTTTTTGGAAAAGATGGTTACATCCAGGAAGTCCAGTTGTTTCTTGTCTGCTGTAGATGTAAACTTCAGACATTCGTCTCTAGTGTTTAACCACATTAGGAAATCATTGAGGATTGGTTGGTTGAATCGAACGCAGTAAAGAAAATTATCAATAAAAACTGGGGAATCTTGACCTCAAGCACATTGAAATGGCCCAAACCGAGATTTGCCCATAGGAGAACCAAAAACATCAAAGACATTCTGGTCCACACCAGACCAAGAGATATTATTCCAAGAGAAACCCAGACTACAGTTTGGAATCTGAATCCTATAGTGGGACACTACCCTTGTGGAACCTGCTCGGTCTGCAAACTCACGAAAGTGACCAAGACCCTACAACTACTGCCAAACCTAAAATGGGAACTACGTCACCACACAAACTGCAACACCACCCATGTGGTGTACATGATTGTTTGCCCGTGTGGATTGAAATACATTGGAATGACTTGCAGGAAAATCAAACAAAGGATCATAGAACATCGAAGTAACATCACATGTAAGAGAGCAACAACACAAATGAGCAAACACTATATTGAAGCCAAACACACTGCAGAAGATCTACAATGGGTTGTTTTGGAAACCCAACTCTTCAAAGGCCATAATGTGGAACGCACCCTCTTTGAAAAAGAACAACGCTGGGTGCACCGCCTTAAGACAGATAAAGAGGGCCTGAACGATACCATACCATGGCACGCCCTAAAAAGATGAAATACTGTAATGTGATCCCCATATCCTGGTGATTCCAAGTATAGACTCATCATGAATCACAGACATCACCATCACCCAGAGTAAGGAAGAGAACCTAACTGCAGAAATGCCTATTCGATTGAGTATACTCTGTTATGATCTCTATACGAATAAGTCTCTCGGCAACCCCCAAACACTAACCTGAGCACCCACGGTATACAAGAGACTAAAAAATGCTCATTATGATAACTGCGCATGCTGAGCAACCACGGTATACAAGAGACTAAAAAATGCTCATTATGATAACTGTGCACACCGCTGAATACATCCCGTGAAAGGGAAGCCTCAACAAACGAAACCATCTGCCACCAATATCTCTGTCCTTTTGGGCGCAATTCAAGATGCGAGAATACGATTGAGATTTTCTTCTTCACACACCATATCACACTAATACGGCAAAGACCGTTATGCCAACCATCAGTGCCCTCCCGAGGCCAACCAAGACCGACTAGTCCTACTTTAATTTCAATGGAACCGGTCTTTGAAAAACGAGCCCAACCGGGAGCACGTTAATCCAGGGGAACGTCAGAGTCAGAACAAGCTATTCTGCCAGAGTAGCCGGTAAGCGACGGCGAGGCGAGCTCTCTACACCGCGTCAACCTGTGAGATAAGTAACCTTATATTTTCCCATTTCATGCAGCAATTGGCGCTCACCTAACTGACTGACACCCTGAATGAAGATGTCCAACTTGCTTTGAAAGGTATTTGACTCAGAAAGTTTGCTTCTGGCCTTTGGCTCCGTAACGCTGAATCAACAGACGGCAACGCCGTCAGTTCACATAACTTTACGCTCACCATGCAATGAACCTCCTGTTTGTTACCATAACCATACATACAATCGCATTTTGAGACTCTATACACTAAACTTATTAATTCACAACGACGGCTCGCTCCCTCATAGGGATACGAGTAGCTATGAGAACAACAAGGATAGAATAATCGCATCACCTAAGCGACCCTTTTTCTAATCTAATTAAGAATCACACCAGTAAGAGAACCGAGATAGCATTCACTAAAACCTTTTTGTAGTTAGCCCCTTTTAATAAAGCATGCACCCTGTAATGAAAGAAGGCGCGACAGCAACGCAGTCCATTAATTAGAAATATTGATGTTAACAGGGCATAAAGCACGAGAATATCGTTTTAGCATTGTAGAATATCACGCTAGGCTGTCATTTAATCCTTGATTGTCTTTACAGGAACGGATACAAACGGTCTGATTTCCTTAAATCGATGGTGGTGAGTACTACTCTCCACCCACAGAAAATAGTGGAGAGCCCAATTAAGCCCTCCATTTCACCTTCCGGTCCTGACGAAAGCCTCTAGACCTTGCATGGGGCTGAAACATGTTGACCATATAACACTAGATACATACCAGTGCATCAAACTAATAATCAAGTTTATTCATATGCACGAACACCATTTTTAATTTCTCTTTGTCAAGAACCCCAAGAATAAAGGACACGGGACTTGGCTTTAGGAATTTTAACATCACAGTTCACAGAGCACGAGCACGCCCTCGTTCCATTATTCCTGACCACTACTGTATAACCAGTTGGTCTTCCTCCATGGGGAGGTTAGCATTTGGACAATAAAAAGCCCAATGATCATGCTATCACGATACACTACGGCGGAGAATCAAGATATACCGCCCAACGCCAGTGTACGTATATGAGGGTTTTTTAAGGATGCCCAACCGCGTAAATTGAAAGACCCTGGTACACAGGACAAGTGGTCCATTCCCCCACCCTGATATCTTTGTACTAACCTCTGGAAGCCGAATGGACCTCTGCTTCTTTTTCCCTCCCCCCATTGATATATTACAGTGAACAGCAGCGCACAGCTGTGGGATTTTTCCTTCATACCCTATTTCACACCAGAATTGGGACGAAAGGGTATTAAAACAACAGCTTGAGAACATAAAAAGTGATCATGGCTGAAATGCAAGGACTAAGCTACACAGAGGAAGAGGTGAACGCTATCCTTTCGGAATCCTCTCTGTTACAAGACAGAGACCTGGCACAAACACTAACACAAACCAACGAGTGGGATGAACTCACAGAAACCAAGAAAGAACTAGTAAGAACAGCCATCCATGGCATCATAATGAAGGAATATCTGCGCGCTAATTCAGCACCCAAAGGCCTTTGGGTACAGAACGCTCGTCGCATCGTTCTGAAAGATATACTCTTCCGTAAAGATTGGTCGTCCATTTCATGGAAGTGTACCAGAGACTATCTGGTCCTAATCATTAAAACAGCAACACGATTAGTAGAAGCTCTGACGATCAGCATACAAAACAGTGAAGCAAAACTCAAGACAACAGTGCATATAACAGTCTTCAAGAAAAAACTTGAAGAAATAAATAAAGAAATGAACGAAACAAAGGAATACATCACCCAAAATAAAATTCAAAAATTAAATAAAGATCTAAAAAAATTCTCAACAGAGAAGATGCACCCCTACTCAAGAGAGGACTACATTACCCCTGAAGACAGGGAAGACGATGATTCCTCAGTAGAGAGTTCCAACAACAACTCTGACTGGAGTAGCGATGAAGGAACAACCCCAAGGAGAGGGAGAGGCCAAAATAGGAGGAACCGCCGCCAGAGAGGAAACAATTGGCAAATGCCAAGGTACTATGAACATCCACCACCATTTTACCAACCCTACGTACCTAATTATCAAGGATGGATGAACCCCTATTTCCAAGGCCCACCACACATGGGCACGATGGTAAATATGCAACAGCAGCCCTCCTCTTTTTTAGGGAGAGGCCCCGGACGCCAGAGAGGAAGAAGAAAAACAGTCACCTGGAACGAACCAGAGAGACAAATGCACACCCGGAGCATGACCAAGGACCAACCAGGAACCAGCACGACCAATCACTGGTAGTCAACCTGACCGAAATCACACTGACAACAGACCAAGAAAATGTTCTCAATAAAGGCCTGGGCTTTGTTCCGACTCCGACACTCGACGTCTTCAAATTGAAATGTGAACTAGCCGAGTTCTGCAGAAAAGTAAAACTCAAGGCTTTTTTCAAAGAAAAGGATACACAACCGAAAGAAGGAGACACACACCTGAGACCAAAATCTACCTTCAACCCCCCGATGCACCTAATTCCGGTGGAGATACAAGCATTTGAACAAGCCATAATGCAGCAAGCAGACAACCTAGGCTCCACGAACAGGAGACCCTACATTAATCTTCCCAAGAGGGAACAAAGAGCGATGGACGATCTACGCAAAAACGACAACCTGATAATCAAACCAGCGGACAAAGGAGGAGCCATTGTTCTACTAACCAGACAAGGCTACCAACAACAATGTACAGATCTACTCTCTAATGAAAGGTTCTATGTTAAACTACCAGCTGATCCTACGAAAAGACTACAAAGAACCATTGAATTAATGGTGGACGAAGCAGAGATAAATCGATGGATTTCGAGCCAAGAAGCTGCGTTTTTAAAAACCAAATCACCAAGAACCCCGTATTTTTATTCTCTACCAAAGATCCATAAGAACAGGATCCCACCACCAGGACGCCCTATAGTGTCCGGAATTGGTTCAGTGCTAGAACCACTCTCTCAGTTTGCGGATCAATTCCTAAAACCTTTGGTACAAAAAACGCCAACTTATCTAAAAGATACCCGTGATCTCCTCAATCTACTTGAAGGACAGGTCTACAATGAACATACCATGCTTCTGGTAGGTCTAGATGTAGAGAGTCTCTACACAAGCCTACCCCAACAGAAGACTCTAGATACCCTTGAGGAAATTCTTTTCACAGACAACTGGACCTATAAAACACCAAGACACTTCGTGTTAGAATGCTGCAGACTAGCACTCACAGAGAACTACTTTGAATTCGAAGGAACCATCTTTGGACAGTGCCACGGAACTTCGATGGGCAGTACATTTGCTCCAAGTGTAGCAGGGCTGTATGTGAGTAATTTTGAACAAGAGCACATACTTAATGCCATCAATCCATTCCATCAGAGCATCAAGTTCTGGCGCCGCTACATAGACGATGTATTTATGATATGGGAAGACAGCCAACCAATCCTCAATGATTTCCTAATGTGGTTAAACACTAGAGACGAATGTCTGAAGTTTACATCTACAGCAGACAAGAAACAACTGGACTTCCTGGATGTAACCATCTTTTCCAAAAACGGAACATTGCACACTAAAACCTACTACAAACCCACGGCAAGGAACAGTTTTCTTTCCTACAACAGTTTCCACCCCCGACCCCTCCGAGACAATCTACCTTATAGTCAATTCTTACGTTTAAAACGTAACTGCAGTAATCTAGATGACTATAAAGAACAAGCAAGAGGTCTAGAAGTTCAGCTCAGGAAGAGAGACTACCCTACAAAGATCATAAAAAGATGCCAGAAAAGAGCCCGTAACCAGCCCAGAGAGAACCTACTCTCCACGATACAGAGAGAAGAACCAGAAGATCTCCTCACATGCGTAACAACCTACAACACCGAATCGAACGCAGTAAAGAAAATTATCAATAAAAACTGGGGAATCTTGACCTCAAGCACATTGAAATGGCCCAAACCGAGATTTGCCCATAGGAGAACCAAAAACATCAAAGACATTCTGGTCCACACCAGACCAAGAGATATTATTCCAAGAGAAACCCAGACTACAGTTTGGAATCTGAATCCTATAGTGGGACACTACCCTTGTGGAACCTGCTCGGTCTGCAAACTCACGAAAGTGACCAAGACCCTACAACTACTGCCAAACCTAAAATGGGAACTACGTCACCACACAAACTGCAACACCACCCATGTGGTGTACATGATTGTTTGCCCGTGTGGATTGAAATACATTGGAATGACTTGCAGGAAAATCAAACAAAGGATCATAGAACATCGAAGTAACATCACATGTAAGAGAGCAACAACACAAATGAGCAAACACTATATTGAAGCCAAACACACTGCAGAAGATCTACAATGGGTTGTTTTGGAAACCCAACTCTTCAAAGGCCATAATGTGGAACGCACCCTCTTTGAAAAAGAACAACGCTGGGTGCACCGCCTTAAGACAGATAAAGAGGGCCTGAACGATACCATACCATGGCACGCCCTAAAAAGATGAAATACTGTAATGTGATCCCCATATCCTGGTGATTCCAAGTATAGACTCATCATGAATCACAGACATCACCATCACCCAGAGTAAGGAAGAGAACCTAACTGCAGAAATGCCTATTCGATTGAGTATACTCTGTTATGATCTCTATACGAATAAGTCTCTCGGCAACCCCCAAACACTAACCTGAGCACCCACGGTATACAAGAGACTAAAAAATGCTCATTATGATAACTGCGCATGCTGAGCAACCACGGTATACAAGAGACTAAAAAATGCTCATTATGATAACTGTGCACACCGCTGAATACATCCCGTGAAAGGGAAGCCTCAACAAACGAAACCATCTGCCACCAATATCTCTGTCCTTTTGGGCGCAATTCAAGATGCGAGAATACGATTGAGATTTTCTTCTTCACACACCATATCACACTAATACGGCAAAGACCGTTATGCCAACCATCAGTGCCCTCCCGAGGCCAACCAAGACCGACTAGTCCTACTTTAATTTCAATGGAACCGGTCTTTGAAAAACGAGCCCAACCGGGAGCACGTTAATCCAGGGGAACGTCAGAGTCAGAACAAGCTATTCTGCCAGAGTAGCCGGTAAGCGACGGCGAGGCGAGCTCTCTACACCGCGTCAACCTGTGAGATAAGTAACCTTATATTTTCCCATTTCATGCAGCAATTGGCGCTCACCTAACTGACTGACACCCTGAATGAAGATGTCCAACTTGCTTTGAAAGGTATTTGACTCAGAAAGTTTGCTTCTGGCCTTTGGCTCCGTAACGCTGAATCAACAGACGGCAACGCCGTCAGTTCACATAACTTTACACTCACCATGCAATGAACCTCCTGTTTGTTACCATAACCATACATACAATCGCATTTTGAGACTCTATACACTAAACTTATTAATTCACAACGACGGCTCGCTCCCTCATAGGGATACGAGTAGCTATGAGAACAACAAGGATAGAATAATCGCATCACCTAAGCGACCCTTTTTCTAATCTAATTAAGAATCACACCAGTAAGAGAACCGAGATAGCATTCACTAAAACCTTTTTGTAGTTAGTCCCTTTTAATAAAGCATGCACCCTGTAATGAAAGAAGGCGCGACAGCAACGCAGTCCATTAATTAGAAATATTGATGTTAACAGGGCATAAAGCACGAGAATATCGTTTTAGCATTGTAGAATATCACGCTAGGCTGTCATTTAATCCTTGATTGTCTTTACAGGAACGGATACAAACGGTCTGATTTCCTTAAATCGATGGTGGTGAGTACTACTCTCCACCCACAGAAAATAGTGGAGAGCCCAATTAAGCCCTCCATTTCACCTTCCGGTCCTGACGAAAGCCTCTAGACCTTGCATGGGGCTGAAACATGTTGACCATATAACACTAGATACATACCAGTGCATCAAACTAATAATCAAGTTTATTCATATGCACGAACACCATTTTTAATTTCCCTTTGTCAAGAACCCCAAGAATAAAGGACACGGGACTTGGCTTTAGGAATTTTAACATCACAGTTCACAGAGCACGAGCACGCCCTCGTTCCATTATTCCTGACCACTACTGTATAACCAGTTGGTCTTCCTCCATGGGGAGGTTAGCATTTGGACAATAAAAAGCCCAATGATCATGCTATCACGATACACTACGGCGGAGAATCAAGATATACCGCCCAACGCCAGTGTACGTATATGAGGGTTTTTTAAGGATGCCCAACCGCGTAAATTGAAAGACCCTGGTACACAGGACAAGTGGTCCATTCCCCCACCCTGATATCTTTGTACTAACCTCTGGAAGCCGAATGGACCTCTGCTTCTTTTTCCCTCCCCCCATTGATATATTACTAAGACGTGCTGAACTACAGATCGGGGTAAGATTAAGTTAGAGGCCACCTGTATGGGCATTTTGTAATTCAAGTGCTGTAGCTTTTTAATTAAATTAATCACACTCCTCTTCAATTATTTTTCACAGTAAATGATGCGACTGGCTTAAAACCCCAAATTTATTGAAGACATCATCCTTTTACCTCAAAAATCTTCAAGGTATGTCGTTTTGGGACACATACTTACCTAATTTATTCATAGATACTAGTTTTTCATAATACCAGGAATTCTTTCACCTTGAGCACAGTAAATGGGAGTGTTTACAATTACATTAACTCTCCATAGACCACCGCTCTTCATTAAATGTTGTTGTTTCCAGGAGGTCTTTCCCCCTGTATTAAGCCCTGATAATAGCTATCATGGGAGTGTTTATAACCTTATTATCACTCCATAGGCCTCCTCCTGATTCACCAGGACTACAACTTTGACTGAGAAACCCTTCTCGCCCGCAGATATTAACCAAAATCTGCGCTTGGGTAAGCTTTTTTACCCTCATAGAGAACAGTGCTTTTCTGCCTGATCTCGGAGCACACACCCTAAACTAGCTTTTATTCATTCCGTAGGCTGTATACCCATCTGCACTGTCCTGAGGAAGACCCGCCATGACGCTTATTATATTTTGCGCAGTACACGGGGTCGAAACGTCGACGCACCCTTATATGTCTACACTATGCTTCTGATCACAGATTAATTCACATAGGATCTTGTAGCATATGTGAAAAACCATAAAGACATATCAAGAAATAATGTACATTTCTATTCTACTTATTCACTTTTACCACATTTGAAATATATTGTATATACTATTTATCATCACATGTCACTTTATCACCACAAGTCACCAATATTTTGCTCTTTTGAACTTATGTATTACGACAGCCCATAATACTTTATTCCCTTAAATTACCAAATCGCAAACTTTTTATTGGTGTGTGCTTTTTTCCTCATTTATCTGATATCTGTTACATGTAATGAATATTTTTTGAACTTTCTAAAAGAAATTAGAAATTCCTGACAGAACCATTGTATTTATATAGTGCACCGAGGCCAGGGGCATCGCTCATGAAGTGCACGACCGTTGGCGACATCTGCAGCCATCTCGATGCTAGCACTCGTACCGACTCCGTCACCATCAGCGTCTACATCCAGTTATCGCGGCGCTGAAAACTGCCAGGGGTGACTCCATGGACTCGCTGACTTCGCTTCGCGGGCCTCTACCTCGTCACCAACGCCTCACCTCCACGACGCTGTGCACCATCACAGAGTTCATTTGTCAAGGTACTGTTTTTTTGGGGGTCTATGTGACTCTGTGCCCGACGCTGCGCACCTCGCGGTCAGCACCGTATTTTGAATTTATTGCTGTCACAATGTCAACTTGGCAGTTCGGGCTCGACTGTTCCCATGAGGCACAGGGTCAGACAGATGTGCATATGGCTATGTCTGAACTGGGGTGGCAGAGTGGGCTAAAGGACGGTGATAGATTAAACCCAGATCAGTTGACTGGAGGTGAGTGCTTGCAATGTTCAACACTCTGTCCATCATTTCCTTTGGTTTTGCTTTGCTCGCCATAAGTTGGCAGGGTATGTGCTCACTTGCCACTGGATTCAAGCAGGCCTGGCTGAAGACGGCTGGAATGCCAGAAACCGGTCCTAGGAAGCTTGTTACCGGTCCAGGGAAGACATGCCTTGGCAGTTCGGGCTGGACTGTTCCCATGAGGCACAGGATCAGACTGATTTGCATATGGCCATGTCTGAACTGGGGTGGCAGAGTGGGCTAAAGAACGGTGATGGATTAAACCCAGATCAGTTGACTGGGGGTGAGTGCTTGCAATGTTCAACACTCCGTCCATCATTTCCTTTGGTTTTGCTTTGTTCGCCATAAGTTGGCAGGGTATGCTCAGACGTGAGTCCCTTGCTCACTTTGCCACTGGAATCAAGCAAGCCTGGTTGAAGATGGCTGAAATGCCAGAAACCGGTCCTAGGAAGCTTGTTTCCGGTCCAGGGAAGACATGGCTTGGCAGTTCGGGCTGGACTGTTCCCATGAGGCACAGGGTCAGACTGATTTGCATATGGCCATGTCTGAACTGGGGTGACAGAGTGGGCTAAAGAACGGTGATGGATTAAACCCAGATCAGTTGACTGGGGGTGAGTGCTTGCAATGTTCAACACTCCGTCCATCAATTCCTTTGGTTTTACAATGTCATAATAGCCTCAGGTGCAGCTACTGTTGTTTTGGTCTTTTTGAGGTTAGATAAAGATATTTAATTTTTCTAAACTGGTGTGGTGTCCATTTCTGGTGTTCTCACTGTATTACTGTGTGACTGAAGTACAAATAATTTACACTTTGCCTTTGGGATAAGCCTGTCTGCTAGTGCCAAGCTACCAAGGGGGTGAGCAGGGTTTATCTAAAGTGTATAACCCCCTTACACTGACTAGAAGCAAGGGTCCCTACTTGGAGAAAGGTATCTACCTCTGCCAATTTGAGACCCCCAGTTCTAACACCCATGACGGTAAAAGCCCCACAATAGGTGCACTATTAACATAACACAGCAGTTTCAACCACTAAAATAAGTCTATTTTATACAGATATGTATTCTAATTAGAATGCTGGAACGAGATTCTATGGAAACATTACACTTCTCTTTTAAACAGAATGATGTGCTACAAAACAAAAACCGTTATTAACAGTATTCCTATGATTGATAAAATGTTTTTATTTAGGATTACTTGATGATCATTCAGGGGCAGCAGGGAGCAAGATAGGAGTCGCAACTGCGACCCCTGGAGACTCCCAAATATAGTCCAGAAATTATTGAGTAGCTGATGTGCAATCTCCAAAAACATGCACAAAGGCATTCACATCATGTCAACACATTTTCTTCATTTCATTGTTTAAATTACCCACAAACCACCACAAATATTATTTGTTCTGATGTGTATATGCGACCAGTATTTCCATCTATTTAAAAAAAATGTGATCCTCATTAATCTTGAAAAATATAAAGGGGCTCATTTATGAGCCCCTGCATCACTTTTGCGCCACCGGTGCATCACTTTTTGTGACGCACCAGTGGCGTAAACATGCGCCATGTTGCGCGATATTTACAAAGTGACGCATCTAGGTATATGCGTCACTTCGTAAACCCCTGCGCTACATTACACCTGCGCCAGGTATAATGTATGCAGGGTGGGCGTACCCACGCAAGAAAGGGTCGTAGGAGTGGCGCAGCAAAATCTATGAGATTTCGCTGCACCATTACTAGCACACAAATGCGTCAAAACCTTACGCCTGCCTCATGGCAGGCGTAAGGGTGACGCATGTGAAAGGAACATTGCTGGAGTTGCGTAAAGACCCAACTCCAGAAATGCGCCACTTTTTGCGTCGACAGATACGTTAGTTATACTGACGTATCTGTCCTTCTTTGCGACATGATGCGTCATATTATAAATATGACGCATCATTGGTGTCGCAAGGAGGGCGCACTGAGAAGTGACGCATTGCTGCTTTCACGCAGCGATGCGCCACTTCCCGTAAATGAGGACCAAAGGGATTTAAATCCCTATGTCCTCACCTGCACACGAATGTGTGAGGCAGGAGAGAATATTTAGGCCCAAAGTCTTAGGGACTTGATGACACGTGCAGAGACTGCAGGTCGTGTGCGTGCAAATGAATCACTGTTATTTTCCTTAGTTGCTGACGGATGGGGTACAAGAAGAGTTCACTAAGCTGCAGTGTTCTAATTAGGCCAGAGAAAAAAGTGCGAAAATATATAAACATGGTCTTTCTTGCTTTGCAGCAAGAGGGAGGGAGACATCACCAACGCGCCTTTGGGGCTAGAGGGGACACTTATCAAAAGCTTTCACATCTTGTTTATGTTATTCAGCGAATTAAAATTATGTGCGTCCCCAAACAGAGATTTGTGATCTAGCTTTCTGTGGCCTATTTTTGGCCCTTTATTATTCACGGTCTAGACGCGCTGTTTAATCCTACATGGACACGTACTGCTGCTAGCCAAGTTATCCTTCTTGGCTTCGGCAAAAACCTGATTCCTAATGGAAAACCTGTTTACTGGTTATTGGAAAAGTCACTGATTTGATGCAAACATCCCACTTATTTTGCATATTTAAAAACTCCAGCTATTCTATCACAATTATTATAAATAACAAACTCATCAATAGTACGTCAATTGTTTCAAATTGTGTTTTAGTTTACTATCATAGCTCCTCAAAAACTAATAATTTTTTCAATCGTAAGTGACAAGCTGTTCACTTACAGGTATATTTAGGATACCCTTGCGCTGTTGTAGCACCACTTTTTGTGATGCTCCTGCGAGAAAAACCACAAAAGAATAATTATAAGGCCACGCAAAGCCACTATGCGTGGCTTTGAATGGCCTCACAGATATGGAGTAAGGCAAGGCAGCGTAAATCACTGTATTGCCTTACTCTGCACTAGGAAGGCGTTCCACAGGTGTTTCGGTGGATGTTCCCATGCAACACACATGGAATTTGACGCTTCCTCAACATCTAACACCTCAGGGGAGGCACAACGAGGAGAAACAACTTTATTTATCGTTGTTTTTTCCTATTTCTATATGTTCCGCATTCTGAATCACACTAGAAAGAGGAAACAACATCCAAGGATATTGCCCCTTCCTGAACAAAAACAATCCTGCTAACGACACAGGCACCCTAGCATGATGGTGCAAGGATACCTGCGTTGGCGCTAGATTGCTAAAACTGTGCCAGTGCAGGAAGAAAGGACAGGAATGCACCTTATTAGTTAAATACGGTCCATTCCAGTAGTGTGGCAAAGGCCCCCACAGCCCCCGCAGTGCAAGGGTGCCGGAGCTCCAGGGGTCCCCTCAGGACAGTACCCTGGGCTGAGAGTTCCTGAGTAAGGAGGGCGCCCCTCCATGTACTTTGCAGGAGGCCCCCCTCAACTTTCATTACGCCACTGGTCAATTCCTGCCCTTTCAATTTGATGTAGAGCAGCGTAGCAAGGTGACTTGCTACACTGCCCTACGCCAAATCCCAACAAATCTGCCCCTTAGTTTGGAATGACAAATACCCTTTCATGTTGCAAGGACTGCTAGGGATGTCTTTTTGTTTGGTGTGTACCTCAGATACATGATAAATTAACTAACTAACCCCAAGTGTAAGAGATAATTGTATTTTTGCAGCGAAGGTCAAATAAAATATCACACAACAGCAAATTTTGGGTCAGAATAACGGCTGTATAAATTTGAATTAAGGCATTTGCTAATTAATAGAGGGAAACATGGATTATTTGAAATGGCTGCCTAATAGCACCACAATGATATGGTACTCAGTGAATACAGCAACACACTGTTTACCCTATGCATGCCAATCAATCACTGGAGAGGTGTGGCTCACTGGTTAGAGGTGGCAGATCCGTAAGCAGAGAATCAGCCAGGGACCAGGGTTCAATTCCCAACGCGGCAGGGTCGTGGACCAGGGTCAAAACAGACTTGATAATTCTCACCTCAGTACCTACTCTAACCAGGAACACACTCGGCAACTCTGGGCATTAAGCTTCCCTCATCTCTACAACGGCCCCCCACAGACGCCGGGGATGCCTGGTTTCACCATGGAGATACCCAGAAAGGGACCATCTCACAGGGATAGCCAGGACGGGTTCCCCAGCGGTCTATAGCGCCAGGACACTTCCGAGTAGCTGTGCGCTGTATAAATGAAAAATAACATAACATAACTGTTACTTTCCTTGGCTGCTGACGGATAGGGTTCACTAAGCTGCAGTCTCAGCGGTACCTTAATCCTTTTTTCTCTTGCATCATGCTGTCTTTGCCATTTTATGGGGAGATAGCCTCCATATCCCAGCATCACCTTCTCTGGCTGACTTCTCTCATTCCTTCTTCTTACTCCATTACTTACATCTACCATTATTCTAACCTTAACCTAATCATATCCAACCTAATCTAACCTAAACTAATCTAACCGACCCTAACCTAACATAACCATGTCCCTTATTCACAATTAAAGATTGGGCTAATGGCACCAAAGTTATGAGCGAAACATTCAATGCTTTTCCTTGGAAACATTCTCTGACCAAGAAACCACCATCATTTGTTGGTGGGTTAATACATATATGTCATTTCGTGAGTGATGTAATATGTGAGGTCATAAGCAGTGCATTGCGGGGGCGTAAGTTATAGTTAGCTAAGGTAACTATAACCGCTGAATTTCAAAGGTTTAGTATGAGTGAAATCTGAGCCAAACTATAATGACCCTGTAACTTTTGTTTTTTTAGGTGAGTTTCTAAGGTTTTTTTTAAATTCTATTTTCTATCTATAACAGTCCTGTAACCTTTGTTTTTTTCCAGTGTATTTCTACATTTTTTTAGCTTTTTAATCCTGACTGTAATTTGTCCCCTTTGAGATGGGTGTGTGAGTGGCTGTGTGGGTCTGTGAGTGCCTGTGTGAGTGTCTGAGTGGGTTTGTGAGTGCCTGTGTGGGTCTGTGAGTGCCTGTGTGGGTTTGCGAGTGGGTCTGTGAGTGCCTGTGTATGTATGTGAGTGGGTGTGTGAGTGATGCTATGGATTTTGGGCAATTGCATACTTAGGGTTTTTAAAACCCTCCGGGTCCTTGATCATATCCATAGTGCTGGGACACTTCCGGGTAGCCATGCGCTCTACAAATGTCCTTTCATTCATTCATTCATTCATTTCATTCATTCAAAAGGGAGAACCATGGACTCTGCTCACCCCAGGAAATGACAAGAAAGAAACAACTCATCACAGTCACTACACATCAGATTGTGCTTAAATAGATCAATGATGAATTTAACACTATTAAGGTTTCAATATCATTTTTATATGTGAAATACGAGAGGAAACACACTTGCTTTGCCTTCACGAAGCCCACGAAGTTAGGATCGTTTGTGCTTTACTGAAGTGAAGCTTCAACTGGGTTACCCGCTATATTTATGTTTGTACGTTTTTCATGGAAAAAGGGTTTAATTTCTGTGAAATCAGCACAAGGCCAGATCAAACCTCATTTGTTCCAAGAAGAGTTGCCAGTTTTGCCCAAACTGGAGTACTTTCATTTGATTAATTAGTAAGTGCTACCTCGTTGGTTAAGTGTCTTGTGCATATTCTACACTACAGCTGTGTAAAGGACCATGAGATGTGCATATAATTTTGGCAATGTGATTGTTGCTTGAGCTTCTTCATACACAAATCTCTGATAAGGTGAATCCTCATTTAGAGAAGATGACAAGACTACAAAGAAGTAAATCGCCACCAAACAGGGATACTTCCCCATAACTGAATGAAGTAAGTGCTTCTTTGTTTGGTGAAGATGTACTCGCAATCCTCTGCATTAATAATGTGTCACCAAAATTGGCAGGTAATGCGCTTGAGGGCCTTTTGTTAAGCTGTCCATCAACGTGAGAAAAGTCAAGAAGACCTTTGCATACTACCAAGGAAGGTAGGGCGTGACGAAATGGGCGGAGCTTGCAAATGATTTTGTGCATTTGCATAATCAGGGTAATTACAAGGGAGAATCATGGACTCTGCTCTCATCAGGAGACGACGAGAAAGAAATCACTCGTCACAGTCACCTCAGATCAGATTGCTCTTCAATAGACCAACGATGCAGTTGGTTCCATTAAGGATTTCAGATTGTTTTTCAGTGTGGGATACGAGAGGAATCAAATTTTCTTTGCCTTCCCCACAGTGGCGTAACACAGGTCCCCGCAGCCCCTGCGGTGCGGGGGGCCCCAAGCTCCAAGGGGCCCCCTCAGCACAGTACTCTGTCCAGAGAGCTCCTTCTTGAGTCGGGACGGGGGCCCTCCACATACCTTGCAGGGGAGGCCCCCTCAAGTTTCATTACACCAGTGCTTCCCCAAGCCCAAGAAGTTAGGATTCATTATTGTTCAAATGAGGGACAAGGGACTTCATTCCTGGGGCCGGGCCAGGCCAAAATTCAGTGCGGAAGTGTGGCTGTACCACAGGATGATTTTGGCCCCAGGGACTTGATCCCCGTGGTCTGGCTAAAATTCAATGCGGGAGGGGAGGCACCCTCCTCAGGCCAATTTCTGCCCATGAGGACCCTATCCTACTAGGTCCAGCCACATCTACCTGGGTGCCCTGACCCGACCCAGAACACCCAGTGTACTATGTTGGAAACCCTGGGGGGAGCCTCAAGGCTCCTGCGGTCACAGGTGGCTCCCCTCCTCCTGCTTCGGTTGGCATTGCTCCCACACTAAGGGAGCTGCTAAATGTGCAGCCCCAATCATGCAGGAGCAATCATTTCATCTAAATTCCCTGTCCTTATGACAGCGGGCAGGGAAACCAATGAAAACTCCGCTCCCAGCAAGCTGCAGAAGTTTGACTGCTCCCGCTTGCTGGGAGCAGAGTCAGTGTTTGCTCTTGCTTGGCGGGAGCTGTCAGAGATTCCGCCAAGCAAAAGCAAACAGCAGTCTCCTAAGGGAGGGAACTTTAGGAGATAGGCCCTGGAGAGTTGGCGGTCCCAGGGCTTGGAGGGTCAGCATGGCCTGTTTTAATTGTTTTTTATTGCCCCAAGGAGGTGGTGGTCCCTGGGGCTTCAAACATCCCCAGGAGGGGTGTCCATGTGAACCCCCTCCATTTAAAAACTAAAACCATTAAGTGGTAGCCCCTGGGGCTAAAAGAGCCCATGGAGGGAGGTTCTGTGCCACCCTTCAATATTTAAATAAAGCCCCAGGAAGGTGGTGGTCCCCAGAGCTGAAGAGGGCACTAGGAGGGGGCCCCATGGACCACCTTCTTTTCCTTGTAGTTACCCTCATACCCCAGGACCTGCTCCAACAGGGGGCTATAACTGTGAACAAGCGCATGAGCTTGTGCTTGTTTTTTATTTTTATTTTTTCAATGGATTTGCAACTCTGTTGCGGATTTGCAGCAAAAATGAAAAAGAACCTTTTTCACCCTTCTGGGTCCCTAGCTATGGGGTCAGGGCATGCCTACTCTGCCCCCTTTCTTTATTTTTAACCTTTTTTGAGGGAACTCGGCTGATGCTGAGTCCCAAGATGGCTGCCAACACTTCCTGGCTGAAGTGTTGGCACCCATTCAGATCTCTGCACGAGATCAGGAGAGTTCGCGGAGGGTTTGCTTCCCTAAATATACAAATTTGGATTTCTTTTAATAACGCTAAAACTACTCAATGTATTTACACCAAATAACAATAGCTATAGCAAAGCAGTAGCAATAGAGCTACCTTTCTGCCAAATTTGGTTCAATTCCGTCCAGTAGTTCGAGCTGTAGTCGTGTTAAAAATATCTATGGAAATTAATTTAGGAAGTGCATGTTTTGTTATACCCCCTTTTATACGGCCTCCACTTGACGGATCACCCCAAAGCTTTCCATGCACAACAAGACCCAACTTCAAACTTTTTGGGGAATTCGTCAAACGGTGCCAAAGTTATAGGTAAGTCCAAAAATGCTTATGCTGGGTCTGGTGGCTCAGTGGACTAAAGCAGCCACTGCAGGGGCCTGTGTTTGACCTCATGGTCACAGGTTCAAATCCTGCCGGGTCCACTCAGCCATTCATTCATCTGAGGTCGATAAAATGAATACCATTGAGTTGGGTAACAATAAACATCTGTTATTCAGCGCCAGGACACCTATGGGTAATCGTGCGCTTTACAAATACACCTGTTATGTTATGCTATGGAAACTAGGTCCTAACTATGACTACCTACAGGCAACTGCCAGTAGGTTTGATATATGATAGACATACATATATATTACTCAAGGGTCAAGAATTGAAGCTTCCTCCCATTGTGATTTAGTATACAGTGTAAACAATGAAAAAGGACAAATCCACACATTACCTTCATGGTAGATACGTAAACTGAGTGCCATATTGAAATGCAAAAATCATACAGGCAAATTAGATATGTAATGCAAGTAATTCAAATAATACCAACACAAGATGCACATTTTATTGCCATTAATCAAAATGAATATAAACATAATATTTCAAACATGATTAATATGCATGGGTTTGGTCTGATTCCATTTCCATAAACTGAACTTTGTTTTCTAAAAAAATATACAATCAGTTTTAGTGTATAATTCATGTGTCTCTTGGTAAAGCAAATAGTGTTGTGTCCTGCTCGCACATATATAGGAACAGCAGGTTTGCGGGCGCTTCAAAATGGAGGCCTCACAAAGGATGCCCAATATTCTATGCTAGACATAAGTGCCAGATGTATTGGGTGTGCATTACAACGGAAGACCTCAGTGACTATATAAAGCCTTCAATGTACCAATGACCCAGATCATAGCATGCTGGTCGTTGTAGGCTTGATTGAAGTTGTGCATGTGGTGTATGACATGGCTTCAAATAAATATGAAATGGGTAAGTTGGACTCTCACACAAATTCTGCTCACCATACAGCCCAAGAGGGCAAAGCTGCAATGTGTCAGGTTTAGACAAAATCTCTCAGCTGGTTAATACCATGTGTGAACATGCCCAAAAAAACATTTCAATGTAGATAATGGCAGAACAGGGAACACTAGACATATATTCCAATTATTTAAAATTTTGGACGTCGAGTATCTTGAGAACTTGCTGTTAATCAAACTCAAGTGGGCATAGCCTGACGCCTCAAGGCTCTGAACACTGTTTTAGGAATGATTTTAAAACCTGGCTCCTCAATCAAGTTTAGATAGTAATGGCTGATCCTGTTCTTCAGTCTTTCTTTGAGCTCTGGGATAGCTCCGTTGGGGTACCCGTGTGCTGTACAAATGACTTTAATTGATTGATGATTGATTGATGAACTGCAGAAAAATGCATAGGCTGACTATGCTAATCTCTGATATTGTGCAGATACTAAAAAACAAGACAATGATAATTAAGAAAGGGGTTAAAACCACAACACTGATGAAGTCAGAAAACCAAAGACAAAATCCATGACACAAATAATATGTTTGCCCAAATGAACAGCCATTTCTTCATCAGCATTTAACCCAAATGGTGCCCATGTATCAAAGTCCAGAATAAATCTCGACTCCAGTTTCTGTAATGACTTTCTTCTATTGCCCCACTTGACATTGGGCTCTACACTGGAGTAAATTTTCATTATGGAATTGCCTCTCCGCAAAATGCCTGGCCGCTGGGTACTGTTGGTCAATTAGATGTATTGCTCTCTTGTGTTCAAGCACTTGTTTTTTGGTCTTACGTACAGTGCGCTCTCATTGTGTGGATGTAATAAGGCTCATTCTGCTTTGACTTAAATAAGTCTCTTGTATATGGTTCAAAACCCGTTCTGCAGAGTATAACTGTGTATAATAGGCATGAAAAGCATGAAAAGTGTAGATTATCTGCTTCCTTGGTGTCTCTCATGCCATCCTCAAGGACTATCCCCTTCACAAATGTCTTCTCATGTCTCATCCGAAGCATGTGAGTTAGGTGGGGTCCCACTTTGTTGCATGAGTATAATATGCCTGTTTTATTTTTAGGAGGGAAAGCTCTACCTTTTTTGTCTCTAATATGTGGATCTGTCAACATGTCGAGGTCAGTTTTCTAAGTTTCTGATGTGTGGGGTGTGCTCTATAATCTCCCTCTCCCACCCTCAGTTTAGCCTCCAATTGTTACCTGTATGTACGTCTGAACTTTGTAAGATGGGCTACTTTACAATTACAAATTCCCCTCAAAACTGTCTTGAAGGTATGCCATATACATGCTACTAAGATCTCTGGAGTGCAGGTCCCGGGGAATTTGTTTCTTATGTCTTTTGGTAATTCTTCTTTTAGAACAGGCTCCCGTAATGTGGATAGTTGGAATGTCCATCTACCTCTCTGCCCAGGCATGTTTGTCAAGTCTAAGGTAATTGGCACAGGGGTGTGGTCTGACACCACTATTGTACCTGTAGTGGCCTGGGAGACAGACGATAGAGGTGGGGAACTAGTATAAGGATCATCATTTGTTGAATATGTCCTATGGACAAGGTAGAAAAATGTGCATTCTTCATCTTGCTCCATGTATCATGCAGGCAAAGTTCTCCAAATTTTATTTAAAGTAATTTCGAGAAAACACCAGAATGACGGGTGTTAGAGTTCATTTGTCCGTTTTGGGATTGTAGACCATGGTGAAGTCACCCAATAGTGTAAATGGACCCTCCTCTAAGTTTGCAAAGTCATCTAGTACCTTTTGCCTGAATTCATATTGTCTTGTATTGGGTGCATAGAGCACTGCAAAGGTCAGTAGTCGGGTATCTAGAGTGCCTTTAACAATTAAGTATCCACCCTCCTTATCTTTCTTGTGTTCACTTTTTGATAAGGGGAGGTGTTTGTGCATAAAAAGGGCCACACGATTATGTTTGGAATTGCTGGAGGAGTAAAAAGTCATTGGATGACATTTGTGTTTGGATTTTTTTCTTTGGATCATTTTAAATGTGTCTCGTGGAAAGCGTTTACCTAGTGCTCCATGCTCATCATGAATTGCCAAATCTTGGCACGTTTAATCAGGGTATTTAGCCCCTTTACATTCAGGGTAAGTATTTTAACAATGGTTTTTGTTTGATTACTGTGGATGGCTCTTTATGGGCGATGTATCATGGCGTAGTAAAAAGTTAGAATAAAGGGAAAGGTTAAGTCTAAGTACTATCTGTATGATAAAAACTGTTTGTTGAGTACACTCCCACCAGAAGTAACGCACTGATCACTTTGAGTGCTGTTGTTCTCATCTGTTGCTGCTTGGAATTCTTAAAGCCTTTAGCTTCAGATTGGCTTCAAATAACTTCAGTTGTCATTTAATTTAGCAATAGGACTACCTTGGTGAGGACATTTAAATATTCAATGACACTGTTCAAGAAGGGGTAATCTCCTTCAGTGGAATTAACTCCTTTGCTAAAAAATATTTTATTTAATGGGTGAACCTTAGTACTTAGTGATTTCATTTGTGGTGCAATAGCTAGGATATCTGGCAAAATTATCATTCAATCAATTATATCAGCTAGGTGTAAGCGGGCTTGCCACTGATTCATCATGTCTGCTTACATTATAGCTTTTGAGATTTCTTCTATAAAAACTCAATGGATTAGCATGTTCTTGTTTTCAATATATTAAAATGAGAATCCATTTTAGCGGATTACGCTGCTAAAACTAGCAAAATTGCAGCTATTTTATCAAAGACTGAACCCCCCAGTACCCAATATCAGTAGTGAAGATGATTTCAACTTAAGTAAACATAGCAAGAGTACTCGGTACGCTATAAGCAAATAGTGACAACATCCTAGATGTTGCCGTCTCCTCCAAAATATTATGCATTCATTCGTGGATTGAATAAGTCTCCCCAGTCAAACCGTGGCACAAATCTGATCATTTTATTACCTTAATAATCGAGAAAAGTTGCATTGATACAGTAATCACAACAACATCACAATGCACTGATTCTACAAGAAGCTTAAGTAGACTTTGATTTTAAAATTAAAGTCAACAGCTTCTCTGGCTCATCAGAGATAAGCTGTAGTTTATTTCGTGTCTTTCCACTGTTTTTAGATAAGTTGCGCCGTGGGCCATGAATGCCATGGACCATGGCTCAACCCATGGCACTGCCCGCTTCCTCATCACGGGCCGCAGTACAGCCTGCGACACCCCGTGGCCAGCCTCGGTTCGTGCAAGTAACAGCGGTGGGGCGGTGAGGCCGGGTTAAGGGGGATTTTGAGGGACGATGCCAAAGGAAAATTAAATAAATAATTAATTTTCCCTCAGCACCGTCCCTCAAAATCCCCCTGACCTGGCCCCCCCCACCCCACCGCTGTTACCTGCGCACACCCCGGCAGCCCGTGGCACCTCCTTCTTCTCGGGCGCGTCGCAGTGCTGCACGGCTGCCCTCAGCATCACGGTTACACTCCGCAACACTTATGTGTAGTCGGGCACGCCGCAGCACCACATGATTGCCCGTTAAATGGTCATTAGTACACAGTAGTAACACTGCAGCTCCAATTTTCACCTTTTGTTTTGCACATTTCACTGCGGCTTCCAGTATATTCTCCTGGTGACATCTTGTTACTTCTTCGTCCCATGAGTCCTCAGTCCTGTTTCCCAGAGGGCCTTGGGAAGGTGCTTTGTTTTACCCTTTCCAAGATGGCACCCTTTCTTATTTCTTACATTTCCTTTGCCCTATCCAAGATGGCAACTGCTTATTTCTTGTTACATCAATTCCTGTTACATCACTTCCTGCGTATGGGTATTTAAGGGGCTGATTCCTTCATTGCCCTGCGTTGCAACACTCCTTGCACCTGCTGGTGTGGCCTCACTCCTGTTGGTGACCTTTGCTCCTGCTTGGTGGATTTTTGCTTCCTGTTGGTGCACTTTTGTTTCTGGTTGTCGCTTCCTGTTCCACTTTGGATTCCTTTTAACTTTCCACTCCTATTTGGAATTCTTGCCTTGTATTCTCCACTCCTTTCTGGTATTTGCTTATATTTGTGAGTTCTCTCCTTCCTTTCAGTTTCTGGAGTCTCCACCTTCAACAGAGGTTTTTCCCTACGGGTTTTTTTCCTCTTGGGACTCCTTTTAGAAGGCACAGTCTGCTCTGGCTTTTCATTGTCGGCAGCACCGTGGCTATAGTAAAGGGTCGCCCCTACCTCAGACAGTCGAGAACCTCTCCAACACATCAGAACTGGGAAGAACCTTATAAGTCATGACATAAGCATTCTTAGGGGTTCATTAGTCTTGGTGCAGCAGTAGCCAGTGGCAGTGTAACATGCTACCATCCCAACAAACCTGTGGTTTCCCTGCTACATTTAAATGATGGCAAACTGCGAGGCTTATAATGACAAAGCATAAGCTTGCTCTGCTAATCGGAATGAGAACAATTTGGTGTTGGTTGAGGCAAGTGTGAGCTCTTCTCAAACAACATTCACAATACTTGACAGGGTGCAGCACAAAAGTCACTGAATTAGCCTGTGTTTAAGCCTCTGGTAGCTTCACGCAAAAAGCAGTCAAGATTAACTTAGAGGCAAAGTGTAAAGTATTAAAGTGGCAACACAACACAAGAAAAATCCCACACCAATTTAGAAAAAGAGAGTAAGGTCTCATAAATTATTTGACACCAAAACAACAAAAATCTATTCAGTAGAACCTGAGTCATGATTTTTAAAGTATTTTTTTAAAGAAGTTTTCAGTTATCCCCTAAAAGGTAAAAGCGCCAACTGAGGACATCTAGTTGTGTGAGACCAGGACAAAGATGAAAGTTATGGTCAATCATGATGGAGTGGGGTTTGGATACACAAAAAAAAATGTCTTGGAAGGTAAAGTTCAGTGGGACAAAGCTGCCGGCAGAGTCTGAGGAGGAGGTGTTTTCATCGGGGAGATGCCATATGAAGTCACAGTGAAGATTTCTATGTTTTGGCTTTGACTTTTTTTTGTAAGTTAAAATTCTCCAGCAGGATGAAGCTGCAGGCTGTATTCAACAAGGCTCCAGAAGGCCAGAGACACAACCAGCGATGAGCTGCTGAATAGGATTTGCTGCTGCAGAGAAGAATGCAGCGGAAACTACCACAAAATCAGGCCGATCAGCGATGCACCTTGAGCTGATCGGTAAGCAGGAAGGACCCAGTCTCCACCTGGTTCACTTTTTGTCAGAAAAGATTTCAAGTCTCAAGTTTTGGATTTGGGAAACCTGGGCACCTTTAGCACCACTTCCAATGGTCCAGGACTGTATGGGCACCACTTGGAGGGTCAGTGCTCACTCAGGCTAGGTCGAGGTGCAGCTTCAAGATGGTTGGAGCATTTTATGGTCCTGAGGCTCTGATCAGGAGGCCAGCAAGTAGCCCTTGGAGTCACTCTGATTGTCCTGGGTTTAAGCAGAAAAGCATGTGTCAAGCAGCAGGGCAGTCCTCCAAGGGCACAGGGCAGGTTCCCAGCAGCAGAGCAGTCTTCTTGGAGCACCACGGCAGGCATCTGAACTACACAGCTGGGCTCTGGCAGCATGCAGTCCTCTGAGAGTCCTCAACAGGTCCAGAAGTGAACTGAAGAATGGGTCTGGGGGGTCCCTATTTAATATCTGATGCCAGCTTTAAAGTGGGCGAAGTGTCTGGAGTTTTCCCCTCACAGAAGTGTCTGGAATTTCCTGCTTCTCTACCCTGGCTCTACTGGTTTTGGGGAGGGTCACAAAATGCTAGTGAGAAGTTGTTAGAACTGGGGGTCTCTAGTTGGGAATGGTATACACCTTTGTCCAAATAGGGACCCTTAATTCTAGTCAGGGTAAAGGGCTACACTTCTAAAATAACCCCTGCTCACCCCCTTCGTAGCTTGGCATGAGTAGACAGGTTTATCGAGTAGAGTCAGTGTGTAAAGCATTTGTGAACACACACAATAATACAGTGACAACACTACAAATGGACACCACACCAGTTTAGAAAAATAAGTAATCTTTACAATACTTAACACAAGACCAAACGCCAAAATCCACAATACTGTTCTCAAAACAAGTGTTTAAAATGGTAGAAATAGCTTAGTTCACTTTAGATTGTTAATGCAACACTTTACTCTCAAAGTACCTGGGATGCGTAACGCAAAACAAACGAAAGGGTCGCAGGGAAGGTGATGCGCCGTTCCTTACACTCAAGGGAGTGGATGAGTCATTCCGTACTGCTGCGCAGGGGAGTTGAGGTTCGCTTCCTTACTGTGTGAGGAGTTGACGTGCTGGTTTCTTACTGCGATCTAATGCGATCATGCTCCAGTGCGATGAGACAATATTGGCATCTTGGTTACGGTGCAACAACGTAGATGCGATGCGATGCGTGCACGCCCGACGGCCGTGCGGCGACTCAGTGAACTTCTGAGCCGCGATAGGCCCTGTGACGCGACGACGACCTCTGCGGTGGCGGCACACTTCTCTGGTGATGCGACATGCCTTAGTGATATGATGGTGACAGCGGCAGCAGCAGCACGCTTACTCGGCGATATGACGACAACTGCTGCGGCGGCACACGCTTCTTCTTGGTTGAGTTGCGCTTCCAGCTCCCAGCGACACGCAGTCTCTTAGAAGGCCCAGCACAACAGCAGGCACTTCAATTCCCAGCAAGGGATTTCAGGGGGGAGCTGGTGGTGAAGTCTTGTATCCCTGAGACTTCAGGCAGGAGGAAAGCACAGTTCAAGCCCTTGGAGATTCTTCTTCAAGATGATGAAAGCACACTTAGTCCTTTTTCTCCTTTCTTTGGCAATGGAGCAACCACTGCAGGCCAACCCCCAAACAGCACACAGCACAGGAGTAGTCTCCTCCTTCAGTTTCCTGGTTCTTCTCCTCAGCAAAGGTTTGCCTTGATTCCCAGAAGTGGTCTAAAGTTCTGGGGTCTGGGTCCCTCTTTTTATACACACAAATCCTTTGTCTCTGGAGGCAGAGAGTGTCTGTACCTAGTCCAAACCAGTTCTGGGTACCTGCTGCCAGTGCACAATGTCTTCCTTTGTCAGTGTGGTCCAGGGTCATCAGATGCACCACAGGAGGTGGAGCCAGCATTGTGGAAGGCAGGCACAGCCCTATTCAGGCCCAGGTGCTACTCCCTCCCAACATTCCTCATGCAGATAGGTATATCCAGCCTTGTGCTGACTCACCCTGTCTCCTGGAGCCCCCCAGCCCCTGTCACTCACAAACCAGACATGGAATACACAACCTAGCAGAGGTAGGCTTGGATGGTTAGGCAAGAAAATACCTACTTTCTAAAAGTGGTATTTTCAAACACAGAATGTTAAAACCAACTTCACTAAAAGATGTATTTTATCAGGCATTCTAAATTAGTTTTTCTACCATGTTCCCTGGGTCAGTTAAGATTATAAGGTGTTATAATCAAACTGCCCATTCTGGTCTATGGGGACAGGTAGCCTTGCAATAGTGAAAAACGAAAATGGCTGTAATTCACTATCAGGACATGCCACACACACCAGGGCATGTCCTACCTTTTACATACAATGCACCCTGCCCTTGGGCCTACCTTAGGGGTGGTTAACATGTAGAAAAGGAAAGGTTTAGGGACTGGAAAGTGGGAGCACTTACAAAGTCAACAGGGCAGCACTAGGCTGCACACAGGCTCTGCAATGGCAGGCCTGAGCCATAGGTTACAAGCTGCTCTGGTGGGTGGCACAATCAGTGCTGCAAGCCCGCCAGCAGCATTTGATTTACAAGCCCTGGGCACACATGGTGCACTGTACTAGGGTCTGACAAGTAAACCAAATAAGCCAATCATGGAGTCACCAATCCATTAAAACAATTTAACATAGGGAGCACTTGCATTGTGGCACTGAATAGCAGTGGTGGCACAGTGCCCAAAGCATCTAAACCAGCAAAACATAGCAAAACATAGGAGGCAACAGTGAAAAAATGGAAGGGAGACCCACGCCATTGGTGTCAGGTCTAACAGAAGTTCTTTGTGTGTGTGCTGAGGCAGTGTCTGAAGTGCGAGTGGCCCTGTGCACAGCTCCGACCCCTCAATCCTGCTAAGATGACCCATCCTGCTAACACCCAGTCCCTCCATTGTGTGGCTGTCTGGGAGGAATACGCAAAGACTGACTGCCAGCTACACTGAGTCATGTGACCTAGGAAACAGGCTGCAGGCACCAATTGGTCAGGACAAGAGAATGCTAACTTTATAAAAGTGGGATTTTCAGAATTGTAACTTAAATCTGACTTTACCATAAAAAAGATTTTTAAATTACCATTCCTTAGACACCAAACATGACATTTCTACCTGATCCCAAACAAACGTTATCACATATTAAATGTATAAGGTAACCCAATATTATCCTATGGAAAATTTAGGTCTCACAGCAGGACACGTAAAACCATGTATCCAACTTTTTTAAAACAATGCACACTGCACTATGGGTTATTTAGGGCCTAAGCTAGGGTTGACTTGTTATGTTATGTTATGTTATGTTATGTTATGTTATGTTATGTTAATGGGATTTATAAAGCGCGCTGCTACCGTTAGGTGTCCTGGCGCTAGAGATGCATAACCTGTTGGTTCGGCGGGGGAAATCAAAGCTAAATGCAGAGAGCGAGTCGCGAGTGAGGAGTTATTCCGGAAAGAGCCAGGTCTTGAGGCCCTTCCTGAACTCAAGCAGGCTGGAGGCCTCTCTCAGTTGTAAGGGAAGACAGTTCCAAAGCTTAGCAGCACAATGGAAAAAACTTCTGCCCCCCCAACTGGCTGTTTTAATTCGTTGGACTTGTACCAGTCTTGCTGTGGTTGAGCGAAGTACCCTGGAAGGGGTGTACCAGTGTAAGGAATTTCTCATATAATGTGGCCCACCTCCTTTCAGACTTTTGAAGACAATGCAGAGGGCCTTAAAATCAATCCGCTGTCTTATGGGTAGCCAATGAAGGTCGTAAAGGCCCTTTCTTACAGATACAAACTTGGGGATCCCCAAAAGAAGTCTGGCAGCAGCGTTTTGTGCCGTCTGTAATCTGCTAAATTGCCTCTTATGTATGTTCAAATATAAAGCATTGCAGTAATCTAGGCGGGACATGACCAATGCAGTTACTACTGTTCTAAGACAGTCATCCGAGAGGAAACGTTTAATTTTCCTCATAATTCTGAGGATTAAGAAGCAAGATGATACCACCTTACTTATTTGAGCAGCATAGGACAGTCTAGAGTCAACCACAATTCCCAAATTTTTTGCCTTTTCGGTGGGAACTGGGAGTGAACTCAGAGATTGAGGCCACCAACTGGGTGACCAGAGATTGGAAGATTTACCAAAAATGATCGCTTCAGTTTTTCCAGCATTAAGCTTCAAGCAATTTGCAGTCATCCAGTCGGCGATAGATTGCATACAGTTATAACAGTCCCGGCCGGCCGCCTCCTCTTTGCCTTTTTGAATAGACATCACTATTTGGGTGTCATCGGCATAAGAGGTAAGTTGGAAACTTGTATGTTTAAAAAGGGAGTTTTAGGCTCAGCAAAAGGTTTGTTTTGCCAAGTCGGATTGGAAGTTTAAAACTGCATACAGGCCTGAGACAAGATTTGAAGGGCTACATAAGTGGGTGGTGCAATAAGTGCTGCACGACCACTAGTGGTATTTAATTTACCAGCCATGGATATATGGGATACCAACATTTACTAGGGACTTATAAGTAAATTAAATATGCCAATCAGGTGTCAGCCAATGTGGCCATGTTTAGGGAGTGAGCATAACCAATTTAATTTTCAATTTGTATAGCTTTATTCAAGATAAAAACTCATAAAAGCATAAGACATACATTACATATAGACAATCTCTTATAAAAACTTTTGTATAAAAACGAATAAAAAACGTTAAAATACATCCATGATACTAAGGATCATAATTATTTAGCCAATATAAGAACAGAGTGTCAAAATTTTCGGAACTGATAGAGCGGACAATGGTCTAAAGTTTTTTTCTCCTATACTACCATTAGACAAGAGATTTCTTTCTGATAGCCCAAGCCCATCCCAGATATTTGTCAACTGCCACAGCGATAAATGTTGAGGGACTGGTACAAATAATCCTTAGAGCAGTGTCACTCGCTCTTGTACCTAGCTGTTTACACATAGCCTTCAACCAAACACGTCGGGAGACTGAATAGGCCTCGCACACAAAGAGAAAGTGGGCAATGGTCTCAGACCTTACTTTACAAACTGGGCAGACTTGAGAGCTACCCTTTGCCCATTTTCCAGTTAGTGATCTAATTGGGAGAGACCCCACTCTAAGCTGGAAGTATAATTTCCTATCCAGGGGTTTGGTAATAATATCCCAATAGGGCTCTAAAAAAGGGGAAGCTTTTACTTCAAGGAATAAACCCTCCATAGTAGACGGGTTTGCTTCATTCCAGTCCCGATGTTCGACCATTTCCCAGTACTTGGTTTTTATAGTTGCTTTGGACGGGAACATGGCCTCTTCTGGATTCTCCCAAAGCTCATTCATGCCTAGAGACCCCAACATTTTGCACAATTCCCCCAGCCATCCTATCTTGTGGAATTTGTCACTATTTATTAGATCCAGAAAGCCCCTTGCATAATGAGCGAGTTCGGGGGTGACCCATATGCGCCGCCAGTATAAAATGGGTCTTAATCTAGCAATATCTGGGATGGCTTTTCTGCCTAGATCACAACGCAAAGGCTTCATGGGTGTGCTTTTAGGAGGCCAATTAGATTTCGGAGAAACTTATTCTCAGCAAGCATTAATGGTGCGAGATTCCCATAGCCCCAAAGCTCTGAGCCATAGAGCACCGAGCTAATGGCTTTGGCTTCGTATACCTGAAGTACTGGTGCAATGGGTTTAGTCAAAGATCTTTTGTGTTCAACACCTATAGTACCAGTGGTTTGGCGGAATTTAAGAGCCGCCATTTCTAAGTGTTTCCCCCAATTTGAACCTTTAGCTATATGGATACCCAGGTAAACAAAATCCGAAACCATTTCTACCTTTTGGCCATCCATGAAGAAATTCTCTCTAAAGCTGGGGTGGGGATTGAATGTCATAAGCTTTGTTTTGGCTACATTTACTTCACGGCCACGCTCAGCACAAAAGCCCTCAAAAATATTCAGTGCACGCTGCAGGCCACTCGGAGTCTTGGATAGAATGAGCGTGTCGTCTGCAAATAGTAGGATTGGCACTTTCGCTCCATCCAATGTTGGAGCGTCTACAGGAGCAGACAACATACGCTCCACTACTCCATTAATAAAATGGGAGAAAAGCATTGGGGCCATAGCGCAACCTTGGCGCACCCCCCGTTCTACCATAAACTCATCAGTTAGTTGCCCATGTCTCCCCCCACTGAATCTTTGCAGAGTTAGACTCATGCAATCTCATTACTAGGGATAAGATTTCTGGAGGCATACCCATCTCAGCTAAGACTTTCCATAACAAAAATCGGGGGACTAAGTCAAAAGCTGCGCGGAGATCAATAAAGGCAGCATAAAGACTGCCCTTCGCCAGCTCAAATGTCTTCCAGTGCAATAACGTAAACCGGAAGATCTGGTCAATCGTACTTGTCAATTTACTGAAACCTGCTTGGTAGAGAGATAAAATGTTGTTCTCTTCCTCCCATACTGAAATTTTAGCCAGGATAATTTTGCCTACAACCTTCTGCACTGTGTCTATAAGGCTAATGGGGCGGTAATTCCCTGGAAGTGTTTTGTCCCCTTTTTTATAAATAGGGATTATTACCGCCCCGAGCCACGACTTTGGCACCGGAGCCCCTAGTGCTACTGCATTGGCCAGATTCGAGATGTATTTACCCCAACGTAATTTCTTGTGAAGAAATACATCTGCGGGCACCCCGTCGGGGCCCGGTGCCTTGCCCCGTGTAACTGAATCCAAAGCTAGTACTACATCTGCGTTGTTAAAGGGGGGAGTTTGGAATATAACATGGGGCACAGATTCCCCATTTCTATCCTCGAGACGGCACCTGTACTGAGGGCCGAAATAATCCAACCAATTGCTCTGCGAGACATGGTGGAGGGTGGTTCTGGGAGGCCCCCCTTCCCCCACTTGACAATGTTCCAGAATAATCTGGAATCTTTTGCTGAGCAAGCAGCTTTGAGTTCTTGCCAGTGTTGCTCATCCCATTGTTTTTTGGCTATAATTACACTGGACTTGTATTGGCACCTTGCTTCCCTGACTGAGGCTGGATCTTTGGACTTGATGGCCAACCCCAGAGAAATTCTAGCTGCCCTACATGTAGCATTATACCACCCTGCCACATGCGGGCAGTTTTTCTTACCCGGGTTCGAGCGTACTGCCCTATAAAAATGGCCCTTTAGTGAATGGAAGAATTCGCAATGCAGATTGGTGATCTCAGCCAAATCTGTTCTATTGCTTGGTCCCATGTTCAGAATTACTTCCATGGTGGTGGAAGTAAAATCTAAATCTGTATTGATGCTTAATAGCACCTCTTGGTTGGCCACAATTTGGGGCCACTTGACTGGCCTCATGTCATTCGTTGGAACGGTCTCCACCAGTACTTCTGATGTTATATTTCCCCCCTCCATGTCCCCCCCCACAACAAGTGAGAGATGCAAAGGGGGTTATGATCGCTCTCTTGTCTGTTAACCACCCTCATGTCTTCCATCAGATGCCAGATCGTTAACTTAAATCTGACTTTACCATAAAAACGATTTTTAAATTACCATTCCTTAGACACCAAACATGACATTTCTACCTGATCCCAAACGAACGTTATCACATATTAAATGTATAAGGTAACCCAATATTATCCTATGGAAAATTTAGGTCTCACAGCAGGACATGTAAAACCATGTATCCAACTTTTTTAAAACAATGCACACTGCACTATGGGTTATTTAGGGCCTAAGCTAGGGTTGACTTGTGTGTTTAAAAAGGGAGTTTTAGGCTCAGCAAAAGGTTTGTTTTGCCAAGTCGGATTGGAAGTTTAAAACTGCATACAGGCCTGAGACAAGATTTGAAGGGCTACATAAGTGGTGGTGCAATAAGTGCTGCACGACCACTAGTGGTATTTAATTTACCAGCCATGGATATATGGGATACCAACATTTACTAGGGACTTATAAGTAAATTAAATATGCCAATCAGGTGTCAGCCAATGTGGCCATGTTTAGGGAGTGAGCATAACCACTTAAGCACTGGTTGGTTGTGGTAAAGTGCACAGAGTCCTAAGGCCAAAGTAAATGAATTCAGCAAAACAGGGGAGCAGAAGGCAAAACTTTGGGGCAAAGTTCATGCTAAGGCAGACAGGTCTAACAGAAACCTATTATTACACAGTCAATTCTCCTCAGTGCCTGAAGGTCAATGTGCCAGATGGGCCAACTGATATAAGCAGGCTTTCTAATACATAATCTTCCTGTCCAGGACCACCATACACAGTGTAAAAACATCTTACAACTGATGGCTGTTGAGTTCTGTGTTTCTAAAAGAAATCCAAAGTTAGGAGGTTTGTTTATGAAACACAAAAAAATGCAGAACGGACACCATGACACAATGGCCAACCAGCGCTGCACTTTTGATAAACATGCTGTTAACACATCAGCAGGAGCACTTTTGCAAAGCCAGTGGGGATCTCTAGAATGGGCCTCCATCGTGTGTGCAGAAGTGAAACCCTCCACTGCACTAGTGAGCTGGCGAGCTGTCTGCCTAATTAGAATGATCCTCTTTGTGTTTTATGTGAACTATTTAAGATTGTATTCTAGATGAGCTACTCAGTGCTATTCAAAAACATGTCATTCTAAACACTAAATAAATTAAAACCATTTCTGTCTCTTACATGTAAACAGATCCCTAGAATGGTACAAAGTTTGACAGAATGCCATGCATCCCAGCTTAATGCCTTGCAGGTATTCTTGTCTACAGAAAGAAAACAAATGTATCTATAAAGAAACCTCTTTCAACTATAGCACATGCTGAAGTACTGAGGAGTTGCGGTCCTCTTATCGTCCTGGGAAGACACTTTTTTCATAGTAATTTTGTGTGTGTCCATGGGGGTAAATTACAGAAAAAGTACTTGGAAAAAACACAAATTTGCAGGTTTGTGTCTATTGATAGCATTTTGTAAGGCCACCGCCCCTGTAACAACCCCTTTTGCGCCTCAAAACTTCACATGGCAGAAAATATGTTAATATTATTAATGTTCCCCAACAGTGAGCTCAGTCTGTGGGCACAGTTCAATGCCACCTTGTGTGACATGACATGGAGTCCCTTCACACCGTGAACAAGTGAAGAGCCATGTCACGTTGTGGAGGGGCAAGCGAACAGGAAACCCTTGCACTCAGAGGGTTTCCAGTTCATCCTTGGAGATCAGAACAGCACATGTCCATTACAAGTTCTGAAAACACCCAGGACTTAATCAGCAGCCTCAGCAAGCCGGTGTGTTTTTTTGGGGTGGGGAGTGGCTGGTGGTGGAGGTGGGCAGGAGAGCCTCTCAGGCAGTTCTTGGCATGAAACCCCGACCCCTCCTATCACTGTAAATAATGATCAGGATTGAGCTCATGGGTCTACGAACTGGTGTTTCTAAATGTACACCTATAGACGACGGGGCTCATTTATGAGCCCTTGCGTCACTTTTGCGCCGCCGGTGCGTCACTTTTTGTGACGCACCAGCGGCGTAAAAATTGGACCTTGTTGCACCATATTTACAAAGTGACGCATCTAGGTAGATGCGTCACTTTGTAAACCCCTGCGCTACAATATACCTGTGTCAGGTATAATGTATGCAGGGGGGGCGTTCCCGCGTAAGTAAGCATCGTAGAAGTGACGCAGTGAAATCTACAAGATTTCACTGCGCCACTTCTTGGGTGCAAATGCGTCAATATCTTACGCCTGCCTCACAGCAGGCATAAGACTGACGCAGGTCCTTTCACATGGGGCTTGTCCCATGTGAAAGGACACATTGCTGGAGTTGCGTCACTTGTGTGACACACTCCAGCAATGCGTCACTTTTGCGCCTACAGATGCATCAGAAATCCTGACGTATCTGTAGCTCCTTGCGACATGATGCGTCATACTGTAAATATGACGCATCCATCATGTCGCAAGGAGGGCGCACTGAGAAGTGACGCATCGCTGCTTTCACGCAGCGATGCGTCACTTCTCATAAATGAGGCCCAACGTTTTTGCGTACCTATGTCTTTCAACATTGGTGCTAAAAAAAATCTGTACATGGCCCTCTGTATCGATTCTTATAGAAAGTTACATTGATGAAAGATAAAGTATAACTTAAGTTTCACTGAGATCAGTAGTAGATGCCACAAGTGAACACACATCGATTTGATATCAGAAGGAAGTCTACAACATCCATTTGTGTTATCTTATGTGATCAACATCTGTCGAATATCTATAAGTCCATTGACGTGTTTGTGTGTGTGAGTGCGTGTTAATATCAATGCAAAATAAACACATCCCAGAAAAGGTGCTGTACTTCAATTTGTTGAATATTGTCTTACCTAGAAGTCTGCTAACATTAACAACAAATAATGCAAAAATGCACGATGACAGCTAATATCTCATGCACATGCACACTAATACCAGGGTCGCTTAGCAACTAAATAAAGGTATGCCAAAGAGTAAAAGGAGAATTTCCCAACTAATAGAAATGTCAAGGGCATTTAAGATGGATAAATAGTACACTCCCGAAATAGCCATATAACTGCCATTGTGAGTTCTGCCCTTTAATACCTGTATTTTCTATGATTGCTTTTAACAAAGTTTTATTTTATTGCAGATTGTCGCGCTCTTTGAAAATGTTTGCATATATGCTGACTTTGCACCTGGCCTTATGCTATCAAGGCTGGGTCTGCATTTACCTGTCACCTCTATTTGTGTATTTCCCAATGTTTATCTAAATCTGATTTTTTTTGTGATCTTTTGCTAATTCTAATACAGTATTATGAAGAAATATGTCTTTTATTTCTAGTATTTGATCAGCATTTCACTTCCACTTTTGCTACCATTTTTCCAGCGATAAGTAATTAATTCTGGACCAACCTATTTTGCTGAAACAGGAAGGCTCGCAGTTTTGATTTCGCTGACTGCGATGAAGCTTTTAGAAATTTGGGGTCAGATTTACAAGCTCCTTGTGACAACTTTACGCCGCCGTTGCATCACTTCTGTGACGCAGCGGAGTCGTAAACAATGCGCCACGTTGCGACATATTTACAACGTGACGCATCTAGGGAGATGCGTCACGTTGTAAAGCCCTGCGCTACACTATACCAGCAGCAGGTATAATGTATGCAGGGTGGACGTTCCGACGTGAGAAAGCCTCGTAAAAGTGACGCAGTGAAATCTACAAGATTTCACTGAGTCACTTTTACGACGCCACTGCGTCAAAACCTTATGCCTGTTTGAAGCAGGCATATGGAGTGACGCAGCATGTTAGGAATAGGCACACCAACCATTGCTGGGATTGCGTCGTACTTGCGACACGACTCCAGCAATGCGCTGCCTGTACACCAAAAGACGCCTCACCCATCTGTCTATCCTTGCGCCACGGTGCACCGCATTGTAAATGTGACGCATCCATTGTGGCGCAAGGGTTTTTTTACAGGATGCAAATGAACTGACGCATCTCTGCTAACAGGCAGAGATGCGCCAGTTCTTGTCAATCTGTCCCATAGACTATCGAGTGTGTGCTGGTTTATTCATTAAGATATGTAAAGTCACAGCTCTTGTTAAGAAAAAAGTGCTCACAGTAGCACTTTTAAATTTTGCAATTAACGAAGAGTTTGTCTTTTTACCTAAAAAAATATCCTTAAAAGAGCATATGACTGCATACAAACATGTACTGGCTTCTAATCAGCCCTCTTTCTCCATTGGTCTGTTGTAGCGTCATTCACATTTGCTTCCGTCCACCACAGCATTCAACACATTGTAATGAGTGAGCCCGTTTCAGCGAATGGCTGCCTTCTATGTGAGTGACAGCATTTTGCTCAGCACAATGTTGTCATCCTCACTGATTAAAACCGCCTTCAGTGCCCTGGACTCGGGCAATGTGTCCTCACTTTAAATAACACTCTTTTCCCCTTTTTTATATTTTTTTATGAAGGCCCAGCATTGGTGTTGATTCTGGAAAGTGCCAGGGATAGTGGAAGTGAAATCGCATACCATTTGACCTTAATAACATCACAAGAAGTGAAATCATATGACCCTTGACCCTGGTGCTTTCAAGCAAGGGATGTCACATGTCCCTAACATCACACTCACACTCTTATGCCCCCTTGCAATTATTCTTATTCATTTTCACTCACATACTCGCATTCACTCTTAATCTCACTCATACTCACTTATACCTTCTGACACTCAAGCCCCGATAAACCAAAGCTTTGCATCATGTTTGTGTCACTTGTGCGTAAGGGTGGGATGTATTATCCAACATAATTCCTGGTTTGCGTTCAATAGCACCCAAAAGAAACGTAAAAATGCACTATATACTGCTTTCATTGATTTTGCGGCAAATGGTTATTGCATGAGTGGTGCAAGGGTGTTCCTGTGCAACCTACAATGGTGTTTGACGTAAATTCCTGCTTACAAACATTGATGGAAAGGAATTTAAAGCAACATCTAACCCCTCTTTGAGGCAGGCATAATGAGGAGAAATGCTTCAATTTCTCCTCATTTTCCAACTTTGCACTTGTGCTAAATTATATAGCACATATACAATGTGGGGAAAGTCTTAAAGCATAGTGTTTGCAGTGGAAGGGACTCCAGTGCACAACCTATGCTTCAGAGAACGCACACACCCTTGCACTGTGGCGCAAGGCTGTTTGCGTTGTGCGTGGCTGCCAAAAGTTTACAGTGCACAGTGAGAAAAAGAATTTGCCATACCTTAGTAGATATGTTGCATTTTTTCTCTTTCCCTTTGAATAAAGCCAGTGCACTATCTTTGGTGGAGTGTTGCTTGTCCAAAGAATAGTAAATCTGGACCTCAGTCTCACACAATCGTACTCACTTGTCACTGACACTCGCAAAAATACATACTTACACATATAGACACATGCTCCACATACACACGCTCTCTCTCACATAAATACTTTCACCCGCAAGTACACACACAACATACATTTAAAAATATGTGTACTTATCCACTGCCACCAATGGTACCTTTCTAGCTAAGTGTTCTCCTTTCTTTGTTACACTAATATCTAATAATAGACTATTATTTTCTACTAGTATAAAGAGAAACAGGCTGAAAGGAATGAATGCTGGAATGAATGCTGGAATGAATGCTACCTCTAAGGCCAGGGCTCACAAAAGCAGTGCCAGGGGTTGCGTGGGGCAAGCCAAGGGATGCAGCTGCGACCCCCGATGACCCCAAACACACGTCCAGAGGCCAGGCAGCCTTCAGACCTGCAACTTGGCACCCCACATTGATGTTTGTTGCGGCATGAAACTGCTAAGACTGACATTCTTACGCCTTCATTTTTTCTAAAATGTCATGGAGAGGTTATGTCATGGTTACTGGGATCATCCCATCCAATTGACCAGGCATTTTTTTTTTAAATTGTTTTTGTTTTTAAAACAATCAGACACCAGTCCTAGATATTTGTTAACTCAAGCTGAAAAGTAGATGATGTGCAAACAGTCTATAATCCTAAAATGTCCCTTTTTTTTTTTTTGCAATGATTGTAATTATTTGTACAATAAAAATTTACTCACTTTCAGCTAGGCAAGCGGACCCTTTGCTGCAGAGTTCCTCCTGGCCTTCGCTTGCCAGCGGTGTGTGTCCACTGCTATGAAATCTGCTCCCAGCAGCACGGATGGTCGTGCTCCGGGATGCTGGTGAAAGCTGCTTCCCGTGCCTTGGGAGGTTAAAGAGCATTTCCCTAATGCATTGTCAGAAGCAGTCTCGCAAAGCCGCCATCAGCGCCACCCGTGCCGCATCGAAGAGGCGTTCAGAAGAGGAGGCATGTTGCGGCCCAAACTGCCCTCATTGGGCAATAAAGTCACCTTGAAAAAAGGTGTCTTTCAGCAGTTCCGGATGGCTTGTCGTTTGTAGGTATTGAAACAACGGCTTTGCTCTTTAATGTGCTTTTTACGAGGGGCTGCACGAAGCACAATATTCAGAATTTGAGCAAGCTAAATTAAAGAGGCTTTTTACCAAGGGAAACTACCCTTTTCTGTAGTGAATGGCTGTTCATGTCGAATGCAAGTGCGAGAAGCTACAGAGTGGACTTTGCAGGTGGATTCTCTCTGTGCATTTCGGAATGATGTGCGTGTCTGACAAAATCCACTCTGGCTTCTCTGGCATGCAAAACCCCAAAGTTTTAAGTCCAGAGTTTTTATTGTGATTAATATTAATATTTCCACTTTTCGAGCTCACTGTTACCTACAAAAGGCAAAAAATGCACTATTCTAAAAAGGACATCATATATATATTATCTACTGGCGGTCGCCAGTAGATAGTTATAGTTAGGACCGTGTTTCCATAGGAAATCCGCAACATTCTATTTGGAATAACTTTGGCGCAGGTTGACCACTCCTCGCGAAATTTTCAAAATAGGTGGGGCGCTCCGCTCCGCTCCTACCCTGAAAGTCTCAGGGGGATTCGTCAAGCGGGGGCTGAGAAAAAAGGGGGGTCCCAAAACGCATTTTCCCAATGCAATTTTCCATAGGGACCTTTAGTCCAAGGTACAGCCTGAACGGCTGAACAGAATTACTTGAAATTTGGCAGAGAGGTAGTCCTCAGGTCAGGGAAGTGCCTTTTGCAGGTCTGGTGTCAATCTGTTCAGTAGTTCCTGAGAAAATCAAAAGTAAAATCATATATATATGTGGGCGGAGCCTAACCACACATCTCATCCTGAGATCTGATTGGCTGTCAGCACTTCATCCAAGAAGTGTTGGCAGCCATCTTGGGACCAATATACATGATAGCACCTCATTAAAAAGCATTGCAGTTAATAGAAGGTTTTAAGACTTTAGTTACATTATAAATCATTTGTTGATGGTACCATACTCATTTTAGGAATTGTGGTATGTTCTAAGGTGATTTCACCATGTGAAAAAGCCTTCTGCTGGGATATCATGATTGATAGAAAAATATTTTCTCATGCTTTTCCCACAGAGGTTTGGAAGGTGATCCATAAGCTAAACTGAGAGCTTATTTTCTGTAAATTCACATTATCTTTCTCAGTCATGTGAGAATGAAGTCTGACATTCTCAGTAAAACATGTACATCCAACAAGGGCAGAGACTGTCAGTTGATTCCTTTGTGTTCTACTGCAGCTTCCCAGAGTGTTCCAAAGAACAACTAGAGCGCTAACAGTCCTACTTATGATAAACATATGGCACACCTGAAGCCATTTTGCTTGGATTAAAGTGGTAACTCTTAAAACATTTAATTTAAAAAGGAACAAAATGAGGGGGTTCATTTTTCCATAAAAAGTATGATTAGTGCTGCAGAAAGAAAAATTAGGGCACATTTTGAGTGACTTCTCAAATCCTCTTCTATTTCATTAAAAAATTCTGACATGCAGACTGAAACATGCACTTTCAATGCCAGCAGCAGTTTTCCCTGGTGAGAAGTAGCTTTACTACAGTGATCTAATGAGCAAAAATAGTGCTAACATTCTGAATTTATGGCAAATGTGTGACACATCTGAATGCCTTCTTGATGGAATCAAAGTAAAAAACTGAAAGTATTTCCTGCTGAGGAGACTGCAGTAAATGAGGAAATTAGGAAACTTCATAACAAATAAGTCTCCCAAGATGGCCACCAGAGACAAAAGAGCCCAAATGTAGCCCAAATATCACCCAGATGTAGCCCAAGTATAGCCCAATGACAGAATGTCCCAGAGTGTTCTTAAAAACAACTAGAGCGCTTACTGTCTTCATTATGACAAAAGTATGGCACACCTGAAGCCATCTTGATGGGAATAAACTGGTAACACTTAAAACATTTAATTTAAAAAGGAACACAATGAGGGGGTTCATTTTGCCATAGAAATTATGATTAATGCTGAAGAAAGAAAATGAGGGCACATTTTGAGTGACTTTTCAAATCCTCTTTTATTTCATTAAAAAATTCTGACATGCAGACTGAAACATGCACTTTTAATACCAGGAGCAGACTTCCATGGTGAACAGTAGTTTTACTACAGTGATCTAATGAGCAACTAGAGTGCTAACATTCAGAATTTATAGCAAATGTGTGACATATCTGAATACCTTCATGATGGAATCAAAGTAAAAAACTGAAAGCATTTCCTACTTAGGAGACTGCAGTACATGAGGAAATTAGGAAACTTCATAACAAATAAATCTCCCAAGATGGCCACCGGAGACAAAAGAGCCCAAATGTAGCCCAAAATCACCCAGATGTAGCCCAAATATAGCCCAAAGACAGAAGTGTGCAAAACACTTATTATTTTGTGTTTTTGCAGTGTTATATAGTGCAGACTTGTCAGGTATTGGAGTGCTTTACATGAGCATTGGTTACATCACACAAGAACAAATTCATTTTGGTTGTAGACATGGGGAGACTAAGTGATTTGACCAGAATCACAGAATGTCGAGCTGAAGCAGAAACTCCAACCTGGTTCCCCAGTTGCAAAGTCTGCAGTTCTGGAAGTAACACCACATCCTCTCTCCTAAGTGCAACATTTAATCAAGTGGTCAACTGGATAAAAAAACATAAAGATAACAAATAATTTAAAAGTGCTTTGTCGCTATTTGAAAACTCAGAAAATATGTCCTTATTTTAGTCTTTTAGAGCACTAACCATAATTTTGATGCCAATAAGACCCTCTCATATATGTAATTTCTAAAGGAAATGCTCTAGGTATTACAGTTTTGATTACATCAAGATGACGTCAGGCGTTCCACACTTTTGTAATAAATATAGAATGTTAGCAATCTAGTTGTTCATTAGGATACTGTTGAGAGGCAGAGGCCAGGGGCACGGACTCTGAAAATTGAAGGCAGGTAGGAGGGTGAAAAGGCAAAAATTTAACCACACTGAGCAGGCAGGAAGGGCCGTGGCAGCACAACAGACTATGGAGGGCAGTGGAAAGGGGGGCAGGGGCAACAAACCAACAATACAGGACTTCCAAGAGAGGCTGTGGCAATGTAATAGACCATTGTGGGCAGAAGGAAGAGGCAATGGTAGTACAACCATACATGCCAACAGACCCGATTCAGCCAGGAAACGTCCAATGTTTTTAAGCTAAAATGGGCTTTATTTGATCTGTCTCCTGTCTACAATCTCCTCTTTCTCAATGTAACTCAAAGGGGAAAATCAATACCCCAGTTTTTTTTCAAAATCTCCTTCTTACCAAGTTCAAAATGTTCGCAAGTATGGTACATTGGATCATGGAAGGAAATGGGGTAGGGACATGGACTTGGATAACAGAGGACAGGAGGGACATGGAGAGGTGCACCAAACTGACCCTGCAGGGCAGGCATCAGGGTTTGCAGCAGCACAATTCACCACACAGGGCATGCGGGACGGGAGTGCAGCACAACAATCCATAGAAAGCAAGAGGGAGGGGACAGGACCATGCACATGGACAACAGAGAACAGAGGGGCAAGAGGCAATGGTAGCTAGCTGACCATAATGGACAGACAGGAGAGAAAGCTGCAGCATAACAGATCATAAAGGGCAGGAGGGACTGATCAGGGGCATTACAATGGAACAGACAAGCCAGGAGGGAGGGAGTAGGGGTCTGCACATGTAAACAGAGGGCTGAGGGCAAGGGGGCAGGGCAGGAGCAGCAAGATAGCCATGGAGGTCAGGCAGGATGGGCACTAGAAGCAAGACACACCATGAAGAGCAACAGTGAGACTGTGATGGCATACACACAGACCATGGAGGGAAGGTGGGAGGGGTTCAGGGGCAGCTAACTGACCACACAGGGAAGGTGGGAGGGGCCATGGCAGCACAGAAGACCATGCATGGCAAGTGGGAGGGTTAGTGGCAGCACAATGGCTATGATGGGCAAGAAGGAGGGTGCAGTGGCATGCACAAAGGACGATGGAGGATAGAAGGGAGGGTCAGGACCTGTGCACAGACAAGAAAGTTCAGGGGAAGGGGCCTCACAACAGACCGCACGGGGCAGGCAGGAGGAGCAGTTGCAGCACAACAGACCAGGGAGGGCAGAAGGGTGTGGCAGTACAATGGACCATGTAGGACAGGAGGAAGAGGATAGGGGCATGGCATGTGGACAGGCAGGGTGGAGGTGGCAGGGACAGGTTACAGTCATCTGACAATGCTAGGCAGGTGGGAGGGGAATGGCAGCTCAACAGAACACTCAGAGTAGATAGGAGTGGCAGGTCCATGGAACATGGTGGGCAAAAAGGATAGAGCAGGGGCATGCACAAAGACATCGGAGGGCAGGGGGAAGGAGAATAGGGGCAGCAAGTTAAGCACAGAGTTTAAGCAGGAGGTCAATGATGGGGCATAGAATTGGGCAATGGAGAGCAGGAGGAGTGGACTGGTACATCATACTAAATTGAGGGCAGTGGCAGCACATCAGACCATGCATGGCAGGAGGGAGGAGGCTAGTCCATGGATTCACACAACAGAGGATAGGGAGGAGGGGGATGGGGCAGCAAGCTAACTGTTCAGAGAAGACGGGTATAAGGAACTTTATTGTTTTTAAAACGTGTGTCTGTGCGAACTACTTAAAATATGAACAAGTATGCAGCATAATCTCACTTTTATTCAGGAAGAAGAGGACGTTTGTGACTGTGACTCCGGGCTCACCTGGCAGAAACACCCCCTGACCCTCCACCCCCTATCGCAAAATGTAATGCCCGTGAAAAGGGTAGGTGAACACAGTGTTATATAGAACATAGTCCTGAGAGCACGATTGAAAATGAAAACTAGATATAGTGTATGGTATAAACTATGCACCAAAAAGTGGGATATAAGATGAACCGGCGTGAAATATAATATGCAATACATTGTGCGCAATTACAGATTCATTGGAGAGCGCGAGATAGCACAGGCACTAGCGCGTGCTATGCGATATGCGCCTTGGAGTGTAATATGCACAGGGCAGTGTTGTGTAACCTAACTAGTCTCTAAAGTTGTAATATAAAATATGTGCTGGGGAGTGTAACGTTGCATATGCACTGTGACAAAGATATGGATCCCAGATTGTAATATGTATGGCATAGCACTGTGCGTTATAACATAGGCATTGAGGAAGGCACGTTAGATGGGGCAATATAACCCGTGCGAAGACAAGTGTGGCATGACATATTCACGGGGTGGTGTTACAGTGCACATGGGCTAGAGAGTGTCATAGCATATGCACTAGCTAGTGGAATACAACACAGAGGTGTGTGGCACTCAGCAGGCAATGGTGGGTGTAACACAGCATTGGGCTCTGCCAGGAGCGCGCTTTGACTCTCAAGTGATGTTCGTCCCCTTTCCAGAGAGTAAAATAAAAAGTATTACACATCCGGCAGTGGATGTGTGTTTTATTAACCGTGAGGGGGGTTTCTTGCATACTTTTGGTCGAATTTTTGTCGAATCCCCTTTGAATGGCTTGGTGTGCATGTGTATTAAATGTGCCCGTCAATAGCTACCCATGTTTGTATAAATAAACGACAAGCGTGTCTACCGGGATTAGGCACGGTAGGGCATCAGACATATCAGAGCTTCACTAGTGGTGTAAATACATTCCACGTGGATTCATTGTATGCATAGTCGCCTTTTAATGAATATCACGCAAATCGTCATGGTGATAGGTACGTACGGTTTGTCCAGCATGTCCTAGGTGTGTCTATAAATATATATTTTTTAAAAATAATAAAAAACAGTGGCCGGCCCTGGGGATTGGGGTCAAAAAAGTATAATTAGGAGACAGGCCCTGGGGGATGGGCTCATCAGGTCCAATAAATTAGAATAAGAAGGGGAACCACACAGCCCCCTTCTTAAAAAATTAAAATAAATAAAAGACTGGCATCGTGCCGGAGGCCACGCCCCCTCCATGCAGCACTCTGCAAACGCGCCCCCTGGCGAATTGTAAGTTGGGGAATTAATTCCTCTTCAATACTGAGGGTCCCTGAGGGCCAACTAGCCCAACAGGCATCTCCAGTATGCGCCAGGGAGCTGCGCTGCAGACAGGTGTTCTGAGGCCAAGCCCCTTTTTACACCTCTCTGCAACGCAGCTCTGTGGCGCTTACTGGAGGTACCTAGTGGTCTAGTTTGACCCTAGGGACCCTTAGGATTCAAGGGGACTTAATCTCTCAACTTAGAACAGCCACAGGGCACGTTTACACAGTGGTGAAGGGAGGGGACGGGGCCTGAGGTGACGTGTGCAACACGCACTATGGCACGTTTTAAATTGGGGATATAATTTCCCTTCAATACTGAGGGCCCCTGGGGGCTAACTAGCCCACCAAGTGCTTCCAGTAAGCGCCACTGAGCTGCATTGCAGAGAGGTGGTCCAGGCCGTGCCACTTTTTACACCTCTCTGCAATGCAGCTCTGTGGCACTTACTGGAGGTACCTAGTGGGCTAGTTGGACCCTAGGGACCCTCAGGATTCAAATGAACTTAATCTCCCAACTAAAAATGGACACAGGGCGTGTTTACACAGTGGTGAAGGGAGGGGACGGGGCCTGAGTTAACGTGTGCAAAAACGCCCTGTGGCCTGTTTTAAGAGGTAGTTTTAATCCCCCTGCCCTATTATATACTAGGGGCTTACAGAGGAGGTCATGCTAATCACAGGTGGACCCCAACGCATAATGTTCCCTAGTGTATGTAGGTGTTTTCACTGTATTCTAAGTGTCTTTTACCATTGCACTGGCTCTAGGACTGGTTAGTCAGAGTCAGTTACCACCAGTATCCGTCTGAAAAAGTTGAGGGTACAGGATGATTTTGCAACAAGGCTTCTTTCTGCTCTTCTTTTTGTTCTTTCTGCACGCTATCCTTCTTCCTGCACTTTTCTTCGTCTTTGAGGAACTTCTGTTGCTTCTTTCTGCACTTCTTTTTTTTCTTTCTGTGCATTTTTTCTTCTTTCTTCACATGTCCTATCTCTGTAGGCATAGTTAGAAATTAGCATTTAAAAAACCTTTGAAATTCACAGAAAAAACCATAGGTTTCAGGCACGTTATAGTTAGGAATTAGCATTTAAAAAAACTCAGAAATTCACTGAAAAAACCATAGGTTTCAGCGGTGTTATAGTTAGCTGGACTTTTCACTTGTACAAAACCATTGAAATTCCCCCGTTATAGTTAGTTCAGCTAACTATAACTCGCGCGCCCCCAATGCACTGCTGATGACGTCACATATTACATCACTCATGACATGGTCAGTGACATCACTGATGACATCACTGATGACATCACTGATGATATCACTGATGACATCATCCTTGTGATAGAGTGGCAGACCTCCTCTCACCCTAATATAACCTTTGATACACACATTCAAAAATAGAGACTAAAATTTTCAAAACAATGGACACACCAATACCAGTTACAACAACCTCTTCACTAATTCTAAGATCCACATACACATCCACTCATTCACCAACAGTCCTATACAGTCACTCATACATGTACTCACTCATCATATGTACTCATACACCTATACATCCTGTTACACAATGCCACTCATCCATAGAGTTACTCACACACAGTCACTCATGCTAATAAAGAATCAAACATACATTTACTTGCATATACAGTTATACACACACCACCACACTTACTTCTACGGAAACTTACACATACTTAGGGCCATATGTAGGTAGCTAAATACCGGTCGGTAACGGCCGAAATTCGGTAAATATCCCGTTACCGACCGGTATTTAGTCAAGTGAGATGTAGGAGGCCAAAAACCAATTTTCAGTAAATATGAAGCGGTAAATACCGATTCATATTTACCGATTTCTAAAATACCTATTCATATTTACCGAATACATATTTTCCGAATCGGTAAATATGAAGTGGTAAATATGAAGTGGTAAATATGAAGTGGTAAAACGGAAAAAGACATGTAGGTAAATTCGGTAATTAAGAAATCAATGAAATTCGGTAATTAAGAGTCGGTAATTAACACAGATTGAAAGCAGGTGGTAAGCATCAACAGTGCATATAAGCAATCCCAAAATGCAACAGCGTGGACAACATGGCCGCTCTGTATGTTATTGCAAGGTGCCTACGTCTACAGGCAGCAGGTCTGAGGATTTGGAGACGGGAGGAACGCATCTACAGACAGCGCATCACACTCTTCCAACAGACTGACGCAGAGATACATGAAAGGTACAGGCTACACCCACAAACCATCATGGACCTGATAAGGGACCTGCACCCACTCCTGGACCAGCCAACAAGAAGGGCGCATGCCATACCACCACATGTGCAGGTGCTCTGCAGCCTACATCTACTCGCATCTGGCAGTTACCAGGGGGTGATAGCTGCGGTGGGCGGTGTATCCCAGAGTTGCCTGTCCCGTTTCTTCAGGAAGTTCCTGGATGCCATGATGCAGAGAATGCACCACTACATCAGCTTCCCAAACACACAGGCTGAACTGCAGAAAACTAAAACAGACTTTTATCACATGGCACAGTTCCCCCATGTCATTGGCTGTATTGATGGCACACACATGCCAATCTGCCCACCAGTTGCCACTGAGCACATCTACAGGAACAGAAAGTCCACCCACTCCATCAATGTGCAGGTAATCTGCGATGCAGGGAACATCATCACTGATATTGTTGCGAAGTTTCCTGGGAGCACCCACGACTCCTACATCTTCCAGAACAGTGGGATCTACACACGACTGCTTGCCGGAGAATTTGGAGAAGGATACCTGCTAGGTAAGTAACAGTGACGCCCCATGATACTTGCAAATCATAGTGTATTGAGGCATGTGACTGATGGTTTCCTTTTACCCACCTAGGCGACAGTGCATATGCCGTGCGGTCATTCATCCTCACTCCCTACCTACACTTATCAACCCAGAGTGAGAGACGATATAACGTGGCACACAAATCTACACGCAACGTGGTGGAGCGCACGTTTGGACTATTGAAAAGCAGGTTCCGCTGCCTCCACAAGAGCGGAGGCGCACGCCAGTACACACCCATCATCTGTTGCAAGATCATTGCCACTTGTGCAATGCTGCACAACCTTGCCACGAAGAGAGGTACAGAGGTGGAGCTAACTGATTTTGAGGACAATGATGATGAGTCTGCACAGCCAGAGGCCAGCCAGAGGCCAACGCAGCTGGAGTGGCAACAGCAACAGATGGGAGAGAGAGACGGGCAGAGATCACATGCAACTATTTCTAGGTAAGTAAGTAAGTAAGTAAGTAAGGGGACACAGCCAGTTGTTGGATGTCATGACGTAGTTTAATAATGCGGCACTACACCACAACACCAAGAAAATGCCATTCTGGCAACATTGCGTAATGACTGCTACCAAGTCCAGGGTTACGTCACCCAATTGTCTTAGGCTATGCCGTGCAGCATTACTGTTTGCGGCCACGCGCTACAGTGTGGGATGCCACTGATCGCGCCTCCTCACTAGTGGCAGCCCCATGCCGCCTGCTGCTCCTGCGTGTATCTGGGACCGAGGGGATTATGCTGCTCCTGCTGCTGGTTTCGATGCTTTCCGCAGCATCCCCAGCACCAGTTGTGGCCGCCTGGCTTGTCAATAGCACTTCCAGTGCACTGGTGACCTGCACCATCCCCCTAGAAACGTCGCTGCTGCAGTGTGTCAGGCCCTCCTGCATAGCCACAGAGCGCAATGACGTGGCAGTTGCCAGCCGGTTGAGTGCCCTGGTGTGACTGTCTCTCCTCTGCTGTTCCCGGCGCCGTGCAGCTCTGTCAGATGGATGGACTGGGACATGTACCGAATGCCCGCTGCCATGTCACTCATCCCCACCGCCATAGCGCTGATGCCCCTGTCCATGTTGACAAAAGTGGCTTTCAGTCCCCGCATTTGCCGCTGAACTGACATCCCTGCCTTTGTTTGCAGGCGCTGTATTTTCAGCATGTTGCCCTCGAGCCCCGAGAACACCCCATGGCTGTCAACGTGTGTTGGTGGACTCTGCACCCGCGACCTGCGGCGCCGTCTGGCACCCGTGTGTGCTCCCTCTGAGGTGGAGGGCACAGTGGCATGGCTCCCATCCTGGGGCATGGTGTTTGGATCCGGGGCCCCTGCTGTCATCAGATGAGGTCTCCAACACTCGCAACCTGGCAGCTGCACGCCTCCTCAACCTCACAAATGCAGGCGGTGATGTGGCCGGTGACTCAAGCATGAGTGGTGATGCTGGCTGTGGTAGTGGTGATGCTGGCTGTGGTAGTGGTGATGCTGGCTGTGGCAATGATATCTGGGCAGAACTTGTGCTGGCCAGCCCTGTACAGTCTTGCTGGTGTGCCCTCTCTCCTGTTGCAGTCCTGCGCGATGTTACATCTCTGGACAGAAATGCAAAATCAGCTCAGTGTACCTGAAGGCCTGCATTGCAAGCATCACAATAAATTTCTGTCACACTCTCACATTGTCCTCTGCCTGCTTTTGGCTAATGTGTGTACCATGCCTTGTTGTTCTGTGCTATTCAGTTCATGGTTGGGGTTTCCCTGACTACATCTCCCCTAATGCATTGCAAGTCTGCACTAACACATGGACTGGAGTGGGATACTCATTTCACAATGGGAGATGTGGGATAGGGGTAGGGGGGCTACATTGCTGTGCACGCGTCTTACCTTGTTGGGTGGCGGCTCTGGCAGAGCTGTCGGCATCCCCAAGCCCCACGACACTCTCGTGCTCTATTGTGGACTGCACCAGCTTCTCCAGTTCGGTAAGGGCAGGTGCCCTGTTACTCCCACCTCCTGTCCGGCTGGCCTCCTTCTCCAGTTCCCCCATCTTCCTCTTTGTGACGATCCTCAGGTCGTACCAGCGCTTTTTAAGTACCTCAATGTCCCTGGGGGTCACTCCAACAGCATTGACCTGCGCCTGGATTCCAAGCCATATGGTCCGCTTCTCCGACTCTGGCACTTGCAGGGACTGCCTCCCAAACAGCTTCTGGTGCTGCTTCACCACCTCCTCCACCAGTACCTGGAGTTCCTTGGGGCTAAATTTTTTCTTTCTCCTCCTTTCCCCTCCATCTCTCTGTGTCTCCTGGCTGGACATTGTGATTTTGAGCTGCACAATCAGGCACTGGCTCCCTGCCTCTCCTCTGCACTCCCAGCCTCGCCAGAGTCTGTTGATTGTTTGCACCTGCCTGGGTGTGGCCACTTCCTTGTTGGGTGGGGTTTGGTTGCACAGGATTGGCTGTTTCATCCATGTGATTTCGTTTTTTCGATTCGGTAAATACCGATTCGGTATTTACCGAATCCGTAAATACCACCTCGGATTTTACCGATTCGGTAAATACCACCTCGGATTTTACCGATTCGGTAAATACCACCGCGGTATTTACCGAATCGGTAAATTCCGATTCTTGTATACCGAATGTTAGCGATTCGCTAATTATTACCGAATGATTACCTACATATAACTTTCCGATTCTTAAATACCGATTCGGTAAAGTTCGGTATTTAAGAATCGGTAAATTATGTTTACCTACTTATGGCCCATAGTCTTTTAAACAATCACTTATAGAAATACATACTTATTCATACAGGAACTCTTTCAATCTCTCACATATACTCACTTATATACACCAATAGTCACATATACTAGTTTAAAACATATGTAGTTACTCATAAAGACACTATTGAGACAGTCATTCACTCACTAACACACCCATACACACACTCATCCACCCATACAGTCCTGCACACATGCTGTCTTCAACACATACAAACAGTGAGTCACTCATTCATGCACCTATGCAATACGTAATACCCCCCACCGAACCATGCAGACACTCAGACTGATACTCAAAAAACCAACTAATAACCTATATAGACACCCATGTAGCTACTCACCAACCCATGCAGCCACTTATACACAAAGTGAGAGACTGATACAGATATTTACATATTTAAACATTACTCACTAAGCCATGTATTCACTATGATACACTTAATCAGTCAGTTACACAATCAATTTTTCAAAAACAAATCATCCATTTAGACACTTATATACCCATTTATTCTTCCATCGACCTTGAGATATACATATATAAAACATATTTAATTTTCAAAAAAACACACATTCACTGGAGGATGTCATCAGAGATGTCATCAATGATGTCATTTGAGATGCCATCAGTGATGTCATGAGTGATGTCACTGACCATGTCATGAGTGATGTAATATGTGATGTCATCAGCAGTGCATTGCGGGCGCGCGAGTTATAGTTAGCTGAACTAACTATAACGGGGGAATTTCAATGGTTTTGTACAAGTGAAAAGTCCAGCTAACTATAAAACCCCTGAAACCTATGTTTTTTTCAGTGAATATATATATATATATATATATATATATATATATATATATATATATATTTGTTCATTCGTTTCCCCGTAGGGCTGGGTTCTCGCGCACTCCCGAAAAGAACAGATCGTCACCAATTCATATCATCAAGTTTCTTTCTTTATTTACAGCATGCCAGTTAGAAAAAGCTCTACGCGTTTCAGTCCCACCAGGGACCTTGTTCACGAGACTGGTCTTTGCTAAAACTTTTTTTGTTTGTTTTAAATCCACCTCTACAATCAACAGTGACATCAATTCCTGTTCCGGAGCTAGGCATTCTGGTACATGAAGTCCAAACAATTTTAACTTAAAAGTTTGTTGTTACCCGTTACGTTAAACAAGAACTGGGATTATTGCCCTTAACCCCTTCCATGCTCATGACGGAACGGTTCCGTCATGAGCCACGGATGAGCTGTGCTCATGACGGAACCGTTCCGTCATGGTCCCGCCCGCGCTCGAACCCTTCAGCACCGCGGCGGAATTCGCCCAGCGCTGAAGGGGTTAAGTAAGGAGGCAAGATGGTTATAGCAATATACACAAATTGCGACAGCCTTCGTTAACAATGCAATGATATACCTGAATTGCTATTCATTTTGTATTAAATATGGCCCTCTGGTGGGTCATCTTTTTTAACCAAAATAATACACTCATGATTAATTTTAACCAAATAGGTCCCAACTAAGTGTCGAGTTTGCCCTCTGGTGGGCCCTCATTTGTCAACCAATGTTTTATGACTAGATTTCCTCCCAGTCTGTTTTTCATTTCGATTCTTATTCTTATTAAGATTAATACTGTTCTGCCCAGTACTCCCGAATCCACCCAAACTGTGATGAAATAAACAAAAGATAAATTAAAAATAAAACAGCTCAATTTGCTGACAGTTACAGAGAATGTCACTCATAGTGAAAGATAGTTCTGCAGTTTATAGATGGTAATGGAGTTCCTCGTCTTGATTTAGACCATCGGGGGTCAAAGTTCTGAAATTAAGAATATGCTTCGATTCTTTTTGCCTCATCACTCTTTCACGGTCTCCTCCTCTGGGATGTGTCCCCACCGCTTCAATGGCATAGAATTTGAGATCTTTCCAGTTTCCTTTATGTGCCTTCTCCATATGTTTGGCCACCGCATTGCTCCTGTCGATGTTGATTGTGGCCCTTACGTGTTCCAAGATGCGTTTTTTCAATTCGCATTTTGTACTCCCCACATATTTCATTGAGCAGGGACATTCAATAATGTAGATTACAAATTGGGTCTTGCAGTTGATCAACTGTTGGATTTGCCACATACGTTTGTTTGCCATGAGTACTTCCTTGGTGTTTTGTGCGATTGTACATACTTTGCAACTTGTGCATTTAAAGAATCCTTTGGGTTTAAGCCAAGTGTCTTGTTTCTTAGGATTCCTGAAATGGCTGTGAACCAGTTGATCTCTTAAGTTTTTTGCCCTTCTGTACGTGATGTTTGGGTGATCCCCCATTATTGCAGCTGTTGTAGTGTCCATATGAAGGATATGCCAGTTTTTGCGAAATATTTGCATCACTTTTGAATTTTCTGTGGAGTGAGTAGTTATAAATCTTATTTTGTTTTCTTCGTTTGTTTCTTTGGGTTTTTCTTTCAACAGGTCCTGCCTGTTGATAGTCGTCGTTTTTAGCAATGAGGTTTGAATCGTCTTTGAGCTATAATTTCTTTGTTTGAATCTTGTTATAGCTTGATTTCGGTGTTTAACCCACTCCTCCTCTTTAGAGCAAATTCTTTTGATCCTCAGGAATTCGCCGTAAGGAATATTATCAATTAGACTTTTTTGGTGAAAACTCCCAGCGTGAAGAACTGCATTGGTCGCTGTGTTTTTACGGTGCAGGGTAGTGTGGACAGTGTTTTCCGAGATGTAGATTTCAGTGTCTAGGAATACCACTCTCTGGTCACTGATGTTATATGTGAATTTCAAATTGAAATATGAGTTGTTCAATATTTCAAAGTAATCCGCAAATTCCTGCTCAGTTCCTTCCCAGACAATCAACAAGTCGTCGATATATCTAAACCAGGCTATGGTTTTGTTGACAAAGATATCATTTTCCATGCTCCATGCCCAGGTTTTCTCCCATTGACCCATGGTTAGGCAGGCGTACGATGGACTGAAGGAAAATCCCATAGCTGTACCCTTGCGTTGGCGAAAGATTTCCTCTCCAAACATGAACGAATTCTGTTCCAGGCACATCTGGATCATTTCTAACAACATCTTGTTGTGGTTGGTAAAATGGATGTTTCTCTCCGACAGGAAGTGTTTACAAGTGTTGAGTCCAATGTCATTCTGGATGTTGGAGTATAGTGATATGACATCCATAGTTATGAGTTTGTATGTCGAGTGCCATGGGGTGTCTAGTAGATGTCTCAATAGATCTCCTGTATCTTGAAGATATGACGGGAGACCCTTGACAAATGGTAAAAGGAACACATCTAAAAAGTTGGCCATTGGTTCCAATAAGGCATCTTTGGCTGAAATTATTGGTCTGCCTGGTGGGTGTTTGGAGTTCTTATGTATTTTCGGCAGAAAATAAATTGTGGCCATTTTGGGATATTCCGTTCTAAGATATTTCACTTCATCCTCATCAAGTAATCCCTGCTTGCTCCATGTGTCCAATTTGATGTCAAGTTCTTCTTTCCATTTCTTAGTGGGATTAGTTTTCAATTTTTCATAATATTCTTCATTTCTGAGTTGTGAGTATGCTTCTTTCATGTATGCCTCTTTGTCTAAAACAATGACGTTCCCTCCCTTGTCTGCCATTTTTATTTCGATGGTATCATCATTTTTTAGAACGGACAACGCTTTTCGTTCTTCATGTGTCAAATTATCTCGTTTTTTTGAGTGGTTGAGTTGGTAAAGATCCCGTATCACACATTCGTGAAACAAATCAATTTTGTTTCCGTGTGGCAATTGCGGATAGAATTTAGATTGCGATTTCTTCCGGCTGCTTCCTGCTCCCAGTTGGTCACAATAGGCTTGTAGGTCCCCTCTCTCTTCTTCCGGATTTTTATCCAATTCCATTAGGGTGATGAAGTGTTCTGCGTCTTGTGCAATTAGATCCATATTCGGTGTTGTAGTAGTTCTACTGAATTTGGCCATTTTGGGGTTTTCAGTGAACAATTTCGCTAGTTTGATTTTTCTGATGAACTTGTATAGATCTATTCTTGTTTCCGCTAGGTCCAGGCCACTAGTGGGACAAAAGTTTAGGCCACGTTTAAGAAGTTCCATTTCAGTTTCCGTGAGGACTTTCTTTGAGAGGTTGATGACTTGTAGTTCATTTGTGTCCTTTGTGACAGTATTATCAAGATTTTTTAGGTCCATTTCTGTTGCATGCTCCGTGTCATCGTTCCCACTCGGTTTGCGCTGAAACTTTGTTTTGTACTTTCGCTTGCCTCTCCTTGTTGGTTTCTGCGGGCGTTGCCACGTCCCCTGCCTCTTCCTCGATTGTTGGGGGGTGGTCCTCCCGTGGTCTCTTCCCAATTCTTTTGTTGCAGGGCCAGTCTCATTTCCCCTAAAAAAGAACGCTTTGTTCTTGCTTCAGTTGGATCCCCCTCTAGGTCACTTAAATCCGTTGATGTGAGGGAAGACAGACTACTACTGTTAGTTTCCAAGTCTGATTTGTCATATTGTTTGAAGCGGTCGTATTTCCTCGCATAGGTAAAAATGCGGCCTTCCAAGTAATCTTCCTTATCGCGTTGAAATTTAGATTGCTTTCTACTTCGCACAGTTACTTCATGTTTTTCAATGTAGTGTTCCAATTCCTCTTTGAATTTAATTAAATCCGAATTCATCTCCGCAGTTGCGAGCTCTTTCTCAATTTCTTTTAGTTGAGAGGTGGTCTTCTCTAAGGCAATGGCAATGTGTTTGACTAGGATTTCCATAAGTCCTAGTGACGATTTTAAAATGAATTCGCCCCATTCGCTTAGTAATTCATTACTTGTGTCAACATGATTGGGCATCAGGCCAATGCGAAGTCCACGTGGCACTCGTTTAACTTCCAGATATTTCTTTAGAGACGCCACCTCCCACCACTTGTTTATTTCTTTTTTGGACAATTTCTCCCATGTTCTTAGTTTCTTTTTGATATCAGGCTTGTTAGAGCCGCTTGTTGCTCCTTCGCCAGTATTGGTAATATTTTCTTCATCGAAAAACGTGTCGATGAGTGCATTTCTGTTAACTGCTCGTTTATCCATATTTAACTGGCTGGTTTAGTACAATGTCTGTGCTGAATTTATAGATCAAAACAATCTTCTTATTTGGTTAGTTCCTTCCGCTTTAGTGCATATTAGCATTCCGCTGTTTCAATGAAATTAGTTTCCGAGTCTAGAGTTGACTCTTATATGTCGCGGGGGAATATGCACTGTAAAGACCAACCGGCTAGTGTTCCTCAGTTGGATACATTGTATAAAGGAAAGCAATACAAAGTAGCTTGCTTACCGATTTCAGCCTCCCCGGGCTCCACGTTTCCCTCCGGACTCGCGTCTCCCGTTACAGCTTTTCTCGGCAAGCCTTTGTCAGCAGTCCAATGTTTGTCTTTTGGCCGGCGTTCACCCGATTTCCACGTGAATTTCTACAAAGCGACCCACTTCGGAAATCACAGGGCGCTCTCAGGCGGTGCGTTCAGAGACGGCAGGGTCAAGCCCCTTGAGCAAATTCTTTTGATCCTCAGGAATTCGCCGTAAGGAATATTATCAATTAGACTTTTTGGGTGAAAACTCCCAGTGTGAAGAACTGCATTGGTCGCTGTGTTTTTACGGTGCAGGGTAGTGTGGACAGTGTTTTCCGAGATGTAGATTTCAGTGTCTAGGAATACCACTCTCTGGTCACTGATGTTATATGTGAATTTCAAATTGAAATATGAGTTGTTCAATATTTCAAAGTAATCCGCAAATTCCTGCTCAGTTCCTTCCCAGACAATCAACAAGTCGTTGATATATCTAAACCAGGCTATGGTTTTCTTGACAAAGATATCATTTTCCATGCTCCATGCCCAGGTTTTCTCCCATTGACCCATGGTTAGGCAGGCGTACGATGGACTGAAGGAAAATCCCATAGCTGTACCCTTGCGTTGGCGAAAGATTTCCTCTCCAAACATGAACGAATTCTGTTCCAGGCACATCTGGATAATTTCTAACAACATCTTGTTGTGGTTGGTAAAATGGATGTTTCTCTCCGACAGGAAGTGTTTACAAGCGTTGAGTCCAATGTCATTCTGGATGTTGGAGTATAGTTATATGACATCCATAGTTATGAGTTTGTATGTCGAGTGCCATGGGGTGTCTAGTAGATGTCTCAATAGATCTCCTGTATCTTGAAGATATGACGGGAGACCCTTGACAAATGGTAAAAGGAACACATCTAAAAAGTTGGCCATTGGTTCCAATAAGGCATCTTTGGCTGAAATTATTGGTCTGCCTGGTGGGTGTTTGGAGTTCTTATGTATTTTCGGCAGATGGTATACCTGAATTGCTATTCATTAATGCTATGATTAATTTTAACCAAATAGGTCCCAACTAAGTGTCGAGTTTGGGACCTATTTGGTTAAAATTAATCATGAGTGTATTATTTTGGTTAAAAAAGATGACCCACCAGAGGGCCATATTTAATACAAAATGAATAGCAATTCAGGTATATCATTGCATTGTTAACGAAGGCTGTCGCAATTTGTGTATATTGCTATAACCATCTTGCCTCCTTACTTAAGGGCAATAATCCCAGTTCTTGTTTAACGTAACGGGTAACAACAAACTTTTAAGTTAAAATTGTTTGGACTTCATGTACCAGAATGCCTAGCTCCGGAACAGGAAGTGATGTCACTGTTGATTGTAGAGGTGGATTTAAAACAAACAAAAAAAGTTTTAGCAAAGACCAGTCTCGTGAACAAGGTCCCTGGTGGGACTGAAACGCGTAGAGCTTTTTCTAACTGGCATGCTGTAAATAAAGAAAGAAACTTGATGATATGAATTGGTGACGATCTGTTCTTTCCGGGAGTGCGCGAGAACCCAGCCCTACGGGGAAACGAATGAACAAATTAACCACGGCTTGACCCTGCCGTCTCTGAACGCACCGCCTGAGAGCGCCCTGTGATTTCCGAAGTGGGTCGCTTTGTAGATATATATATATATATATATATATATATATATGAATTCCAAAAAGCTCTCTCCCACTTCCAGGACGGCGAGGAAGAAGCACACGGACACCAATTCGTGCTTCGCAGGTTTTAATAAAGATCAGCACCCACACAACACGCCATCATGTATATATATAATGTTAAAGTATTTTTTTATTGCCATTTTTTATTGGAATACGTCCCAGCGGTGTATTGTAATAATAAGTCAATGCTTAGTCTTATTATCGACGTACATCATTCTAGGCAGGCATGTATGAGTGTTAGCATCGTTTTACACTGAAATATCCCCTTGCTTTAACAAAGCAAGAGCGGGGTATGTATGGACCACAGCGGTGCAAAGGATCGACATTCGAGGGAAATTGGAGTGCCAAATACATAACAGGGAATCAAAAGGCTTGTAGTGAATAACACAAAGAAATGTAAATAAACATTTTGACTTCGCACAAGAAAATGAGTCAGTCAGCTTCAGATCATCAGCCCTCAGCATAAGTGAGAAATGGCTTCTATTTATCAGGGGTGTAGGTATGAGAGACAGGGGTGTAACAAAGTTAGCAGTCTAGCAGTTGGGGGGCGGAGCGAGTAGGGTGGAGGGGAAGAGGAGGAGTCACGATAGAAGGGGCAGTTAGAGTAGGGACAGTGTCGAGGTTGAATGTGAGGAATAAAGCTCCCATATATATATATACACGAAGTGTCTGTGGTCCTTTGTAACGCGATGCTACAACTGGCGACGAGGGTGGGATGACCAAGACCCACTGACCACAGAGCTCCAGAGATTGTGGAGGAGCTGAGAGCGGCCACAGGAACGAGTGTGGACCTGCCTGAAGGGAGGAAGCCGATCGCGCTGAAACGCGACTCACGCTGGAAGCGTGTGCTTTGGATGACGCTGGTGAGTGCAGAAGTCGGGAGCCCACCCCGACCCTGCCGTGCGCCCAAGAGTGAAGAGAGAAGTGCCCCAATCCCGGAGACGCTGTTCCCGTAGGCCCGCCAGCGAGCGCCGTTGAGCGCGTTGAAGTCGAGCTGGAAAGCTCGTTGATGCCGGCAGATCTCACGCCCGATGCGTGAGTTTTGGCATGCTGTCGCGAGGGAAAAGCGGGAAGCTGCAGAATAAGGCGGGAGCCCACCCGACCTCACCTGATAGCTGTTGCCGCTGAGGAAAAGCAGGGCCTGAGGAGTGCCACCCTTGAAGCTGCCCGCCGGTGAGTCCAGCATGGAAAGGACTGAATGAGCCAGGAGAGAAAGCCTCGTGCGTGTGTAGTGACGGCGGCCATCTTGGAGTCAGGCGGCTTTCAAGACAGACCCTTGAGTGTTGCAGAGCGGCCATCTTTAAGTCAGGCACCAGCAAATAAGCAACCCTTGTCAAGAGCAAATAAACAAGCATTGGCAAGAAGAAGTAAACAAGCATTGTCGAGTGCAAATAAACAAGCATTGTCAAGTACAAATATCAAAGCATTGACGTGAACAGATAAAGACACGGGCACCTACATAAGGGTGAGAATAAACAAACGACATTATGGCGACTGCTACTGTCGTGGGAGGATCACATCTGCGAGCCCCGGAACCCCTGACAGTGACCACAGGAGGGAGCATGGGCCCCAAGTGGCAAGAATGGTTGGAGGAGTTCGAAGATTATATTGAGGGATCCAAGGTGACGGAAGACAAAGAGAAGTCAATTGCCCTCCGCAACCTGGCAGGCCGGGAGATAAGCAAAATCATCAAAGATCTTTCGCCTGCTGAAACGGGGACGTATGACAAAGTGCGTGAGGCACTGAACAAAAAGTTCCTTCATAAAAGAAACGTAGATTATGAGCGCCATGCATTCCACCAAGCACACCAAGGGAAGGAAGAAGCAATGAGTGCATTCATCACCCGGTTACGACGGCTGTCGAGATACTGCGAGTTTGAAACCTTCTCGCCTGACGCTGCCATCAAATCGCAAATCATAACCGGTTGCCATTCAGAAACACTCAGGAGACGGCTACTGAGGAAACCCCACGAATTAAAAGAGATTGAAGAAATGACCCGCATATATGACCAAGCGGAGGAACACGCTGCCACCATTGAAACAGGCCACAACGTCAGTCATGAGCAAGCGCACCGTGTTCAAGACCGACCTCGTAGCAGAAGGAAGTATTCGCGGGAGAATAAATGGAGACAGAGACCGTCGTCTCACCAACGACGCCCGGAGTACAGGAGAAGAGAAACAGGGTGAAGGGACCAAAAGCCGGAAAGGACTCGCCGATGTTATCGGTGTGGTTATGACTATCCCCATACAGACACCTGTCCGGCCATGGGTCAGCGATGCAGGAAATGTGGGCGATCCAATCACTTCGAAGCCATGTGTGGGGACTATCACAAAGAAAGGCGAGGTGGGACAACAAGATCGTCCCGCTCTGACACAAGAAAGCATCACATTAGAGCTGTTCAAGGAGAGCTCAGGTGGTCCCAAGGTTCATGACATTCCAGCCGGGAATCAGGCAGGTCACGTTGGGGACGCAGATCCCCATCTCGGGACTCGAGATCATCTTCCTCCAAAGACTCGACCTACACTGTGGAACACTTGAACCTGATTGCGGACCCTGATCAACTAAAAAAGTATCCACGTCTAGATATCAGAGTGGGGAATCACGACACCAAATTTATATGGGATAGCGGAGCCTCGCTAAACTATATTTCAGTTACGGAACACGAGAAAATGGTCCCGAAACCCCCACTAACGTTTGCACCAGTCCGTGTCTTTACGTGGATGTCCAAAAAACCGCTCCCCTGTCTGGGTAAATTCCACACAACTCTCACCCAGGACGACATCACTGTACCGGCGGTCATACATGTCATCAAGGGGCCTGACGCCGACTGCCTACTTAGCCTCCCCACTGCGGAGCATCTTCATCTGGTGGAAGTCTTATTCACAGTCAACGACAATAAGAACTGTGTCAGCAAGTTCCCCAACTTACTTCCCAAACCGGGGAAGGCGGAGAACCCGGCTGACTACATGCCCTGCCACCCTCTACCGTCGTCAGAATCCAAACCATCGATTGCTGAGGAGTATCTCTGTCAGTTGACCAGCAAAAGCAATCCACCGGCACCATTACAAATGACCACCCTACCCAGGATGACCACCCTACCCAGTGGAGTGTGGCAAGAAGTTGCCATGGACTTCTATGGACCGCTGCAGTCTGGAAATTATGTGGTTGCCATAATTGACGAATATTCACGATTTCCCATCGCTCAAATAATATCGTCTACAAGCGCCTCCTGCACTCTCAAAGTGCTATATGAGACATTCGCAACATGGGGTGTCCCCAAGGAAGTCAAAACAGACAATGGGCCCCCATTCAGTGGACACGAATTCAGTGCTTTTGCGAAACACATGGACTTTGAGCACAGAAAAGTCACACTGCTCTGGCCACAAGCGAATGGCACCATTGAGAGATTTATGACTACGATTAAAAAGACATTTCAGCAAGCCACTGCTGAGAAGAGAGAACTGCAGGCAGCTCTGAATGAGGTTCTAAGAGTCTACAGGACAACTCCCCACTCAACCACCGGACAATGCCCTGCGACTCTCATGCTAGGGCGGCCAGTGAGAAATTGTATCCCGACAGGGGAAGGTGCTCTGCAGGCGGTATCACCAAATCACATGCACCAGGAAATAGCTGTGACTGACAAACATAACAAGGACAGAACGAAATCGTATGCCGATGCCAAGAGGAGGGCGAGGTCTCCATCTTTGCATGAAGGGGATCATGTCTTCATTAAACAGGAGCAGCAGAGAAAGACTGATTCCCGATTCCGTGACGAGCCATTGTTAACTATCCAGCAGAAGGGCACGATGCTGACGGCGGAATATGAACAATGCAGAATCACCAGGAACATCTCCCACTTCGAGAGGTGTCCGCGAGACATAAAAGGACCAGGGGTGAGCCCGACTGACACTCCCGCACTTGAAGAACCTGATCCTAGTGATACAGGAGGCAGAGGTCAGCAGAGTGAGTCCGTGCTGAGCATGTCCACTGAGAACTCGTCGTTGCGGCCATGTAGCGATATTCAGCCACCAAAGAGACTCATTGTAGAGATGGACTGAAGAACTGTTTGTTTGTTTGTTTTATCAAGAAAAGGGGAGATGTAACGAAGTTAGCAGTCTAGCAGTTGGGGGGCGGAGCGAGTAGGGTGGAGGGGAAGAGGAGGAGTCACGATAGAAGGGGCAGTTAGAGTAGGGACAGTGTCGAGGTTGAATGTGAGGAATAAAGCTCCCATATATATATATACACGAAGTGTCTGTGGTCCTTTGTAGCGCGATGCTACAAGGGGCAGGGAGGTTCCCTCCTAGCATTATTACAGATACCTCTTGCAGCTTATATCGGGCCCTTTATCCAGTGTAGAATGTTGAGGGGTCCTGTACCTTTCCCATCACCTCATCTGGGCAGTATAATAAGTTCGGGGTCTAGTGGTGCTTCCCAAGTTATCCTGAAGCCCTCATTCCCTTTCTTATTCCGGCAACCCCACCATCTCATCCTTCGGTGGGTCGTCGCTCTCCCTCAGCTCTGAAGTTACCAGCACCTCAGTCCATAAGTCTGCAGTAGGGCGAGCCCTTACCCCCCTGGCTTCTTCTATGGCCAATGCCCTCTCTTCAGCCCTGGCCCATCCTCCCTCCAAGTCTGGACACTGCAACCCTCAGCTGATTTCCAGGTCATGGCTATTTGCCTTTTAGCCAACACTAATGCCATGTCTATAAACCATATGCCAACTTTTTGTGAGGTCGATCTTGGGAATAACCCCAGGATACACACCTCCAGGGCCGTAAGTATTTCCTGCCAATAAGGTCTTAATTTGGGGCAGGACCACACCATATGTATAAAATCAGCATCCAAGTGATCGCATCTGGGGCAGGGGTGATGCTCGCCCCATACACCTCCTGAATTTTGTGCGGTGTCATGTACGTCGTGCATATAGTTGAATTGGAGATATTTTAACCTCGTATTCCTAGAGATCTTTTTTGGGGAGGCCACTCGGAGTCTGACAATTCTCGCTCAAGAATCTTTTCTCATTTGCCCTGTAAAACATCTAAGAAACTACATACCATTGTCGCAAGGGACGGATAAAACCAGGTCACCATGTGTCTAGCATATCTCATGAAAACCAGTAATTGCAGGACAACATGAGTTGCAGGCTCTTCCCGATCTCCTGCCCGCAGGTTCCTGAGTGTTCCGGCCAGTGCTTCATACGTATGGAATTGGCGGCAAATCATACTGACCATCAATTTGTCTAGTGGCACCAGTGTGCCGTGTTGATTGCAGTCACCAACTGTGACCAGCCCAGCATCTGTCCAGGCCGACATCTGTCCGGCTGTAAAATAAGAGAGGGGTTCTCCATAAGGACGGGAAAGGAGGCACTGGTGCATACAACAATGCCCCTGCAGTCCTCAAGATCCATCTGCACCAGCATTTCAATGCCACAGAGAGTAGCAGCCCTGGGCATTGAAGGACCATTGATCAGCAAAGCAGCTTGGCCAGCAGGATCTCCATGTGTGTTGAAAGCCCACTCACCCCTAGCCCACCCTGACTAGCCCGGTCAAGCCACAGTGCGATTCACTGAAGCTCTGAAGCCAGGGAATACAGTTTGAAGTCTGGCACACCCACACCTCCCTCCTCCAAGGGTGTCAAAGGACAGCAAATAACACTCTATGTCAACAACCATCCTAATACAACAAAATAGACCTGGTAACATCAAGGCACTCCTTTAAATCAATTGATTACATGGGATTCCTAGGAGGGTAATGTAAAAATATCTTACTCCTTCATACGTAGTTCTTCTCATGAACTATCAATACATCCCTGGTGCCATACAACTCAAATTTTACTAATTCCCAAACGGTGAAGATAACCAACCATGTACAAAATCACTCAACCAATCTCCATAAGTGACTGTGGTGCAAAAAATAAAATAAAAAAACAAAGTGAAAAATGAGAAAGTATCTCACGTGCGCAACACCAAAGGAGCTGCTGGCAGGTTCTCACCAGTTTGCTCACGATTTTATCATCATCGATATCTTTCTCATAAAAGAAAATGTGTGTCCCATTTAGGAAAGTGTAAAAAGCGTAAAAATAATTTTTGCAAACCCCAAAACCAAAAAGGAACAAAAAAAAGGAACAAAAAAGACCTGTGAAGTCTTTAAATAAAATTAGGTCTGGCTCACGTATACAATTCCAATTTCTTTATTCCGTTGTGTGAGTCATCCCAAGGTTAAAAACACGGTCATGTCATGTAACCACATTCAGGAATGGCCAACATGTTTCATTGCCTTATCAAGTTTGTGGCAAATTCATCAGCGCATCAAGGGTCTGCGTTCACTTTCCCCGGACTTTGTCTTTTTTTGAAAAAGAGGGAGTGACTGCAAATATGCAAACAAAAATAAACGAAGAAACATGGCTGGTAAATTCATGAGAGACAACACCTGCATCCCACTTCAAGACTCAAAGACAGAGACTCTGGCTTAAAAAACACATAACGACGGCCCAAGGCCACCAATGTCAATTACCTAATGAGAGCCACGGGCCCGCGTACCAGCTCTCAATTAGTTCAGGGAGTCAATGCTGGTTGCACTTCTTTTCCCAATGTAAGCACATCCGTTACTTACACCTTTATGTGAAGAGACAGATAGATTAAGTTAGTACTGAAGTCAACTACTCATATCTACCACGACTCAAGTGCACTATGTGGTACTAGTTCTCACGAATAACACCTACAGTGTTAGCGCTGTTCATTATATTGCCTACCCCTTTGCAATCCAGCCTGTTTACCGTCTTAACATCTCGCGCTATGTCCAAGTTTCAATGCATATCACTCATAAGGAAACCATTACTAATGACGCGAACCCCTTTGCCTCAATGCTAACGGGTTCATCATAGTTTACTCTCACCGTAAGGATTCCTCGTCAGCACTGTTACTCGTTCCGGGATCAGAGCACACTGGTACGCGGCTGCAATTTAAACCAGCAGCGCGTAACACAGTCTCCCGGGCTTCGGTTGAAAGCGAGGCTGTTTACCAGGAACAATGGGACAAAAGTGTCAATGGGCCAATCCGGCGGCCATCTTAGAATGGCACATCTTCTACAGATTATAGGTGGAATTATTTAGCGCATTCAGTCCTGAAGGCATTCCTAAGATCACCCATATAATAGTCATGAAAAAAACTTTAATTTAGTGACCATCAATGGTCATTTTAAACAGGTCTGTTCGATTTCAAAATCACAATTTATGTATTTATGAAAGGGGAGTTTTAAACCCATGACAGAAACGAACTGATGAATTAAGTTTTAATATTCAAAAAAATTATGTATTTCGTTACAAACATTACATTTTTGAATATAAAAAGGTGAAAATAATTTCTCAAAAATGTAATGCTTAAAAATTTCATCCAGCAAAGGAAACTGACAGCCCAGGTCAATTTAACTGTCTTAATGTATGAAAAAGCATTATAACAGACTCTCATCCTTTATTTGGAGATCTTATTCCATTCAATTTGATCATTCAGACCAATTTGATCCACTTTTTCTGAATAAATCCAACGTGCCTCTTTCAGTGCCAGTGTTCTTTCAATCTGATTCACGTCACCCATCACCTTTTCCAACACCACCCTTTTCATTGCCTTATGATTGTGTTGATTGTCTTTATAATGTTGAACCAGCCTCGTGGTTAATTTCCCATTCTTAATGGTACTAAGATGCTCTTGTATCCTCACCTTAATTTTTTTTGTTGTGAGGCCAATATAATGAAGCCCACATGGGCATGTTAATCTGTAAATGATGTTAGTCGAGTTTGCAGTTACTGAATTTGTTCAAATACCAAATTCGTCCATTATGCAACTGGACACTTGTTGTCTTCTCAGTAAGTTCACATACTGAGCACCCACCACATGGGTAGTGCCCAGCCGGAATAGAGGTACTCTTTACTTGTAATGAGGGCCTCGTATGGACAAGCCTGTCCTTGAGATTCTGTGCTCTTTTAAACGCAAACCTGGGTGCGGGCATTTGATACTCATTGGTGGAGAGCAAAGACCAGTGCTTCCTAAGAACCTGACGGATTTTAGTCGCCAAGGGATCAAAAGTCAGCATCATAGGTAAGCAATCATCTCCATCTTTTATATTCCTTTCCAGTAAAGCCTCCCGAGGAGTGTTATGAGCTCTCTTTCGGGCTCTATTAACAATTCTTCTCGGATAGGCCCGCTGGACCAATTTCTCAGTGAGACTCTCAGACTGTTGTAAAAAGTCAGCAGTGGAAGAGCAGTTCCTGCGGTAGCGCAGGAACTGACCTACAGGGAGATTATCCCTCAATGCTCTAGGGTGAAAGGATTGATAATGTAATAGTGAATTCTTATTAGTGGGTTTCTGATGAACACTAGAACTTAACTTGTTATCAGTTACCCTGATATCCAAATCCATATAAGTCACCATTTCAGCACTCATAGTCCACGTGAATTTTAAACAGTCATCACAATCATTCAGCCAAATCAAGAATTCACAGAGATCACTCCGTGTTCCTGTCCATATGCATAAAATATCATCAATATACCGCTTCCAGAGGCTACTATGCCTCTGGAAGGGATTAGATGGATGGTATAAATGATGTTCTTCAAACTGACCTACATAAATGCAGGCCAGACTCGGTGCAAAAGTAGCACCCATTGAAGTGCCGGACACTTGTAAAAAAAGGTCATTCTTGTAGGAAAAATAATTGCGAGTTAGTGCAATCTCAATACATTGCATCACAAAGGATTGGGGTGTGTCATAAAACCAATCCTGTCCCCAAAGAGCGCGTGCTGCTGCCACCAACGTTGCGTCTTGGGAGATGCTGGTGTACAGTGTTTCAATATCAATAGTCACCAGCACCTGTTGTGATGCATCAAAATCAAAATCTTGAATAATATTCAAGATATCCGTAGTGTCTTGGACATAAGATGGCTGTTTAAGTACTGACTCTCTAAGAAAGAAATCAGCAAACTGGGACAACGGCTCAAGCACAGAGGAAATCCCCGAAACTATGGGGCGCCCTGGCGGAGGACGTAGTGTCTTATGAATTTTTGGCAAGATTTAAAAAGCCGGGATTCTAGGTTTTGTATTAACCAAAAACTCTGCCTCCTTACTTGTAATCCAGTTCTTCTCTCTGGCTTGTCCTACCATGATTTAATCATTCCTAAGAGCTCAATCGTAGGATCTCTGACTAGGGGTTGATAGTTCTTTTTATCATCTAATAGCCTCAATACCTCATTCTCGTAGTCCATGGTGTTCATAAGGACCACGGCCCCACCCTTATCTGCCGATTTTATTGTAAGAGCGGTATTGTCTTGTAAAGATTTAATTGCATGCCAGTCACCCTTACTCATATTACTGAATGTTTTTTTCTGCTGTGTTTCCTCAAGTAACCTGATATCATCCAGGACCTTCCTCTCAAAAACAACAACTTCAGGGCCAACTGCATGATTTGGAGGGCAAAAATGTGAAGGGCGATGGAGATTAGTTGAAAAAACGGATGGAGGATCAGATTCTTTATTGGCAAAAAACGTTCTTATTTTTATTTTCCTCATTGCTTCTTGCAACTCCATTCTACATTTAAAAGAGTCGTGGCACGGAGTTGGAACATAACCCAACCCCTTATTGAGTACTCTCAGTTCATCTGCCGTTAAATGGTGATCTGATAAATTAACTACAATATTATTTACGTCGGCATCCTGCCCCTGCTCCTGGTTACACGAGGGGAAATGGATTGCCATGTCTGTGGTTGATTCTGATGTGCTAGGCCTCGACCCCTCAAACCTCCCCCTCTGTTTCCTCTTTGGGTTTGAGCTAAAAAAGAACGTAATAATCCTCCCAAATCCTGATTTGACTGCACCTGGGGATTGAATCTTATCCTCCCTTGTTCAGATGCCTGTGCCCCCTCTTCTTCCTCACTAGAGGTATTATCAAATATCCAATTTTGGGGGGTGCGTCTGGCTTGTACTCGACCACCCCTCTGATACCTATTCTGTGGCACCTGTTTACTACCTTGCTGGTAATATTTATCCTCAATATAAGGAAACGCCCACTCATGTGAATATCTTTCTAAGTTTCTCCTTAACCCTTTGATCTTTTGATTGACCATGTAGTTCTTATATTCACTAAGATCTTCTTGTATCCTCTGGAGCTGTTCTTTTGCGTCTATAATGCTAGAGTCTGCTTTTATGCTTTCTTCTAATTCCAGAATCTCTTTTAAGAGTTCCTCACTCAATCTTTTTGCTGTTTGGATAATTAAAATCAGCTAATCTCTTGTGCATTTATTCGCAATAAAACTCCAGTCAACTCTGAACTGCTTATCCTCCAAAAAGATCCTGGGTTCTATTCTCACCAGGAGACTTGTAGGGGCTGCACCAGCTCGATAATATTCAGTCATTAATGCCCCATGTAATGCCACTCTGACTTGTTTCTTTTTAATAAAACTCAATTTCTCCCATTCTTCTCTTACGGAAGTGGTATTAGAGAGCTCAGAGTCAGGGAAGAGTGAAGGACCAGAGAGAATTGCGGCAATCTGATCATCCGAGAAAGCTAAACAGTTCCTATCCATCTCACAAAATTATGAGGTTAACAATCCACTGTCTCAACAAAAAAAGGCCAATATACACTGAGACTCTAAAGTATTTTCTTTAGTTAGTCTCTAATCGAGAAGATGGGAGGGGTTGAAACTCTCATGAATCATTTTATTTAAAAAAACTCAATACGGTTCAAAAAACTCTCACGGCTGAGCCGCCGTACAATGTTTATATTCAAATTAGGAGCAACAGAGGGAAAATGTATGCCAGGCCAACATCCACTCAAACTCTAATACAACAAAATAGACCTGGTAACATCAAGGCACTCCTTTAAATCAATTGATTACATGGGATTCCTAGGAGGGTAATGTAAAAATATCTTACTCCTTCATACGTAGTTCTTCTCATGAACTATCAATACATCCCTGGTGCAATACAACTTAAACCTTTACTAATTCCCAAACGGTGAAGATAACCAACCATGTACAAAATCACTCAACCTATCTCCATAAGTGACTGTGGTGCAAAAAATAAAATAAAAAAATAAAGTGAAAAATGAGAAAGTATCTCACCTGCGCAACACCAAAGGAGCTGCTGGCAGGTTCTCACCAGTTTGCTCACGATTTTATCATCATCAATATCTTTCTCATAAAAGAAAATGTGTGTCCCATTTAGGAAAGTGTAAAAAGCGTAAAAAGAATTTTTGCAAACCCCAAAACCAAAAAGGAACAAAAAAAGACCAGTGAAGTCTTTAAATAAAATTAGGTCTGGCTCACGTATACAATTCCAATTTCTTTATTCCGTTGTGTGAGTCATCCCAAGGTTAAAAACACGGTCATGTCATGTAACCACATTCAGGAATGGCCAACATGTTTCATTGCCTTATCAAGTTTGCGGCAAATTCATCAGGGCATCAAGGGTCTGCGTTCACTTTCCCCGGACTTTGTCTTTTTTTGAAAAAGAGGGAGTGACTGCAAATATGCAAACAAAAATAAACGAAGAAACATGGCTGGTAAATTCATGAGAGACAACACCTGCATCCCACTTCAAGACTCAAAGACAGAGACTCTGGCTTAAAAAACACATAACGACGGCCCAAGGCCACCAATGTCAATTACCTAATGAGAGCCACGGGCCCGCGTACCAGCTCTCAATTAGTTCAGGGAGTCAATGCTGGTTGCACTTCTTTTCCCAATGTAAGCACATCCGTTACTTACACCTTTATGTGAAGAGACAGATAGATTAAGTTAGTACTGAAGTCAACTACTCATATCTACCACGACTCAAGTGCACTATGTGGTACTAGTTCTCACGAATAACACCTACAGTGTTAGCGCTGTTCATTATATTGCCTACCCCTTTGCAATCCAGCCTTTTCACCGTCTTAACATCTCGCGCTATGTCCAAGTTTCAATGCATATCACTCATAAGGAAACCATTACTAATGACGCGAACCCCTTTGCCTCAATGCTAACGGGTTCATCATGGTTTACTCTCACCGTAAGGATTCCTCGTCAGCACTGTTACTCGTTCCGGGATCGGAGCACACTGGTACGCGGCTGCAATTTAAACCAGCAGCGCGTAACACAGTCTCCCGGGCTTCGGTTGAAAGCGAGGCTGTTTACCCGGAACAACGGGACAACAGTGTCAATGGGCCAATCCGGCGGCCATCTTAGAATGGCACATCTTCTACAGATTATAGGTGGAATTATTTAGCGCATTCAGTCCTGAAGGCATTCCTAAAATCACCCATATAATAGTCATGAAAAAAACTTTAATTTAGTGACCATCAATGGTCATTTTAAACAGGTCTGCTCGATTTCAAAATCACAATTTATGTATTTATGAAAGGGGAGTTATAAACCCATGACAGAAACGAACATTATCAATTACGTTTTTTATTCAAAAAAATAATGCATTTCGTTACAAACATTACATTTTTTAATATAAAAAGGTGAAAATAATTTCTCAAAAATGTAATGCTTAAAAATTTCATCCAGCAAAGGAAACTGACAGCCCAGATCAATTTAACTGTCTTAATGTATGAAAAAGCATTATAACAGACTCTCATCCTTTATTTGGAGATCTTATTCCATTCAATTTGATCATTCAGACCAATTTGATCCACTTTTTCTGAATAAATCCAACGTGCCTCTTTCAGTGCCAGTGTTCTTTCAATCTGATTCACGTCACCCATCACCTTTTCCAACACCACCCTTTTCATTGCCTTATGATTGTGTTGATTGTCTTTATAATGTTGAACCAGCCTCGTGGTTAATTTCCCATTCTTAATGGTACTAAGATGCTCTTGTATCCTCACCTTAATTTTTTTTGTTGTGAGGCCAATATAATGAAGCCCACATGGGCATGTTAATCTGTAAATGATGTTAGTCGAGTTTGCAGTTACTGAATTTGTTCAAATACCAAATTCGTCCATTATGCAACTGGACACTTGTTGTCTTCTCAGTAAGTTCACATACTGAGCACCCACCACATGGGTAGTGCCCAGCCGGAATAGTGGTACTCTTTACTTGTAATGAGGGCCTCGTATGGACAAGCCTGTCCTTGAGATTCTGTGCTCTTTTAAACGCAAACCTGGGTGCGGGCATTTGATACTCATTGGTGGAGAGCAAAGACCAGTGCTTCCTAAGAACCTGACGGATTTTAGTCGCCAAGGGATCAAAAGTCAGCACTATAGGTAAGCAATCATCTCCATCTTTTATATTCCTTTCCAGTAAAGCCTCCCGAGGAGTGTTATGAGCTCTCTTTCGGGCTCTATTAACAATTCTTCTCAGATATGCCCGCTGGACCAATTTCTCAGTGAGACTCTCAGACTGTTGTAAAAAGTCAGCAGTGGAAGAGCAGTTCCTGCGGTAACGCAGGAACTGACCTACAGGGAGATTATCCTTCAATGCTCTAGGGTGAAATTATTGATAATGTAATACTGAATTCTTATTAGTGGGTTTCTGCTGAACACTAGAACTTAACTCGTTATCAGTTACCCATCCTAAATCAGGGCATGCACCAGGGCATCCAGTTGTCTAAACCATGTTGTCCCACCGATAAATTCACAAAAAAGTATAGGAGTCTAGGGAGCATGACCATTTTAGTAAGTGAAATCCTATCCATTATGGGCAATTTTTGGGATCCCCAAATTGGCCTCCTGGAGATCTTCCAATTTAGGAAACTATAGATCCCCAGATACCGAAAGGAGGTGGGAGATCACTTCAAATCCAAAGGGAGGCCCTGTGGCTGCACCACATCTGGGGAGACAGGGAAAATATGTGTCTTGGTCCTATTGACCTGCATCCTGGACACCAATATAAAGGGGGACCCCTGAATACAGATAATAGGCAGATGATGCAGGGGAAAGAATCAGAGAAACACTACAAGAAAAAATCACCTGCCTATGTACTAAGATACATAGAAGCCCAAAGTGGGTCAAAATAATATAGGACAACACCGGAGCTGACACACGGACAAAATCAGAACATGATTACAAGGGAACATTAGTTACAACATTTCCATTCATTTTATTATAATGATTCAGATAGTTCATCAGTTAATGTCAGAATTCACATAATAACTGGATAGATACACAATGCATAATGCATATAGGTCCCACACAAAACGATCAAAGCAATCAGTCATACCAACATTCATTCACAGTTCAACAGAAGCATACTCATTCATTCATCAACTACAGTCCAAAACAGTCTAATAATCATGCAAAATAGTTAAAAAGGCAGTCAGGAATGATCAGCAGCCAAGAAGGGTAAGAGTTGTAGAATCTCGTGTATCCTCTCGATGGAGGCAGGGTCCAAATGCACAAGGAAATAAGCGCCAACGTGCGTTTCGGTGTCAAGCCCAGGGGGTCTACACCTTCATTAGGGCAATAAATATTTAAATAGTGTGGGACACAGGGACGGAGCTTGCCACGCTGCGAGATGGCCGCGTCTCAGACGAGCTCCTCGCAGATGCCCAAAATAAACATCAAAATCCTGCAAATATAGAAATCTAATCGCAATAGCTTGGTGAGGATTGACACCACTGAACATCCGACGTCCGTTGATGACAGATTTAAGCCGATCGTGGACTCAAAACAGCTGGAGGCGAGATTGCAACCCCAGCGGCCCAGCAGAGGGAAACTGAAACTGGAGCAGCAACCTCTGGTGAGACGCGTGGCGGAGACACAAGGAATGTAAGGCGGACCCTGAGAAGGCTTAGTGCCCGATACGACCGGAACTATACGAGTTGGCGGAGGCGCAGGAGAACCGGGACTACACGCTGAGCGGCGGAAGGGAGAAGAGGGCTGCACCCACCGGGGTAAGGCTACATGAGCAAGGCCAGGCACGATCCCGAGGGACCATAGGACAAGTGGGGCGCCGGCCGGAGTGCGAAGGTGAGGCGTGTATCACAGCGGCGCAGGACTTATACAGCCGTCGGAGGGACAGACACGAGTCTCGGACTCGGCACTGGAGGTGGGAGCCTAGCGTGGCCTAATTGAAAGCGGGGGTGCCAGCCGCGAGTGTCGGACCGGGCAACCCCCCGTGCAGCAATACGCCACACTTCTGCTGAGATATAGATTGGCTGCTTGTCCCAAGATTCAAGAAACAAGACGTGCGCTCTGTGAGGCACTACCCGCCTGAAGGTGCTTGGCCACTACTGAGTAGGGCACCTCCTCTTTTGAACAGTTAAACAGCACAAGGACGGGGCACAGTAAACTCTGGGAGAGGAGGGAGCCCTCACGGGCTGCAACACACACCCACCTAATGCTCCATTAGGAACGCAAACGGAGGCAAAGGGTACAATAATGAGCATTGGACAGGGGGGCTGTCGGACACCCTGAGGCAAGATCAAGCTTGAGGCAATAAGTGGGGCGCGAAGTGGTGGAGGACACGCAGCCCCCCCTGACAGTGTGAAATACAACAGAGTCTGACACTCATCTTCACTGCAACCAGGCAGGCCCGTGCAACGGCACCAACAAGTAAAAACAGGGAGCTTTCCCTACTGCAACAGCCGAGCAGGGCGAGATTGCCAGGATCCTGTTAAACACTACACTACTCTGCGGCCTTTGCACTCCAAGCCTAGACACAGATTTAAAGATGGGTAAGCCGGACATGAACCAACCGAAAATTACCTTTGAGCATACCAAGAAGCCACCAGACCAGAGCACTGAGGATCCACCGTTATCCCAGATGCCGACGGGTGCAACGGGTGGAGTCACAAACGACGATATACAGGCAATGTTCACCACGATACAGGCAGCGTTAACTAATATCGATGGGAAAATTGACTCTCTCACATACCAGGTCGACAGAATGTCGGAACGTATGGACAGACACATGGAGAGGCTGGATATGGCCGAGCGCCGCATATCCGAGGCAGAAGATGCGCACGTCCAGATGGACACGAAACAGGTGAAGATGGATAAACAGTTGGCTGACCTGGCAGCTAAGGCTGAAGACTTGGAAGCGAGGTGCTGCAGAAACAACGTCCGCCTGATGGGTATTTCCGAGACTACGAACATGGGACCTATGGAGAGGTATGTCGAACAGCTGCTCATCTCAATACTCGGACGGGAGACGTTCTCCGAGATTTTCATAGTGGAAAGAGCGCATAGATCCCTGGCGCTGAAACCACCAACCGGCTCGAGACCATGGCCGATCATAGCGAGATTGCTAAACTACAGAGACAGGGACGCGGCTCCACGGAAAGCTTGAGAATTGGGGAAGTTGACACACGAAGGCATGGACATATCCATATATCCGGACTTTACAGTGTCGGTCCAAGAGGCCAGAAAGAAATTTGGCATGGCTAAACAAAAACTGAGAGATTTGTACATACAATATGCTATGCTATACCCGGCACGGCTCAAAATCACGGATGAAGGAAGATCAAAGATTTTCAACGAGCCCAAGAATGTAACGAAATTTGGCCAACAAAAAGGTAACCGAGGACCGAAATGGAGATCCCCGAGGGGAGAGCAGGATGAGCAAGCCACAACATCAGATGCCGAATAGTGGATTGATGGGCGAGCACGCGGCTGCCTTCACTAGATTATTGGCCGAACATAAGAATGCATAGATAGGCGCAGCAGACTGGGATTTCTGCTGCTGAATGATGAGACCCAGGAACTGCTGGTAAGCGTGGGGAGTACTCAGACTGCAGAGCTCGCCCCCACATTTGAACAATCACTCCTCGCCGCCTCTTGAGAAGCAGCATCGGAAGCAAGACTCTGGCTGCGCATCACAACTGCTGATGATCTACTACAGATAAGTTGTCACATATGTACAAAATGGTCGCCCAGCTGGGGAGCTGGCGGATTGACAATGACTGAAAAGTTTTATAGTATCGCTCTTACTAAGTTTTATTGCAATTCTTACAATCCATCACCCGGAATTACTGAAATGTGTCACGGTATGGTAGGTTTCTAGACACACTATGTTATGGCTGGGCATTCGCCCTTGTGGAGAGGATCCACAGGAAATGGGCTGGCAGTTATTGCCCCTCTGTGTGCACCACACAAGTTTATGTTTTTTGTTCGTGGGGGTGTTTTCCTTGGCCTTTATAGGGGAGGGGGTGGTGGGTCATTTGGGAAGCATAACTCTGGGATTGTCTCCGCCAAACGGTACAGGGCAGAGTGGGTGGGGGTGGGGCGAAGATTGGGGAAAGCAGAAAATGTCTGGTCGACAAGAGAAGGTACATGTACAGTTTTCACTTTACACTTGAAGTTCGCAGGGCAGTGGCTATCTCCAGTGGCTATCTCCAGTGAGGATAGATGAGCATGGCTAACACTAGCATGACAACTCGAACAATAATGTTTGAAACGTGGAATGTTCTTGGGCTTCAAAACCCACAGAAAATACGTAAGGTACTTGCATATTTCGATAGACATGGGATAGACGTGGCATGCATACAGGAAACACACCTTACCCCTAGTACTGAAACACGGGTGGGCACGCGCTGGGCATCATATCGCATGGCTTCTTCCTATTCTACGTATGCTAGAGGTGTTTTACTACTTGTCAGGCGTAATATTCCATTTCAGCTCATACGAGCGTTACATGATGATCAAGGTCGCTACGTCATAGTGCAGGGGAATTTTGGTGGCACATTACTAACGGTAGTAACATCATATGGTCCTAATATAGACAACCCCAGCTTTTATGTGGAAATATGGACTAAGCTCAGAGAATTCCACTGTGCGCCTATATTATGGGGAGAGGATTTTAATACCTGTCTGGACCCGGCCCTTGATAGATCAACGGGTAACGAGCATTATGGCAAGCAAGCGGCCAAGGCCCTAAAAGACGGCATGGAGATGTGGGGGATGACAGACATTTGGAGAATGAGAAATGTAGGCAGGAGGGAGGGCACGTGCATGTCGACGACACATAATTCATGGTCACAGATAGACTATTGGTTACTTACGGCAGAAGCATGTACTTGGACGAAGACGATCAAACACCTACCCAAAACCTTATCAGATCATTCCCCGGTATACATTACACTAGAGATCCCCACACATATACCCAGACAATTCAAGTGGAGGTTACAGGGGAGCGCATTGTTAGATCAAGTGTTCCATACAGAGCTGCAACAGGCAATAAGGGATTATTTTGATCTAAATGCTGGGTCAGTGACCAGTGCGGGGATATTATGGGAGGCATTCAAAGTCACGATTCATGGTCATTGCATTAGCAAACATGCTGGGATCCTGAAGGACATCCAGCAGCAATTGAACATCATAGAAAGGGATATTGGCATACTCAAAGCGGAACATACACAAACAGGTAACCCTACTCTATTGGGTAAAATCAGGGAACGGATGGACGACTATTTAACATACGCTAAGGATGAGGTAAAATATAAATCGAGAAGATACGCAGCACAGAACTATGGTGAGGGAGGTAGGCCAGGACGCGCTCTGTCCAGCAAGATCAGACCCAACATCATACGTAACACAAATCAGGGATGAAGAAGGCCATGCACTGTATGATACACCGTCCATCTTAAACCGCTTCAAGGGGTACTACTCGCAACTGTATGACACACAATCGTACACCACCGCAGAAGAAATTAACCTTTATCTGCAGGATGTAGCATTGGCTTGGCTGTTGGACACCCACAGGGAATTATTAGGCCACCACATCACTAAGGATGAATTTATAGATGCGTTCAACTCCCTACCAAACAAAAAAAGCGCCAGGTTTAGACGGTCTCCCGGGAGAGTTCTACAAAACATATAAAGACCTGTTAATACCACACTCAGCAGCAATGTATGAGGAGGCATATGAAGAGGGTAGACTTCCTGCCTCACTTAGGGAACCACTTTTAGTGGCACTCCTCAAACCTGACAAGGATCCAACTAGCTGCGACTCTTATCTCCCCTTGTCCTTAATAAATATAGATGTAAATATCTTAGCAAAGGTCATAGCTACTAGGATACAGCTACTACAAGAAAAATTGGTACTGCCTGACCAGGCAGGATTCGTCCCAACTAGATCCACCACCCAAAACATAAGAACCACCACCTGGATCCAGAGCTGCCGGCGGTGGCGGCATTGCTGGACGCTGCGAAAGCTTTCGATTCGGTGGAATGGACGTACATGTTCGTAGTACTGCACAGGATGGGTTTCCCAGAGCAATTTGTGAGATGGATAGAACTTTTGTATCAGGACCCAACTGCTAGAATTGGACTAAATGGACAAACATCTGACCCCATACATATAGGAAGAGGGACAAGACAGGGCTGCCCACTATCACCGATATTTTTTACACAGATCTTAGAGCCCCTAGCCTGTAGAATCCGCCAACACCACTCGGAAGCTGCCCTACAGTTAGGCCTACGCCCTCTCAACATTTCCCTATACGCTGACGACATGGTGCTATTCATTCGTCATCCAAATACCCACCTCAACGACCTTATTAGAGAGTATGTCCGCTTTGAACAGTATGCAGGATTGCGTATAAACTGGGACAAATCAGTGCTAATCCCTCTAACACTAGCTGCGGCTTAGCCGACACTGAATTATCCCCTAAAGTGGCAAACTGACCCAGTCAAGTACCTGGGCGTATGGATACACAGGGAGCCAGATCTAGTCATAAGGGAGAACTACGGTAAGGCGCTGACTAAACTTGGCGAACAGATAACCAGGTGGACACAGCTACCTCTATCGTTAGCAGACAGGATTGCGCTGCAAAAGATGATAGTCCTACCCAAATTTTTATACTTCTTTATCAATATCCCTATTTGGTTGACGCAGGCGTTTTTCTCCAAACTGCGATCCGCGTTGCAGAGACTCACATGGGCGGGTAAACAGGCCAGAGTAAGTTGGAGCGTAGTAACGAAACCATACCATCAGGGCGGTTTCGGAGCACCAGACATGCAACTATATTTCTATTGTGCACAGGCGCAGCACGCGCACTATTGGACAAAACATCACGCGTACATTCCACATATATGTCGGTGGAAATGGACAGTGTACACCCGACTCCACTACTGGCTTTTGTATCTAAGCCCACATCCTACACACACCCAGACATGATCCACCCTGTGCGCTGTACCTCAAGGGCATGACATACGCTAGCGAGCAGGGCGGACAAACTACCTAGTTATGCCCTGGCACTCCCCATAGCCAACCACCCGAGACTATCGGTGACACAGGAAAAGAAAATGACCCGGTTGCTGGAGGACATGAAGATCTCCACAATGAAGGATGTATTCCCGCATGGTAGATTCATGCAACGGAGCGACCCATCATTGAGCATACATAACAAACCAATGAAGATGTTTGCCCAGCTGCGCCTGCAGATGGCGATCAGGGATATGTATGCAACCTATCCGAAGGAACCACCAACGCTACTCGCACTACAAACTCTCTGTTGAAATTGCCAACACGCCAGAAATTAATTACCCGCCTATACTCTGCATCACAAAGAGAGCTTAGTAACAAATCACTCATTAGGTGGAAACACTGCTAGGAGAAACCATCGATGTACAGGATTGGGACTATAGCTGCACACAATTACAGTTACTGACATCAAATTGTAATTTGGGTATCATACACTCCAAATTTCTGCATCAATTTTATCACTCCCCAACCCAATCACATAGCTACGGTCTCAGAACACATGACAAATGCCAAAGATGCGATGCTATGCACGCCGATTTCCTGCACCTAGCGTGGGCATGCCCACAGATACACAAATACTGGCAAGATATAATGGATGCGATAACGGGAATGCTGGCCGAACTAGTGCCGAACACTCCTCCGGTGTGTTTGCTGGGGCTATATAATTTAAAGCGCATGAAGAGGTGGAAATTCCTAGCGGTGTCCCTGCTGTTGGCAAAAAGACAGGTGGCCATTAGATGGGGCAGCAAGAGCCCCCCCAGGTTTAAGGACTGGCTCGTTGACATGTCATAGTGTAGGGAAACTATGGAGGTTTATGCGGAAGAATTACCGCAGGCATCAAGGCCCAGGGATTTCTGGGATCCGCTAAAACAATATCTCCTGAATATGCAGAGTGATGATTAAGATATGTTAGACGATGTAAATGAAACTGTATGAGGTCGGTGGTGATTTCTGCTATATTGTGGGGAGGAAAGTATAGACATGCAATTGTTATTTAATTATATAGCTGCACAAGCGCTAAGGTGAGTAATGTCATGTGATACTTATACAATATGGTAGGCCCCATTGTACACCAGTGAATGTTAATGTATTCATGATTGACCTTATGTATCCGCTAATGACTGCCTGCTGTAGCTTGTACATATTTATATCTAATTACTGTACATCGTGAACTAAATGATTACAATGTAAATGTGAATCACTTGTCTGACCAGACAAAATAAACAAATATATAAAAAATAAAAAAAATAGTGTGGGACACACAAATAGACCTAGTAACGATAAGATACAGAAGGAATACTTCATCAAAATATACATTTAACAAATTCCTTACAAAGCCACATGTATAATATACAGAGATACTTGCTATGTGGTTTATAGAGTCAAAGATATTCAGGGATAGACCAGATTTCAGCCATAGCGGAGTCCAGATATGGATTATCACATAGAGGATACCTGTTTAGAGATATATTGAATAGAATAGAGTGCACCGGAAAAGACCAAGAAAACATTCATCTTATCATCAGAACAGTCTATAAATAGAAGACAAATACCAACGCACCACCCATAGTTTGTGTAGGAGGTATATAAAGTCAAAACGTGAAGACATGAGAACAGAGATGTGAGTCAAAGAGCAGCCAGAAGGAGAGTGTAAATACCTTCACTGTGTAAGGAGTCCACTGGGGTCTTTTAGTGGGACAAATAGAGTCGAAATCAGCTCAATAAGCAAATATCTATAGGGATAAGAATGGATGTAGAAAACTAAAATAATGGAATGAAACAACCACAGGAGTAATGGTATAAAGGAAATCTATGGATACGTCCAGCGAGTCTTACCAGGGGGGCTAAGTGTGACAACAAGTTCAGTATGGTTCCTGCTGGTAATAGACTCAGCAAGAAACAGCGAGGAGAGAGATACTCCATGTTGTTTATTCCATGGGTGAGCACATATGTTCATCCCTTATAAGTTCAAGGATCTCTACACGGTGGTAGAAATAAGAAAATGATAGAGATGCTTTCAGGGATGTTGCATAAAAAGGACAAAGCCTTTTAAAATAACAACAAAAAAAAACTTTAGTCGACAGCATGCAGCTAATCAAGGGGGCGGCCCGTTTTCTAATAGGCTAGGGTCAGTCAAGCAAGCATAAAGATGGAGCACAATAAATAGCTTTTCAACCCAGCCGGAAATGACCCTCAGGGATGGAACGCCTATTCAACAAGCATTTGCAATGCAATAGGTCTCGCATTTATAAGAGTTTGAGCTATTGGCATTGTAAAATTACAATGCCTTTTATTTATGTTTTGGTTTTAAAACAAATAAAAGGCATTGTCATTTACAATGTCAGTAGCATAAATTCGCATAAAAGCAGTGTGTGGAGTGCAGCAGTGTGCGGCGTGCAGCAGTGTGCGGCGTGCAGCAGTGTGCGGCGTGCAGCAGTGTGTGGCGTGCAGCAGTGTGAGGCGTGCAGCAGTGTGCGGCGTGCAGCAGTGTGCAGCGTGCAGCAGTGTGTGGCGTGCAGCAGTGTGTGGCGTGCAGCAGTGTGCGCCGTGCAGCAGTGTGTGGCGTGAAGCAGTATTTTGAGTAGCAGTGTGAGGCATGCAGCACTGTGTGGCGTGCAGCAGTGTGCGGCGTGCAGCAGTGTGCGGCGTGCAGCACTGTGTGGCGTGCAGCAGTGTGCTGCGTGCAGCTGTGTCGTGCAGCATGCAGCAGTGAGTAATGCAGCAGTGTGCAGCAGTGTGTGCCGTGCAGCAGTGTGTGCCGTGCAGCAGTGTGTGGCGTGCAGCAGTGTTTCGTGCAGCAGTGTGCGGCGTGCAGCAGTGTGTGGTGTGCAGCAGTGTGTGGCGTGCAGCAGTGTTTCGTGTAGCAGTGTGCGGCGTGCAGCAGTGTGCGGCGTGCAGCAGTGTGCGGCGTGCAGCAGTGTTTCATGTAGCAGTGTGCGGCGTGCAGCAGTGTGCGGCGTGCTGCAGTGTGCGGCGTGCTGCAGTGTGCGGCGTGCAGCAGTGTGTAATGCAGCAGTGTGTAATGCAGCAGTGTGTAATGTAGCAGTGTGTAATGCAGCAGTGTGCGCAGCAGTGTGTGGCGTGCGGTAGTGTGCGGCGTGCAGCAGGGAAGAAGAGAGACATCCACTGTAAGCAGCCAGAGGATGAGACAGTAGAGCAGAGAGGCAGGCATCAGATCACCGACAGCCACACGATAAGACAGGGATGGGATGAGAGATCGAAAGAGAGGAATGGGGCCGACAGCGCAAGGGGCCGACAGCGCAAGGAGCGAAAGATAGATGGGAGATGCAGTCAAACAGATAAAATGAGATAGGGGAATACAAGCATTGTGAATAGAGCGAGTTAAGAAGAAATCCACGCCAAGCAATCAACACCATGAAAAGAGACAATAGGAGAGCGACAGAAGCAGGGTGGGAGACAAATGGACATGAAAGGGAGACAATAGACAGGAAGAGCAGAAGAGCGCATGGAGGGAGGCAGTGACAGGAAAGGAGACAGATGGATAGTGCCAGGCAGAGACAGGGGGACAAGTAAAGCAGCAGGCTGTGTGTGCCGTACAAAGAGACAACAGACAGCAGGAACAGTCAACAGCCAGGTAAAGACAAGATAGCGGCAAGGAGACAGGCAGGGAAAAGGATCACCAGGGACAGGGAAAAGACAGACCAGAAGATGGACAGGAAAACATACGGAAAGGGCAGAAGTGGAGCATGACTGATACCGAAAAGGCATGCAATGCAGACGGGGAAAGAGCACAGAGGAAGGCAGGGCGTGGGGCAAGAGGAGAACCCAAAAGAGAGGGATAGGAACAACAAGTCTACGTACGCATCAGGCCGGCCAGGAGTTTTCACGTGAATCGGGTCTCACATAACCGCTCCTCGTCTTTTAAAATACATATAAGAATGAATTTAATCATTTTCTATGGCAGAAAAGGGGAGCGGACAACAAACTAGCTAAAGTTTCCTACGGATTTATATTTTATGTATATGGTAAAATCGACGGTGGTTTCTTGTTTAAAACCCTTTAAGTGTCATTGCAGCCATTACATCCATAATGCGGAAAGTAGCGCAGTGAGTGAACGGTGGAAATGTTTATCATTTTCTCTGAAACTTCTTTATTGTAATAATTGGCAAACTATTTTTGAAAAAAGTACCTAACTAACGGCACATCCGTAAATAACATAATTTGACACCTGGGTACGCAGCTCGGACAGTCTCCTGAGCGCCATGCATGGTTCTACGACTATGCCATGCTTGCCTCTTCCGACATAGCGGGTTTTCCCAACTGAGAACAAAACGGATTTGTTCCTTTGGTGGGGGGAGGGGTTGTTTTTCTTGCGTCTAACTTGTCAGACTGTCTATTAAGCAGGAGCCTTAGAAATGCGTAATTATACCACTGGCACAGACCGTGTCCCATCCAAGAGAATGCTCCAGTTTTAAGTAGTTTAAAAAAAATATTGTCTAAGGGTTAAAGAGCGAAGGGGTGTCAGTGTGTTTTTTTAATGTATTTGTATCTCGAACGGAAATGCTGATCGGAGATGTTACAGTCCGAATTTGTAAGTTTCACATTTGCTGCTTGACAAAACAGATTAAGGCGCAGAAGGGTGGAGCGTAAAGGGAATACAAAATAAATAGTGATCCGGGTGCACTTTGACCAAGTGATGTCTATGGGGGAAGGAATGCTTCGATGCCGTTTACCTAAAAAGAACAAGTGAGAAATCAGGAGACAGGAGGAGGAGACTGAGTGAAGTCGAACATTTGGGGGGGAGGGGCGGGGGCGGGAGGGTGAAGAACAAAGGAGAAGCCCTGAGGCCAAAGTTTACCTTAGACAAGCGCGCACTGAAGTTGACGAGGAGGGAGTGGGAGGGGGGAGTGGGGGCGGGCACAGTGCAAATGGTGTGCACTTTGAAGTCCTCAGTGGCCGCGCGGCTCACTGACGGACATCAAAGGGGCCGCGAAGTGATCAGGCAGTGCTTTTCAGGCTGCCAAATGGTGCGCGCGGCCGGCGCACATGCACTGTATTTGGAGGCCTGAAAAGCACTGTTTGCACTTCCAAAACTCGCTTACTATAAGTCTCGCCAGAGCAGCGCTAAAGCGCTGTCTCAGGCGAGACCTAAAAATGAAGTTTAAAACAGGGAAACAATAGCGGATTTACCAGTTTAAGTAACCGAGAATACGGTTAACTGACTAGGTACGGACATGAAAAGTAACCAGTCATAAACGCCGGTTGGCGGTGTTCAAAGAGAAGAAATGAAAATTTCACATAGCGGAGATTACAGTAAATATAATGTCATAAGTTTTGGGGACTAAACGCCAAGAAAATGTCACAGGTTTGGGGATAAGAAAAAATAAACAATTAAGAAAAAGTAAGACATAAAGGGTGAAATAGAAATAGGCGGTCGGGCCTGATATCTATTATACTAACGCGACGGAACACTTACCGGCAATAAATTCAGGCCACATCATAAGGGAACATCCTCCAGAGACAAGTGGGGCCGAACGCTCCCACTCGCAAGTCCGGAAAGTAGGAGTAATTCAACGTATTTAACTAGTTCCCTGCGTGATAGGCGTTAAACGTACGAAAGAAAGCTGAATAACGTCGTCATAGACATAGGACAACCACCCAGACATCAGGGATAATAGAAATGCGGCAGCCACGTTAAAACAGAAAAAGAATGGAGAATAGTGCAAATAAGAAAAAAGTATTTACAAGACTGAATGAATAAAGTTAAAACCGATCTAGTTGAAAAACAGACAAATAAGTCAATCCAGCCTAAGGAACTGGGTTTGAGTAAAGGTACATGTCAGAGAAAGTTAAGGTAGAGAACGGGTTAAAATTATCGCATTTTCCCAAGGGCAGGTTTCATTGAGACCTCTGTCTACAGAGTTCAGAAAATAAATCCAAAAGACTTTCCTTTTTCTTCTGATCATAGTAGAATCCTTTCCGGTGGGTACTTGGATTTTCTCCAAGACAAACCATTTGAGGTCGAATTCCGTGTGGCCAAGTTCCAGCCAGTGGCCGACCAAAGGAACGGAGGATTTCTTGGTTCGAATATTGGATTTATGTTCTCCAATCCTGGTTCTGCATTCTCTGCCTGATTCTCCGAAGTAAGCCAGATTACAGGGGCAGAGAATGACATAGATGATATTAGAGGTATGGCAATTAGTCATTTCATACAGAGTATTGTCTGTAGTCATGTCTACGCATTCTCTCTAAGGTATCTTTGTACTGTTCTCTGGTCTCCGGGATCTCCTCCAAGGTCCCTGACTGAGTGCCAAGAGCTTTATCTAGGGTTGCAATATGTCTTCCAGTGCTTGGAACTCTCCACAGAGCTCCTTCTGGGTGCCGACCTTCAGCCTTACGCAGCAGCCCGAACCACCAGCTTAAAAGTCTCCCATTTCACCATGGTCGTGGACTCGGTGCCCTGTTCTGGGCAAAATAGTCTGAGATTACCTCAGCTAGGGAATTGCTGCAGCAGGCGTCTTCCATAGATGTTGGATTGAGCCGTCACATAGGGATAGGTGGGCGTTTCCCCAGTAAACAAAGTCCCAGGAGGACGTGGCTGTGATCCGATAGGGTGCACCCCAAATATTCAGAGTATACAATATGTTGGATAAACCTTTGAGAGCATACAAATCTATCTATACGAGTGTGTAAGTTATGAATATGGGAGTAATACAAGAAGTTGTTCTCCTCCCTGTGATGATTCCCCCACACATCCACCATCTCCCAGCACCCAATCCAATCTTGCAGTCCCTCAACCAGTTTGCCTGGTCCTGCCCCCATCAGTGGCGGTGTCGAGCAGTCCAATAACACATCTAATAAACAGTTAAAATCACCTCCTTTCAGTGGGCTATCAATCGGAGGCCAGCCATGTGAGTGGAAAGTGAGTGGAGGAAGGTGATCTGGTCCTGGTTCGGAGCATAGATGCACCCCAATGCGATCTCCTTCCCGAATAATCTACCCTCTATAAAGATAAATCTTCCCTCCTTATCTACAATGTGGTGAGTAGGCTCAAAAGGGACCCCTGTTTTAATCCATACTAAACCCCCTTGGCGTAGGCTGACTAGGATGTGGTATAAAGCTGGCCCCTCCATCTACGCTTCAGTTGATCCACCTCGGCCCCAGCCAGATGGTTCTCCCAGAGCATGGCAACCTGCACTCCACTCCGATGGAGGTGCCTATGAATTGAATTCCACGTCTCTTTTAAGGTGATCTCATCCCCCTAATGTTCCAGGACATAAGTGTCAGGGCTTGTCGGTGTTCAGCCACATGGAAATTCACGAAAGCACAGTCTTCGTTGCCTCCCTGAATCTCCCTGCACACCAACTCAACCTCCATATTGCATTGGGCGGTCCCTGTGTAAACAGAAAGAGTAAAAAAAGAGAAAGAAAAGGGCATGAACGGCCCCAACCATAAACTCCCCAACCCAATGGCAGCACGCCAACGGCTGACTGGCCAGCCAAACCAAGTTCTCCCAAAATTCCCGAAATGAGTACCTCCCTCAGTCAGCCTATAGGGGCCACTCTGTGAGGTGCGGGCCAATAAGGGCAAACCAGCTCTATGCATTATCAGCTCAGTTCATTATAATCAGTGCAGTAATCTTTCCACTGGTTAACTAAGAGCACGCAGGCAAAAATATCATTAGAGAATCTGTTTAATTGTGTGATTCAGACCAGGAGGCTACTACCCCCACCCTCCGACCTGACACCCAACTGATCCTGTGTCCTCAGGGCCTCATATAGTATAGGATATCCGCCACTGGAGTTGTGGTACATTCCTGTTCAATGTCCACCACTGCCTACAGGACGGCTGCTCATTCTAATTCAGTCTGGGAAGGCGATGGGACACTCCTGGGGCCCACTCTTAGAGTACTAAATTGGCGCTTCCGTTCCCTCCGCCTGGGTTCCGATGATCGTGGATGTGTTTTGGGGAGCGCCATCCCTGCCTTATAGGCCTCCAGCTAGGACCAGGCAGATTCTGGGTCATCACAGATGTGCATGGAACCATCAAGGGCAATCCGTAGTTTAAATGGGAACATCAGGGAGTACTGGATACCATTTTCGGAAAGGGCTCTCTTGACCTCCAAAAAAGAAGCCTGTGTAGCTTGCTCTGCTGCCATAAAGTCTGGGAATATAGAGACCTTCCTATTGTTCACCTCATAAGTGCCCTCTGAGCGTGCCTTTTTTAGTATAATGTCCCTATCTCAGAAATGTAGTAGCCTAGCCAACACCAATTTGGGAGGTCACTCAGGGCCAGAGGCTGTGCCAGCACCTGATGTGCTTGCTCCAGCGCAAAAAGGGGGTGAGTAAGCCAGCAGTTATCTCCGTTCACAACCAGTTCTACAGATGGTTCACAATGTTGCCCTTTTAAATTCCCTCTGGAAGGCCCACCAACCTAATGTTTTTACGCCTGTTACGACCTTCAGCATGCTCTGCTTGTTGCTCAAGGAGCAGCACCCTCTCCTTCAGATCAGACATCTGATTCGTAAGTGTTTTGCATTTGGTATGAGTTTGGTAACGGAAGTCCCACCCCTTTAACTCAGTCTGCCAACTTGTGGTGCTCCGTTCGAAGTAGGCCAAGGCCCACTGACACTGTGCCTATGTCCTGCTGTAAAGTGGCCTTAGTATCGACTATGGCTGCTAATATCTTGTCTAGTGGAGTCGTATGGGGTCTCCAGTTGAAGCGCCATTGTCCTCTGCTGCCTCTGTTCATTGAGTGGGGTCAGGAGCATTAGGTGGAGCTCCCGGCTGTTTGGTTCTTCCCTTCCCCATCAGGGCAGTAGCAGATAGGACACCACAAGTAGAGCGAAGCACCTAGGGATCTACATGCAGTCCCTCCTGCTTGTAATCAAGAGGTCCTCACCCAAGGGTGGAATATCGGTCCTGCCACTCTCCAAAGCTTCTGCAGTGTTTCAAATTGGGGGTCTCACAAGGCACATAGGTCATAGGCAGTGGGCATGGACCCAAGTCATAGGGCACAGTCACCTGCATCACACAACACTTCATGGTTTTGGGAGACTTATGGCAGCAAACAGCGAGCCCGAGTCAGTTTACTTCAGCAACACAGGAGGGGTACAAAGGAGAGCCACAATCCAAGGAGGCACCCCCTCTCCTTACCATGCATCTGTGAGGCCCCGATCCTGATTGGTGGGCAACAAGCAGAAGCCCCACCGTCTATGGGAACCTGATCCTTCCGGGGGGGGCGGGGTCACTGCCTCTCAATGCTCTCAATGTCTCACTGTGGCGCCTAATCACAGAAATGACGCAGGGATGTGGTGGTCTCCATTGCATGGGGCGGTCTGCGTAGGTCGCAGATACATTTCAACAGTAGCCCCGTGAATGCAGTGGGTCCAGGGGGGGTCAGCATGGCCCTCCTCAAATTATTTTTTTAATGTGGTCCCGGCGAGGTAGTGGTTCTCGGGACATGAGGGGGTCACTGCATATTTGTAAAAAATAGCCCCGGGGAAATGGTGGTCCCTGGGGCTCCAAGAGCCTCAGTGGGTGGCTCATTCGCCTCCCTCTTTCTTTTTTACAATGCCCCAGGACCTGGCCCACCCGGGGGCTTTTTCCAAAACAAGCCCGCACTTGTTTACTTTATAAAAAAAAAAACATTCCCCCAAGTTGTGGATCCGCTGCGATTTTCAACAACAATTTATAAAACATGTTTTTTGCCCTGGCGTGGTCCCTCTGGGAGCCCACAACCAGACTCCAGTCTGTGAAATAGTAGAGAAAGCATTGGACATTGGCGGGGTTAGATTTACTAATCTCACTCCGGCATGTGCAATAGTAGGCAAAGCATTGGACTTCCGAGGGGTAAGATTTACTACTCCCACTCCAGTCCGTGCAACAGTAGGGAACTCATTGGACTTCGGAGAGGTTAAGTTTACTTTCCCTCCTCCTGTGTGTTAAAAAGTAGGGAAAGTGTTGGGCTTCAGAGGGGTAGGATTTACGATTGCCACTCCAGTCTGTGCAAACAGTAGGGAAAGCATTGGACTATGGAAGAGTAAGATTTACTATTCCCACTCCAGTCTGTGCAATAGCAGGAAAAGGGTTGGACTTCAGAGGTGTAAGATTTATTGTTCCCACTCTAGTCTGGGTAAAAGTAGGGAAATCGTTGATCTTGGGAGGAGTCAAATTTACTTTTCCCACTCCAGTTTGGGCAACAGTGGAGAAAGCATTGGAATTCAAAGGGGCAAGATTTACTATCCATATTCCAGGCTGTGCAACAGTAGGAAAAGCGTGGAATTCATAGGGTTAAGATTTACTATTTCCACTTCAGTCTGAGCAACAGTAGGGAAATTGCTGGAATTAGGAGGGGTTACATTTACTTTTCCGCTCCAGTCTGTGCAACAGTAGGGAAAGCGATGAATTTACTATACCTACTTCAGTCGATGCAATAGTAGGGAAGCGTTGGACTTTGGAGAGGCAATACTTACTATTCCCACTTCAGTCTACACAGCAGTAGGTAATCTACTTTACCTCAAACACATTACATACATGAATAACCCTATTAATTTAGAAAAATATAAAACTCTAAATATAAACATTATTACTTAACATATATATAACAATTAAAAACAATTATCCAATTTACAAAAATTACAGACAATGTAATAATTAATTTTAAATAAAAAAATCATGCTTATTTAATTAGTACTTAATTAAAGATCCACTCTGTACCCCAACAAACCTAGCAACCCATGCCTAAAATATAATGAAAATAAATAAGTGTAACACAATTTATATAGTTGATTAACGATTAAATATTAAATTATACATTAATAAATATAATTTTTTAATTATTTTTTTAACTTCCTACCATGTAGTCCCGCAAACCTAGCAACCTGCAACTAAAATATAATTAAAATAAATCAATATTACATAAGTTACATAATTAATCATCAATTAAATAATGGATAATACATTGATTAAATATTGCTTAATTAACTTTCCACCCTGTATAGCTGCACACCCAGCAGCCTGAACCTAAAATATAACAAAAATATATGATTATGTAGCAACCCGCACCTAACATATAGGTATAATAAATCAGTATTACATAATATACATAATGAATATCAATCACATACTTCCTTAAAAATTATTAATTCTCCCAGTAAATTAAGTGATCAGCAGTGGTGCTGTCAGCTGCCTGGGCCTTGGCCTTTTGCCATAGACCCTCAAGAGTAGGGCAGTCTATTTGCCCCTTGCGGAACTCCCTTTCTGCTGCCAGTTGCCAGGCTCAGGTAGGTTCCACAGGGTAGCAACATCCTCCCCTGTTGGCTACAGGTCGTCACATTCAGGTTCAGGCTCCTCCTGGACCATGGGAGTTTCAAGAGTGGGTTTCCAGCACCCCTTGCCTTTCTTCTTTTTGGCAGGAACCTGGGCCATTCTTTCCAGGCCCTAGGTCCTCCAGACTATGCTCCTGCATGCCCATGGACCAGTGGTCAGGCACACCCACTCAGGCAACCCAAACATCTCCAAGTGTGACCTGGGTTTCACCTCCTTCCAGATGGTGTGCCCCAGTTCATTGCCAAGCAGAAAATCCACATGCATGGGCAGGCTTACGGCTAGCCTAAAGGAGCCTGAGACACCTCCTGACTCAAGAGAACCAGAACCACTGAGCAGTGATTGTCATGCTTGTCGGCTGCAACAACTTGGTAGAATACATTAGAGACTACCTGATCTGAGGTCACCAGATGACATGTGGCGAAGGCCATGCTGGCTCCAGTGTCTCTTAGAGCCTCCACCACTACCCATGTATGGTGACACACTGCCGTATTTCCGAGTATTGCTAGGCACGTGAGTTCTCTGCACCATCTCTATGTCACTCAGGGGCACTAGGGTAAGCTCTCTACTTTCCTCCCTACTAACTGGGACAATCTCCTCCCCAAGCACTACACCAGCCAACCTTAGTGACTGCTCAACAGTTGGGGGCTGTGCCCATTTGGGACACTTGGCATCCCCCTTGAAGTGCCCTTACTGTTGCCACACATAGCACTTGGGTACTGCCTTCCCTGAGGACATATTATCAGGGAACCACTTTTTTTTCTCAGTTGGGCAACGGAAGTCCTGACACCTTGGACTATTTTGGGGCATTTAGAGAGCTTGTTAGCTTTTTTGTCTACTCCTTTCATCTTCTTGTGGGAACCCTCTACACCCTTGTGGTGATCTCTCCCAGATACTTTCTTATGGTCCCTGGTGTTGACCATGCGATCTGCCTATTCACAAGATCCCTGGGGTCCGAGAGCTTAATCAGGTGTTGGTGCAGATCTGCAAAACAAAGACTGAACATGAGTGCATCTGCAATCAAATTGTACAGACCCTGATAATCCTTTACTTCACTGCACTTCACTTAAACACATCCTGGCCCCCATTCTCTAGGGTCAATAGGGTGTTGCTCCCTTCTCCGGGGATGTGATTTCATAAACTAACCCCAATCCTCAAAATCCTGTGCATCCGAAAAGCAATCTCATAAGCCTCGAACCACTTGTCAATGTAATCCACCACAATAAATTCAGGCACAAGACCATTGGGAATATAGACCCTCTTGTCTCCAAGGGTCACAGCAGGTATGCTGCCGCCATCACTGCTAGACCCTGCCTGCCTGGCCTTGATGTCCAGCTCCTTTAGACTAAGTTCATAAGCCAACAACATTTTCTTTTCTTACATTTATTCCATAGCCAGTCTACATTCCTCAATTATCAACTGGGCCAGATGCAGATTGAATTCCCTCTCCTCCCTCCTCTCCACCAGCTCCTCTGTGGACAGGCTGTGGGAAGGCACACTGCTCCCTGCCCTGGCAGGGGGCTCCACTTCAGGAGTCAATCATCCCCTCAACTGGTTATGGAATCATAGGACGGTCTTTACTAGGCCTTTCCATCTCATTATTCTCTTCTGTGGCTTCAACAAGTTACTGATGGGCTTCCGCCGAGGTTCTTAATGCCTTTTGGAACTCCACCTTCCTGGTGGTGCTCTTAGCTGGAAGTTCCCCTCTCCTAACAGAATTCCATGAGTTGGACCACCGTGTAGGTATCAATGTTGGCCAGCTCAGGCTTCTCTCTTGCAGGTGTGGTCTAAAGCACAACAATTAGGAAGAAAATTCAGAAAAGCAAAAAACCCAATCAAGGAGAATTTAAAAATTGAATTTGACTCAGACATGGGATGGTAGTGTACATCAATTCCCTGTATGGCACTGCACAAATACAAGTCCTGATCCCACGGCTGCTAATGGAATAAATTGGGTTACTAGTTGACTGGGTATGAGCCACCGTTACATGTTTTAATTGTGTGTTTTGATATTGGGCCCGATTCACAGAACTAACTTAAGACAAAATCCTAAACTTACTACTTTTGGTATTCACAGAAGTTAGGATTTTGTCTTCAAACTTAAGACAGACTTAAGACAGACTTAAGACAGACTTAAGACAGACTTAAGACAGACTTAACACAGACTTAAGACAGACTTAACACAGACTTAAGTTAGGATTTTGTCTTAAGTTTGTCCCACGGGCCAACTTTGTTGAATGCCCAAAACATCAACATGCCCAAGCACACCAATCACTTCATTGACGTAGAGAGGGGGGTGAATATTTCAAATACTTGTGATCTGACCTGTGGATCTTGGTCAGGTCATGCTCTCTCACTCACCCCATGTATCATGCTCCAGCTCTGCAGTGGTGGATCCACAGCAACACTCACCCAGTTGCGTGAGAGACTGGATCATAACTGTTCACCTTCTTGCCAGTACAATGGGAGTGCCCTGGATCTCCCAAAGGGCCCACTGAGGCATGACCTACCTGGAGAAACCACCAGGACCCCAAGTTGCTTGCTAACTGGATCCATAACCCAAGCAGTGTACCCCTCATTTTATTATCCCCTTCGACCTCGCCCGGCCTCCCGGATGGGATGCATACCATGTTATAGTAGCTGAAGTTGAGTGAATCACAACACTGCTTATCTTTCATTTCACTTTGAGGTTTTTTGCTTTCTTTTTTCAATTAATTTAATGTTATCAAAGCCTGTACGGAGGTGGTAGCTAGTTGTAAACCATTTAACATGTGAATTTTGTGAGCAGCAGGAAACCTAAAATGTATTTTAATATGCATGCCATTGCCATTTTTTTGCTTAAAATAATCTTCACTTTGACATCTCCTCAGGTGGTAGATAAATAGAAGAATTAACACTGTACCACTTAACCACATGTCAATGTGCCAATATGAAACAGAAGAGGGAAATTTAATAAAAAATCTGGGGAAATTAATTTTCCGATTCACTCGCATGGACGTGGACGATGTTCTGAGTTGGAGAAAGCTGGAAAAAACACAGTGCCGCAAGTTAATTTGCTGCACCACACTTCGTTCGTTTCAAGGCACAGGGATGCAACATATTTACAGCAACATGTTGCATCTCTGTGCCTTTCCCTGCGCTGGTGCACAAACTGCTGCCTTGCGCCTGCGCAGGCACCCTTGTACAATAGTGCAAGGATGCCTGCATCGTGGGCAGATTGTTTTTGTGCAGGAAGGAGCACCTTCCTGTACAAAAACAATCACTTGGGGTGATTTCCTCTTCCAATGTGTG